>NC_092558.1:0-600000 GCF_037038585.1 Patagioenas fasciata
TTTCCAGGTTCTTTCTTCCGTCAGGGCTCCTCTAACTCGAGAGACGCGTGTCCATCCTTTCCCTGCCCTCCCAACAGCTGTTTCTGTAGTTAACAAAACAAGAAAAAGGTCCCTCCCATCATGGGGTTGGAGTTTCTTCTTTTCAGGTTTTCATTAGTGTTGCCCCCATATCTACCAAAAATTCTACTTGTTTTGTTCTTTTGGGTTTCTTCTTCCCAATGCGGTGAGCACCACCCAGGCTGCTCACCCAGAAGGACCAAAACTGCTTCCCAGTGCAACCCCAAACACCCTTCACTTCAGCAGGTGACCGCACTTGTGCTTTCAGCTCCTGGGCTGGTGCTGTCCGGGCTCTCCCTGCTCAGCACTGACTGTGTTTTGGGAAGGCAGGAGCCAGTGCAAACCCTTCTCCGCTGTTCTGCTCTTTTTCTGCTCTTTTTCCCCTTTGCTGTGAAGCTCAGCTGCTCCATGAGTTATTGTGTTCTCCTGTGAGCGTGGGGTTTGTCCTCTGCTGTGGAGCACGAGAGCGAAGCCCCCGGAGCCCCGGCTGGTGCAGACCCCGCAGCGAGGGTGACAGACCCGGAGCCAGGAGCAGTTTCCCCAGGGTGAGGAGCAAGTGGAGCTGCTCACACCAAGGGCACAGGCAGGGTTGGTGCACGTCACCGGTTCTAAGGCTGTCACCAGAACCTGACAACCTGACAACAGTGTGCTGGCTCCCCGGGCAGTTGAAGTACAACCAGAACGCAAGAGGCAGCTTAAATTCGGGGTCGTCTTTTTGCCAGGAGCAACAAATGCCGTGATGGAGACAACGGGGAAAAGGTGGAAACTCTCAGACCGCGGTGCAGTCTGAGAGGAAAAGAGATGAACGAGACACTGATGAGCGGGAAGAGTTGACGTATTTATCATAGAAACATTAAAGGTTATAGAGAGATGGAATGTTACACGAGATCAAATATTTAAATACATTCGCTCCAGACACAAAATAGTGTTAAAAAGTTCATCTATTTATTATAGATACATTAAATATTATACAAAGCTCAAACATGATCTAAAGATCAAACGTTAAAATCTACTAACTCCAGACAACGTTTGCATATTTATTATATAAGTATTATATAAGTATTATATAAGTATAAAGTATATAAGTATATAAGTAGTATATAAGTATTAAATATTAACTAAAGATTAAATAGAATACAAAATCAAACATTAAAATATATTAACTCCAGACACAAATTAGTGGTCAAAAGTTAATCCATTTATTATAGAAACATTCAATATTATATGAAGATTAAATATCATATAAAGATCAAATATTATCTAGAGATCAAACACTAAAATCTACTAACTCCAGACGAGAATTGGTGGAATAAAGTTCAAGTATTTATTATATAAATATTAAATAAAGATTATGTATTATATAAAGCTTAAATATTAATCCTAGTAACTCCAGATCAAAAAATACTGGAAAAATGTTTATGTATTTTTATAGAAACATTCAATAATATATAGAGATTAAATATGATCTAAAGACCAAATATTAAACTATATTAACTCCAACAAAAATTAGTTGAAAAAAGTTACGTATTTATGATAGAAATGTTACATATCTATAAAAACTAAATACTACATAAGGATCAAATATTAAAATATTTTAACGCCAGACAAGAATTGGTGGGGGAAAAAAGTTCACAGATTTCTTATGTAAATAAAGATTATGTATTAAATAAAGATTATGAATGATATAAAAGCTCAAATCTTAATATATATTAACTCAAGAGAAGAATTAGTGGAAAAAAAGTGACGTATTTATGATAGAGATGTTACATCCATGTAAAGATTGAATATGACATAGGGATCAAATATTAGAATATTTTAATGCCAGACAAGAATTGGTGGAAAAAAGTTCAAGTATTTATTCTATAAATATTAAATAAAGATGATGTGTTCTATAAAGCTCAGTTATTGGTATCTATTAACTCCAGAAAAAAAGGGTGGAAAAAAGTTTCTCTATCTATTTTATATGCATCTCTAGATATGTGATATAAAGCTCAAACACTATCTACAGAAGAAACATTAAAATACATTAACTCCAGACAAAAATGGGTTGAAAAAAGTTGATATACTTATCATATCAATATTAAATATTATACAAGGATCAAATATTGTATAAAGATTTAGTAATAAAATATATCAACTCCAGAAAATAATTATTGGGGAAGGTCTATGTACATAGTAAATAAATATTAAATATTAGTACATTAAATAAACATATTAAATAAATATTAAACATTAGTACATTAAATAAACATATCACATAAATATTAAATATCAGTATGTTAAATAAAAGATATTAAATAAAGCTCAAATACGAGATACAGCTAAACCATTTCAATATATTAACTCCAAGGAGAAATTAGTGGAAAAAGTTTACGTACTTATTCTGTGAATACTGAATATTATACAAGCTAAAATATTCTATAAAGCTAAGCTATTTAAATATAGGAACTCCAAGCAGACATCAGTAGAAAAAAGATGATATAATATTGAAGGTTTCTGTAGAAGTATGGAAAGATTAAATACGATAAACACATCGAGTATTAAAATACATTAACTGCAGACAAACACTGGAAAAAAGTTAATATACTCGTTATAGAAATATTCAATATGATACAAAGCTCAAACATTATATACTGGTCACATATTAAAATACATGAACTCCAGACTAAAACTGGGGGGAAAAAAGTTTACATACTTATGATATAAACAGTAAATCCTATCCAGAGCTCAGCCATTACAACCCATGAAGTGCGGGCTCCTCCTGTGCTGCAGCTTTTCTTCTCAGGATGCAGTCGAAGTTGCCCTGGGTGCTCATGGCGTAGAACACGTTCGCCTTGGGTGGGATCGCCAGCTCCGCAAGAGAGGGAGCAGAGCGAGCGTTCATGGGCGCCCCACTCAGCGTTGGGGGTTTATTCTCACCGGCAGCTGGGACAACGTGGCGATGGCGTTTCTGACGTCGCTCCGCATGTTACTCTGGCCGGCAAAATGCAGCAGAGCTCTTCAAGCAGCAGCAGCAGCAGAGTTCTGCTTCCCCACCTTTGTCCTCGGAGATGATCTGGACCAGCTCGTAATCCTCGGCCGAGCCAGACTGCAGGTTGTGCTTCTCCATGGCTCCTGGGTGACAGCAGGAGCCTTCTCTTGGTTACTCAGCTGCAAAGAGGGAGTTGCAAGGAGTCGCTTGGTAACCAAGTCGCAGATTCTGCCAGACGCTAAAACACGCTCTTTGCGACACCTGGGGGTGGAGTTAGTTCAAGACAACAGACACTGCTCTAGAAATGCAGCAGGGAATCACAGCCTCTGCTCTCCTGAGCAACCGCTCGGAGAGGTGAGACCTTGTTCTCAGCAGCCATCGAATCCGCAGCAAGAGCTGCCCCAGCTGCTGTTTGCAGACATCCATTAATCCACAGTCTCCCCTGCTAAACACTTTCTGCGATGTCCTGCAAAGATTCTGGGCCTTGGAGCTGGGTTTGCTGGGGAAGGGGCACCTTGTGTCACAGCTCACACCCCCCAGTGCTGAGCTGGACACACAACAGCCGGCGCTGGCAGAAGAGCAGGGGCAGCAAAGCCGGCACTTGCTCAGAGTGCTTCCCTTGGCATTGTTGATCAAATACAAGCTTCAATTTCAAGGCCAGAAACCTTGAGAGATGCTCTTTGCAAACCTCTCATTCATCCCCTGCTCCACATGTTTTGATTTGTAACATCGGTCACGTTCCCTGTCAAGGAGGTCTGATCGGGGAATAGGTGTTTCCGAAACTAAAAGCACCATTCAAGTCACCTGGGGTGAAAACACCACCCACAGTAACAGCGCTTTGCTGTTCCCACCGCTCACCAGGATGCTCCTGTAGATGTTGCCGCTTCTGTCCTCTTCTACGCTGGTGCGGATGACGCAGCTCTCTCCGCTCTGCTGGTTGTAGACTGGCAGGACTGGCGGCACTTCTTTTGATGGAACGGGAGTCACGGGGCCGGGGCACTTCTTGGAGCACTTGTCATCAGATGGCAGCAAGGGGGGAGACGAGATCAAACACATTCATTACCATTGAATTTCAAAGATCCAAAAGCTAAAGATGACACTCTTCAGCACAACAGCCTTAACAAGGGCTTCGGCAACCCAGTTAAGGCAGCTTAGGTCAAGAGAGCAGAGTCTGCAGGACAAAGCTCCCTGGGAACGGAACCCAGCCCAGCCCAGGCTTGGTCGGGGCAGTTCCTGGCAGGTCAAACCACAGGGCTGGTGAGCTCTGACCTCACCTGCTTCTCACTTGCTCAGCTGCTCTGCCTGCCCCAGAATTAGGCTGGGCTGATGTACATGAGCCCTCCCCCCAAAATCGCCTTTCCCAGAGCTCAGGTCCCTCCATTCCACTGCCAGCAACGCTCCAGTCAAGATCCACAGGCTTGGGCAAGCGCCTGGGGCCGCCGGCAGCGTCAGCAGCCTCGCACAGGCTGTTTGTGCTGAACACAGGGCCCGGGCCCTACCTTGTGCTGAGGCTCCTCAGCAGTGTCGGTGGGAGGGACGATGGTGACGGTGCTGTCCCCAGAGCTCCCACCTGGAGCAGGTTTGGGCTGCGCGTTGACGGGGGTGCTGAGGGCGCTCACCCCCAAGCCCAGGAACGGCCTAGGGGAGAAAAGAAAGCACAACAGAGCTGGGCTGAGCACAGCTGTCACTTGCTTCAACAATCTGACCTGCTGTTGTGTTTTCCTATCTCGAGTGGCCTATTGTTTGTGTGTGTATAGCAAATTAGACTCTATCCTTATTTGCTCTGTTTTGCTGCTGCAAATTTGAATTGAATTTATAATCCAGCACTAAAATTGTTCCTTTGTCTGACACCTTAGAGTTATTTCTGAAGTCTTTAGTCGATAACCCTCCTGGCTACTTACACCAATAGAAAGAGACAACAGCAATAGGTATTTCTAGCTGGCGGTGTCTCCTCGCAGCACTGCAGTGCTCTGGATCCCCAGCCAGGTTTGTCAGCTGGTGTTTGATTTATTCCAGTTCATATTCACACACCAAACCCCCTCCCCGTTGTACTCACAGGCTGAATCTCTTCACCACGCTCTTCTGAGCTCTGCCCGCTGCGGTGCTCTGGTCAGGAGCTGCTCCTTCGATTTCACGTGACAGACGGAAACTGCAGAACAGGCAATACCGTTAGTTAAATATCTCAAAGTGGCCATATCTGAGAAGCCCTGGGTCACTCCCACGTCCCAGAGGGTTCATCCCCACAGGAGGAGCGCAGCTCTGTGCGTGTGTATTTCCACTCTCCGGGAGCAGCTCCTGGCAGCGCAGAGCTCAAGGCTGAGAGAACCTGAACCTGCCTGCGGGGGAAGAAAAGCTGCTTCGCCAGCTGGGCTGAGACCCTACCTCTCCTCATCACTTCAATGCCGCTGCCTCCTAAACCACTGCACGAATTTCTCATCTCCTGTCACGCAATAGCTGTTACATGAGGACTGCAACAGCTTAATTTGTGCGATTACTTCAAACTCCTAAGAAAACAAATAATAAAATAGGAATTCTAATTAGAAAAATCAAGCCAGTCTCGTTAATACACTAAACACACGCAGCAACAGATCCAGGACAAACTGCCCTCGGACAGAGGAAACCCCGGCACCTTCGCTCCTACTGATCTCTGACCAACAAGGCTCAGGCTGGAAGGCAACGCTCAGCCTTGATTTCTCGGTCCCAGGTACCCGCTTCGCTCGCTGCACCTTTGACCCACAACTATTTACTGCAGCACAAGGAAGATGGTCACAGACTGCATCTTGTGGCCAGCAAAGGTCTCACGCCAGCAGGTCTGATGCGCTCCCAGCACACAGAACACGCTCGTGTAACGTGTTCCCGTGAACACCAAACGGGGGGAACGTGCCCCAGACGTAACTCCCGCGGCAGCGAGTGCCCTGCGGCTCCTCTTCCCCTGCTGCCCGCATCTAAAAGGAATTTCTCTTCCCGCGCCGCCCCGCACAGCCCGGCAGAGGTTCACAGCGTGCCGGGGACTGTTCCTTCCTCACCCTCTGAGTAACGTGAGCGGCTGTTGGATACGCCCAGCAAAGACAACAGGCCTCGCCAAGAGAACGCTCTAGCAGAGAGCGTCAGGCACTAACGATCACAGAACAGTCACCGTTCCACTTACCCTTCGCCGCTTCTCAAAATTGATCAGGCCGCCCTGTTGGAAGGACAGAGAAGGGATCAGAGGAGAAGAGCACAGGCTCGGCTGGAGTTGATCACAAACAGGATGAACAGGATGAAGTAGCGACACCAAGGGACAGGCCAGAGCTGCCCTGACCAAAGGCCTCTACAAAGACCCGTTTCCAGCTCTAGGATAAGCCACAGCACTCGTGTACCTGAGTCTATTTGTTAAATACATTCCTCTCTTTTCAAGAACTGCACTAGCACCCAGTGGAAGATGCAGGAGCAGACACAGTGTCTGCAAGGGAGGGAGGAGATTTAGGATTCCAAAAATTGCCCCAAATTACCTCGAGATAGTCCTGAAGGGCTGTGTCCAGCATGACGAGGTCAGTGAGGAAGGTACCCAGGTAAGGTACCGTGCCTTGTGTGACTCCCTGCAAACGGTCAGAGCAATGGTGGATTAATTGACTGAGAAGTCATAATTATACTAATTAGAATACTCCTGTGGAAGCAAACAAAACACAACTAGTCTGCTTCACCAAACAGCGCTCTTGTAAATGGTGCTTTCACGACATCATCCTTGGTATCTCAGCCAGCGGTTCATGTCTGCACAGAGCGGTATATAAGCCAAAGTGCTCATTCGTAACTCCTCTGCGTCAAATCTCGCTGTGCGGCACCTCTCGCCCCAGCAGAAAAGCCGGGATTTACAGACCCGTCTTCCCCAAAGCACCGCATACGGGAGCTCATTGGTCAGGAACAGGGCTGAGCTCGGCTTTGGGTGAGATCACAACCTGGCAACTCAAGCTCATTCCCCCCTTCAGCAGCAGCTCCCTGCTCGTCGCAAAGTTGTCACAGTCGGAGAAGATTTCGCAAAGCTCTTCGAACATCAGCATTGTGTCCCTGTACAGGAAAAGATTAAATGATTTAAGTTGTTTGTAAGCACTCTGAATCAGACCAGGGGACAATTTTTTTCTCAAGAATCGTTAACAGTTGGGCACAGAAAAGATAAAAGCACCAAAACACACCCAGTGACACACTGCACAGCCTTACTTTGGAACGCAGGCCCTGGTCTTCTTCAGGCGATAAACCGAGGTGGACTGCAAGGCGGAAACGATGGCCTTCAGAGACGAAAAGTTGTTCAGGATCCTACATTGCTGTGAAAGGAGCGGTTAGAAACACAGGAGCGTTAAACGTCAGCATCACCAATAGTCAGTGCTCTTCTGTCTGCCCCGTGTCCTGCTTGCTGCACATTCTCCCTGCTAAGCGGGCAGCTCTACAAATACTGAGCATCAAAAATATCACTCCCCGCTACAACCCCCCTGTCCCCTCCCAGCTCCACGGCACCCGCACAAGGAACGTTAAACAGTCGCGAATAAACGCTTTACACGTCCGATACGGATCCACTTCTCCAAGATCTTCGCTCTTGGCTGTGTCTTTAATTCTTTGCTCTCCAGGATGGTGCTGAGCACGCAGTTGGTGACGGCGTTGAACTGCGAGATGGTGGCTCTGATGCTCTGTGCCAGCTGTTTGTTCTCTTTCTTGTCCCTTCGGGACCAGATGCAGCCCAGGCAGTGGTGGGGCACAACGTTCTGGAAGAGTGTCTAGAGGGAAACAGAGGTGTCCAACTCAGCCTGGAGCGCTACTGCCCACAGCAAGAAATGCACGGTTACAGTACAAACTGCAGCTGAATCAGAGGCCTCGCTGCTCACAGGGGGGACAGCAGGCAGTGACAGGCCCGGGGATGACAGGCCCCCCCTCCCCTAGGGGGCGCTCGGCTGGGCCAAAGGACGTTTCCTTGCTTTATATTTTCTACCACATTCATCTGGAGACGAGGAGGAAAGCCATCAGACAGTACCACTGTTCAAAAACAGGTACAGGCCTGGACTAAGATGTTTACAAAAGGTGTTTTTCCACTAATTGTTGTTAAAAACACACTAAACTCATGTGATGTTTGTCTCCCTTGTTTTTCCACTCGTTCACAGACCAGGCCCAAGGACATTCACACATCCCATGCACTTGGGGGCGGTTATCCGGCCCGAGATACCATTCTCACGAGTCTGGGCTATAACTTCTTACAATTACGAGAAATGTACTTCAAAGTAATCTGTCCAAGGCCCTTTATATATTATTATGTTAGTATTATGTCTTTGACCGTCCAGATGGTCACGTTAGTATTGATCTTCCTTTATCATCCAGGTGGCTGGAACCGCACATCTTGCTTTTCCACATTTACTTTCCAACATGAGTCCTCAAGACATTACCTTAGAATCTCTCCCATATGGCCAGTTGAACAGCTTGTCAGAGGAAACAAGGTGAAGTGGGTGCACTCTGATGAAAACAAGGTTTCATACAAGTTAATCATTGTTTTACTTATCTAGTAATACTATATAACAGATTTAAAGCAGTGCAGAGAATGCCACGTTGTACACCTCGTGTTGCAAACATCGGCACTGAGCGTATTTCTGATATGAAATACAGGTGGATGCCTCTTGCAAAATTTTTGTTTCCTTATAGAATGTTTTTCCATTTTGTTTTCCATTGTCTGGACTGCTTTTCCCATTTCTCTTTTTTTTTTTCCATCCCAGGATGTGAATGTAACTTCCTACGATCGGCTCTTTGGGAAAGAGAGTGAAATGCAGGTGTTCACTTTGCTCCAGTTGGGAGGGGAGCAAACACAGCAGTTTTGACTATTGATGTGATTCAGAGCAGCACATCAGGCACATGCGCTGGGTGCAGCTTTTTAGTGCAATACTTGCAGAATCATGAGGGTAAAAACCTCCTCTGCTGAGGCCACGACATGAGGGGCAACGTGTCGGGCAGAGTGACAGAGAGGACCCAGGTGTCCGGGCACCGGCACAGCAGTGGGAGCATGGACACGGACACACATCCACACGCAGGCGTAGCTTTGCTGAAGGGATTTACTGATCATGAGAGGGAAATGGCCCAGGGCTCCCAGGGGATCAGACGGGGTCATCCAGGGATGATCATCTCCTCATGTCACTGGAGGGGGACAGGACACGGCTGTCACCATCAGTTTCAGTTCTGAAATCAGAGCCCAAAATGAGACCTCCAGTGTCAGCTGGGACATGAGGGGAGGCTTCTCCCCACCGTCTCTCTGCAGAGACCCAGGGAAGGAGAGAAGAGTTGGAGCCCTCAATCAACCCAGGACAAGACTCGGTTCTCCTGAGATCCATGTGGCACCCAGAGCTCCTTGGCCAGTGTGTCATTAGCCCCGGATGCCCCTACATCTCCCAGAACCCTGCCCAGCCCTCAGGGTGATCCTTGGGGTCTGTAAGGCCCCAGAGCCCCAGCCCGGCCTGCACGGTGACCCTCTGGGTCCGTAGAGCCCCGCTGGGTGCAACAAAAGTCATGGGGGCAGCTCTGTCCAGCGTGGCCTGGGACACAGGGCATGGACAGTCTCCTCTGTTTGCTTCTAGATCCACGTTCTGCCCACCCAGGACCCTTTGTGGGGCTGGAGATGCCCTGATGCTGCTCACCAGCAATGGAGGAGATGGGTGCACTAGCACTTCAGCATCTGGAAGATCTGGAACCTGGTGTTTCTGCTGCAAAACATCATCCACCCTGAGAGACAGAGGGAGCTGGGGAGAAAGGTTGGGTGAGGGACACACTTGGGTGCACTGGGAGGCAGGGGAAAGCGATGGGGTCCTTGGGAAGGTGACTCCAGGGAAAATGGGGTGCGTGAGCTTGTGTGGTGGGGCACAGAAAGCAGTGGAGGTCCTGGGGAAGGGGCTGTGTCCTGGGGTATCGTGGGGTGCACTGGGCTGTAGTGGGTTGTGATGGGATGGAAGGGAATGCAATGGGAGCCCTGGGCAATGGGGCATCCCTGGGAAAACACTGGGGAGCAGGGATGTTCTGTGGGGCTGCAGGGGGTGCATGGGAGTGTACTGGGGCACACTGGCATGTTCTGGGGCACACCGGGATGCCCTGGAGTTTTGTGGCCGTGGGAGGGAGGGTGTGGGGCAGCAGAACTTGTGACACCTACCGCAGCCCTCTTCACTCGCCCCAGTTTGAGTCCCTGCTGTAGAGAGACCATGAGACCTCTCTGGTCACTGGGATGTCCCAGCCCCAGCAAGGGAGGGGAGGACCAAGGTGCCCTCCAGTTCCCAGACTGGATGTCCTCCAAGTCCGCCCCACTACTCACATGCAGGAGGGACCCTCCACTTGCTTCCAGCAGTGTTCCTGGAAATGCCTATGAAAGAAGAGAAAGGGGTTGGAGACAAATGGGGCTGTGGGTGGGGCACAGGTGTCCCCAGCCCCACCCAGGCCCATGGATTCTCCCTCATCTGAGCGTGAAAATCCCTTCTGCTCCCCCCAACCTCATTCCTCCAAGTTTCACCTGGGATACCTGTTCATGGCGGACCAGGGCTCGGGTTGGATAAAAGGATAACATGGGAATTTGGGGCCTCCAAGGAGGACGGTGGCTGGGGGGGACCCAGAGGCAGGGCACTGTTGTGAACTCGCAGAACCCAAGGGACCGGGCTGGGGGTGCTGGAGGGACAGGACTGCATGGGATGCAAGTGAGGGGTAAAGAATTCAAGGGGAGGGGACACGGGGAATTCAGGTGAGGTTGTTGGTGGGGGCAGGAGGAAGAGGACAGCAGAGGAACAAAACGCGGGGATCGGGAAAGTGCTTGGGAGGGGGTGTTCAAGGAGGGGGATCTGGGGGCACTACCGCAGGGGACAGGGTGAAAGGCAAAGGGCGGAGTGGAAAGATGGAAAGAAAGGCGTTGGCATCCATCAAAGGGAGAGCATTTGGGGACCCTCTATAGGACACAGAGGAGATCCTGAGCAGGAGATACCTGAGGGGTCTTAAAGGATGGAATGGAGAGGCCCAAAGAAGAGGGGTGTGGGGGCACCAAGACAAGAAACTGGGAGGGGCCCTCACTGGAGCCTCACCTGCGCATCCTCTGGGGTGCACAGCAGGATGGTGAAGAGCAGGGCCACGCTGAGCACTGCGACCTTCATCTTCCTCTGCGGTGCAGCGAGTCCTGGGTGATGCCAGAAAAGGTGAGGGCACCTTTATCCCTCCCAGGACGACTCCTTGCCCCTCCCCACACCTCCAGCCCCCAGGGCAAAGCTTGGCAGAGACACCCGCCCTGGCAACCCAGCCTTGGCACAGAGTCACCCCCGCCTTGAGCACTGATCCAGCTGCCTTCCCTGGCATCAGTGCCGCTTCCTGCATGGGGCAGCTGCACGGGGAAGGGCCCGGGCATCCACGGTGGCGAGGGGGGACAGCAGTGTGTCCCTGACAGCCAGACACCCTATGGTGATGACCCACTGCTCCAACTCGAAACCATCCTGCAACAACCCCAAAAGCCTGATCCCCCCACCTGCCAGTGCCCCTCACCTCCCAGCACCACCATCTCCCAGTGCCCCTCAACTCCCAGGCCAGTCTTTCCCTATGGAACCCCCCCTAGAGATGACACCAGCCTCAAATCTGGGGTCTCTAAGCACAATTATCTCTGAGCCCTTTCCAGCCCCTTAAATAAATGAGGGTCTGGGAGTCACTCCTCTTCTTGGGGCACCAGGGACCCCAGGATTAGGGAACTCTGGGAGGTGGGAGGACAGCTGGGGCAATGTGGACAGCTGGTGACTGGGATCCTCAGTCACTGGTGGCGCTGCCAATGGGGAGCACTGGTGAATCCTGGGCTCTGGGAGAGGAGGGCTGGGCTTGGGGGAAGTGCTGGGGTGGTGTCAGTGCCCAGCTCCAGCCCACCCCATTTCCCTTGCACCGCCAGCCCCCAACTGGTCCAGTCTGCAGCCACAGCTGAGAACAGAGCAGAGGGAACATCCCCTGCCCTGGCTCTCACCTGTCCCTGTCCGGGGTCACTGCGCCCTCCCAGACAACCTGGGTCCCGCCCTGTAGAGCTGATCCCACATGGGGGGTCCCAGTGTCCCTGTCCCCAGCAAGGCTCTGGCTCCAGCCCTGTCCCTTCCTGGGACTTGGCCACAGCTCACCAAAGGCCCTTGTCCCCACCGAGTGTCCCTTCAATGCCCCCATCCTCGGCCCAGGCCAGCGCTGTCCCTGAGCAGGACGTGGCCATCCAGAGGGACGTGATGAAGCGGGCGCTTGTTCCCAGGCAGCCGCTCGGAGCTCATTGCAGGACGGAGCTCCCCTGGCACGAGGAGGGATGTTTGCTCCCACAGCGGCTCTGATAAGCTCTGTTTGCCCAGGGCCCATGGCACAAGAAGCCCGTTCACCAAGATCGGTGCCTCACAGAGTGACCGATCAGGGGATCCAGGGCAGTTAAAGCAGCCTGGAAGCCTGGGCTCCCCCAGCCCTGGCAGCGGGCAGAGCCCACAGAGAAGGGCAGTGCTGGGGCAGCGGGGAGGAGCAGGTCCTGGGGCACCCGCACGCCTGGGGCTCCCTGGCTGCCCTGGGCACAGGCTGGAGCCCAGAGGCCGGGGGGTCCCAGGGGAGCAGCTGGACAGCCGGGGTGCCGCTCTGCTTCGGGACAGCCTGGGGAGTCCTGCCGGAGCGGGGCTCAGAGCAGCTGGGGGATGGAGCTGTGTCCCCAGGGGCACGGCCTCCCCTGCCCTCTCCCCCGCCCGCCTTGCAGCTCTCCCTGGCTTTTTGTGGGGCGCGGGGTTCCCTTCACTGCACCCCTGGCCCAAACATCCCCATCCTGGGGGCCCTGGTCAGCATCCTCTGGGCACTGTGGGGCAGTGTGACAGTGGGGGAATCAATGGGTTTATAACTCCAGTCTCAGTGGCTGCTGCCCGGGCGACCTGGATGTTGAGTGGTTTCCAGCACCAGTCTGTGCTCACTGACTGGAGCAGAAGAGGGATCTCAGATTCCCAAGACCCGATTTCTGTCCCTGCAGAGCTGGCAGCCCTTCAGGGACATACCTGTGTTTGCTTTGATATTCTTCAGTGGCTGACTCTGGGCTGTGTGAGCATCTCCATGATGTACTTTTACAACCATGTTCTCCGTACAGACAGCAACACCTTGCCACAGTTCAGCAGCCTCTTGGAAAGTAAATGTGGAAAAGCAAGATGTGCGGTTCCAGCCATCTGGATGATAAAGGAAGATCAATACTAACATGACCATCTGGACGGTCAAAGACATAATACTAACATAATAACATAGAAAGGGCCTTGGACAGATTACTTTGAAGTACGTTTCTCATAACTGTAAAACGTTATAGCCCAGACTCGTGAGAATGGTATCTCGGGCCAGATAACCGCCCCCAAGTGCATGGGATTTGTGATGTCCTTGGGCCTGGTCTGTGAACGAGTGGGAACGTAACTGAAATAAACATCACATGAGTTTAGTGTGTTTTTAATAACAATTACTGGAAAAACATCTTATGTACCATCTTAGTCCAGGCCCACATCTGTCCCCAAGGAACGTATTTTGGTGTTGGGGCAGGGGAGGAGCACAGACAGGCAGCCCGGACCCCTGGGTCCTCTGCCCTGCTCGGGGAGGGGAGGTCGCTCCCTGTATGATGGGCTCAGCACTCCTGGGCTCACAGGAGATGTCACCCCCTCCAGAAGCCATCTGCTGTTCACAAGGCCACCAGTGCAGCAAGTCAACATTCATTTGATGCAACCAGTCTGTTAGAGCCAGTAATCCTGTGTAAAATCGATGCAAAATTACCACTGTGCTTAACTACAATGTGCCATGGAACAACCAGGCACTGACAAATCTCTCTGTTTTCCCTGGGAAATCACATTTGTGGCACTTTCACCCCCAAATCTCAGCAGCAGCGTTTGTTAACACCGGTTAACAGCTTTGGGTACCCAGAGCTGCCTTCAGCTCACGTGAAAACGTCTCCTCACGCTCAGTGTGAGCCCAAGAACGACGCCTCCCCAACGCCCAAACTGAGGAACCTCAAGCAGTGCCCCCTTCTCCAAGGGCTGCGTTACAATCTGTGACAGAAAGGGGCTTCCACAGCCTGGAAAAGCTCCACAAGGAACTGGAGATTCCTGGGTCTCAGAGTAATTCTAGAGCTCAAGTGGTGACAGCCATCAGCTCCAGCTCAGACAATACATGCCAACGCCCATCACTGACCCAGGAAGGCAGCTCTTCCTGTCCTGCCCAACGCCTTCAAATCCAACACACTTTGTCCCTCCAACAGGAGGCAGCTGATTGATTTCTAACACCACTCTTCTCTGTCTACTTCGAGATGAACCAGACATACGTTATACAAGCAACCAAGTCCCTGCCTGGAAGCAGCGGAGCCTTTTGCCTTCTCCTTCCCACCCCACTTTGCAGGAGAAGGAAAACAAACGGCAGAAGAGACGCTGAGAAATTCAACCACCAAATGGAGAGGGAACCTTTGAGAGCGGGAAAACTTATCCGTACAATGGAGAGAGCTACGCTGAATGAATAACACTGAAAATGAACCCTTCTTGCAGGGTAAAGTGCACAGCAATTCAAGACCTGCTGAACAGACCCCTGCCATTCTCAGCAATAAACAACCCCCAAGGCTCAACCAGCCAGCCAGGGTCACTGCTCTAAATCCAAGCGCAGCTGCACCGACCTGAGCCAACACGGACACAGCCGCCTCCCTTGGCCCACACGAAGCTGCACAGGCCACGCGCTGCTCCAACAGGAACGTGCTGGGGACACCCGGGTTTCTCATGGCGGCCTCTGCGCTGTCACCTGCACAAAGCACCAAGAGACCGGCAGTTGTGGGCTCAGCTCCGGGGGTTCCCGGGACCGGGGTCTCCAAGGGCCCGTTCGCACACGGATCCTTGTGCGCGCGCCCCGACCGCGGGCGCCTCTCCCGCCCCCATCCCGACCCGCCGCTCGCCCCCCCGGACCCGCCGCTCGCCCCCCCGGACCCGCCGCTCGCCCCCCCGGACCCGCCGCTCGCTCCCCCGGACCCGCCGCTCCCCGCCCCGGACCCGCCGCTCCCCGCCCCGGACCCGCCGCTCCCCGCCCCGGACCCGCCGCTCGCCCCCCCGGACCCGCCGCTCGCTCCCCGGACCCGCTCAGCAGCCTCCGCTCAGCAGCCTCCGCTCGCCCCAGCCCTGTAGCCGGAAATTGCGTCACCGGGAGGGGCGAGCCGAGCGGCGCTGCCGGCAGGACCCCGCCAGAGCTGTCCGATTATTCGCCTGACCCGCCAAATTTTTATACGAAATGTGAATGAGTTGAGCAGTTATTAAAATAACAAAGTCTCTGGCAGCCGTGCCGTCATGGTGGCTCAGAGAGTGGAAAACCCCCTGAACTGCAGGTCAGCCTCAGCTCTCAGATGAGCTCCTCCCCGCCCTCCGCACCGCTGACCCCGCAGCACAAAGCGCGACCGGCGCGTCCCGCGGGCGGACTCGGTGTCCGCGCTCGTTCGTCGCCTCCTCGCTGGCTGCAGCGGGACTGAGGGGCTGTGGGTTCCAAACCTGCGGTTTGCTGCCCTTGCACAGAGGAGAAGGCTCGGCTGCTGAGAGCAGGTTCCGTGTTAAACTCGGCTGAAGAGAAGTTTCTCCTCCTGGGATCTCAGAACAGCAGCAGCTCCAGCGAACTGACAGAGCATGGGCCGCGGGCATTTCTCAGTGTCTGTGCTGAGAGGTTTGATCTGGGCGTTGTTAATGCCAGAAAGAGGTGGAAAGATAGAGAGATAAAGATGAGGGGTCGTGCTGCACAGAGTTACAGCATTTTTGCAAATGAGGAACTGAAATACGTAGCTTACGCTTTTTCTATGGATAAACAACATTTAATCCAATTCCTTAACTGTATTCCTTGAACACGTGTTCGTTAGAGCACAAGCCAAACAGCGCTGGGTGCACGGGCGATTCACTCTTTGTACTGGACATTCACATTAACAGTGCTGATAGTGGTTACATCACCAATCCCGTGTCCGTTTCAATTTCAATTCCCCTGGTCCTTGGGTTACTCCCCAGGTTCTTTCTCCCGTCCGTGGTCCTTTAACTCAAGAGCCGTGTGTCCACCCTTTCTCTGCAGTCCGAACGGCTGGTTCTGTAGTTAATAAGGCAAGAAAAGGTCCTTCCCATCGTGGGGTCAGAGTTTCCTCTTCCAGGTTTTAATCAGTACTTTATCCCCAGGTTGTATTTTATGAATCGGAAACCCTAAAGGCAGAGTCTGATTTAAAATCTCTTTCTCCCTTCATTTAGTTCCTGCGACTATAAACTTCATATGCAATTTCAATTAGCTGAGCAATAGTTACATCCCTCAGCTCCTCCCTTTTGTAATTTCTTACACTAATTTCAGACCCAGATCAGTCTGTGCGCAGAACAACACTGACTGCAACACAGCTAACCCAGAATTTCACATTCACATCACTTCCCCCTCTCATTTACTCTCATGTGTACAGATGCATCTGAACGGGGAGCGCGGTGGCACTTTAATAATGGAACCGGTTCTCATTTTGTAATTATCTCCCCGAACAAAATTCTTTTGGTACCAAATATAAACGTGCGAAGTAAAAGGCTGAGCTCAGACACGCAAACCGCACGCCAAGCTCAAATATACAAACAGATCACAATTACATTCATTGAAGACAACATCTCGATTTTAGCCTTGCGCCTTTGGGCCGCTCGCTGCTCAGCCGGGTGGAGGCACCGCTGGGGCTCCTGACAAACAGGGCAGTGCGGCTGGAGCCCCATCGGCACCCGCCCCGCTGCTCCAGCGAGCTGGGCTGGGCAAGGCTTTGATTGGTGTCCATCTGGGTGATACAACTGTTATCCCAAAACCAGGGGTCTGTACTCGCTGTGCACACGGAAGAAAAGCCACATTTAGCACACCGAGATGAGACACAGCCGATCGCAGAGCTGCGCAAGTCTGGATGCTGGAATGAAGCTGGCGTGCTAGAAAGAAAAGTAACGGCTGTCACACACAAAACCTCATCGCCACATTCGCACAGTTAAGAGCTGAACTGCTCATCGTCACACAATGTACGTTTTGGGTCAATCTGTGATCTTACTGGACCATTTAAACAGATACCTACAAAGAAAAAAAGTTAGTACTAAAAAGCATCTTGCAGGCTGTTCTGCAAGTCTCCTGTGATTCATTTGTTATCAGTGATTCTCCCTCTGCTTGCTGAAGTCCAAACCATTACTCCTTCACTGCAGCTACTCAGATGTTTACCTTTACTCTTTGTTTCTCCTTGTCCCTATACCATACTATAGGATCGATAGCTTCTTCGTCCTCTTGCGTCAGAGTATATGATCTGACTTGCAAGGTGTTCCCCTAACATGGTAGATATCTGAACACAGCACTTGAGCTTCCACGACTGAACGCTGTTCTAAAGGCTTTTTGGTTATTTCTTTGTCAGAGGGCTAATTTGCACTCTGAAGTGTCCGGACTGTCACTGCTGTTTCCTAGAAACTCAAGTACTGTGGATGGTACCCATTTGTAATACTTGGGATATACGGGTTGGCTAAAGGTGCCTTCCTGTTTTGGTGGCTGACTGTGTAAGAACACAAACCTGGAGTGCAGATTTCATGTTTCTGATGCTTAAGCAGCAGAGACAAAATATCTGAGGAGTTCCTCTGGCACGGTTGTGTTCTAGATCTGTAACTCTGAATTTGTGACAAAGGAGGAATGTGATGTTGGCTTGGGGTTTTTTTAGTTGCCCTGAACGTACAGAGAGAGAACAGTTTATACAAATAAATTGCCACATTCCCTAGCCTATCAGAACATAAGGTTTTGATGTCCAGGCTTTACAATCTGTTTTCACTGCTTCATGTTGGGTTTTACTTGAAGTTCTGATCGCCTTTATGTTTCCTTCTAGAAGTCGAAAGGAGCCAGTGAGTGGAACATCAAAAGCAGCACGAAAAACACACGTTCTCACTGTTTTCCCTCCACACTACACTGAATTCTAAACAATGTAGCCTTGTATTAACTTTCCAAACATTAACATAATGTGTTTTCCAGTAAAACATAAGCTGTGTTGTAAATCCAAAGCGAGTAATGCCATGGTTTGCACAGTTCTGATGTGAATATTGGTGTTTGTGCCCAGCAACACATTGTATTTCATTGTGAATGTGCCGGAATATTTCCGGTCTGACTTTGTGTTGTACAGATAACGTCAGATTGTTTTTAGATCGTGTGGGTTCAAGGTTTGCACAGCTGAACGTGCTGCCGTGGTGTGCGTCTGTCTGTCCAGAGCCGGTAACGTGTATGTTTGTACAGCTTGTGTGTGATTTCTGTTTCTTGCAATAACAATTGTTTGGAGTGTGGTTTTTGCCATTTTCACATTGTATCACTCAGCTCTTGTTTTTCAATGCTTTTTTTTTTGCCTAATGGTTTTTGGAAAAGTTCTCAAAAACCACTGAGAAACCGTTATTGTTAAACTTGGTGCTGTTTCTTTCTTGTGACTTGGGGCTTCAAAGAAATACCCAAACGAATACCTTCCATATGTTTGGAAGACAGTTCTGTGCAGCTAAATGATTCCTTTTCTTGTCCTTAAATACTTGGGCATTTGTGCTAGAACTGTGTAACAGGAGTGATATTGTTGGGGCACCTCTGAGTGTAAGTTTGTCTTGGATAGATTGCCATGAATGTAGACACTGCTGCTCCACAAAGTGATGTTCTGAAGTTCTGCATTTGATCTTTTCACTTCATCTGATGAAGCAGTGGAGTTTAATCATTTGTCTGCAAATGAAACTCCCTAAAAGGCAGTGTACAGGGAACCTGCGGCAGGGAGCTCCTGATTCCCACCTGACTCCTCCAAAGGCCTCTCTTAAAAGTGAACAAAAGCCAACAAAAGCTGCAGCCCCTCCCTCCTGGGCCACTGCGGTGGGCGCCTCCCCTGAGACCACAGGAAGGTCCAGGCTCCTTGTCCTGAGTGGTCAGGGCATCGCTGGCAGGTGGCACCTGCTCGCCTGCTCACGGCCACTCTTGGGTGCCTTCATGGCCCAAAATCCCCGGGGATGCCACAGGGCCACCCACTTTTTCCTCGCAGAGGGCACCAGTGCCCAGGAGGCCTGGACATAGAGGTGGGCAGGGAAATGGAGATAGGCTGGTGTCGAGGGTTAAGACTGCGGGGTGACAATCAAACCCTGGCAGATGTGTTGTCAACCTCCTCTCCCCCCCACTTCCCCCTTTTGCCCCTCCCTCTCCCCCCTTCCCACTCAGCACAGGTGATTGAGAGGGAAAGAAGGACAGAGAGAAGAGAGTTGGAAAAGTTCAAGATGTTTTACTGATGCTACTGATGAGAACAGAGAAAATAACACAAATATACAAAACCAATCTTGTAAGTCTGAGCAACTGCAGAGCCAGCACCCAAAGTCCTGGATCAGACTCTGCAGCCAACCGGAGCTGGATTCAGTCTCTCACTGGCCTCCGTTCGCAGGGACGACCAGCAAGGTCCTCTCCTGATGTCGGCCATGAGCAGAAGGGAAGGAAAAAGGCAAAAGGGAAGGGAAAAAGGGACGAGATCCTCGTGATCTCCCGCTTTTATATGAAGTATTCACGTGAACGGAATGTTATTCACCGTTGGTCAGTCTCTCGGTCATCAGTTTTCTCATTGCCCCCCTCGCGAGATGTCCATCTGTGCTTGTCAATAAGTTTGCATTCCCTTGCTGGGTTTAACCAAAACATGTGTTGGGTTCTCCAGGAAAATGCAGCTGACATGAAGGCTTTGGCTGACAGGCAAAATTCACTAAAAGAGAAACTTGTTTTTAACAAAACCAGGACCCCAGGGCCCAAGTGACAAGGGGGGTCCCCACGGTGCCACGATGAGCCCTGGGGACAAGGGGGTACCCCGGATGTCACAATGGGCCATGGGGACTATGGGGGTACCCAGGATGTCACAATGAGCCCTGGGGACAAAGTGGGGTCCTGGGAAGTCACAATGGGTCCCAGTGACAAAGGGGGTGTCCATGGTGCCACAATGGGCCCTGGGGACAAAGCGGGGTCCCCATGGTGTCACAATGGGCACTGGGGACGAGGGGGTCCCCAGGATGTCACAATGCGCCCTGGGGAAAATGGGGGTCCTTGGATGTCACAATGGGCCCTGGGGACAAAGGCTGCTCCTTAGGATGTCACAATGGGCTCTGGGGACAAAGTGGGGTCCTTGGATGTCACAATGGGCCCCAGTGACAAAGGGGGTCCCCATGGTGTCACAATGGCCTCTGGGGACAAAGGGGGTGCCCTGGATGTCACAATGGGCCCTGGGGACAAGAGGGGTCCCGACGGTGTCACAATGGGCCCTGGGGACAAAGGAGGTCACCCAGAATGTCACAATGGGCCCCACTGACAAGGGGGGTCCCCACGGTGTCACAATGGGCCCTGGGGAAACAGGGAGTGCTGGGACGTCACAATGGGTCCTGGGGACAAAGGGGGTCCCCAGGATGTCACAATGGGACCTGGGGACCAGAAGGAATCCCCACGGTGTCACAATGGGCCCTGGGGACAATGGGGGTCCCCACGGTGTCAGAACGGGCCCTGGGGACAAAGGGGAATCCTGGAATGCCACAATGGGCCCCAGTGACAAAGGCGGTCCCCATGGTGCCACAATGGGCCCTGGGGACAAAGGGGGGAGCCCATGGTGTCATAAGGGGTGCCCAGTGACAAGGGGGGTCCCCATTGTATCATGATGGGCCCTGGGGACAAAGGGGGTCCCCAGGATGTTACAATGGGCCCTCGGGACAAGGGGTGTTCCCAGGATGTCACAATGAGCCCTGGGACAATGGCGGTTCCTAGGATGTCACAATGGGCCCTGGAGACAAAGGGGGGTCCCCAGGATGTCACAATGGGCCCTGGGGACAATGGGGGGTCCTGGGATGTCACGATGGGCCCCAGGGACAAATGGGGTCCCCATGATGTCACAATGGGCCATGGGGACAAAGGGCGTAGCTTGAATGTCACAATGGGCCCTGGGGACAAATGGGGTCCCCATGGTGTCACAATGAGCCCTGGGGACAAAGTGGGGTCCTGGGATGTCACAATGCGCCCTGGGGACAAAGGGGGGCCCATGGTGCCACAATGGGCCCTGGGGACAAATGGGGTCCCCAGGATGTCACAATGAGCCCTGGGAACAAGGGGGGTCCCCACGGTGTCACAATGGGCCCTGGGGACAATGTTGGGTCCCCAGGATGTCACAATGGGGTCTTGGGACAAAGGGGGTCCCCAGGATGCCGCAATGGGCCCTGGGGACAAAGTGGGGTCCTGGGATGTCACAATGGGCCTCAGTGACAAATGGGGTCCCCATGGTGCCACAATGGGCCCTGGGGACAATGGGGGGTCCTGGGATGTCACGATGGGCCCCAGGGACAAATGGGGTCCCCATGGTATCACAATGGGCCATAGAGACAAAGGGGGTCCCTTGAATGTCACAATGGGCCCTGCGGACAAGGGGGGTCCCCACGGTGTCACAATGGGCCCCGGGGACAATTTGGGGTCCTGGGACATCACAATGGGGCCTAGGGACAAAGGGGGTGCCCAGGATGTCACAAAGGGCCCTGAAGACAAGGGGGGGTCCTCATGGTGTTACAATGGGACCTGGGGACAAAGTGGGGTCCTCACAGTGTCACAATGGGCCCTGCAGACAACGGGGGGGTCCTGGGACATCACAATGGGCCCTGGGGACAAGGGGGGGTCCCCATGGTGTCACAATAAGCCCTGGGGACAAAGGGGGGTCCCCACGGTGTCACAATGGGCCCTGGGGACAAAGGTGGCTCCCCTGCATGTCACAATGGGACCTAGGGACAAAGTGGTTCCCTAGGATGTTAAAATGGGCCCTGGGGACAAAGGGGGGTGCCCTGAATGTCACAATGGGCCCTGGGGACA
The DNA here is from genome assembly GCF_037038585.1 of Patagioenas fasciata. NCBI lineage: Eukaryota > Metazoa > Chordata > Aves > Columbiformes > Columbidae > Patagioenas > Patagioenas fasciata. Next base: position 21,887 of record NC_092558.1, read on the forward strand.
AAGGGAGGTCCTGGGACGTCACAATACGCACTGGGGAGAAAGGGGGGGTCCCCATGGTGTCACAATGTTTCCCCAGTGACAAGTGGGGTACCCATGGTGCCACTATGGGCCATAGAGGACAAGGGGGGGTCCCCACGGTGGCACAATGGGCCCCAGTGACAAAGGGGGTTCCCATGGTGTCACAATGAGCCCTGGGGACAAAGGGGGTCCTGGGACAACACAATATGCCCTGGCGATAAGGGGGGGTCCCCAGGATGTCACAGTGGGCTCTGGGGACAAAGGGGTTCCCCACAGTGTCACAATGGGTCCCAGTGACAAAGGGGGGTCCCCTGGATGTCACAATGGGCCCTGGGGACAATGGGGGTCTCCATGGTGCCACAATGGGCCCTGGGGACAAAGGGGGTCCCCAGAATGTCACAATGGGGCCTGGGGACAAAGGGGTTTCCCCATGGTGTCAAAATGGGTCCACAGTGACATGGGGGGTCCCCATGGTGTCAGAATGGGCCCTGGGGACAAGAGGGTCCCCAGGATGTCACAATGGGCCTCAGGGACAATGGGGGGTCCCCAGGATGTCACAATGGGCCCTGAGGACAAGGGGGGGTCCCCATGGTGTCACAATGGGTCCCCAGTGGCAAGAGGGGTCCCCATGGTGTCACAATGATCCCTGGGGAGAATGGGGGGTCCTGGGATGTCACAATGGGTCCCCAGTGACAAAGGGGGTCCCCACCCTGTCACAATGGGCCCTGGGGACAAATGGGGTCCCCAGGATGTCACAATGGGCTCTGGGGACAATGGGTGGTCCTGGGATGTCACAATGGGCCCTGGGGACAAAGGGGGTCCCCACAGTGTCACAATGGGCCTTGGGGACAAGGGGGGTCCCCAACCTGTCACAATGGGCCCTGGGGACAAAGGAGGTCACCCAGGATGTCACAATGGGCCCCAGTGACAAGAGGGGTCCCCACGGTGTCACAATTGCCCTGGGGACAACGGGCAGTCCTGGGATGTCACAATGGGCCCTGGGGACAAAGGGGTTCCTAGAATGTCACAATGGGCCCTGGGGACAAGACGGGGTCTCCACGGTGTCACAATGGGCCCTGGGGACAAAGCGGGGTCTCCAGGATGTCAGAATGAGCCCTGGTGACAAGGGGGGTCCCCACCCTGTCACAATGGGTCCTGAGGACAAGAAGGGGTCCCCATGGTGTCACAATAGGCCCTGGGGACAAAGATGGGTTCCCTGAATGTCACAATGGACCCTGGGGACAGAGGAGGTCCCCAGGATGTCACAATGGTTCCCCAGTGACAAGGGGGGTCCCCATGGTGCCAGTATGGGCCCTGGGGACAAGGGGGGCTTGGTAGGGCAGGATTTGGGGGTGGAAAGTTTAGGGGGTAGGGCTGGGGGTGCAGGATTTGGGGGTGAAGGGGTTGTGGGGTGCAGGGTTGTGGGGTGCAGGGTTTGGGAGATCGGGACGTGGGGCTGGAGGATTTGGGGGTGCAGGGTTTGGAGCAGCAGGATCTGAGGGTGCAGACTTGGGGGGTGCAAGATTGGGGGTAGCAGGGTTTTGGGGAGCAGGGTTTCGGGGTCAGGCTTTAGGGGGACAGGGTTTGGGGGGCAGGGTTGGGAGGGATGATTTTGGGGTGCAGGGTTTAGGGCAGCAGGATCTTGGGGTGAAGGGGTTTGGGGTGAAGGGTTGGGTAGGACAGGATTTGGGGTGCAGGATTTTAGGGTGCAACTTGTGGGGAGCAGGATTTGGGGTACAGGGTTTGGGGGTGCAGGGTTTAGTGGTGCAGGGTTTGGGGGTGCAGGTCTTGGGGAGGCAGAATTGGGGGTGCAGGTTTTTGGAGTTCAGGGATTTGGGGGTTCAGATTTTGGGTGTTCAGGACCTGGGGGTGCAGGATTTGGGGATGTAGGTTTGGGGGGGCAGGGCTTAGGGTTTCAGTACCTTGGGTTGAAGAGGTTTGGGGTGAAGGGTTGGGTACGGCAGGATTTGGGGGTGCAGGGCTTTGGGCTGAGGGTTTGGGGGTGCAGGGTTCGCATGTTCAGGACCCGGGGGTGCAGGATTTGGGTTTGCAGGTTTGGGAATTTTGGGGTAAAGGATTTGGGGTGCAGGGTTGGGGGACGCAGGATCTGAGGGTGCAGCGTTTGGGGTGCAGAGTTAGGGGCTGCAGGATCTGGGGTGCAGGGTTTGGGGGGCACTGTTTTGGGGGGAAGGATTTGGAGGGTCAGGTTTAAGGGTTTAGAATTTGGAGGTGTAGAATTTTGGGGTGCAGGGTGTTGGGGGGAAGGATTTGCAGGTGCAGGGATGTTGGTGCAGGGTTTGAGGGTGCGGGGTGGGGGGGGGGAAGGATTTTGGGGTTCAGGACCTAGGGGTACAGAGTTCGGGAGGAAAGGATCTTGGGGTGTAGGGCTTGGGTGTGCAGGACATGGGGGTTCAGGGTTTAAGGCAGCCGGATGTTGGGGTGCAGGGTTTGGAGGTGGAAGATTTAGGGGGACACAGGATCTGAGGGTGCAGCGTTTGGGGTGCAGAGTTAGCGGCTGCAGGAACTGGGGGTGCAGGGTTTGGGGGGCACTGTGTTGGGGGGAAGGATTTGGGGGATGCAGGGTTTAAGGGTTTAAGATTTGGAGGTGTTGAATTCTGGGGTGCAGGAGGTGCAGGATTTGCAGTTTGCAGGATTTGGGGGAGAACAGTTTGGGGTGCTGGGGTTTTGGGGATGCAAGATTTGAGGCTGCAGGGTTTGGGGGTTTGGGACATGGGGCTGGAGGATTCGGGGCTGCAGGATTTGGGGTGCAGTGTGTGGGGGTGCAAGATCTTGGGGTGTACGAGCGTTGGGTGTGGGATTTGAAAGAAAATTATTTGGAGGTGCAGAGATTGGGGGTGCAGGGTTTTGGGGGTTGCTGCTTTTGGGGATTCGGGATGTGGAGGTCAAGGATTTAGGGGTACAAGGGCTGGTTGCAGGATTTGGGGTACAGGGTTTGGTTGCAGGATTTGGGGTGCAGGGTTTGAAGTGCAGGGCTAAAGGGGGCAGGATTTGGAGGTGCAAGATTTGGTGGTCTGGGGTACTGGGCTGCAGGGTTTTGGGGTGAGGGGTCTGGGGTGAGGGGTTCAGGTGTTCAGCACCTGGGGGTGCAGGACTTGGGGCTTGGAGGATTTGGGGGTGCAGGGATTTCAGGGTGCAACTTGTGGGGTGCAGGGTTTTTGGTATAGGGTTTTGGGGTGCAGAGTATTTGGGGGGAGGATTGGGGGAGCAGGGTTTTGGGGTGCAAGGTTCAGTGGTGCAGGGTTCTGGGGGTGCAGGGTTTGGGATTGCAGGGTGTTGGGGGAAGGATCTGGGGGTACAAGATTGGGGGTAGCAGGGTTTTGGGGAGCAGGGTTTCGGGGTCAGGCTTTAGGGGGACAGGGTTTGGGGGGCAGGGCTGGGAGGGATGATTTGGGGGTGCAGGGTTTAGGGCAGCAGGATCTTGGGGTGAAGGGGTTTGGGCTGAAGGGTGGGTAGGACAGGATTTGGGGTGCAGGTTTTTAGGGTGCAACTTGTGGGGGCAGGATTTGGGGTACAGGAGGTTGGGGGTGCAGGGTTTGGGGGTGTAGGATTTAGTGGAGCAGGGACTGGGGGTGCAGGTCTTGGGGAGGCAGAACTGGGGGTGCAGATTTTGGGTGTTCAGGACCTGGGGGTGCAGGATTTGGGGATGTAGGTTTTGGGGGGTAGATTTTGGGGTGCTGGATTCGGGACATGGGTCTGGAGGATTTGGGGGTGCAGGGTTAAGGGGTTTAGGATTTTGGGGTGCACAGTTTAGGGTGCACGTTCTGGGCATGTATGATTTGAGAGTGCAGGGCTTTGGGGTACAGGATTTGGGGTGTACAGGCCTGACAGAGCCTGATGGAGCCTGACAAAGCCTGACAGAGCCCAACAAACCCAATAGGGCTCAACAAAGCCTGACAAGGCCTGACAGAGCCCAACAAACCCAATAGGGCTCAACAAAGTGCCCCAAGGGACCCAGGAGTTCGGGAGGGACCCAGGAGCGCCCCAAATGACTGAGGAGTTGGGGGAGGGACCCAAAAGTGCCACAAGGGACCCAGGAGTGCGGGAGGGACCCAGGAGTTCAGGAGGGACCCAGGAGTTCGGGAGGGACCCAGGGGTGCCCCAAGGGACCCAGGAGTGCGGGAGGGACCCAGGAGTTCAGGAGGGACCCAGGAGTTCCCCAAATGACTGAGGAGTTTGGGGAGGGACCCAAAAGTGCCCCAAGGGACCCAGGAGTTTGGGAGGGACCCAGGAGTTCGGGAGGGACCCAGGAGCGCCCCAAATGACTGAGGAGTTTGGGGAGGGACCCAAAAGTGCCCCAAGGGACCCAGGAGTTTGGGACGGACCCAGGAGATCAGGAGGGACCCAGGAGTTCCCCAACGGACACAGGAATTCGGGACAGATCCAGGAGTTTGGAGAGAGACCCAGGAGTTCAGAAGGGACCCAGGAGTTCGGGAGGGACCAAGGAGATCAGGAGGGACCCAGGAGTTCGGGAGGGACCCAGGAGTTCGAGACGGACCCAGGAGTGCCCCAAGGGACCCAGGAGTTCGGGAAAGTGACCCAGGAGTTGTGGGAGGGACCTAAGAGTTCCCCAAGGGACCCAGGAGTGCGGGAGAGAACCAGGAGTTTGGGAGGGACCCAGGAGTGCCCCAAGGGATCCAGGAGATCGGGACGGACCCAGGAGTTCAGGAGGGACCCAGGAGTGCCCCAAGGGACCCAGGAATTCAGGGGGGACTCAGCATATCGGGGATGGACCCAGGAGTGCCCCAAGGTACTCAGGTTTGCCTTAAAGGACCCAAGAGTCCGGGAGGGACCAAGCAATGCCCCAAGGCACCCAGGAGTTTCCCAAGGGACCCAGGAGTTCGGGAGGGACCCAGGAGTACCCCAAGCGACCCAGGATTTCGGGGGGGAGCCAGGAATTCGGGAGGGGGACCCAGGAGTTCAGGATGGACCCAGGTGAGCTGAAGGGACCAGGATATCAGGAGCGACCCAGGAGATTCCCAAGGGACCCAAGAGTGCCCCAAGGGACCCAGGAGTGCCCCCATGGACCCAGGAGTTCGGGACGGATCCAGGAGTGCGGGGAGGGACCCAGGAGTGCGGGAGGGACCCAGGAGTTCGGGGAGGGACCCAGGAGTTCGGGAGGGACCCAGGAGTGCGGGGAGGGACCCAGGAGTGCGGGAGGGACCCAGGAGTTCGGGGAGGGACCCAGGAGTGCGGGAGGGACCCAGGAGTTCAGGGAGGGACCCAGGAGTTCGGGAGGGACCCAGGAGTTCGGGGGGGACCCAGGAGTTCGGGAGGGACCCAGGAGTTCGGGAGGGACCCAGGAGTTCAGGGAGGGACCCAGGAGTTCGGGAGGGACCCAGGAGTTCGGGGGGGACCCAGGAGTTCGGGAGGGACCCAGGAGTTCGGGAGGGACCCAGGAGTGCAGGAGGGACCCAGGAGTTCGGGAGGGACCCAGGAGTTCGGGGAGGGAACCAGGAGTGCAGAAGGGACCCAGGAGTTCTCCAAAGGGGGGGGTCCATAAGTCACTTGTGGGGCTCTATGGGACACTGGGGAGATGCTATGGGGCACTAATGGATCTCTATGGGGCACTTATGGGGCACTATGGGTCACTTATGGGGCTCTGTGAGTCACTTATGGGGCACTATGGGTCACTTATGGGGCGCTATGGGTCTCTATGGGTCACTTATGGGGGACTATGGGGCATTTATGGGGCACTTATGGGTCTCTATGGGTCACTTATGGGGCTCTATGAGGCACTTATGGGGCACTTATGGGTCTCTATGGGTCACTTATGGGGCTCTATGGGGCACTTATGGGTCGCTAAGAGTCACTTATGGGCACTATGGGACACTAGGGAGACGCTATGGGGCACTTATGGGGCTCTATGAGTCACTTATGGGGCACTGATGGGGAACTTGTGGGTCGCTATTGGGCACTTGGGGGTCACTGACGGGCACTTCTGGGTCAGCAAGAGTCGCTTATGGGGCACTGTGGGTCACTTATGGGGCACTTATGGGGAACCTGAGGGTCGCTATGGGGCACTTGGGGGTTACGAACAGGCACCTATGGGTCGCTAAGAGGCACTTATGGGGCACTATGGGGAACTTGTGGGTCGCTATGTGGCACTTGGGGGTCACTAAAAGGCACTTGTGGGTCGCTAAGAGTCACTTTTGGGGCACTATGGGTCACTTATGGGGCTCCACGAGTCACTTGTGGGGCACTGTGGGGCACCTATGGGGCACTGGGGAGACGCTATGGGGCACTTGTGGGTCCCTATGAGTCTCTTATGGGGCTCCATGAGTCACTTGTGGGGCACTATAGGTCACTTATGGGGCTCTATGGGGCACCTATGGGGCTCCATAAGTTGCTTGTGGGGCTCTCTGGGACACTGGGGAGATGCTATGGGGCACTAATGGATCTCTATGGGGCACTATGGGTCACTTATGGGGCTCTGTGAGTCACTTATGGGGCACTATGGGTCACTTATGGGGCTCTATGGGGCACTTATGGGGCACTTATGGGTCTCTATGGGTCACTTATGGGTCTCTATGGGGCACTTATGGGGGTCTATGTGTTCACTTATGGGGCACTTATGGGGCTCTATGAGTCACTTATGGGGCACTGATGGGGAACTTGTGGGTCGCTATTGGGCACTTGGGGGTCACTAACAGGCACTTATGGGTCAGCAAGAGTCGCTTATGGGGCACTGTGGGTCACTTATGGGGCACTTATGGGGAACCTGAGGTTCGCTATGGGGCACTTGGGGGTCACGAACAGGCACCTATGGGTCGCTAAGAGGCACTTATGGGGCACTATGGGGCACTTATGGGGCTCTATGGGGCACTTATGGGGAACTTGTGGGTCGCTATGCGGCACTTGGGGGTCACTAACAGGCACTTGTGGGTCAGCAAGAGTCACTTATGGGGCACTACGGGTCACTTATGGGGCTCTATGAGTTACTTGTGGGGCACTATGGGGAAGTGGGGACACGCTATGGGGCACTTCTGGGTCTGTAGGAGTCACTTATGGGGCTCCATGAGTCACTTGTGGGGCACTATAGGTCACTTATGGGGCTCTATGGGGCACCTATGGGGCTCCATAAGTCACTTGTGGGGCTCTATGGGACACTGGGGAGATGCTATGGGGCACTAATGGATCTCTATGGGGCACTTATGGGGCACTATGGGTCACTTATGGGGCTCCGTGAGTCACTTATGGGGCACTATGGGTCGCTTGTGGGTCTCTATTGGGCACTTGGGGGTCACGAAGAGGCACTTATGGGGCGCTATGGGGCCCTATGGGGCACTTATGGGGCACTTGGGGGTCGCTATGGGACACCTGGAGGTCACTACCAGGCACTTATGGGGCACTTATGGGTCTCTAGGAGTCAGCTCTGGGGCTCCATGGGTTACTTATGGGGCACTATGGGGCACTTATGGGGAACTTGTGGGTCACTATGGGGCACTTGGGGGTCACGAACAGGCACCTATGGGTCGCTAAGAGGCACTTATGGGGCTCCATGAGTCACTTGTGGGGCACTGGGGAGACGCTATGGGGCGAGGGACCCAGGAGTGCCCCAATGGACCCAGGAGTTCGGGAGGAACCCAGGCTCTATGGGTCACTTATGGGGCGCTATGGGGCACTTATGGGGCGCTATGGGTCACTTATGGGGCTCTATGGGGTACTTATGGGTCGCTAAGAGCCACTTATGGGCACTATGAGGCACTTGGGAGACGCTATGGGGCACTTATGGGGGGGTCTATGTGTTCACTTATGGGGCACTTATGGGTCTCTATGGGTCACTTATGGGGCACTTATGGGTCTCTATGGGTCACTTGTGGGGCTCTATGGGTCTCTATGGGTCACTTATGGGGCTCTATGGGGCACTTATGGGTCGCTAAGAGTCACTTATGGGCACTATGGGACACTAGGGAGACGCTATGGGGCACTTATGGGGCTCTATGAGTCACTTATGGGGCACTGATGGGGAACTTGTGGGTCGCTATTGGGCACTTGGGGGTCACTAACAGGCACTTATGGGTCAGCAAGAGTCGCTTATGGGGCACTGTGGGTCACTTATGGGGCACTTATGGGGAACCTGAGGGTCGCTATGGGGCACTTGGGGGTCACGAACAGGCACCTATGGGTCGCTAAGAGGCACTTATGGGGCACTACGGGTCACTTATGGGGCTCCATGAGTCACTTGTGGGGCACTATGGGGAAGTGGGGACACGCTATGGGGCACTTGTGGGTCTGTAGGAGTCACTTATGGGGCTCCATGAGTCACTTGTGCGGCACTATAGGTCACTTATGGGGCTCTATGGGGCACCTATGGGGCTCCATAAGTCACTTGTGGGGCTCTCTGGGACACTGGGGAGATGCTATGGGGCACTAATGGATCTCTATGGGGCACTTATGAGGCACTATGGGTCACTTATGGGGCTCTGTGAGTCACTTATGGGGCACTATGGGTCACTTATGGGGCTCTGTGAGTCACTTATGGGGCACTATGGGTCACTTGTGGGTCTCTATTGGGCACTTGGGGGTCACGAAGAGGCACTTATGGGGCGCTATGGGGCACTTAGGGGGCACTTATGGGGCACTTGGGGGTCCCTATGGGACACCTGGAGGTCACTACCAGGCACTTATGGGGCACTTATGGGTCTCTAGGAGTCACTTCTGGGGCTCCATGGGTCACTTATGGGGCACTATGGGGCACTTATGGGGAACTTGTGGGTCACTATGGGGCACTTGGGGGTCACGAACAGGCACCTATGGGTCGCTAAGAGGCACTTATGGGGCTCCATGAGTCACTTGTGGGGCACTGGGGAGACGCTATGGGGCGAGGGACCCAGGAGTGCCCCAATGGACCCAGGAGTTCGGGAGGAACCCAGGCTCTATGGGTCACTTATGGGGCGCTATGGGTCTCTATGGGTCACTTATGGGGCTCTATGGGTCACTTATGGGGCACTTATGGGTCTCTATGGGTCACTTATGGGGGACTATGGGGCACTTATGGAGCTCTATGGGGCACTTATGGGGCACTTATGGGTCTCTATTGGTCACTTATGGGGGACTATGGGGCACTTATGGGGCACTTATGGGTCTCTATGGGTCACTATGGGTCACTTATGGGGCTCTATGGGGCACTTATGGGTCGCTAACAGTCACTTATGGGTACTATGAGGCACTTGGGAGACGCTATGGGGCACTTATGGGGGTCTATGTGTTCACTTATGGGGCACTTATGGGTCTCTATGGGTCACTTATGGGGCTCTATGGGGCACTTATGGGCACTATGGGACACTAGGGAGACGCTATGGGGCACTTATGGGGCTCTATGAGTCACTTATGGGGCACTTATGGGGAACTTATGGGTCGCTATTGGGCACTTGGGCGTCACTGACAGGCACTTGTGGGTCAGCAAGAGTCGCTTATGGGGCAGTGTGGGTCACTTATGGGGCACTTATGGGGAACCTGAGGGTCGCTATGGGGCACTTGGGGGTCACGAACAGGCACCTATGGGTCGCTAAGAGGCACTTATGGGGCACTACGGGTCACTTATGGGGCTCCATGAGTCACTTGTGGGGCACTATGGGGAAGTGGGGACACGCTATGGGGCACTTGTGGGTCTGTAGGAGTCACTTATGGGGCTCCATGAGTCACTTGTGGGGCTCTATGGGACACTGGGGAGATGCTATGGGGCACTAATGGATCTCTATGGGGCACTTATGGGGCACTATGGGTCACTTATGGGGCTCTGTGAGTCACTTATGGGGCACTATGGGTCGCTTGTGGGTCTCTATTGGGCACTTGGGGGTCACGAAGAGGCACTTATGGGGCGCTATGGGGCACTTATGGGGCACTTATGGGGAACTTGTGGGTCGCTATGGGACACCTGGAGGTCACTACCAGGCACTTATGGGGCACTTATGGGTCTCTAGGAGTCACTTGTGGGGCTCCATGGGTTACTTATGGGGCACTTATGGGGAACTTGTGGGTCGCTATGGGGCACTTGGGGGTCACGAACAGGCACCTATGGGTCGCTAAGAGGCACTTATGGGGCTCCATGAGTCACTTGTGGGGCACTGGGGAGACGCTATGGGGCGAGGGACCCAGGAGTGCCCCAATGGACCCAGGAGTTCGGGAGGAACCCAGTCTCTATGGGTCACTTATGGGGCGCTATGGGTCTCTATGGGTCACTTATGGGGCTCTATGGGTCTCTATGGGGCACTTATGGGGCTCTATGGGGCACTTATGGGTCGCTAAGAGTCACTTATGGGCAATATGGGACACTAGGGAGACGCTATGGGGCACTTATGGGGGTCTATGTGTTCACTTATGGGGCACTTATGGGTCTCTATGGGTCACTTATGGGGCTCTATGGGTCACTTATGGGGCTCTATGGGGCTCTATGGGTCACTTATGGGGCTCTATGGGCCACTTATGGGTCGCTAAGAGTCACTTATGGGCACTATGGGGCACTAGGGACACGCTATGGGGCACTTATGGGGCTCTCTGAGTCACTTATGGGGCACTTATGGGGAACTTGTGGGTCGCTATTGGGCACTTGGGGGTCACTGACAGGCACTTGTGGGTCAGCAAGAGTCGCTTATGGGGCACTGTGGGTCACTTATGGGGCACTTATGGGGAACCTGAGGCTCGCTATGGGGCACTTGGGGGTCACTAACAGGCACTTATGGGTCAGCAAGAGTCGCTTATGGGGCACTGTGGGTCACTTATGGGGCACTTATGGGGAACCTGAGGGTCGCTATGGGGCACTTGGGGGTCACGAACAGGCACCTATGGGTCGCTAAGAGTCACTTATGGGCCACTATGGGTCACTCATGGGGCTCTATGGGTCACTTATGGGGCTCTTATGGGGAACTTGTGGGTCGCTATGCGGCACTTGGGGGTCACTAACAGGCACTTGTGGGTCGCTAAGAGTCATTTATGGGGCACTACGGGTCACTTATGGGGCTCCATGAGTCACTTGTGGGGCACTATGGGGAAGTGGGGACACGCTATGGGGCACTTGTGGGTCTGTAGGAGTCACTTATGGGGCTCCATGAGTCACTTGTGGGGCACTATAGGTCACTTATGGGGCTCTATGGGGCACCTATGGGGCACTATAAGTCACTTGTGGGGCTCTATGGGACACTGGGGAGATGCTATGGGGCACTTATGGATCTCTATGGGGCATTTATGGGGCACTATGGGTCACTTATGGGGCTCTGTGAGTCACTTATGGGGCACTATGGGTCGCTTGTGGGTCTCTATTGGGCACTTGGGGGTCACGAAGAGGCACTTATGGGTCTATATGGGGCACTTATGGGGCACTTATGGGGAACTTGTGGGTCGCTATGGGACACCTGGAGGTCACTACCAGGCACTTATGGGGCACTTATGGGTCTCTAGGAGTCACTTCTGGGGCTCCATGGGTCACTTATGGGGCACTATGGGGCACTTATGGGGAACTTGTGGGTCACTATGGGGCACTTGGGGGTCACGAACAGGCACCTATGGGTCGCTAAGAGGCACTTATGGGGCTCCATGAGTCACTTGTGGGGCACTGGGGAGACGCTATGGGGCGAGGGACCCAGGAGTGCCCCAATGGACCCAGGAGTTCGGGAGGAACCCAGGCTCTATGGGTCACTTATGGGGCGCTATGGGTCTCTATGGGTCACTTATGGGGCACTGTGGGGCAGTTATGGGTCTCTATGGGGCACTTATGGGGCACTTATGGGTCTCTATGGGACACTTATGGGTCTCTATGGGGCACTTATGGGTCGCTAAGAGTCACTTATGGGCACTATGGGGCACTAGGGACGCGCTATGGGGCACTTATGGGGCTCTATGAGTCACTTATGGGGCACTTATGGGGAACTTGTGGGTCGCTATTGAGCACTTGGGGGTCACTGACAGGCACTTATGGGTCAGCAAGAGTCGCTTATGGGGCACTGTGGGTCACTTATGGGGCACTTATGGGGAACCTGTGGGTCGCTATGCGGCACTTGGGGGTCACGAACAGGCACTTGTGGGTCGCTAAGAGTCACTTATGGGGCACTACGGGTCACTTATGGGGCTCCATGAGTCACTTGTGGGGCACTATGGGGAAGTGGGGACACGCTATGGGGCACTTGTGGGTCTGTAGGAGTCACTTATGGGGCTCCATGAGTCACTTGTGGGGCGCTATAGGTCACTTATGGGGCTCTATGGGGCACCTATGGGGCTCCATAAGTCACTTGTGGGGCTCTATGGGACACTGGGGAGATGCTATGGGGCACTAATGGATCTCTATGGGGCACTTATGGGGCACTATGGGTCACTTATGGGGCTCTGTGAGTCACTTATGGGGCACTATGGGTCGCTTGTGGGTCTCTATTGGGCACTTGGGGGTCACGAAGAGGCACTTATGGGGCGCTATGGGGCAGTTATGGGGAACTTGTGGGTCGCTATGGGACACCTGGAGGTCACTACCAGGCACTTATGGGGCACTTATGGGTCTCTAGGAGTCACTTGTGGGGCTCCATGGGTTACTTATGGGGCACTTATGGGGAACTTGTGGGTCGCTATGGGGCACTTGGGGGTCACGAACAGGCACCTATGGGTCGCTAAGAGGCACTTATGGGGCTCCATGAGTCACTTGTGGGGCACTGGGGAGACGCTATGGGGCGAGGGACCCAGGAGTGCCCCAATGGACCCAGGAGTTCGGGAGGAACCCAGGCTCTATGGGTCACTTATGGGGCGCTATGGGTCTCTATGGGTCACTTATGGGGCACTGTGGGGCAGTTATGGGTCTCTATGGGGCACTTATGGGGCACTTATGGGTCTCTATGGGTCACTTATGGGTCTCTATGGGGCACTTATGGGTCGCTAAGAGTCACTTATGGGCACTATGGGACACTAGGGAGACGCTATGGGGCACTTATGGGGCTCTATGAGTCACTTATGGGGCACTTATGGGGAACTTGTGGGTCGCTATTGAGCACTTGGGGGTCACTGACAGGCACTTATGGGTCAGCAAGAGTCGCTTATGGGGCACTGTGGGTCACTTATGGGGCACTTATGGGGAACCTGAGGCTCGCTATGGGGCACTTGGGGGTCACGAACAGGCACCTATGGGTCGCTAAGAGTCACTTATGGGGCACTACGGGTCACTTATGAAGCTCCATGAGTCACTTGTGGGGCGCTATGGGGAAGTGGGGACACGCTATGGGGCACTTGTGGGTCTGTAGGAGTCACTTATGGGGCTCCATGAGTCACTTGTGGGGCGCTATAGGTCACTTATGGGGCTCTATGGGGCACCTATGGGGCTCCATAAGTCACTTGTGGGGCTCTATGGGACACTGGGGAGATGCTATGGGGCACTAATGGATCTCTATGGGGCACTTATGGGGCACTATGGGTCACTTATGGGGCTCTGTGAGTCACTTATGGGGCACTATGGGTCACTTATGGGGCTCTGTGAGTCACTTATGGGGCACTATGGGTCGCTTGTGGGTCTCTATTGGGCACTTGGGGGTCACGAAGAGGCACTTATGGGGCGCTATGGGGCACTTAGGGGGCACTTGGGGGTCGCTATGGGACACCTGGACGTCACTACCAGGCACTTATGGGGCACTTATGGGTCTCTAGGAGTCACTTGTGGGGCTCCATGGGTTACTTATGGGGCACTATGGGGCACTTATGGGGAACTTGAGGGTCGCTATGGGGCACTTGGGGGTCACGAACAGGCACCTATGGGTCGCTAAGAGGCACTTATGGGGCACTATGGGTCACTTATGGGGCTCTTATGGGGAACTTGTGGGTCGCTATGCGGCACTTGGGGGTCACTAACAGGCACCTATGGGTCGCTAAGAGTCACTTATGGGGCACTACGGGTCACTTATGGGGCTCCATGAGTCACTTGTGGGGCACTATAGGTCACTTATGGGGCTCTATGGGGCACCTACGGGGCTCCATAAGTCACTTGTGGGGCTCTATGGGTCGCTTGTGGGTCTCTATTGGGCACTTGGGGGTCACGAAGAGGCACTTATGGGGCGCTATGGGGCACTTATGGGGAACTTGTGGGTCGTTATGGGACACCTGGAGGTCACTACCAGGCACTTATGGGGCACTTATGGGTCTCTAGGAGTCACTTGTGGGGCTCCATGGGTTACTTATGGGGCACTATGGGGCACTTATGGGGAACTTGTAAGTCCCTATGGGGCACTTGGGGGTCACGAACAGGCACCTATGGGTCGCTAAGAGGCACTTATGGGGCTCCATGAGTCACTTGTGGGGCACTGGGGAGACGCTATGGGGCGAGGGACCCAGGAGTGCCCCAATGGACCCAGGAGTTCGGGAGGAACCCAGGCTCTATGGGTCACTTATGGGGCGCTATGGGTCTCTATGGGTCACTTATGGGGCACTTATGGGTCTCTATGGGTCACTTATGGGGCGCTTATGGGTCTCTATGGGTCACTTATGGGGCTCTATGGGGCACTTATGGGTCGCTAAGAGTCACTTATGGGCACTATGGGACACTAGGGACACGCTATGGGGCACTTATGGGGCTCTATGAGTCACTTATGGGGCACTGATGGGGAACTTGTGGGTCGCTATTGGGCACTTGGGGGTCACTGATGGGCACTTGTGGGTCAGCAAGAGTCGCTTATGGGGCACTGTGGGTCACTTATGGGGCACTTATGGGGAACCTGAGGCTTGCTATGGGGCACTTGGGGGTCACGAACAGGCACCTATGGGTCACTAAGAGTCACTTATGGGGCACTATGGGTCACTTATGGGGCTCCATGAGTCACTTGTGGGGCACTATAGGTCACTTATGGGGCTCTATGGGGCACCTATGGGGCTCCATAAGTCACTTGTGGGGCTCTATGGGACACTGGGGAGATGCTATGGGGCACTAATGGATCTCTATGGGTCACTTATGGGGCTCTGTGAGTCACTTATGGGGCACTATGGGTCACTTATGGGGCTCTGTGAGTCACTTATGGGTCACTATGAGTCACTTATGGGGCTCTGTGAGTCACTTATGGGGCACTATGGGTCACTTATGGGGCTCTGTGAGTCACTTATGGGGCACTATGGGTCACTTGTGGGTCTCTCTTGGGCACTTGGGGGTCACGAAGAGGCACTTATGGGGCGCTATGGGGCCCTATGGGGCACTTATGGGGAACTTGGGGGTCGCTATGGGACACCTGGAGGTCACTACCAGGCACTTATGGGGCACTTATGGGTCTCTAGGAGTCAGCTCTGGGGCTCCATGGGTTACTTATGGGGCACTATGGGGCACTTATGGGGAACTTGAGGGTCACTATGGGGCACTTGGGGGTCACGAACAGGCACCTATGGGTCGCTAAGAGGCACTTATGGGGCTCCATGAGTCACTTGTGGGGCACTGGGGAGACGCTATGGGGCGAGGGACCCAGGAGTGCCCCAATGGACCCAGGAGTTCGGGAGGAACCCAGGCTCTATGGGTCACTTATGGGGCGCTATGGGGCACTTATGGGGCGCTTATGGGTCTCTATGGGTCAATTATGGGGCACTATGGGTCACTTATGGGGCTCTATGGGGCACTTATGGGGCGCTTATGGGTCTCTATGGGTCAATTATGGGGTACTATGGGTCACTTATGGGGCGCTTATGGGTCTCTATGGGTCAATTATGGGGCACTATGGGTCACTTATGGGCACTATGGGGCACTAGGGACACGCTATGGGGCACTTATAAGGCTCTATGAGTCACTTATGGGGCACTTATGGGGAACTTGTGGGTCGCTATTGGGCACTTGGGGGTCACTAACAGGCACTTATGGGTCAGCAAGAGTCGCTTATGGGGCACTGTGGGTCACTTATGGGGCACTTATGGGGAACCTGAGGGTCGCTATGGGGCACTTGGGGGTCACGAACAGGCACCTATGGGTCGCTAAGAGGCACTTATGGGGCTCCATGAGTCACTTGTGGGGCACTGGGGAGACGCTATGGGGCGAGGGACCCAGGAGTGCCCCAATGGACCCAGGAGTTCGGGAGGAACCCAGGCTCTATGGGTCACTTATGGGGCGCTATGGGTCTCTATGGGTCACTTATGGGGCGCTCTGGGTCACTTATGGGGCTCTATGGGTCACTTATGGGGCGCTATGGGTCTCTATGGGTCACTTATGGGGCACTATGGGTCACTTATGGGGCTCTATGGGTCACTTATGGGGCACTTATGGGTCTCTATGGGTCACTTATGGGGCACTATGGGTCACTTATGGGGCTCTATGGGTCACTTATGGGGCACTTATGGGTCTCTATGGGTCACTTATGGGGCACTATGGGTCACTTATGGGGCGCTATGGGGCACTTATGGGGCGCTTATGGGTCTCTATGGGTCACTTATGGGCCACTATGGGTCCCGAGCAAACCCGACAGGGCCTGAGCAAATCCGACAAGGCCCGAGGGAGCCCGACAGGGGCCGAGCAAACCTGACAGGGTTCGACAAAGCCTGACAGGGCCCGACAGAGCCCGACAGTGCCCAAGCAAACCTGACAGGGCCCGACGGAGCCCGACAGGGTACGAGCAAACCAGACAGGGCCTGACGGAGCCTGAAAGGCCCGAGCAAACCCGACAGGGCTCGACGGAGCCTGACAGGGCCTGAGCAAACCCGACAGGGCTCGACGGAGCCTGACAGGGCCTGAGCAAACCCGACAGGGCCCGAGCAAACCTGACAGGGCACGAAGGAGCCCGACAGGGCCTGAGCAAACCTGACAGGGCCCGACGGAGCCTGACAGGGCCCGAGCAAACCCGACAGGGCCTGACGGAGCCTGACAGGGCCCGAGCAAACCCGACAGGGCCCGAGCGAATCTGACAGGGCCCGACGGAGCCCCACAAGACGCGGGCAAACCCGACAGGGCCCGAGCAAACCCGACAGGACCTGACAAGGCCCGACAGGGCCTGAGCAAACCCGACAGGACCCGACAAAGCCTGACGGGGTCCGATGGAGCCCGACAGGGCCCGAGGAAACCCGACAGGGCGCGACGGAGCCTGACAGGGCCCGAGCAAACCCGACAGGGCTCGACGGAGCCCGACAGGGCCTGAGGAAACCAGACAGGGCCCGACGGAGCCCGAAAGGGCCCTAGCAAACCCGACAGGGCCTGAGCAAACCCGACAGGGCCCGAAGGAGCCCGACAGGGCCTGAGGAAACCAGACAGGGCCCGACAAAGCCCGACAGGGCCCTAGCAAACCCGACAGGGCTTGACAAAGCCTGACAGGGCCCGAGCAAACCCGACAGGGCCCGACGGAGCCCGACAGGGCCCGAGCAAACCCGAAAGGGCCCGACGGAGCCTGACAGGGCTCAATGGAGCCCGACAGGGCCCGAGGAAACCCGACAGGGCGCGACGGAGCCTGACAGGGCCCGAGCAAACCCGACAGGGCTCGACGGAGCCCGACAGGGCCTGAGGAAACCAGACAGGGCCCGACGGAGCCCGACAGGACGCGGGCAAACCCGACAGGTCCCGAGCAAACCCGACAGGGCCTGACAAGGCCCGACAGGGCCCCAGCAAACCTGACAGGGCCTGACGGAGCCCGACAGGGGTCGAGCAAACCCGATAGGGCCTGACGGAGCCTGACAGGGCCCGAGCAAACCTGACAGGGCCCGAGAGAACCTGACAGGGCCCGACGGAGCCCGACAGGGCGCGAGCAAACCCGACAGGGGCTGACAAGGCCCGACAGGGCCTGAGCAAACCCGACAGGACCCGCCAAAGCCTGACAGGGCGCGACGGAGCCCGACAGGGCCCGAGCAAACCCGACAGGGTCCGACAAAGCCTGACAGGGCTTCAGCAAACCCGACAGGGCCCGAGCAAACCCGACAGGGCCCGACGGAGCCCGACAGGGCCAGAGGAAACCAGACAGGGCCCGACAGAGCCCGACAGGGCCCGAGCAAACCCGACAGGGCCCGAGCAAACCCGACAGGGTTCGACAAAGCCTGACAGGGCTTGATGGAGCCCGACAGGGCCCGAGGAAACCCGACAGGGCCCGACGGAGCCTGACAGAGCCCGAGCAAACCCGACAGGGCTCGACGGAGCCCGATAGGGCCCGAGCAAACCCGACAGGGCCCGATGGAGCCTGACAGGGCTCGATGGAGCCCGACAGGGCCCGAGCAAACCTGACAGGGCTCGATGGAGCCCGACAGGGCCCGAGGAAACCCGACAGGGCGCGACGGAGCCCGATAGGGCCCGAGCAAACCCGACAGGGCCCGATGGAGCCCGACAGGGCTCGAGCAAACCCGACAGGGTCCGACGAAGCCTGACAGGGCTTCAGCAAAACCGACATGGCCCGAGCAAACCCGACAGGGCCCGACGGAGCCCGACAGAGTCCGAGGAAACCAGACAGGGCCCGACGGAGCCCGACAGGGCCCGAGCAAACCCGAAAGGGCCCGACGGAGCCTGACAGGGCTCGATGGAGCCCGACAGGGCCCGAGCAAACCTGACAGGGCTCGATGGAGCCCGACAGGGCCCGAGGAAACCCGACAGGGCGCGACGGAGCCTGACAGGGCCCGAGCAAACGCGACAGGGTTCGACGGAGTCCGACAGGGCCCGAGCAAACCCGACAGGGTCCGACGAAGCCTGACAGGGCTTCAGCAAACCCGACAGGGCCCGAGCAAATCCGACAGGGCCCGACGGAGCCCGACAGGGCCCGAGGAAACCAGACAGGGCCCGACAGAGCCCGACAGGGCCCGAGCAAACCCGACAGGGCCCGAGCAAACCCGACAGGGTTCGACAAAGCCTGACAGGGCTTGATGGAGCCCGACAGGGCCCGAGGAAACCCGACAGGGCCCGACGGAGCCCGACAGGGCCAGAGGAAACCAGACAGGGCCCGACAGAGCCCGACAGGGCCCGAGCAAACCCGACAGGGCCCGAGCAAACCCGACAGGGTTCGACAAAGCCTGACAGGGCTTGATGGAGCCCGACAGGGCCCGAGGACACCCGACAGGGCCTGACGGAGCCTGACAGAGCCCGAGCAAACCCCAAAGGGCCCGACGAAGCCTGACAGGACTCGATGGAGCCCGACAGGGCCTGAGGAAACCCGACAGGGCCCGACGGAGCCCGATAGGGCCCGAGCAAACCCGACAGGGTCCGACGAAGCCTGACAGGGCTTCAGCAAACCCGACAGGGTTTGACGGAGCCCGACAGGGCCCGAGGAAACCCGACAGAGCCTGATTGAGCCCGATAGGGCCCGAGCAAACCCGACAGGGCCTGACGGAGTCTGACAGGGCCCGGGCAAACCCGACAGGGCACGCTGGAGCCCGACAGAGCCCGAGCAAACCCGACAGGGCCCGACAAGGCCCGACAGGGCCCGAGCAAACCTGACAGGACCTGACAAAGCCTGACAGGGCCCGACGGAGCCCGCCAGGGCCTGAGCAAACCCGAAAGAGCCCGACGGAGCCTGACAGGGCTCGATAGATTCCGACAGGGCCCGAGGAAACCCGACAGGGCCCGACGGAACCCGACAGGGCCCGAGAAAACCCGACAGGGCCCGAGGAAATCCAACAGGGCCCGACGGAGCCTGACAGGGCCCGAGCAAACCCGAAAGGGCTCGACGGAGCCCGACAGGGCCCGAGCAAACCCGACAGGGTCCGTCGAAGCCTGACAGGGCTTCAGCAAACCCGACAGGGCCTGAGCAAACCCAACAGGGCCCGACGGAGCCCGACAGGGCCTGAGGAAACCAGACAGGGCCCGACGGAGCCCGACAGGGCCCTAGCAAACCCGACAGGGCCCGAGCAAACCCGACAGGGCTTGACGGAGCCTGACAGGGCCCGGGCAAACCCGACAGGGCATGCTAGAGCCCGACAGAGCCCGAGCAAACCCGACAGGGCCCGACAAGGCCCGACAGGGCCCGAGCAAACCCTCCAGGGCTCGACGGAGCCTGACAGGGCCCGAGCAAACCCGACAAAGCCTCACAGAGCCTGACAGGGCTCGATGGAGCCCGACAGGGCCCGAGGAAACCCGACAGGGCTAGACGGAGCCCGACAGGGCCCGAGCAAACCCGACAGGGCCCGACGGAGCCCGACAGGGCCCCAGCAAACCCGACAGGGCCCGAGCAAACCCGACAGGGCCTGACGGAGCCTGACAGGGCCTGAGCAAACCCGATAGGGCTCGACGGAGCCTGACAGGGCCTGAGCAAACCCGACAGGGCCCGAGCAAACCTGATAGGGCCCGACGGAGCCCGACAGGGCCTGAGCAAACCTGACAGGGGTCGACGGAGCCTGACAGGGCCTGAGCAAACCCGACAGGGCCCGACGGAGCCTGACAGGGCCCGAGCAAACCTGACAGGGGTCGACGGAGCCTGACAGGGCCTGAGCAAACCCGACAGGGCCCGACAAGGCCCGACAGGGCCCGAGCAAACCTGCCAGGGCTCGACGGAGCCTGACAGGGCCCGAGCAAACCCGACACGGCCCGAGCAAACCTGACAGGGCTCGAAGGAGCCCGACAGGGCCCGAGGAAACCAGACAGGGCCCGACAGAGCCTGACAGGGCCCGAGCAAACCCGACAGGGCTCGACGGAGCCCGATAGGGCCCAAGCAAACCTGACAGGGCCCGACGGAGCCTGACAGGGCTCGATGGAGCCCGACAGGGCCCGAGCAAACCCGACAGGGCCTGACGGAGCCTGACAGGGCCCGAGCAAACCCGACAGGGCCCGAGCGAATCTGACAGGGCCTGACGGAGCCCGACAGGACGCGGGCAAACCCGACAGGTCCCGAGCAAACCCGACAGGGCCTGACAAGGACCGACAGAGCCCGAGCAAACCTGGCAGGGCCTGACGGAGCCCGACAGGGCTCGAGCAAACCCGATAGGGCCTGACGGAGCCTGACAGGGCCCGAGCAAACCTGACAGGGCCCGAGAGAACCTGACAGGGCCCGACTGAGCCCGACAGGGCGCGAGCAAACCCGACAGGGGCTGACAAGGCCCGACAGGGCCTGAGCAAACCCGACAGGACCCGCCAAAGCCTGATAGGGTCCGATGGAGCCCGACAGGGCCCGAGCAAACCCGACAGGGCCCGAGCAAACCTGACAGGGCTCGATGGAGCCCGACAGGGCCCGAGCAAACCCGACAGGGCGCGACGGAGCCTGACAGGGCCCGAGCAAACCCGACAGAGTTCGACGGAGCCCGACAGGGCCCGAGCAAACCCGACAGGGTCCGACGAAGCCTGACAGGGTTTCAGCAAACCCGACAGGGCCCGAGCAAACCCGACAGGACCCGAGCAAACCCGACAGGGTCCGACGGAGCCCGACAGGGACCGAGGAAACCAGACAGGGCCCGACAGAGCCCGACAGGGCCCGAGCAAACCCGACAGGGCCCGAGCAAACCCGACAGGGTTCGACAAAGCCTGACAGGGCTTGATGGAGCCCGACAGGGCCCGAGGAAACCCGACAGGGCCTGACAAGGCCCGACAGGGCCCCAGCAAACCTGACAGGGCCTGACGGAGCCCGACAGGGGTCGAGCAAACCCGATAGGGCCTGACGGAGCCTGACAGGGCCCGAGCAAACCTGACAGGGCCCGAGAGAACCTGACAGGGCCCGACGGAGCCCGACAGGGCGCGAGCAAACCCGACAGGGGCTGACAAGGCCCGACAGGGCCTGAGCAAACCCGACAGGACCCGCCAAAGCCTGACAGGGCGCGACGGAGCCCGACAGGGCCCGAGCAAACCCGACAGGGTCCGACGAAGCCTGACAGGGCTTCAGCAAACCCGACAGGGCCCGAGCAAACCCGACAGGGCCCGACGGAGCCCGACAGGGCCAGAGGAAACCAGACAGGGCACGACAGAGCCCGACAGGGCCCGAGCAAACCCGACAGGGCCCGAGCAAACCCGACAGGGTTCGACAAAGCCTGACAGGGCTTGATGGAGCCCGACAGGGCCCGAGGAAACCCGACAGGGCCCGACGGAGCCTGACAGAGCCCGAGCAAACCCGACAGGGCTCGACGGAGCCCGATAGGGCCCGAGCAAACCCGACAGGGCCCGATGGAGCCTGACAGGGCTCGATGGAGCCCGACAGGGTCCGAGCAAACCTGACAGGGCTCGATGGAGCCCGACAGGGCCCGAGGAAACCCGACAGGGCGCGACGGAGCCCGATAGGGCCCGAGCAAACCCGACAGGGCCCGATGGAGCCCGACAGGGCTCGAGCAAACCCGACAGGGTCCGACGAAGCCTGACAGGGCTTCAGCAAAACCGACATGGCCCGAGCAAACCCGACAGGGCCCGACGGAGCCCGACAGAGTCCGAGGAAACCAGACAGGGCCCGACGGAGCCCGACAGGGCCCGAGCAAACCCGAAAGGGCCCGACGGAGCCTGACAGGGCTCGATGGAGCCCGACAGGGCCCGAGCAAACCTGACAGGGCTCGATGGAGCCCGACAGGGCCCGAGGAAACCCGACAGGGCGCGACGGAGCCTGACAGGGCCCGAGCAAACGCGACAGGGTTCGACGGAGTCCGACAGGGCCCGAGCAAACCCGACAGGGTCCGACGAAGCCTGACAGGGCTTCAGCAAACCCGACAGGGCCCGAGCAAATCCGACAGGGCCCGACGGAGCCCGACAGGGCCCGAGGAAACCAGACAGGGCCCGACAGAGCCCGACAGGGCCCGAGCAAACCCGACAGGGCCCGAGCAAACCCGACAGGGTTCGACAAAGCCTGACAGGGCTTGATGGAGCCCGACAGGGCCCGAGGAAACCCGACAGGGCCCGACGGAGCCCGACAGGGCCAGAGGAAACCAGACAGGGCCCGACAGAGCCCGACAGGGCCCGAGCAAACCCGACAGGGCCCGAGCAAACCCGACAGGGTTCGACAAAGCCTGACAGGGCTTGATGGAGCCCGACAGGGCCCGAGGACACCCGACAGGGCCCGACGGAGCCTGACAGAGCCCGAGCAAACCCGAAAGGGCCCGACGAAGCCTGACAGGGCTCGATGGAGGCCGACAGGGACCGAGGAAACCCGACAGGGCCTGACGGAGCCCGACAGGGCCCGAGCAAACCCGAAAGGGCCCGACGAAGCCTGACAGGACTCGATGGAGCCCGACAGGGCCTGAGGAAACCCGACAGGGCCCGACGGAGCCCGATAGGGCCCGAGCAAACCCGACAGGGCCCGATGGAGCCCAACAGGGCTCGAGCAAACCCGACAGGGTCCGACGAAGCCTGACAGGGCTTCAGCAAACCCGACAGGGTTCGACGGAGCCCGACAGGGCCCGAGGAAACCCGACAGAGCCTGATTGAGCCCGATAGGGCCCGAGCAAACCCGACAGGGCCTGACGGAGTCTGACAGGGCCCGGGCAAACCCGACAGGGCACGCTGGAGCCCGACAGAGCCCGAGCAAACCCGACAGGGCCCGACAAGGCCCGACAGGGCCCGAGCAAACCTGACAGGACCTGACAAAGCCTGACAGGGCCCGACGGAGCCCGACAGGGCCTGAGCAAACCCGAAAGAGCCCGACGGAGCCTGACAGGGCTCGATAGATTCCGACAGGGCCCGAGGAAACCCGACAGGGCCCGACGGAACCCGACAGGGCCCGAGAAAACCCGACAGGGCCCGAGGAAATCCAACAGGGCCCGACGGAGCCTGACAGGGCCCGAGCAAACCCGAAAGGGCTCGACGGAGCCCGACAGGGCCCGAGCAAACCCGACAGGGTCCGTCGAAGCCTGACAGGGCTTCAGCAAACCCGACAGGGCCTGAGCAAACCCAACAGGGCCCGACGGAGCCCGACAGGGCCTGAGGAAACCAGACAGGGCCCGACGGAGCCCGACAGGGCCCTAGCAAACCCGACAGGGCCCGAGCAAACCCGACAGGGCTTGACGGAGCCTGACAGGGCCCGGGCAAACCCGACAGGGCATGCTAGAGCCCGACAGAGCCCGAGCAAACCCGACAGGGCCCGACAAGGCCCGACAGGGCCCGAGCAAACCCGCCAGGGCTCGACGGAGCCTGACAGGGCCCGAGCAAACCCGACAAAGCCTCACAGAGCCTGACAGGGCTCGATGGAGCCCGACAGGGCCCGAGGAAACCCGACAGGGCTAGACGGAGCCCGACAGGGCCCGAGCAAACCCGACAGGGCCCGACGGAGCCCGACAGGGCCCCAGCAAACCCGACAGGGCCCGAGCAAACCCGACAGGGCCTGACGGAGCCTGACAGGGCCTGAGCAAACCCGATAGGGCTCGACGGAGCCTGACAGGGCCTGAGCAAACCCGACAGGGCCCGAGCAAACCTGATAGGGCCCGACAGAGCCCGACAGGGCCCGAGCAAACCTGACAGGGGTCGACGGAGCCTGACAAGGCCTGAGCAAACCCGACAGGGCCCGACGGAGCCTGACAGGGCCCGAGCAAACCTGACAGGGGTCGACGGAGCCTGACAGGGCCTGAGCAAACCCGACAGGGCCCGACAAGGCCCGACAGGGCCCGAGCAAACCTGCCAGGGCTCGACGGAGCCTGACAGGGCCCGAGCAAACCCGACACGGCCCGAGCAAACCTGACAGGGCTCGAAGGAGCCCGACAGGGCCCGAGGAAACCAGACAGGGCCCGACAGAGCCTGACAGGGCCCGAGCAAACCCGACAGGGCTCGACGGAGCCCGATAGGGCCCAAGCAAACCTGACAGGGCCCGACGGAGCCTGACAGGGCTCGATGGAGCCCGACAGGGCCCGAGGAAACCCGACAGGGCCCCACGGAGCCCGATAGGGCCCGAGCAAACCCGACAGGGCCTGACGGAGCCTGACAGGGCCCGAGCAAACCCGACAGGGCCGGAGCGAATCTGACAGGGCCTGACGGAGCCCGACAGGACGCGGGCAAACCCGACAGGTCCCGAGCAAACCCGATAGGGCCTGACAAGGACCGACAGAGCCCGAGCAAACCTGACAGGGCCTGACGGAGCCCGACAGGGCTCGAGCAAACCCGATAGGGCTTGACGGAGCCTGACAGGGCCCGAGCAAACCTGACAGGGCCCGAGAGAACCTGACAGGGCCCGACTGAGCCCGACAGGGCGCGAGCAAACCCGACAGGGGCTGACAAGGCCCGACAGGGCCTGAGCAAACCCGACAGGACCCGCCAAAGCCTGATAGGGTCCGATGGAGCCCGACAGGGCCCGAGCAAACCCGACAGGGCCCGAGCAAACCTGACAGGGCTCGATGGAGCCCGACAGGGCCCGAGCAAACCCGACAGGGCGCGACGGAGCCTGACAGGGCCCGAGCAAACCCGACAGAGTTCGACGGAGCCCGACAGGGCCCGAGCAAACCCGACAGGGTCCGACGAAGCCTGACAGGGTTTCAGCAAACCCGACAGGGCCCGAGCAAACCCGACAGGACCCGAGCAAACCCGACAGGGTCCGACGGAGCCCGACAGGGACCGAGGAAACCAGACAGGGCCCGACAGAGCCCGACAGGGCCCGAGCAAACCCGACAGGGCCCGAGCAAACCCGACAGGGTTCGACAAAGCCTGACAGGGCTTGATGGAGCCCGACAGGGCCCGAGGAAACCCGACAGGGCCCGACGGAGCCTGACAGAGCCCGAGCAAACCCGACAGGGCTCAACGGAGCCCGATAGGGCCCGAGCAAACCCGACAGGGCCTGACGGAGCCCGACAGGGCCCGAGCAAACCCGAAAGGGCCCGACGAAGCCTGACAGGGCTCGATGGAGCCCGACAGGGCCCGAGGAAACCCGACAGGGCCCGACAGAGCCCGATAGGGCCCGAGCAAACCTGACAGGGCCCGATGGAGGCCGACAGGGCTCGAGCAAACTAGACAGGGTCCGACGAAGCCTGACAGGGCTTCAGCAAACCCGACATGGCCCGAGCAAACCCGACAGGGCCCGACGGAGCCCGACAGAGCCCGAGGAAACCAGACAGGGCCCGACGGAGCCCGACAGGGCTCGAGCAAACCCGACAGGGCCCGACGGAGCCTGACAGGGCCCGAGCAAACCCGAAAGGGCCCGACGGAGCCTGACAGGGCTCGGTGGAGCCCGACAGGGCTCGAGCAAACCCGAAAGGGCCCGACGGAGCCTGACAGGGCTCGGTGGAGCCCGACAGGGCTCGAGCAAACCCGACAGGGTCCGACGAAGCCTGACAGGGCTTCAGCAAACCCGACACGGCCCGAGCAAACCCGACAGGGCCCGACGGAGCGCGACAGGGCCCGAGCAAACCCGAAAGGGCCCGACGGAGCCTGACAGGGCTCGATGGAGCCCGACAGGGCCCGAGGAAACCCGACAGGGCCTGATTGAGCCCGATAGGGCCCGAGCAAACCCGACAGGGCCTGACGGAGCCTGACAGGGCCCTGGCAAACCCGACAGGGCACGCTGGAGCCCGACAGAGCCCGAACAAACCCGACAGGGCCCGACAAGGCCCGACAGGGCCCGAGCAAACCTGACACGTCCTGACAAAGCCTGACAGGGCCCGACGGAGCCCGCCAGGGCCCGAGCAAACCCGAAAGAGCCCGACGGAGCCTGACAGGGCTCAGTGGAGTCCGACAGGGCCCGAGGAAACCCGACAGGGCCCGAGCAAACCCGACAGGGCCCGACGGAGCCTGACAAGGCCCGAGAAAACCTGACAGGGCTCGACGGAGCCCGACAGGGCCCGAGCAAACCCGACAGGGCCTGAGCAAACCCGACAGGGTTCGACAAAGCCTGACAGGGCTCGATGGAGCCCGACAGTGCCCAAGCAAACCTGACAGGGCCCGACGGAGCCCGACAGGGCACGAGCAAACCCGACAGGGCCTGACGGAGCCTGACAGGGCCCGAGCAAACCCGACAGGGCCCAACGGATCCCGACAGGGCCCAAGCAAACCTGACAGGGCCCGACGGAGCCCGACACGGCAGGAGCAAACTCGACAGAGCCTGACGGAGCCTGACAGGGCCCGAGCAAACCCGACAGGGCCCGAGCGAATCTGACAGGGCCCGACGGAGCCCGACAGGACGTGGGCAAACCCGACAGGGCCCGAGCAAACCCGACAGGGCCAGACAAGGCCCGACAGGGCCTGAGCAAACCCGACAGGA
Organism: Patagioenas fasciata; assembly: GCF_037038585.1. Lineage (NCBI taxonomy): Eukaryota > Metazoa > Chordata > Aves > Columbiformes > Columbidae > Patagioenas > Patagioenas fasciata. The sequence goes on from NC_092558.1 coordinate 48,904, forward strand.
CCCGACAAAGCCTGACAGGGCTCAATGGAGCCCGACAGGGCCCAAGGAAACCCGACAGGGCCCGACGGAGCCCGATAGGGCCCGAGCAAACCCGACAGGGCCTGACGGAGCCCGACAGGGCCCGAGCAAACCTGAAAGGGCCCGACGAAGCCTGACAGGGCTCGATGGATCCCGACAGGGTCCGAGGGAACCCGACAGGGCCCGACTGAGCCCGATAGGGCCCGAGCAAACCCGACAGGGCCCGATAGAGCCCGACAGGGCTCGAACAAACCCGACAGGGCCTGAGCAAATCCGACAGGGCCCGACGGAGCCCGACAGGGACCGAGCAAACCCGAAAGGGCCCGACGGAGCCTGACAGGGCTCGATGGAGCCCGACAGGGCCCGAGGAAACCCGACGGGGCCCCACGGAGCCCGATAGGGCCCAAGCAAACCCGACAGGGCCTGACGGAGCCCGACAGGGCCCGAGCAAACCCGACAGGGCACGCTGGAGCCCGACAGAGCCCGAGCAAACCCGACAGGGCCCGACAAGGCCCGACAGGGCCCGAGCAAACCTGACACGACCTGACAAAGCCTGACAGGGCCCGACAGAGCCCGACAGGGCTTGAGCAAACCCGAAAGAGCCCGACGGAGCCTGACAGGGCTCGATAGAGTCCGACAGGGCACGAGGAAATCCGACAGGGCCCGACGGAGCCTGACAGGGCCCGAGCAAACCCGACAGGGCTCGATGGAGCCCGACAGGGCTCGAGGAAACCAGACAGGGCGCGACAGAGCCCGACAGGGCCCTAGCAAACCCGACAGGGCCCAAGCAAACCCGACAGGGTCCGACGAAGCCTGACAGGGCTTCAGCAAACCTGACAGGGCCCGAGCAAACCCGACAGGGCCCGACAGAGCCCGACAGGGCTCGAGGAAACCAGACAGGGCGCGACAGAGCCCGACAGGGCCCTAGCAAACCCGACAGGGCCCAAGCAAACCCGACAGGGTTCGACAAAGCCTGACAGGGCTCGATGGAGCCCGACAGGGCCCGAGGAAACCCGACAGGGCCCGAGCGAACCTGACAGGGTCCGAGCAAACCCGACAGGGCCCGAGCAAACCCGACAGGGCCCGAGCAAACCCGACAGGGTTCGACAAAGCCTGACAGGGCTTGATGGAGCCCGACAGGGCCCGAGGAAACCCGACAGGGCCCGACGGAGCCTGACAGAGCCCGAGCAAACCCGACAGGGCTCAACGGAGCCCGATAGGGCCCGAGCAAACCCGACAGGGCCTGAGGGAGCCCGACAGGGCCCGAGCAAATCCGAAAGGGCCCGACGAAGCCTGACAGGGCTCGATGGAGCCCGACAGGGCCCGAGGAAACCCGACAGGGCCCGACAGAGCCCGATAGGGCCCGAGCAAACCTGACAGGGCCCGATGGAGGCCGACAGGGCTCGAGCAAACTAGACAGGGTCCGACGAAGCCTGACAGGGCTTCAGCAAACCCGACATGGCCCGAGCAAACCCGACAGGGCCCGACGGAGCCCGACAGAGACCGAGGAAACCAGACAGGGCCCGACGGAGCCCGACAGGGCCCGAGCAAACCCGAAAGGGCCCGACGGAGCCTGACAGGGCTCGGTGGAGCCCGACAGGGCTCGAGCAAACCCGACAGGGTCCGACGAAGCCTGACAGGGCTTCAGCAAACCCGACACGGCCCGAGTAAACCCGACAGGGCCGACGGAGCCCGACAGAGCCCGAGGAAATCAGACAGGGCCCGACGGAGCCCGACAGGGCTCGAGCAAACCCGACAGGGCCTGATTGAGCCCGATAGGGCCCGAGCAAACCCGACAGGGCCTGACGGAGCCTGACAGGGCCCGGGCAAACCCGACAGGGCACGCTGGAGCCCGACAGAGCCCGAACAAACCCGACAGGGCCCGACAAGGCCCGACAGGGCCCGAGCAAACCTGACACGTCCTGACAAAGCCTGACAGGGCCCGACGGAGCCCGCCAGGGCCCGAGCAAACCCGAAAGAGCCCGACGGAGCCTGACAGGGCTCAGTGGAGTCTGACAGGGCCCGAGGAAACCCGACAGGGCCCGAGCAAACCCGACAGGGCTCGACGGAGCCCGACAGGGCCCGAGCACACTCGACAGGGTCCAACGAAGCCTGACAGGGCTTCAGAAAACCCGACAAGGCCCGAGCAAACCGACAGGGCCCAACGGAGCCCGACAGGGCCCGAGCAAACCCGACAGGGCCTGAGCAAACCCGACAGGGTTCGACAAAGCCTGACAGGGCTCGATGGAGCCCGATAGGGCCCAAGGAAACCCGACAGGGCCCGACGGAGCCCGACAGTGCCCAAGCAAACCTGACAGGGCCCGACGGAGCCCGACAGGGCCCGAGCAAACCCGACAGGGCCCAACGGATCCCGACAGGGCCCAAGCAAACCTGACAGGGCCCGACGGAGCCCGACAGGACGTGGGCAAACCCGACAGGGCCCGAGCAAACCCGACAGGGCCAGACAAGGCCCGACAGGGCCTGAGCAAACTCGACAGGACCCGACAAAGCCTGACAGGGCTCGATGGAGCCCGACAGGGCCCAAGGAAACCCGACAGGGCCCGACGGAGCCCGATAGGGCCCGAGCAAACCCGACAGGGCCTGACGGAGCCCGACAGGGCCCGAGCAAACCTGAAAGGGCCCGACGAAGCCTGACAGGGATCGATGGATCCCGACAGGGCCCGAGGAAACCCGACAGGGCCCGACTGAGCCCGATAGGGCCCGAGCAAACCCGACAGGGCCCGATGGAGCCCGACAGGGCTCGAACAAACCCGACAGGGCCTGAGCAAATCCGACAGGGCCCGACGGAGCCCGACAGGGACCGAGCAAACCCGAAAGGGCCCGACGGAGCCTGACAGGGCTCGATGGAGCCCGACAGGGCCCGAGGAAACCCGACGGGGCCCCACGGAGCCCGATAGGGCCCAAGCAAACCCGACAGGGCCTGACGGAGCCCGACAGGGCCCGAGCAAACCCGACAGGGCACGCTGGAGCCCGACAGAGCTCGAGCAAACCCGACAGGGCCCGACAAGGCCCGACAGGGCCCGAGCAAACCTGACACGACCTGAAAGCCTGACAGGGCCCGACGGAGCCCGACAGGGCCCGAGCAAACCCGAAAGAGCCCGACGGAGCCTGACAGGGCTCGATAGAGTCCGACAGGGCCCGAGGAAACCCGACAGGGCTCGACGGAGCCCGACAGGGTCTGAGCACACTCGATAGGGTCCGACGAAGCCTGACAGGGCTTCAGCAAACCTGACAGGGCCCGAGCAAACCCGACAGGGCCCGACAGAGCCTGACAGGGCTCGAGGAAACCAGACAGGGCGCGACAGAGCCCGACAGGGCCCTAGCAAACCCGACAGGGCCCAAGCAAACCCGACAGGACCCGACAAACCTGACAGGGCTCGATGGAGCCCGACAGGGCCCGAGGAAGCCCGACAGGGCCCGAGCGAACCTGACAGAATCCGAGCAAACCCGACAGGGCCCGAGCAAACGCAACAGGGCCCGAGCAAACCCGACAGGGCCCGAGCAAACCCGACAGGGCCCGAGCGAATCTGACAGGGCCCGACGGAGCCCGACAGGACCCGGGCAAACCCGACAGGGCCCGAGCAAACCCGACAGGACCCGACAAAGCCTGACAGGATCCGATGGAGTCCGACAAGGCCCGAGCAAACCCGACAGGGCTCGATGGAGCCCGACACGGCCCAAGGAAACCCAACAGGGCGCGACGGAGCCTGTCGGGTTTGCTCGGGCTCTGTCGGGCTCCATCGGGCCCTGTCGGGTTTGCTCGGGCCCTGTCGGGTTTGCTCGGGCCCTGTCAGGCTCCGTCAAGCCCTGTCGGGTTTGCTCGGGCCCTGTCGGGTTTGCTAGGGCCCTGTCGGGCTCCGTCGGGCCCTGTCTGATTTCCTCAGGCCCTGTCGGGCTCCGTCGGGCCCTGTTGGGTTTGCTCAGGCCCTGTCGGGTTTGCTGAAGCCCTGTCAGGCTTCGACGGACCTGTCGGGTTTGCTCGGGCCCTGTCGGGCACCGTCGAGCCCTTTCGGGTTTGCTCGGGCCCTGTCAGGCTCCGTCGGGCCCTGTCGGATTTCCTCGGGCCCTGTCGGGTTTGCTCGGGCCCTATAGGGTTCCGTCGGGCCCTGTCGGGTTTCCTCGGGCCCTGTCGGAATCTATCGAGCCCTGTCAGGCTCCGTCGGGCTCTTTCGGGTTTGCTCAGGCCCTGTCGGGCTCTTTCGGGCCCTGTCAGGCTTTGTCAGGTCCTGTCAGGTTTGCTCGGGCCCTGTCGGGCCTTGTCGGGCCCTGTCGGGTTTGCTCGGGCTCTCTCGGGCTCCAGCATGCCCTGTCGGGTTTGCCCGGGCCATGTCAGGCTCCGTCAGGCCCTGTCGGGTTTGCTCGGGCCCTATCGGGCTCCGTGGGGCCCTGTCGGGTTTCTTCGGGCCCTGTCGGGCTCCATCGAGCCCTGTCAGGCTCCGTCGGGCCTTTTCGGGTTTGCTCAAGCCCTGTCGGGCTCCATCGGGCCCTGTCAGTCTTTGTCAGGTCCTGTCAGGTTTGTTCGGGCCCTGTCGGGCCTTGTCGGGCCCTGTCGGGTTTGCTCGGGCTCTGTCGGGCTCCGTTGGGCCCTGTCGGGTTTGCTCGGGCCCTGTCGGGTTTGCTCGGGCCCTGTCAGGCTCCGTCAAGCCCTGTCGGGTTTGCTCGGGCCCTGTCGGGTTTGCTAGGGCCCTGTCGGGCTCCGTCGGGCCCTGTCGGGTTTGCTCGGGCCCTGTCGGGTTTGCTGAAGCCCTGTCAGGCTTCGACGGACCCTGTCGGGTTTGCTCGGGCCCTGTCAGGCTCCGTCGCGCCCTGTCGGGTTTCCTCGGGCCCTGTCGGACTCCATCGAGCCCTGTCGGGTTTGCTCGGGCCCTGTCGGGCTCCAGTGGACCCTATCAGGCTTTGTCGGGTCCTTTCGGGTTTGCTCAGGCCCTGTCGGGCCTTGTCAGGCCCTGTCGGGTTTGCTCGGGCCCTGTCGGGTTTGCCCGCGTCCTGTCGGGCTCCGTCAGGCCCTGTCAGATTCGCTCGGGCCCTGTCGGGTTTGCTCGGGCCCTGTCAGGCTCCGTCAGGCCCTGTCGGGTTTGCTCGGGCCCTATCGGGCTCCGTGGGGCCCTGTCGGGTTTCCTCGGGCCCTGTCGGGCTCCATCGAGCCCTGTCAGGCTCCGTCGGGCCCTTACGGGTTTGCTTGGGCCCTGTCGGGCTCCATCGGGCCCTGTCAGGTTTGCTTGGGCCCTGTCGGGATCCGTTGGGCCCTGTTGGGTTTGCTCGGGCCCTGTAGGGCTCCTTCGTGCCCTGTCAGGTTTGCTCGGGCCCTGTCGGGTTTGCTCGGGCCCTGTCAGGCTCCGTCGGGCCCTGTCGGGTTTCCTCGGGCCCTGTCGGGATCCATCGAGCCCTGTCAGGCTTTGTCGAACCCTGTCAGGCTCCGTCGGGCCCTGTCGGGTTTGCTCAGGCCCTGTCAGGTTTGCTGAAGCCCTGTCAGGCTTCGTCGGACCCTGTCGAGTGTGCTCATACCCTGTCGGGCTCCGTCGAGCCCTGTCGGGTTTGCTCGGGCCCTGTCAGGCTCCGTCGGGCCCTGTCAGATTTCCTCGGGCGCTGTCGGGTTTGCTCGGGCCCTGTCAGGTTCCGTCGGGCCCTGTCGGGTTTGCTCGGGCCCTGTCAGGCTACGTCGGGCCCTGTCGGGTTTCCTCGGGCCCTGTCGGGCTCTATCGAGCCCTGTCAGGCTCCGTCAGGCCTTTTCGGGTTTGCTCAGGCCCTGTCGGGCTCCGTCGGGCCCTGTCAGGCTTTGTCAGGTCCTGTCAGGTTTGTTCGGGCCCTGTCGGGCCTTGTCAGGCCCTGTCGGGTTTGCTCGGGCCCTGTCGGGCTCCGTTGGGCCCTGTCGGGTTTGCTCAGGCTCTGTCGGGTTTGCTCGGGCCCTGTCGGGTTTGCTCGGGCCCTGTCAGGCTCCGTCAAGCCCTGTCGGGTTTGCTCGGGCCCTGTCGGGTTTGCTAGGGCCCTGTCGGGCTCCGTCGGGCCCTGTCTGGTTTCCTCAGGCCCTGTCGGGATCCGTCGGGCCCTGTCGGGTTTGCTCAGGCTGTGTCGGGTTTGCTGAAGCCCTGTCAGGCTTCGACGGACCCTGTCGGGTTTGCTCGGGCCCTGTCGGGCATTGTCGAGCGCTGTCGGGTTTGCTCGGGCCCTGTCAGGCTCCGTCGCGCCCTGTCGGGTTTCCTCGGGCCCTGTCGGGCTCCATCAAGCCCTGTCGGGTTTGCTCGGGCCCTGTCGGGCTCCATCGGACCCTGTCAGGCTTTGTCGGGTCCTGTCGGGTTTGCTCAGGCCCTGTCGGGCCTTGTCAGGCCCGGTCGGGTTTGCTCGGGCCCTGTCCGGTTTGCCCGCGTCTTGTCGGGCTCCGTCGGGCCCTGTCAGATTCGCTCGGGCCCTGTCGGGTTTGCTCGGGCCCTGTCAGGCTCCGTCAGGCCCTGTCGGGTTTGCTCGTGCCCTGTCGGGCTCCGTCGGGCCCTGTCAGGCTTTGTCAGGTCCTGTCGGGTTTGCTCAGGCCCTGTCGGGCCTTGTCAGGCCCTGTCGGGTTTGCTCGGGCCCTGTCGGGTTTGCCCTGTCCTGTCGGGCTCCGTCGGGCCCTGTCAGATTCGCTCGGGCCCTGCCGGGTTTGCTCGGGCCCTGTCAGGCTCCGTCAGGCCCTGTCGGGTTTTCTCGTGCCCTGTCGGGCTCCGTCGGGCCCTGTCAGGTTTGCTTGCGCCCTGTCGGGATCCGTTGGGCCCTGTCGGGTTTGCTCGGGCCCTGTCGGGCTCCTTCATGCCCTGTCAGGTTTGCTCGGGCCCTGTCGGGTTTGCTCGGGCCCTGTCAGGCTCCGTCGGGCCCTGTCGGGTTTGCTCGGGCCCTGTCGGGTTTCCTTGGGCCCTGTCAGGCTCCATCGAGCCCTGTCAGGCTTTGTCGAACCCTGTCAGGTTTGCTCGGGCCATGTCGGGTTTGCTCGGGCCCTGTCAGGCTCTGTCGGGCCCTGTCTGGTTTCCTCGGGCCCTGTCGGGCTCCTTCGAGCCCTGTCAGGTTTGCTCGGGCCGTGTCGGGTTTGCTCGGGCCCTGTCAGGCTCCGTCGAGCCCTGGCGGGTTTGCTCGGGCCCTGTCGGGCCTTGTCGGGCCCTGTCAGGTTTGCTCGGGCTCTGTCGGGCTCTAGCATGCCCTGTCGGGTTTGCCCGGGCCCTGTCAGGCTCCGTCAAGCCCTGTCGGGTTTGCTCGGGCCCTGTCAGGTTTGCTAGGGCCCTGTCGGGCTCCGTCGGGCCCTGTCTGGTTTCCTCAGGCCCTGTCGGGCTCCGTCGGGCCCTGTCGGGTTTGCTCGGGCCCTGTCGGGTTTGCTGAAGCCCTGTCAGGCTTCGACGGACCTTGTCGGGTTTGCTCGGGCCCTGTCGGGCTCCGTCGAGCCCTTTCGGGTTTGCTCGGGCCCTGTCAGGCTCCGTCGGGCCCTGTCGGGTTTCCTCGGGCCCTGTTGGGTTCCATCGGGCCCTGTCGGGTTTCCTCGGGCCCTGTCGAAATCTATCGAGCCCTGTCAGGCTCCGTCGGGCTCTTTCGGGTTTGCTCAGGCCCTGTCGGGCTCCGTCGGGCCCTGTCAGGCTTTCTCAGGTCCTGTCAGGTTTGTTCGGGCCCTGTCGGGCCTTGTCGGGCCCTGTCGGGTTTGCTCGGGCTCTGTCGGGCTTCGTTGGGCCCTGTCGGGTTTGCTCGGGCTCTGTCGGGTTTGCTCGGGCCCTGTCGGGTTTGCTCGGGACCTATCAGGCTCCGTCAAGCCCTGTCGGGTTTGCTCGGGCCCTGTCGGGTTTGCTAGGGCCCTGTCAGGCTCCGTCGGGCCCTGTCTGGTTTCCTCAGGCCCTGTCGGGATCCGTCGGGCCCTGTCGGGTTTGCTCAGGCCGTGTCGGGTTTGCTGAAGCCCTGTCAGGCTTCGACGGACCCTGTCGGGTTTGCTCGGGCCCTGTCGGGCATTGTCGAGCCCTGTCGGGTTTGCTCGGGCCCTGTCAGGCTCCGTCGCGCCCTGTCGGGTTTCCTCGGGCCCTGTCGGGCTCCATCGAGCCCTGTCGGGTTTGCTCGGGCCCTGTCAGGCTTTGTCGGGTCCTGTCGGGTTTGCTCAGGCCCTGTCGGGCCTTGTCAGGCCCGGTCGGGTTTGCTCGGGCCCTGTCGGGTTTGCCCGCGTCTTGTCGGGCTCCGTCGGGCCCTGTCAGATTCGCTCGGGCCCTGTCGGGTTTGCTCGGGCCCTGTCAGGCTCCGTCGGGCCCTGTCGGGTTTCCTTGGGCCCTGTCAGGCTCCATCGAGCCCTGTCAGGCTTTGTCGAACCCTGTCAGGTTTGCTCGGGCCATGTCGGGTTTGCTCGGGCCCTGTCAGGCTCGGTCGGGCCCTGTCTGGTTTCCTCGGGCCCTGTCGGGCTCCTTCGAGCCCTGTCAGGTTTGCTCGGGCCGTGTCGGGTTTGCTCGGGCCCTGTCAGGCTCCGTCGAGCCCTGGCGGGTTTGCTCGGGCCCTGTCGGGCCTTGTCGGGCCCTGTCGGGTTTGCTCGGGCCCTGTCAGGCTCCGTCGGGCCCTGTCTGGTTTCCTTGGGACCTGTCGGGCTCTATCGAGCCCTGTCAGGCTCCGTCAGGCCTTTTCGGGTTTGCTCGGGCCCTGTCGGGCTCCGTCGGGCCCTGTCAGGCTTTGTCAGGTCCTGTCAGGTTTGTTCGGGCCCTGTCGGGCCTTGTCGGGCCTTGTCGTGTTTGCTCGGGCTCTGTCGGGCTCCGTTGGGGCCTGTCGGGTTTGCTCGGGCTCTGTCGGCTTTGCTCGGGCCCTGTCGGGTTTGCTCGGGCCCTGTCAGGCTCCGTCAAGCCCTGTCGGGTTTGCTCGGGCCCTGTCGGGTTTGCTAGGGCCCTGTCGGGCTCCGTCGGGCCCTGTTTGGTTTCCTCAGGCCCTGTCGGGATCCGTCGGGCCCTGTCGGGTTTGCTCAGGCCGTGTCGGGTTTCCTGAAGCCCTGTCAGGCTTCGACGGACCCTGTCGGGTTTGCTCGGGCCCTGTCAGGCTCCGTCGCGCCCTGTCGGGTTTCCTCGGGCCCTGTCGGGCTCCATTGAGCCCTGTCGGGTTTGCTCGGGCCCTGTCGGGCTCCATCGGACCCTGTCAGGCTTTGTTGGGTCCTGTCGGGTTTGCTCAGGCCCTGTCGGGCCTTGTCAGGCCCGGTCGGGTTTGCTCGGGCCCTGTCGGGTTTGCCCGCGTCTTGTCGGGCTCTGTCGGGCCCTGTCAGATTCGCTCGGGCCCTGTCGGGTTTGCTCGGGCCCTGTCAGGCTCCGTCAGGCCCTGTCGGGTTTGCTCGTGCCCTGTCGGTCTCCGTCGGGCCCTGTCAGGCTTTGTCAGGTCCTGTCGGGTTTGCTCAGGCCCTGTCGGGCCTTGTCAGGCCCTGTCGGGTTTGCTCGGGCCCTGTCGGGTTTGCCCTGTCCTGTCGGGCTCCGTCGGGCCCTGTCAGATTCGCTCGGGCCCTGCCGGGTTTGCTCGGGCCCTGTCAGGCTCCGTCAGGCCCTGTCGGGTTTTCTCGTGCCCTGTCGGGCTCCGTCGGGCCCTGTCAGGTTTGCTTGCGCCCTGTCGGGATCCGTTGGGCCCTTTCGGGTTTGCTCGGGCCCTGTCGGGCTCCTTCATGCCCTGTCAGGTTTGCTCGGGCCCTGTCGGGTTTGCTCGGGCCCTGTCAGGCTCCGTCGGGCCCTGTCGGGTTTCCTTGGGCCCTGTCAGGCTCCATCGAGCCCTGTCAGGCTTTGTCGAACCCTGTCAGGTTTGCTCGGGCCATGTCGGGTTTGCTCGGGCCCTGTCAGGCTCTGTCGGGCCCTGTCTGGTTTCCTCGGGCCCTGTCGGGCTCCTTCGAGCCCTGTCAGGTTTGCTCGGGCCGTGTCGGGTTTGCTCGGGCCCTGTCAGGCTCCGTCGAGCCCTGGCGGGTTTGCTCGGGCCCTGTCGGGCCTTGTCGGGCCCTGTCAGGTTTGCTCGGGCTCTGTCGGGCTCTAGCATGCCCTGTCGGGTTTGCTCGGGCCCTGTCGGGTTTGCTAGGGCCCTGTCGGGCTCCGTCGGGCCCTGTCTGGTTTCCTCAGGCCCTGTCGGGCTCCGTCGGGCCCTGTTGGGTTTGCTCAGGCCCTGTCGGGTTTGCTGAAGCCTTGTCAGGCTTCGACGGACCCTGTCGGGTTTGCTCGGGCCCTGTCAGGCTCCGTCGGGCCCTGTTGGATTTCGTCGGGCCCTGTCGGGTTTTCTCGGGCCCTGTTGGGTTCCGTCGGGCCCTGTCGGGTTTCCTCGGGCCCTGTCGAAATCTATCGAGCCCTGTCAGGCTCCGTCGGGCTCTTTCGGGTTTGCTCAGGCCCTGTCGGGCTCCGTCGGGCCCTGTCAGGCTTTCTCAGGTCCTGTCAGGTTTGTTCGGGCCCTGTCGGGCCTTGTCGGGCCCTGTCGGGTTTGCTCGGGCTCTGTCGGGCTTCGTTGGGCCCTGTCGGGTTTGCTCGGGCTCTGTCAGGCTCCGTCAAGCCCTGTCGGGTTTGCTCGGGCCCTGTCGGGTTTGCTAGGGCCCTGTCAGGCTCCGTCAATCCCTGTCGGGTTTGCTCGGGCCCTGTCGGGTTTGCTAGGGCCCTGTCAGGCTCCGTCGGGCCCTGTCTGGTTTCCTCAGGCCCTGTCGGGATCCGTCAGGCCCTGTCGGGTTTGCTCAGGCCGTGTCGGGTTTGCTGAAGCCCTGTCAGGCTTCGACGGACCCTGTCGGGTTTGCTCGGGCCCTGTCGGGCTTTGTCGAGCCCTGTCGGGTTTGCTCGGGCCCTGTCAGGCTCCGTCGCGCCCTGTCGGGTTTCCTCGGGCCCTGTCGGGCTCCATCGAGCCCTGTCGGGTTTGCTCGGGCCCTGTCAGGCTTTGTCGGGTCCTGTCGGGTTTGCTCAGGCCCTGTCAGGCCTTGTCAGGCCCGGTCGGGTTTGCTCGGGCCCTGTCGGGTTTGCCCGCGTCTTGTCGGGCTCCGTCGGGCCCTGTCAGATTCGCTCGGGCCCTGTCGGGTTTGCTCGGGCCCTGTCAGGCTCCGTCAGGCCCTGTCGGGTTTGCTCGTGCCCTGTCGGGCTCCGTCGGGCCCTGTCAGGCTTTGTCAGGTCCTGTCGGGTTTGCTCAGGCCCTGTCGGGCCTTGTCAGGCCCTTTCGGGTTTGCTCGGGCCCTGTCGGGTTTGCCCTGTCCTGTCGGGCTCCGTCGGGCCCTGTCAGATTCGCTCGGGCCCTGCCGGGTTTGCTCGGGCCCTGTCAGGCTCCGTCAGGCCCTGTCGGTTTTTCTCGTGCCCTGTCGGGCTCCGTCGGGCCCTGTCAGGTTTGCTTGCGCCCTGTCGGGATCCGTTGGGCCCTGTCGGGTTTGCTCGGGCCCTGTCAGGCTCCGTCGAACCCTGTCGGGTTTGCTCGGGCCCTGTCAGGCTCCGTCGGGCCCTGTCGGGTTTCCTTGGGCCCTGTCAGGCTCCATCGAGCCCTGTCAGGCTTTGTCGAACCCTGTCAGGTTTGCTCGGGCCATGTCGGGTTTGCTCGGGCCGTCAGGCTCTGTCGGGCCCTGTCTGGTTTCCTCGGGCCCTGTCGGGCTCCTTCGAGCCCTGTCAGGTTTGCTCGGGCCGTGTCGGGTTTGCTCGGGCCCTGTCAGGCTCCGTCGAGCCCTGGCGGGTTTGCTCGGGCCCTGTCGGGCCTTGTCGGGCCCTGTCGGGTTTGCTCGGGCTCTGTCGGGCTCTAGCATGCCCTGTCGGGTTTGCCCGGGCCCTGTCAGGCTCCGTCAAGCCCTGTCGGGTTTGCTCGGGCCCTGTCGGGTTTGCTAGCGCCCTGTCGGGCTCCGTCGGGCCCTGTCTGGTTTCCTCAGGCCCTGTCGGGCTCTGTCGGGCCCTGTCGGGTTTGCTGAAGCCCTGTCAGGCTTCGACGGACCCTGTCGGGTTTGCTCGGGCCCTGTCGGGCTCCGTCGAGCCCTTTCGGGTTTGCTCGGGCCCTGTCAGGCTCCGTCGGGCCCTGTTGGATTTCGTCGGGCCCTGTCGGGTTTTCTCGGGCCCTGTTGGGTTCCGTCGGGCCCTGTCGGGTTTCCTCGGGCCCTGTCGGAATCTATCGAGCCCTGTCAGGCTCCGTCGAGCTCTTTCGGGTTTGCTCAGGCCCTGTCGGGCTCTGTCGGGCCCTGTCAGGCTTTGTCAGGTCCTGTCAGGTTTGCTCGGGCCCTGTCGGGCCTTGTCGGGCCCTGTCGGGTTTGCTCGGGCTCTGTCGGGCTCCGTTGGGCCCTGTCGGGTTTGCTCGGGCCCTGTCGGGCTCCATCGAGCCCTGTCGGGTTTGCTCGGGCCCTGTCGGGCTCCATCGGGCCCTGTCGGGTTTGCTCGGGCCCTGTCGGGCTCCATCGAGCCCTGTCGGGTTTGCTCGGGCCCTGTCGGGCTCCATCGGACCCTGTCAGGCTTTGTTGGGTCCTGTCGGGATTGCTCAGGCCCTGTCGGGCCTTGTCAGGCCCGGTCGGGTTTGCTCGGGCCCTGTCGGGTTTGCCCGCGTCTTGTCGGGCTCCGTCGGGCCCTGTCAGATTCGCTCAGGCCCTGTCGGGTTTGCTCGGGCCCTGTAGGGCTCCGTCAGGCCCTGTCGGGTTTGCTCGTGCCCTGTCGGGCTCCGTTGGGCCCTGTCAGGTTTTGTCAGGTCCTGTCGGGTTTGCTCAGGCCCTGTCAGGCTCCGTAGGGCCCTGTCGGCTTTCCTCGGGCCCTGTCGGGATCCGTCGAGCCCTGTCAGGCTTTGTCGAACCCTGTCGGGCTCCATCGGGCCCTGTCGGGTTTGCTCAGGCCCTGTCAGGTTTGCTGACGCCCTGTCAGGCTTCGTCGGACCCTGTCGAGTGTGCTCACACCCTGTCGGGCTCCGTCGAGCCCTGTCGGGTTTGCTCGGGCCCTGTCAGGCTCCGTCGGGCCCTGTCGGATTTCCTCGGGCCCTGTCGGGTTTGCTCGGGCCCTGTCAGGTTCCGTCGGCCCCTGTCGGGTTTGCTCGGGCCCTGTCAGGCTCCGTCGGGCCCTGTCGGGTTTCCTCGGGCCCTGTCGGGCTCTATCGAGCCCTGTCAGGCTCCGTCAGGCCTTTTCGGGTTTGCTCGGGCCCTGTCGGGCTCCGTCGGGCCCTGTCAGGCTTTGTCAGGTCCTGTCAGGTTTGCTCGAGCCCTGTCGGGCCTTGTCGGGCCCTGTCGGGTTTGCTCGGGCCCTGTCAGGCTCCGTCAAGCCCTGTCGGGTTTGCTCGGGCCCTGTCGGGTTTGCTAGGGCCCTGTCGGGCTCCGTCGGGCCCTGTCTGGTTTCCTCAGGCCCTGTCGGGATCCGTCGGGCCCTGTCGGGTTTGCTCAGGCCGTGTCGAGTTTGCTGAAGCCCTGTCAGGCTTCGACGGACCCTGTCGGGTTTGCTCGGGCCCTGTCGGGCATTGTCGAGCCCTGTCGGGTTTGCTCGGGCCCTGTCAGGCTCCGTCGCGCCCTGTCGGGTTTCCTCGGGCCCTGTCGGGCTCCATCAAGCCCTGTCGGGTTTGCTCGGGCCCTGTCGGGCTCCATCGGACCCTGTCAGGCTTTGTCGGGTCCTGTCGGGTTTGCTCAGACCCTGTCGGGCCTTGTCAGGCCCGGTCGGGTTTGCTCGGGCCCTGTCGGGTTTGCCCGCGTCTTGTCGGGCTCCGTCGGGCCCTGTCAGATTCGCTCGGGCCCTGTCGGGTTTGCTCGGGCCCTGTCAGGCTCCGTCAGGCCCTGTCGGGTTTGCTCGTGCCCTGTCGGGCTCTGTCGGGCCCTGTCAGGTTTTGTCAGGTCCTGTCGGGTTTGCTCAGGCCCTGTCAGGCTCCGTCGGGCCCTGTCGGGTTTCCTCGGGCCCTGTCGGGATCCATCGAGCCCTGTCAGGCTTTGTCAAACCCTGTCGGGCTCCTTCGGGCCCTGTCGGGTTTGCTCAGGCCCTGTCAGGTTTGCTGAAGCCCTGTCAGGCTTCGTCGGACCCTGTCGAGTGTGCTCATATTCTGTCGGGCTCCGTCGAGCCCTGTCGGGTTTGCTCGGGCCCTGTCAGGCTCCGTCGGGCCCTGTCGGGTTTCCTCGGGCCGTGTCAAGTTTGCTCGGGCCCTGTCAGGCTCTGTCGGGCCCTGTCGGGTTTCCTCGGGCCCTGTCAGGCTCCGTCGGGCCCTGTCGGGTTTCCTCGGGCCCTGTCGGGCTCTATCGAGCCCTGTCAGGCTCCGTCAGGCCTTTTCGGGTTTGCTCGGGCCCTGTCGGGCTCCGTCGGGCCCTGTCAGTCTTTGTCAGGTCCTGTCAGGTTTGCTCGAGCCCTGTCGGGCCTTGTCGGGCCCTGTCGGGTTTGCTCGGGCCCTGTCAGGCTCCGTCAAGCCCTGTCGGGTTTGCTCGGGCCCTGTCGGGTTTGCTAGGGCCCTGTCGGGCTCCGTCGGGCCCTGTCTGGTTTCCTCAGGCCCTGTCGGGATCCGTCGGGCCCTGTCGGGTTTGCTCAGGCCGTGTCGGGTTTGCTGAAGCCCTGTCAGGCTTCGACAGACCCTGTCGGGTTTGCTCGGGCCCTGTCGGGCATTGTCGAGCCCTGTCGGGTTTGCTCGGGCCCTGTCAGGCTCTGTCGCGCCCTGTCGGGTTTCCTCGGGCCCTGTCGGGCTCCATCGAGCCCTGTCGGGTTTGCTCGGGCCCTGTCGGGCTCCATCGGACCCTGTCAGGCTTTGTCGGGTCCTGTCGGGTTTGCTCAGGCCCTGTCGGGCCTTGTCAGGCCCGGTCGGGTTTGCTCGGGCCCTGTCGGGTTTGCTCAGGCACTGTCGGGTTTCCTCAGGCCCTGTCGGGTTTGCTTGGGCCCTGTCGGGCTCCGTCGGGCCCTGTCGGGTTTCCTCGGGCCCTGTCGGGTTCCATCGAGCCCTGTCAGGCTCCGTCGGGCCTTTTTGGGTTTGCTCAGGCCCTGTCGGGCTCCGTCGGGCCCTGTCAGGCTTTGTCAGGTCCTGTCAGGTTTGTTCTGGCCCTGTCGGGCCTTGTCGGGCGCTGTCGGGTTTGCTCGGGCTCTGTCGGGCTCCGTTGGGCCCTGTCGGGTTTGCTCGGGCACTGTCGGGTTTGCTCAGGCCCTGTCAGGCTCCGTCGACCCCTGTCAGGTTTCCTCGGGCCCTGTCGGGCTCCGTTGAGCCATGTCGGGTTTGCTCGGGCCCTGTCGGGCTCCATCGAACCCTGTCAGGCTTTGACGGGTCCTGTCGGGTTTGCTCAGGCCCTGTCAGGCTCCGTCGACCCCTGTCAGGTATGCTCGGGCCCTGTCGGGTTTGCTCAGGCCCTGTCAGGCTCCGTCGACCCCTGTCAGGTTTGCTCGGGCCCTGTCGGGCTCCGTCGGGCCCTATCAGGTTTGCTCGGGCCCTGTCGGGTTTGCTCAGGCCCTGTCAGGCTCCGTCAAGCCCTGTCGGGTTCGCTCAGGCCCTGTCAGGCTCCGTCAGGCCCTGTCGGGTTTGCTCGGGCCCTGTCGGGTTTGCTGGGGCCCTGTCGGGCTCCGTCGGGCCCTGTCGGGTTTGCTCAGGCCCTGTCGGGCTCCGTCTAGCCCTGTCGGGTTTCCTCGGGCCCTGTCGGGCTCCATCGAGCCCTGTCAGGCTCTGTGAGGCTTTGTCGGGTTTGCTCGGGCCCTGTCAGGCTCCGTCGAGCCCTGGCGGGTTTGCTCGGGCCCTGTCGGGCCTTGTCGGGCCCTGTCGGGTTTGCTCGGGCTCTGTCACGCTCTAGCATGCCCTGTCGAGTTTGCCCGGGCCCTGTCAGGCTCCGTCAAGCCCTGTCGGGTTTTCTCGGGCCCTGTCGGGTTTGCTAGGGCCCTGTCGGGCTCCGTCGGGCCCTGTCTGGTTTCCTCAGGCCCTGTCGGGCTCCGGCGGGCCCTGTTGGGTTTGCTCAGGCCCTGTCGGGTTTGCTGAAGCCCTGTCAGACTTCGACGGACCCTGTCGGGTTTGCTCGGGCCCTGTCGGGCTCCGTCGAGCCCTTTCGGGTTTGCTCGGGCCCTGTCAGGCTTCGTCGGGCCCTCTTGGATTTCCTCGGGCCCTGTCGGGTTTTCTCGGGCCCTGTCGGGTTCCGTCGGGCCCTGTCGGGTTTCCTCGGGCCCTGTCGGAATCTATCGAGCCCTGTCAGGCTCCGTCAGGCTCTTTCGGGTTTGCTCAGGCCCTGTCGGGCTCCGTCGGGCCCTGTCAGGCTTTGTCAGGTCCTGTCAGGTTTGCTCGGGCCCTGTCGGGCCTTGTCGGGCCCTGTCGGGTTTGCTCGGGCTCTCTTGGGCTCCAGCATGCCCTGTCGGGTTTGCCCGGGCCCTGTCGGGCTCCGTCAGGCCCTGTCGGGTTTGCTCGGGCCCTATCGGGCTCCGTGGGGCCCTGTCGGGTTTCCTCGGGCCCTGTTGGGCTCCATCGAGCCCTGTCAGGCTCCGTCAAGGCTTTTCGGGTTTGCTCGGGCCCTGTCGGGCTCCATCGGGCCCTGTCAGGCTTTGTCAGGTCCTGTCAGGTTTGTTCGGGCCCTGTCGGGCCTTGTCGGGCCCTGTCGGGTTTGCTCGGGCTCTGTCGGGCTCCGTTGGGCCCTGTCGGGTTTGCTCGGGCCCTGTCGGGTTTGCTCAGGCCCTGTCAGGCTCCGTCAAGCCCTGTCGGGTTTGCTCGGGCCCTGTCGGGTTTGCTAGGGCCCTGTCGGGCTTCGTCGGGCCCTATCTGGTTTCCTCAGGCCCTGTCGGGCTCCGTCGGGCCCTGTTGGGTTTGCTCGGGCCCTGTTGGGTTTGCTGAAGCCCTGTCAGGCTTCGACGGACCCTGTCGGGTTTGCTCGGGCCCTGTCGGGCTCCGTCGAGTCCTGTCGGGTTTGCTCGGGACCTGTCAGGCTCCGTCCCGCCCTGTCGGGTTTCCTCGGGCTCTGTCGGGCTCCATCGAGCCCTGTCGGGTTTGCTCGGGCCCTGTCGGGCTCCATCGGACCCTATCAGGCTTTGTCGGGTCCTTTCGGGTTTGCTCAGGCCCTGTCGGGCCTTGTCAGGCCCTGTCGGGTTTGCTCGGGCCCTGTCGGGTTTGCCCGCGTCCTGTCGGGCTCCGTCAGGCCCTGTCAGATTCGCTGGGGCCCTGTCAGGTTTGCTCGGGCCCTGTCAGGCTCCGTCAGGCCCTGTCGGGTTTGCTCGGGCCCTATCGGGCTCCGTGGGGCCCTGTCGGGTTTCCTCGGGCCCTGTCAGGCTCCATCGAGCCCTGTCAGGCTCCGTCGGGCCCTGTCAGGTTTGCTTGGGCCCTGTCGGGCTCCGTCGAGCCCTGTCGGGTTTGCTCGGGCCCTGTCAGGCTCTGTCGGGCCCTGTCTGGTTTCCTCGGGCCCTGTCGGGCTCCTTCGAGCCCTGTCAGGTTTGCTCGGGCCCTGTCGGGCCTTGTCGGGCCCTGTCGGGTTTGCTCGGGCTCTGTCGGGCTCTAGCATGCCCTGTCGTGTTTGCCCGGGCCCTGTCAGGCTGCGTCGGGCCTTTTTGGGTTTGCTCGGGCCCTGTCGGGCTCCGTCGGGCCCTGTCAGGCTTTGTCAGGTCCTGTCAGGTTTGTTCTGGCCCTGTCGGGCCTTGTCGGGCCCTGTCGGGTTTGCTCGGGCTCTGTCGGGCTCCGTTGGGCCCTATCGGGTTTGCTCGGGCACTGTCGGGTTTGCTCAGGCCCTGTCAGGCTCCGTCGACCACTGTCAGGTTTCCTCGGGCCCTGTCGGGCTCCGTTGAGCCATGTCGGGTTTGCTCGGGCCCTGTCGGGCTCCATCGAACCCTGTCAGGCTTTGACGGGTCCTGTCGGGTTTGCTCAGGCCCTGTCGGGCTCCGTCGGGCCCTGTCGGGTTTGCTCGGGCCCTGTCGGGCTCCTTCGAGCCCTGTCAGGCTCTGTGAGGCTTTGTCGGGTTTGCTCGGGCCCTGTCAGGCTCCGTCGAGCCCTGGCGGGTTTGCTCGGGCCCTGTCGGGCCTTGTCGGGCCCTGTCAGGTTTGCTCGGGCTCTGTCAGGCTCTAGCATGCCCTGTCGGGTTTGCCCGGGCCCTGTCAGGCTCCGTCAAGCCCTGTCGGGTTTGCTCGGGCCCTGTCGGGTTTGCTAGGGCCCTGTCGGGCTCCGTCGGGCCCTGTCTGGTTTCCTCAGGCCCTGTCGGGCTCCGGCGGGCCCTGTTGGGTTTGCTCAGGCCCTGTCGGGTTTGCTGAAGCCCTGTCAGGCTTCGACGGACCCTGTCGGGTGTGCTCGGGCCCTGTCGGGCTCCGTCGAGCCCTTTCGGGTTTGCTCGGGCCCTGTCAGGCTCCGTTGGGCCCTGTTGGATTTCCTCGGGCCCTGTCGGGTTTTCTCGGGCCCTGTCGGGTTCCGTCGGGCCCTGTCGGGTTTCCTCGGGCCCTGTCGGAATCTATCGAGCCCTGTCAGGCTCCGTCGGGCTCTTTCGGGTTTGCTCAGGCCCTGTCGGGCTCCGTCGGGCCCTGTCAGGCTTTGTCAGGTCCTGTCAGGTTTGCTCGGGCCCTGTCGGGCCTTGTCGGGCCCTGTCGGGTTTGCTCGGGCTCTCTCGGGCTCCAGCATGCCCTGTCGGGTTTGCCCGGGCCCTTTCGGGCTCCGTCAGGCCCTGTCGGGTTTGCTCGGGCCCTATCGGGCTCCGTGGGGCCCTGTCGGGCTCCATCGAGCCCTGTCAGGCTCCGTCGGGCCTTTTCGGGTTTGCTCGGGCCCTGTCGGGCTCCATCGGGCCCTGTCAGGCTTTGTCAGGTCCTGTCAGGATTGTTCGGGCCCTGTCGGGTTTGCTCGGGCCCTGTCGGGTTTGCTCGGGCCCTGTCAGGCTACGTCAAGCCCTGTCGGGTTTGCTCGGGCCCTGTCGGGTTCCATCGAGCCCTGTCAGGCTCCGTCGGGCCTTTTTGGGTTTGCTCGGGCCCTGTCGGGCTCCGTCGGGCCCTGTCAGGCTTTGTCAGGTCCTGTCAGGTTTGTTCTGGCCCTGTCGGGCCTTGTCGGGCCCTGTCGGGTTTGCTCGGGCTCTGTCGGGCTCCGTTGGGCCCTGTCGGGTTTGCTCGGGCACTGTCGGGTTTGCTCAGGCCCTGTCAGGCTCCGTCGACCCCTGTCAGGTTTCCTCGGGCCCTGTCGGGCTCCGTTGAGCCATGTCGGGTTTGCTCGGGCCCTGTCGGGCTCCATCGAACCCTGTCAGGCTTTGACGGGTCCTGTCGGGTTTGCTCAGGCCCTGTCAGGCTCCGTCGACCCCTGTCAGGTATGCTCGGGCCCTGTCGGGTTTGCTCAGGCCCTGTCAGGCTCCGTCGAGCCCTGTCGGGTTCGCTCAGGCCCTGTCAGGCTCCGTCAGGCCCTGTCGGGTTTGCTCGGGCCCTGTCGGGTTTGCTCGGGCCCTATCGGGCTCCGTGGGGCCCTGTCGGGTTTCCTCGGGCCCTGTCGGGCTCCATCGAGCCCTGTCAGGCTCCGTCGGGCCTTTTCGGGTTTGCTCGGGCCCTGTCAGGCTCCATCGGGCCCTGTCAGGCTTTGTCAGGTCCTGTCAGGTTTGTTCGGGCCCTGTCGGGCCTTGTCGGGCCCTGTCGGGTTTTCTCGGGCCCTGTCGGGTTCCGTCGGGCCCTGTCGGGTTTCCTCGGGCCCTGTCGGGCTCCATCGAGCCCTGTCAGGCTCCGTCGGGCTCTTTCGGGTTTGCTCAGGCCCTGTCGGGCTCCGTCGGGCCCTGTCAGGCTTTGTCAGGTCCTGTCAGGTTTGCTCGGGCCCTGTCGGGCCTTGTCGGGCCCTGTCGGGTTTGCTCGGGCTCTCTCGGGCTCCAGCATGCCCTGTCGGGTTTGCCCGGGCCCTGTCGGGCTCCGTCAGGCCCTGTCGGGTTTGCTCGGGCCCTATCGGGCTCCGTGGGGCCCTGTCGGGCTCCATCGAGCCCTGTCAGGCTCCGTCGGGCCTTTTCGGGTTTGCTCGGGCCCTGTCGGGCTCCATCGGGCCCTGTCAGGCTTTGTCAGGTCCTGTCAGGATTGTTCGGGCCCTGTCGGGCCTTGTCGGGCCCTGTCGGGTTTGCTCGGGCTCTGTCGGGCTCCGTTGGGCCCTGTCGGGTTTGCTCGGGCCCTGTCGGGTTTGCTCGGGCCCTGTCAGGCTACGTCAAGCCCTGTCGGGTTTCCTCGGGCCCTGTCGGGTTTGCTAGGGCCCTGTCGGGCTTCGTCGGGCCCTGTCTGGTTTCCTCAGGCCCTGTCGGGCTCCGTCGGGCCCTGTCGGGTTTCCTCGGGCCCTGTCGGAATCTATCGAGCCCTGTCAGGCTCCGTCGAGCTCTTTCGGGTTTGCTCAGGCCCTGTCGGGCTCTGTCGGGCCCTGTCAGGCTTTGTCAGGTCCTGTCAGGTTTGCTCGGGCCCTGTCGGGCCTTGTCGGGCCCTGTCGGGTTTGCTCGGGCTCTGTCGGGCTCCGTTGGGCCCTGTCGGGTTTGCTCGGGCCCTGTCGGGCTCCATCGAGCCCTGTCGGGTTTGCTCGGGCCCTGTCGGGCTCCATCGGGCCCTGTCGGGTTTGCTCGGGCCCTGTCGGGCTCCATCGAGCCCTGTCGGGTTTGCTCGGGCCCTGTCGGGCTCCATCGGACCCTGTCAGGCTTTGTTGGGTCCTGTCGGGTTTGCTCAGGCCCTGTCGGGCCTTGTCAGGCCCGGTCGGGTTTGCTCGGGCCCTGTCGGGTTGGCCCGCGTCTTGTCGGGCTCCGTCGGGCCCTGTCAGATTCGCTCAGGCCCTGTCGGGTTTGCTTGGGCCCTGTAGGGCTCCGTCAGGCCCTGTCGGGTTTGCTCGTGCCCTGTCGGGCTCCGTTGGGCCCTGTCAGGTTTTGTCAGGTCCTGTCGGGTTTGCTCAGGCCCTGTCAGGCTCCGTAGGGCCCTGTCGGCTTTCCTCGGTCCCTGTCGGGATCCGTCGAGCCCTGTCAGGCTTTGTCGAACCCTGTCGGGCTCCGTCGGGCCCTGTCGGGTTTGCTCAGGCCCTGTCAGGTTTGCTGACGCCCTGTCAGGCTTCGTCGGACCCTGTCGAGTGTGCTCACACCCTGTCGGGCTCCGTCGAGCCCTGTCGGGTTTGCTCGGGCCCTGTCAGGCTCCGTCGGGCCCTGTCGGATTTCCTCGGGCCCTGTCGGGTTTGCTCGGGCCCTGTCAGGTTCCGTCGGCCCCTGTCGGGTTTGCTCGGGCCCTGTCAGGCTCCGTCGGGCCCTGTCGGGTTTCCTCGGGCCCTGTCGGGCTCTATCGAGCCCTGTCAGGCTCCGTCAGGCCTTTTCGGGTTTGCTCGGGCCCTGTCGGGCTCCGTCGGGCCCTGTCAGGCTTTGTCAGGTCCTGTCAGGTTTGCTCGAGCCCTGTCGGGCCTTGTCGGGCCCTGTCGGGTTTGCTCGGGCCCTGTCAGGCTCCGTCAAGCCCTGTCGGGTTTGCTCGGGCCCTGTCGGGTTTGCTCGTGCCCTGTCGGTCTCCGTCGGGCCCTGTCAGGCTTTGTCAGGTCCTGTCGGGTTTGCTCAGGCCCTGTCGGGCCTTGTCAGGCCCTGTCGGGTTTGCTCGGGCCCTGTCGGGTTTGCCCTGTCCTGTCGGGCTCCGTCGGGCCCTGTCAGATTCGCTCGGGCCCTGCCGGGTTTGCTCGGGCCCTGTCGGGCTCCGTCGGGCCCTGTCAGGTTTGCTTGCGCCCTGTCGGGATCCGTTGGGCCCTTTCGGGTTTGCTCGGGCCCTGTCGGGCTCCTTCATGCCCTGTCAGGTTTGCTCGGGCCCTGTCGGGTTTGCTCGGGCCCTGTCAGGCTCCGTCGGGCCCTGTCGGGTTTCCTTGGGCCCTGTCAGGCTCCATCGAGCCCTGTCAGGCTTTGTCGAACCCTGTCAGGTTTGCTCGGGCCATGTCGGGTTTGCTCGGGCCCTGTCAGGCTCTGTCGGGCCCTGTCTGGTTTCCTCGGGCCCTGTCGGGCTCCTTCGAGCCCTGTCAGGTTTGCTCGGGCCGTGTCGGGTTTGCTCGGGCCCTGTCAGGCTCCGTCGAGCCCTGGCGGGTTTGCTCGGGCCCTGTCGGGCCTTGTCGGGCCCTGTCAGGTTTGCTCGGGCTCTGTCGGGCTCTAGCATGCCCTGTCGGGTTTGCTCGGGCCCTGTCGGGTTTGCTAGGGCCCTGTCGGGCTCCGTCGGGCCCTGTCTGGTTTCCTCAGGCCCTGTCGGGCTCCGTCGGGCCCTGTTGGGTTTGCTGAAGCCCTGTCGGGTTTGCTGAAACCTTGTCAGGCTTCGACGGACCCTGTCGGGTTTGCTCGGGCCCTGTCGGGCTCCGTCGAGCCCTTTCGGGTTTGCTCGGGCCCTGTCAGGCTCCGTCGGGCCCTGTTGGATTTCGTCGGGCCCTGTCGGGTTTTCTCGGGCCCTGTTGGGTTCCGTCGGGCCCTGTCGGGTTTCCTCGGGCCCTGTCGAAATCTATCGAGCCCTGTCAGGCTCCGTCGGGCTCTTTCGGGTTTGCTCAGGCCCTGTCGGGATCCGTCGGGCCCTGTCAGGCTTTCTCAGGTCCTGTCAGGTTTGTTCGGGCCCTGTCGGGCCTTGTCGGGCCCTGTCGGGTTTGCTCGGGCTCTGTCGGGCTTCGTTGGGCCCTGTCGGGTTTGCTCGGGCTCTGTCGGGTTTGCTCGGGCCCTGTCAGGCTCCGTCAAGCCCTGTCGGGTTTGCTCGGGCCCTGTCGGGTTTGCTAGGGCCCTGTCAGGCTCCGTCGGGCCCTGTCTGGTTTCCTCAGGCCCTGTCGGGATCCGTCAGGCCCTGTCGGGTTTGCTCAGGCCGTGTCGGGTTTGCTGAAGCCCTGTCAGGCTTCGACGGACCCTGTCGGGTTTGCTCGGGCCCTGTCGGGCATTGTCGAGCCCTGTCGGGTTTGCTCGGGCCCTGTCAGGCTCCGTCGCGCCCTGTCGGGTTTCCTCGGGCCCTGTCGGGCTCCATCGAGCCCTGTCGGGTTTGCTCGGGCCCTGTCAGGCTCCGTCAAGCCCTGTCGGGTTTGCTCGGGCCCTGTCGGGTTTGCTAGGGCCCTGTCGGGCTCCGTCGGGCCCTGTTTGGTTTCCTCAGGCCCTGTCGGGATCCGTCGGGCCCTGTCGGGTTTGCTCAGGCCGTGTCGGGTTTCCTGAAGCCCTGTCAGGCTTCGACGGACCCTGTCGGGTTTGCTCGGGCCCTGTCAGGCTCCGTCGCGCCCTGTCGGGTTTCCTCGGGCCCTGTCGGGCTCCATTGAGCCCTGTCGGGTTTGCTCGGGCCCTGTCGGGCTCCATCGGACCCTGTCAGGCTTTGTTGGGTCCTGTCGGGTTTGCTCAGGCCCTGTCGGGCCTTGTCAGGCCCGGTCGGGTTTGCTCGGGCCCTGTCGGGTTTGCCCGCGTCTTGTCGGGCTCTGTCGGGCCCTGTCAGATTCGCTCGGGCCCTGTCGGGTTTGCTCGGGCCCTGTCAGGCTCCGTCAGGCCCTGTCGGGTTTGCTCGTGCCCTGTCGGTCTCCGTCGGGCCCTGTCAGGCTTTGTCAGGTCCTGTCGGGTTTGCTCAGGCCCTGTCGGGCCTTGTCAGGCCCTGTCGGGTTTGCTCGGGCCCTGTCGGGTTTGCCCTGTCCTGTCGGGCTCCGTCGGGCCCTGTCAGATTCGCTCGGGCCCTGCCGGGTTTGCTCGGGCCCTGTCAGGCTCCGTCAGGCCCTGTCGGGTTTTCTCGTGCCCTGTCGGGCTCCGTCGGGCCCTGTCAGGTTTGCTTGCGCCCTGTCGGGATCCGTTGGGCCCTTTCGGGTTTGCTCGGGCCCTGTCGGGCTCCTTCATGCCCTGTCAGGTTTGCTCGGGCCCTGTCGGGTTTGCTCGGGCCCTGTCAGGCTCCGTCGGGCCCTGTCGGGTTTCCTTGGGCCCTGTCAGGCTCCATCGAGCCCTGTCAGGCTTTGTCGAACCCTGTCAGGTTTGCTCGGGCCATGTCGGGTTTGCTCGGGCCCTGTCAGGCTCTGTCGGGCCCTGTCTGGTTTCCTCGGGCCCTGTCGGGCTCCTTCGAGCCCTGTCAGGTTTGCTCGGGCCGTGTCGGGTTTGCTCGGGCCCTGTCAGGCTCCGTCGAGCCCTGGCGGGTTTGCTCGGGCCCTGTCGGGCCTTGTCGGGCCCTGTCAGGTTTGCTCGGGCTCTGTCGGGCTCTAGCATGCCCTGTCGGGTTTGCTCGGGCCCTGTCGGGTTTGCTAGGGCCCTGTCGGGCTCCGTCGGGCCCTGTCTGGTTTCCTCAGGCCCTGTCGGGTTTGCTGAAGCCTTGTCAGGCTTCGACGGACCCTGTCGGGTTTGCTCGGGCCCTGTCGGGCTCCGTCGAGCCCTTTCGGGTTTGCTCGGGCCCTGTCAGGCTCCGTCGGGCCCTGTTGGATTTCGTCGGGCCCTGTCGGGTTTTCTCGGGCCCTGTTGGGTTCCGTCGGGCCCTGTCGGAATCTATCGAGCCCTGTCAGGCTCCGTCGGGCTCTTTCGGGTTTGCTCAGGCCCTGTCGGGCTCCGTCGGGCCCTGTCAGGCTTTCTCAGGTCCTGTCAGGTTTGTTCGGGCCCTGTCGGGCCTTGTCGGGCCCTGTCGGGTTTGCTCGGGCTCTGTCGGGCTTCGTTGGGCCCTGTCGGGTTTGCTCGGGCTCTGTCGGGTTTGCTCGGGCCCTGTCAGGCTCCGTCAAGCCCTGTCGGGTTTGCTCGGGCCCTGTCGGGTTTGCTAGGGCCCTGTCAGGCTCCGTCGGGCCCTGTCTGGTTTCCTCAGGCCCTGTCGGGATCCGTCAGGCCCTGTCGGGTTTGCTCAGGCCGTGTCGGGTTTGCTGAAGCCCTGTCAGGCTTCGACGGACCCTGTCGGGTTTGCTCGGGCCCTGTCGGGCATTGTCGAGCCCTGTCGGGTTTGCTCGGGCCCTGTCAGGCTCCGTCGCGCCCTGTCGGGTTTCCTCGGGCCCTGTCGGGCTCCATCGAGCCCTGTCGGGTTTGCTCGGGCCCTGTCAGGCTTTGTCGGGTCCTGTCGGGTTTGCTCAGGCCCTGTCAGGCCTTGTCAGGCCCGGTCGGGTTTGCTCGGGCCCTGTCGGGTTTGCCCGCGTCTTGTCGGGCTCCGTCGGGCCCTGTCAGATTCGCTCGGGCCCTGTCGGGTTTGCTCGGGCCCTGTCAGGCTCCGTCAGGCCCTGTCGGGTTTGCTCGTGCCCTGTCGGGCTCCGTCGGGCCCTGTCAGGCTTTGTCAGGTCCTGTCGGGTTTGCTCAGGCCCTGTCGGGCCTTGTCAGGCCCTGTCGGGTTTGCTCGGGCCCTGTCGGGTTTGCCCTGTCCTGTCGGGCTCCGTCGGGCCCTGTCAGATTCGCTCGGGCCCTGCCGGGTTTGCTCGGGCCCTGTCAGGCTCCGTCAGGCCCTGTCGGTTTTTCTCGTGCCCTGTCGGGCTCCGTCGAACCCTGTCGGGTTTGCTCGGGCCCTGTCAGGCTCCGTCGGGCCCTGTCGGGTTTCCTTGGGCCCTGTCAGGCTCCATCGAGCCCTGTCAGGCTTTGTCGAACCCTGTCAGGTTTGCTCGGGCCATGTCGGGTTTGCTCGGGCCCTGTCAGGCTCTGTCGGGCCCTGTCTGGTTTCCTCGGGCCCTGTCGGGCTCCTTCGAGCCCTGTCAGGTTTGCTCGGGCCGTGTCGGGTTTGCTCGGGCCCTGTCAGGCTCCGTCGAGCCCTGGCGGGTCTGCTCGGGCCCTGTCGGGCCTTGTCGGGCCCTGTCGGGTTTGCTCGGGCTCTGTCGGGCTCTAGCATGCCCTGTCGGGTTTGCCCGGGCCCTGTCAGGCTCCGTCAAGCCCTGTCAGGTTTGCTCGGGCCCTGTCGGGTTTGCTAGCGCCCTGTCGGGCTCCGTCGGGCCCTGTCTGGTTTCCTCAGGCCCTGTCGGGCTCTGTCGGGCCCTGTCGGGTTTGCTGAAGCCCTGTCAGGCTTCGACGGACCCTGTCGGGTTTGCTCGGGCCCTGTCGGGCTCCGTCGAGCCCTTTCGGGTTTGCTCGGGCCCTGTCAGGCTCCGTCGGGCCCTGTTGGATTTCGTCGGGCCCTGTCGGGTTTTCTCGGGCCCTGTTGGGTTCCGTCGGGCCCTGTCGGGTTTCCTCGGGCCCTGTCGGAATCTATCGAGCCCTGTCAGGCTCCGTCGAGCTCTTTCGGGTTTGCTCAGGCCCTGTCGGGCTCTGTCGGGCCCTGTCAGGCTTTGTCAGGTCCTGTCAGGTTTGCTCGGGCCCTGTCGGGCCTTGTCGGGCCCTGTCGGGTTTGCTCGGGCTCTGTCGGGCTCCGTTGGGCCCTGTCGGGTTTGCTCGGGCCCTGTCGGGCTCCATCGAGCCCTGTCGGGTTTGCTCGGGCCCTGTCGGGCTCCATCGGGCCCTGTCGGGTTTGCTCGGGCCCTGTCGGGCTCCATCGAGCCCTGTCGGGTTTGCTCGGGCTCTGTCAGGCTCTAGCATGCCCTGTCGGGTTTGCCCGGGCCCTGTCAGGCTCCGTCAAGCCCTGTCGGGTTTGCTCGGGCCCTGTCGGGTTTGCTAGGGCCCTGTCGGGCTCCGTCGGGCCCTGTCTGGTTTCCTCAGGCCCTGTCGGGCTCCGGCGGGCCCTGTTGGGTTTGCTCAGGCCCTGTCGGGTTTGCTGAAGCCCTGTCAGGCTTCGACGGACCCTGTCGGGTTTGCTCGGGCCCTGTCGGGCTCCGTCGAGCCCTTTCGGGTTTGCTCGGGCCCTGTCAGGCTCCGTTGGGCCCTGTTGGATTTCCTCGGGCCCTGTCGGGTTTTCTCGGGCCCTGTCGGGTTCCGTCGGGCCCTGTCGGGTTTCCTCGGGCCCTGTCGGAATCTATCGAGCCCTGTCAGGCTCCGTCGGGCTCTTTCGGGTTTGCTCAGGCCCTGTCGGGCTCCGTCGGGCCCTGTCAGGCTTTGTCAGGTCCTGTCAGGTTTGCTCGGGCCCTGTCGGGCCTTGTCGGGCCCTGTCGGGTTTGCTCGGGCTCTCTCGGGCTCCAGCATGCCCTGTCGGGTTTGCCCGGGCCCTTTCGGGCTCCGTCAGGCCCTGTCGGGTTTGCTCGGGCCCTATCGGGCTCCGTGGGGCCCTGTCGGGCTCCATCGAGCCCTGTCAGGCTCCGTCGGGCCTTTTCGGGTTTGCTCGGGCCCTGTCGGGCTCCATCGGGCCCTGTCAGGCTTTGTCAGGTCCTGTCAGGATTGTTCGGGCCCTGTCGGGTTTGCTCGGGCCCTGTCGGGTTTGCTCGGGCCCTGTCAGGCTACGTCAAGCCCTGTCGGGTTTGCTCGGGCCCTGTCGGGTTCCATCGAGCCCTGTCAGGCTCCGTCGGGCCTTTTTGGGTTTGCTCGAGCCCTGTCGGGCTCCGTCGGGCCCTGTCAGGCTTTGTCAGGTCCTGTCAGGTTTGTTCTGGCCCTGTCGGGCCTTGTCGGGCCCTGTCGGGTTTGCACGGGCTCTGTCGGGCTCCGTTGGGCCCTGTCGGGTTTGCTCGGGCACTGTCGGGTTTGCTCAGGCCCTGTCAGGCTCCGTCGACCCCTGTCAGGTTTCCTCGGGCCCTGTCGGGCTCCGTTGAGCCATGTCGGGTTTGCTCGGGCCCTGTCGGGCTCCATCGAACCCTGTCAGGCTTTGACGGGTCCTGTCGGGTTTGCTCAGGCCCTGTCAGGCTCCGTCGACCCCTGTCAGGTATGCTCGGGCCCTGTCGGGTTTGCTCAGGCCCTGTCAGGCTCCGTCGAGCCCTGTCGGGTTCGCTCAGGCCCTGTCAGGCTCCGTCAGGCCCTGTCGGGTTTGCTCGGGCCCTGTCGGGTTTGCTCGGGCCCTATCGGGCTCCGTGGGGCCCTGTCGGGTTTCCTCGGGCCCTGTCGGGCTCCATCGAGCCCTGTCAGGCTCCGTCGGGCCTTTTCGGGTTTGCTCGGGCCCTGTCAGGCTCCATCGGGCCCTGTCAGGCTTTGTCAGGTCCTGTCAGGTTTGTTCGGGCCCTGTCGGGCCTTGTCGGGCCCTGTCGGGTTTTCTCGGGCCCTGTCGGGTTCCGTCGGGCCCTGTCGGGTTTCCTCGGGCCCTGTCGGGCTCCATCGAGCCCTGTCAGGCTCCGTCGGGCTCTTTCGGGTTTGCTCAGGCCCTGTCGGGCTCCGTCGGGCCCTGTCAGGCTTTGTCAGGTCCTGTCAGGTTTGCTCGGGCCCTGTCGGGCCTTGTCGGGCCCTGTCGGGTTTGCTCGGGCTCTCTCGGGCTCCAGCATGCCCTGTCGGGTTTGCCCGGGCCCTGTCGGGCTCCGTCAGGCCCTGTCGGGTTTGCTCGGGCCCTATCGGGCTCCGTGGGGCCCTGTCGGGCTCCATCGAGCCCTGTCAGGCTCCGTCGGGCCTTTTCGGGTTTGCTCGGGCCCTGTCGGGCTCCATCGGGCCCTGTCAGGCTTTGTCAGGTCCTGTCAGGATTGTTCGGGCCCTGTCGGGCCTTGTCGGGCCCTGTCGGGTTTGCTCGGGCTCTGTCGGGCTCCGTTGGGCCCTGTCGGGTTTGCTCGGGCCCTGTCGGGTTTGCTCGGGCCCTGTCAGGCTACGTCAAGCCCTGTCGGGTTTGCTCGGGCCCTGTCGGGTTTGCTAGGGCCCTGTCGGGCTTCGTCGGGCCCTGTCTGGTTTCCTCAGGCCCTGTCGGGCTCCGTCGGGCCCTGTCGGGTTTCCTCGGGCCCTGTCGGAATCTATCGAGCCCTGTCAGGCTCCGTCGAGCTCTTTCGGGTTTGCTCAGGCCCTGTCGGGCTCTGTCGGGCCCTGTCAGGCTTTGTCAGGTCCTGTCAGGTTTGCTCGGGCCCTGTCGGGCCTTGTCGGGCCCTGTCGGGTTTGCTCGGGCTCTGTCGGGCTCCGTTGGGCCCTGTCGGGTTTGCTCGGGCCCTGTCGGGCTCCATCGAGCCCTGTCGGGTTTGCTCGGGCCCTGTCGGGCTCCATCGGGCCCTGTCGGGTTTGCTCGGGCCCTGTCGGGCTCCATCGGACCCTGTCAGGCTTTGTTGGGTCCTGTCGGGTTTGCTCAGGCCCTGTCGGGCCTTGTCAGGCCCGGTCGGGTTTGCTCGGGCCCTGTCGGGTTGGCCCGCGTCTTGTCGGGCTCCGTCGGGCCCTGTCAGATTCGCTCAGGCCCTGTCGGGTTTGCTTGGGCCCTGTAGGGCTCCGTCAGGCCCTGTCGGGTTTGCTCGTGCCCTGTCGGGCTCCGTTGGGCCCTGTCAGGTTTTGTCAGGTCCTGTCGGGTTTGCTCAGGCCCTGTCAGGCTCCGTAGGGCCCTGTCGGCTTTCCTCGGTCCCTGTCGGGATCCGTCGAGCCCTGTCAGGCTTTGTCGAACCCTGTCGGGCTCCGTCGGGCCCTGTCGGGTTTGCTCAGGCCCTGTCAGGTTTGCTGACGCCCTGTCAGGCTTCGTCGGACCCTGTCGAGTGTGCTCACACCCTGTCGGGCTCCGTCGAGCCCTGTCGGGTTTGCTCGGGCCCTGTCAGGCTCCGTCGGGCCCTGTCGGATTTCCTCGGGCCCTGTCGGGTTTGCTCGGGCCCTGTCAGGTTCCGTCGGCCCCTGTCGGGTTTGCTCGGGCCCTGTCAGGCTCCGTCGGGCCCTGTCGGGTTTCCTCGGGCCCTGTCGGGCTCTATCGAGCCCTGTCAGGCTCCGTCAGGCCTTTTCGGGTTTGCTCGGGCCCTGTCGGGCTCCGTCGGGCCCTTTCAGGCTTTGTCAGGTCCTGTCAGGTTTGCTCGAGCCCTGTCGGGCCTTGTCGGGCCCTGTCGGGTTTGCTCGGGCCCTGTCAGGCTCCGTCAAGCCCTGTCGGGTTTGCTCGGGCCCTGTCGGGTTTGCTCGTGCCCTGTCGGTCTCCGTCGGGCCCTGTCAGGCTTTGTCAGGTCCTGTCGGGTTTGCTCAGGCCCTGTCGGGCCTTGTCAGGCCCTGTCGGGTTTGCTCGGGCCCTGTCGGGTTTGCCCTGTCCTGTCGGGCTCCGTCGGGCCCTGTCAGATTCGCTCGGGCCCTGCCGGGTTTGCTCGGGCCCTGTCGGGCTCCGTCGGGCCCTGTCAGGTTTGCTTGCGCCCTGTCGGGATCCGTTGGGCCCTTTCGGGTTTGCTCGGGCCCTGTCGGGCTCCTTCATGCCCTGTCAGGTTTGCTCGGGCCCTGTCGGGTTTGCTCGGGCCCTGTCAGGCTCCGTCGGGCCCTGTCGGGTTTCCTTGGGCCCTGTCAGGCTCCATCGAGCCCTGTCAGGCTTTGTCGAACCCTGTCAGGTTTGCTCGGGCCATGTCGGGTTTGCTCGGGCCCTGTCAGGCTCTGTCGGGCCCTGTCTGGTTTCCTCGGGCCCTGTCGGGCTCCTTCGAGCCCTGTCAGGTTTGCTCGGGCCGTGTCGGGTTTGCTCGGGCCCTGTCAGGCTCCGTCGAGCCCTGGCGGGTTTGCTCGGGCCCTGTCGGGCCTTGTCGGGCCCTGTCAGGTTTGCTCGGGCTCTGTCGGGCTCTAGCATGCCCTGTCGGGTTTGCTCGGGCCCTGTCGGGTTTGCTAGGGCCCTGTCGGGCTCCGTCGGGCCCTGTCTGGTTTCCTCAGGCCCTGTCGGGCTCCGTCGGGCCCTGTTGGGTTTGCTGAAGCCCTGTCGGGTTTGCTGAAACCTTGTCAGGCTTCGACGGACCCTGTCGGGTTTGCTCGGGCCCTGTCGGGCTCCGTCGAGCCCTTTCGGGTTTGCTCGGGCCCTGTCAGGCTCCGTCGGGCCCTGTTGGATTTCGTCGGGCCCTGTCGGGTTTTCTCGGGCCCTGTTGGGTTCCGTCGGGCCCTGTCGGGTTTCCTCGGGCCCTGTCGAAATCTATCGAGCCCTGTCAGGCTCCGTCGGGCTCTTTCGGGTTTGCTCAGGCCCTGTCGGGCTCCGTCGGGCCCTGTCAGGCTTTCTCAGGTCCTGTCAGGTTTGTTCGGGCCCTGTCGGGCCTTGTCGGGCCCTGTCGGGTTTGCTCGGGCTCTGTCGGGCTTCGTTGGGCCCTGTCGGGTTTGCTCGGGCTCTGTCGGGTTTGCTCGGGCCCTGTCAGGCTCCGTCAAGCCCTGTCGGGTTTGCTCGGGCCCTGTCGGGTTTGCTAGGGCCCTGTCAGGCTCCGTCGGGCCCTGTCTGGTTTCCTCAGGCCCTGTCGGGATCCGTCAGGCCCTGTCGGGTTTGCTCAGGCCGTGTCGGGTTTGCTGAAGCCCTGTCAGGCTTCGACGGACCCTGTCGGGTTTGCTCGGGCCCTGTCGGGCATTGTCGAGCCCTGTCGGGTTTGCTCGGGCCCTGTCAGGCTCCGTCGCGCCCTGTCGGGTTTCCTCGGGCCCTGTCGGGCTCCATCGAGCCCTGTCGGGTTTGCTCGGGCCCTGTCAGGCTCCGTCAAGCCCTGTCGGGTTTGCTCGGGCCCTGTCGGGTTTGCTAGGGCCCTGTCGGGCTCCGTCGGGCCCTGTTTGGTTTCCTCAGGCCCTGTCGGGATCCGTCGGGCCCTGTCGGGTTTGCTCAGGCCGTGTCGGGTTTCCTGAAGCCCTGTCAGGCTTCGACGGACCCTGTCGGGTTTGCTCGGGCCCTGTCAGGCTCCGTCGCGCCCTGTCGGGTTTCCTCGGGCCCTGTCGGGCTCCATTGAGCCCTGTCGGGTTTGCTCGGGCCCTGTCGGGCTCCATCGGACCCTGTCAGGCTTTGTTGGGTCCTGTCGGGTTTGCTCAGGCCCTGTCGGGCCTTGTCAGGCCCGGTCGGGTTTGCTCGGGCCCTGTCGGGTTTGCCCGCGTCTTGTCGGGCTCTGTCGGGCCCTGTCAGATTCGCTCGGGCCCTGTCGGGTTTGCTCGGGCCCTGTCAGGCTCCGTCAGGCCCTGTCGGGTTTGCTCGTGCCCTGTCGGTCTCCGTCGGGCCCTGTCAGGCTTTGTCAGGTCCTGTCGGGTTTGCTCAGGCCCTGTCGGGCCTTGTCAGGCCCTGTCGGGTTTGCTCGGGCCCTGTCGGGTTTGCCCTGTCCTGTCGGGCTCCGTCGGGCCCTGTCAGATTCGCTCGGGCCCTGCCGGGTTTGCTCGGGCCCTGTCAGGCTCCGTCAGGCCCTGTCGGGTTTTCTCGTGCCCTGTCGGGCTCCGTCGGGCCCTGTCAGGTTTGCTTGCGCCCTGTCGGGATCCGTTGGGCCCTTTCGGGTTTGCTCGGGCCCTGTCGGGCTCCTTCATGCCCTGTCAGGTTTGCTCGGGCCCTGTCGGGTTTGCTCGGGCCCTGTCAGGCTCCGTCGGGCCCTGTCGGGTTTCCTTGGGCCCTGTCAGGCTCCATCGAGCCCTGTCAGGCTTTGTCGAACCCTGTCAGGTTTGCTCGGGCCATGTCGGGTTTGCTCGGGCCCTGTCAGGCTCTGTCGGGCCCTGTCTGGTTTCCTCGGGCCCTGTCGGGCTCCTTCGAGCCCTGTCAGGTTTGCTCGGGCCGTGTCGGGTTTGCTCGGGCCCTGTCAGGCTCCGTCGAGCCCTGGCGGGTTTGCTCGGGCCCTGTCGGGCCTTGTCGGGCCCTGTCAGGTTTGCTCGGGCTCTGTCGGGCTCTAGCATGCCCTGTCGGGTTTGCTCGGGCCCTGTCGGGTTTGCTAGGGCCCTGTCGGGCTCCGTCGGGCCCTGTCTGGTTTCCTCAGGCCCTGTCGGGCTCCGTCGGGCCCTGTTGGGTTTGCTCAGGCCCTGTCGGGTTTGCTGAAGCCTTGTCAGGCTTCGACGGACCCTGTCGGGTTTGCTCGGGCCCTGTCGGGCTCCGTCGAGCCCTTTCGGGTTTGCTCGGGCCCTGTCAGGCTCCGTCGGGCCCTGTTGGATTTCGTCGGGCCCTGTCGGGTTTTCTCGGGCCCTGTTGGGTTCCGTCGGGCCCTGTCGGGTTTCCTCGGGCCCTGTCGAAATCTATCGAGCCCTGTCAGGCTCCGTCGGGCTCTTTCGGGTTTGCTCAGGCCCTGTCGGGCTCCGTCGGGCCCTGTCAGGCTTTCTCAGGTCCTGTCAGGTTTGTTCGGGCCCTGTCGGGCCTTGTCGGGCCCTGTCGGGTTTGCTCGGGCTCTGTCGGGCTTCGTTGGGCCCTGTCGGGTTTGCTCGGGCTCTGTCGGGTTTGCTCGGGCCCTGTCAGGCTCCGTCAAGCCCTGTCGGGTTTGCTCGGGCCCTGTCGGGTTTGCTAGGGCCCTGTCAGGCTCCGTCGGGCCCTGTCTGGTTTCCTCAGGCCCTGTCGGGATCCGTCAGGCCCTGTCGGGTTTGCTCAGGCCGTGTCGGGTTTGCTGAAGCCCTGTCAGGCTTCGACGGACCCTGTCGGGTTTGCTCGGGCCCTGTCGGGCATTGTCGAGCCCTGTCGGGTTTGCTCGGGCCCTGTCAGGCTCCGTCGCGCCCTGTCGGGTTTCCTCGGGCCCTGTCGGGCTCCATCGAGCCCTGTCGGGTTTGCTCGGGCCCTGTCAGGCTTTGTCGGGTCCTGTCGGGTTTGCTCAGGCCCTGTCAGGCCTTGTCAGGCCCGGTCGGGTTTGCTCGGGCCCTGTCGGGTTTGCCCGCGTCTTGTCGGGCTCCGTCGGGCCCTGTCAGATTCGCTCGGGCCCTGTCGGGTTTGCTCGGGCCCTGTCAGGCTCCGTCAGGCCCTGTCGGGTTTGCTCGTGCCCTGTCGGGCTCCGTCGGGCCCTGTCAGGCTTTGTCAGGTCCTGTCGGGTTTGCTCAGGCCCTGTCGGGCCTTGTCAGGCCCTGTCGGGTTTGCTCGGGCCCTGTCGGGTTTGCCCTGTCCTGTCGGGCTCCGTCGGGCCCTGTCAGATTCGCTCGGGCCCTGCCGGGTTTGCTCGGGCCCTGTCAGGCTCCGTCAGGCCCTGTCGGTTTTTCTCGTGCCCTGTCGGGCTCCGTCGGGCCCTGTCAGGTTTGCTTGCGCCCTGTCGGGATCCGTTGGGCCCTGTCGGGTTTGCTCGGGCCCTGTCAGGCTCCGTCGAACCCTGTCGGGTTTGCTCGGGCCCTGTCAGGCTCCGTCGGGCCCTGTCGGGTTTCCTTGGGCCCTGTCAGGCTCCATCGAGCCCTGTCAGGCTTTGTCGAACCCTGTCAGGTTTGCTCGGGCCATGTCGGGTTTGCTCGGGCCCTGTCAGGCTCTGTCGGGCCCTGTCTGGTTTCCTCGGGCCCTGTCGGGCTCCTTCGAGCCCTGTCAGGTTTGCTCGGGCCGTGTCGGGTTTGCTCGGGCCCTGTCAGGCTCCGTCGAGCCCTGGCGGGTTTGCTCGGGCCCTGTCGGGCCTTGTCGGGCCCTGTCGGGTTTGCTCGGGCTCTGTCGGGCTCTAGCATGCCCTGTCGGGTTTGCCCGGGCCCTGTCAGGCTCCGTCAAGCCCTGTCAGGTTTGCTCGGGCCCTGTCGGGTTTGCTAGCGCCCTGTCGGGCTCCGTCGGGCCCTGTCTGGTTTCCTCAGGCCCTGTCGGGCTCTGTCGGGCCCTGTCGGGTTTGCTGAAGCCCTGTCAGGCTTCGACGGACCCTGTCGGGTTTGCTCGGGCCCTGTCGGGCTCCGTCGAGCCCTTTCGGGTTTGCTCGGGCCCTGTCAGGCTCCGTCGGGCCCTGTTGGATTTCGTCGGGCCCTGTCGGGTTTTCTCGGGCCCTGTTGGGTTCCGTCGGGCCCTGTCGGGTTTCCTCGGGCCCTGTCGGAATCTATCGAGCCCTGTCAGGCTCCGTCGAGCTCTTTCGGGTTTGCTCAGGCCCTGTCGGGCTCTGTCGGGCCCTGTCAGGCTTTGTCAGGTCCTGTCAGGTTTGCTCGGGCCCTGTCGGGCCTTGTCGGGCCCTGTCGGGTTTGCTCGGGCTCTGTCGGGCTCCGTTGGGCCCTGTCGGGTTTGCTCGGGCCCTGTCGGGCTCCATCGAGCCCTGTCGGGTTTGCTCGGGCCCTGTCGGGCTCCATCGGGCCCTGTCGGGTTTGCTCGGGCCCTGTCGGGCTCCATCGAGCCCTGTCGGGTTTGCTCGGGCCCTGTCGGGCTCCATCGGACCCTGTCAGGCTTTGTTGGGTCCTGTCGGGTTTGCTCAGGCCCTGTCGGGCCTTGTCAGGCCCGGTCGGGTTTGCTCGGGCCCTGTCGGGTTTGCCCGCGTCTTGTCGGGCTCCGTCGGGCCCTGTCAGATTCGCTCAGGCCCTGTCGGGTTTGCTCGGGCCCTGTAGGGCTCCGTCAGGCCCTGTCGGGTTTGCTCGTGCCCTGTCGGGCTCCGTTGGGCCCTGTCAGGTTTTGTCAGGTCCTGTCGGGTTTGCTCAGGCCCTGTCAGGCTCCGTAGGGCCCTGTCGGCTTTCCTCGGGCCCTGTCGGGATCCGTCGAGCCCTGTCAGGCTTTGTCGAACCCTGTCGGGCTCCGTCGGGCCCTGTCGGGTTTGCTCAGGCCCTGTCAGGTTTGCTGACGCCCTGTCAGGCTTCGTCGGACCCTGTCGAGTGTGCTCACACCCTGTCGGGCTCCGTCGAGCCCTGTCGGGTTTGCTCGGGCCCTGTCAGGCTCCGTCGGGCCCTGTCGGATTTCCTCGGGCCCTGTCGGGTTTGCTCGGGCCCTGTCAGGTTCCGTCGGCCCCTGTCGGGTTTGCTCGGGCCCTGTCAGGCTCCGTCGGGCCCTGTCGGGTTTCCTCGGGCCCTGTCGGGCTCTATCGAGCCCTGTCAGGCTCCGTCAGGCCTTTTCGGGTTTGCTCGGGCCCTGTCGGGCTCCGTCGGGCCCTGTCAGGCTTTGTCAGGTCCTGTCAGGTTTGCTCGAGCCCTGTCGGGCCTTGTCGGGCCCTGTCGGGTTTGCTCGGGCCCTGTCAGGCTCCGTCAAGCCCTGTCGGGTTTGCTCGGGCCCTGTCGGGTTTGCTAGGGCCCTGTCGGGCTCCGTCGGGCCCTGTCTGGTTTCCTCAGGCCCTGTCGGGATCCGTCGGGCCCTGTCGGGTTTGCTCAGGCCGTGTCGGGTTTGCTGAAGCCCTGTCAGGCTTCGACGGACCCTGTCGGGTTTGCTCGGGCCCTGTCGGGCATTGTCGAGCCCTGTCGGGTTTGCTCGGGCCCTGTCAGGCTCCGTCGCGCCCTGTCGGGTTTCCTCGGGCCCTGTCGGGCTCCATCAAGCCCTGTCGGGTTTGCTCGGGCCCTGTCGGGCTCCATCAGACCCTGTCAGGCTTTGTCGGGTCCTGTCGGGTTTGCTCAGACCCTGTCGGGCCTTGTCAGGCCCGGTCGGGTTTGCTCGGGCCCTGTCGGGTTTGCCCGCGTCTTGTCGGGCTCCGTCGGGCCCTGTCAGATTCGCTCGGGCCCTGTCGGGTTTGCTCGGGCCCTGTCAGGCTCCGTCAGGCCCTGTCGGGTTTGCTCGTGCCCTGTCGGGCTCCGTCGGGCCCTGTCAGGTTTTGTCAGGTCCTGTCGGGTTTGCTCAGGCCCTGTCAGGCTCCGTCGGGCCCTGTCGGGTTTCCTCGGGCCCTGTCGGGATCCATCGAGCCCTGTCAGGCTTTGTCAAACCCTGTCGGGCTCCTTCGGGCCCTGTCGGGTTTGCTCAGGCCCTGTCAGGTTTGCTGAAGCCCTGTCAGGCTTCGTCGGACCCTGTCGAGTGTGCTCATATTCTGTCGGGCTCCGTCGAGCCCTGTCGGGTTTGCTCGGGCCCTGTCAGGCTCCGTCGGGCCCTGTCGGGTTTCCTCGGGCCGTGTCAAGTTTGCTCGGGCCCTGTCAGGCTCTGTCGGGCCCTGTCGGGTTTCCTCGGGCCCTGTCAGGCTCCGTCGGGCCCTGTCGGGTTTCCTCGGGCCCTGTCGGGCTCTATCGAGCCCTGTCAGGCTCCGTCAGGCCTTTTCGGGTTTGCTCGGGCCCTGTCGGGCTCCGTCGGGCCCTGTCAGTCTTTGTCAGGTCCTGTCAGGTTTGCTCGAGCCCTGTCGGGCCTTGTCGGGCCCTGTCGGGTTTGCTCGGGCCCTGTCAGGCTCCGTCAAGCCCTGTCGGGTTTGCTCGGGCCCTGTCGGGTTTGCTAGGGCCCTGTCGGGCTCCGTCGGGCCCTGTCTGGTTTCCTCAGGCCCTGTCGGGATCCGTCGGGCCCTGTCGGGTTTGCTCAGGCCGTGTCGGGTTTGCTGAAGCCCTGTCAGGCTTCGACAGACCCTGTCGGGTTAGCTCGGGCCCTGTCGGGCATTGTCGAGCCCTGTCGGGTTTGCTCGGGCCCTGTCAGGCTCCGTCGCGCCCTGTCGGGTTTCCTCGGGCCCTGTCGGGCTCCATCGAGCCCTGTCGGGTTTGCTCGGGCCCTGTCGGGCTCCATCGGACCCTGTCAGGCTTTGTCGGGTCCTGTCGGGTTTGCTCAGGCCCTGTCGGGCCTTGTCAGGCCCGGTCGGGTTTGCTCGGGCCCTGTCGGGTTTGCTCAGGCACTGTCGGGTTTCCTCAGGCCCTGTCGGGTTTGCTTGGGCCCTGTCGGGCTCCGTCGGGCCCTGTCGGGTTTCCTCGGGCCCTGTCGGGCTCCATCGAGCCCTGTCAGGCTCCGTCGGGCCCTTTCGGGTTTGCTCGGGCCCTGTCGGGCTCCGTCGAGCCATGTCGGGTTTCCTCGGGCCCTGTCGGGTTCCATCGAGCCCTGTCAGGCTCCGTCGGGCCTTTTTGGGTTTGCTCAGGCCCTGTCGGGCTCCGTCGGGCCCTGTCAGGCTTTGTCAGGTCCTGTCAGGTTTGTTCTGGCCCTGTCGGGCCTTGTCGGGCGCTGTCGGGTTTGCTCGGGCTCTGTCGGGCTCCGTTGGGCCCTGTCGGGTTTGCTCGGGCACTGTCGGGTTTGCTCAGGCCCTGTCAGGCTCCGTCGACCCCTGTCAGGTTTCCTCGGGCCCTGTCGGGCTCCGTTGAGCCATGTCGGGTTTGCTCGGGCCCTGTCGGGCTCCATCGAACCCTGTCAGGCTTTGACGGGTCCTGTCGGGTTTGCTCAGGCCCTGTCAGGCTCCGTCGACCCCTGTCAGGTATGCTCGGGCCCTGTCGGGTTTGCTCAGGCCCTGTCAGGCTCCGTCGACCCCTGTCAGGTTTGCTCGGACCCTGTCGGGCTCCGTCGGGCCCTATCAGGTTTGCTCGGGCCCTGTCGGGTTTGCTCAGGCCCTGTCAGGCTCCGTCGAGCCCTGTCGGGTTCGCTCAGGCCCTGTCAGGCTCCGTCAGGCCCTGTCGGGTTTGCTCGGGCCCTGTCGGGTTTGCTGGGGCCCTGTCGGGCTCCGTCGGGCCCTGTCGGATTTGCTCAGGCCCTGTCGGGCTCCGTCTAGCCCTGTCGGGTTTCCTCGGGCCCTGTCGGGCTCCATCGAGCCCTGTCAGGCTCTGTGAGGCTTTGTCGGGTTTGCTCGGGCCCTGTCAGGCTCCGTCGAGCCCTGGCGGGTTTGCTCGGGCCCTGTCGGGCCTTGTCGGGCCCTGTCGGGTTTG
Organism: Patagioenas fasciata; assembly: GCF_037038585.1. Lineage (NCBI taxonomy): Eukaryota > Metazoa > Chordata > Aves > Columbiformes > Columbidae > Patagioenas > Patagioenas fasciata. The sequence goes on from NC_092558.1 coordinate 86,930, forward strand.
CTCGGGCTCTGTCACGCTCTAGCATGCCCTGTCGGGTTTGCCCGGGCCCTGTCAGGCTCCGTCAAGCCCTGTCGGGTTTGCTCGGGCCCTGTCGGGTTTGCTCGGGCCCTATCGGGCTCCGTGGAGCCCTGTCTGGTTTCCTCAGGCCCTGTCGGGCTCCGTCGGGCCCTGTTGGGTTTGCTCAGGCCCTGTCGGGTTTGCTGAAGCCTTGTCAGGCTTCGACGGACCCTGTCGGGTTTGCTCGGGCCCTGTCGGGCTCCGTCGAGCCCTTTCGGGTTTGCTCGGGCCCTGTCAGGCTCCGTCGGGCCCTGTTGGATTTCGTCGGGCCCTGTCGGGTTTTCTCGGGCCCTGTTGGGTTCCGTCGGGCCCTGTCGGGTTTCCTCGGGCCCTGTCGAAATCTATCGAGCCCTGTCAGGCTCCGTCGGGCTCTTTCGGGTTTGCTCAGGCCCTGTCGGGCTCCGTCGGGCCCTGTCAGGCTTTCTCAGGTCCTGTCAGGTTTGTTCGGGCCCTGTCGGGCCTTGTCGGGCCCTGTCGGGTTTGCTCGGGCTCTGTCGGGCTTCGTTGGGCCCTGTCGGGTTTGCTCGGGCTCTGTCGGGTTTGCTCGGGCCCTGTCAGGCTCCGTCAAGCCCTGTCGGGTTTGCTCGGGCCCTGTCGGGTTTGCTAGGGCCCTGTCAGGCTCCGTCGGGCCCTGTCTGGTTTCCTCAGGCCCTGTCGGGATCCGTCAGGCCCTGTCGGGTTTGCTCAGGCCGTGTCGGGTTTGCTGAAGCCCTGTCAGGCTTCGACGGACCCTGTCGGGTTTGCTCGGGCCCTGTCGGGCATTGTCGAGCCCTGTCGGGTTTGCTCGGGCCCTGTCAGGCTCCGTCGCGCCCTGTCGGGTTTCCTCGGGCCCTGTCGGGCTCCATCGAGCCCTGTCGGGTTTGCTCGGGCCCTGTCAGGCTTTGTCGGGTCCTGTCGGGTTTGCTCAGGCCCTGTCAGGCCTTGTCAGGCCCGGTCGGGTTTGCTCGGGCCCTGTCGGGTTTGCCCGCGTCTTGTCGGGCTCCGTCGGGCCCTGTCAGATTCGCTCGGGCCCTGTCGGGTTTGCTCGGGCCCTGTCAGGCTCCGTCAGGCCCTGTCGGGTTTGCTCGTGCCCTGTCGGGCTCCGTCGGGCCCTGTCAGGCTTTGTCAGGTCCTGTCGGGTTTGCTCAGGCCCTGTCGGGCCTTGTCAGGCCCTGTCGGGTTTGCTCGGGCCCTGTCGGGTTTGCCCTGTCCTGTCGGGCTCCGTCGGGCCCTGTCAGATTCGCTCGGGCCCTGCCGGGTTTGCTCGGGCCCTGTCAGGCTCCGTCAGGCCCTGTCGGTTTTTCTCGTGCCCTGTCGGGCTCCGTCGGGCCCTGTCAGGTTTGCTTGCGCCCTGTCGGGATCCGTTGGGCCCTGTCGGGTTTGCTCGGGCCCTGTCAGGCTCCGTCGAACCCTGTCGGGTTTGCTCGGGCCCTGTCAGGCTCCGTCGGGCCCTGTCGGGTTTCCTTGGGCCCTGTCAGGCTCCATCGAGCCCTGTCAGGCTTTGTCGAACCCTGTCAGGTTTGCTCGGGCCATGTCGGGTTTGCTCGGGCCCTGTCAGGCTCTGTCGGGCCCTGTCTGGTTTCCTCGGGCCCTGTCGGGCTCCTTCGAGCCCTGTCAGGTTTGCTCGGGCCGTGTCGGGTTTGCTCGGGCCCTGTCAGGCTCCGTCGAGCCCTGGCGGGTTTGCTCGGGCCCTGTCGGGCCTTGTCGGGCCCTGTCGGGTTTGCTCGGGCTCTGTCGGGCTCTAGCATGCCCTGTCGGGTTTGCCCGGGCCCTGTCAGGCTCCGTCAAGCCCTGTCGGGTTTGCTCGGGCCCTGTCGGGTTTGCTAGCGCCCTGTCGGGCTCCGTCGGGCCCTGTCTGGTTTCCTCAGGCCCTGTCGGGCTCTGTCGGGCCCTGTCGGGTTTGCTGAAGCCCTGTCAGGCTTCGACGGACCCTGTCGGGTTTGCTCGGGCCCTGTCGGGCTCCGTCGAGCCCTTTCGGGTTTGCTCGGGCCCTGTCAGGCTCCGTCGGGCCCTGTTGGATTTCGTCGGGCCCTGTCGGGTTTTCTCGGGCCCTGTTGGGTTCCGTCGGGCCCTGTCGGGTTTCCTCGGGCCCTGTCGGAATCTATCGAGCCCTGTCAGGCTCCGTCGAGCTCTTTCGGGTTTGCTCAGGCCCTGTCGGGCTCTGTCGGGCCCTGTCAGGCTTTGTCAGGTCCTGTCAGGTTTGCTCGGGCCCTGTCGGGCCTTGTCGGGCCCTGTCGGGTTTGCTCGGGCTCTGTCGGGCTCCGTTGGGCCCTGTCGGGTTTGCTCGGGCCCTGTCGGGCTCCATCGAGCCCTGTCGGGTTTGCTCGGGCCCTGTCGGGCTCCATCGGGCCCTGTCGGGTTTGCTCGGGCCCTGTCGGGCTCCATCGAGCCCTGTCGGGTTTGCTCGGGCCCTGTCGGGCTCCATCGGACCCTGTCAGGCTTTGTTGGGTCCTGTCGGGTTTGCTCAGGCCCTGTCGGGCCTTGTCAGGCCCGGTCGGGTTTGCTCGGGCCCTGTCGGGTTTGCCCGCGTCTTGTCGGGCTCCGTCGGGCCCTGTCAGATTCGCTCAGGCCCTGTCGGGTTTGCTCGGGCCCTGTAGGGCTCCGTCAGGCCCTGTCGGGTTTGCTCGTGCCCTGTCGGGCTCCGTTGGGCCCTGTCAGGTTTTGTCAGGTCCTGTCGGGTTTGCTCAGGCCCTGTCAGGCTCCGTAGGGCCCTGTCGGCTTTCCTCGGGCCCTGTCGGGATCCATCGAGCCCTGTCAGGCTTTGTCGAACCCTGTCGGGCTCCGTCGGGCCCTGTCGGGTTTGCTCAGGCCCTGTCAGGTTTGCTGACGCCCTGTCAGGCTTCGTCGGACCCTGTCGAGTGTGCTCACACCCTGTCGGGCTCCGTCGAGCCCTGTCGGGTTTGCTCGGGCCCTGTCAGGCTCCGTCGGGCCCTGTCGGATTTCCTCGGGCCCTGTCGGGTTTGCTCGGGCCCTGTCAGGTTCCGTCGGCCCCTGTCGGGTTTGCTCGGGCCCTGTCAGGCTCCGTCGGGCCCTGTCGGGTTTCCTCGGGCCCTGTCGGGCTCTATCGAGCCCTGTCAGGCTCCGTCAGGCCTTTTCGGGTTTGCTCGAGCCCTGTCGGGCTCCGTCGGGCCCTGTCAGGCTTTGTCAGGTCCTGTCAGGTTTGCTCGAGCCCTGTCGGGCCTTGTCGGGCCCTGTCGGGTTTGCTCGGGCCCTGTCAGGCTCCGTCAAGCCCTGTCGGGTTTGCTCGGGCCCTGTCGGGTTTGCTAGGGCCCTGTCGGGCTCCGTCGGGCCCTGTCTGGTTTCCTCAGGCCCTGTCGGGATCCGTCGGGCCCTGTCGGGTTTGCTCAGGCCGTGTCGGGTTTGCTGAAGCCCTGTCAGGCTTCGACGGACCCTGTCGGGTTTGCTCGGGCCCTGTCGGGCATTGTCGAGCCCTGTCGGGTTTGCTCGGGCCCTGTCAGGCTCCGTCGCGCCCTGTCGGGTTTCCTCGGGCCCTGTCGGGCTCCATCAAGCCCTGTCGGGTTTGCTCGGGCCCTGTCGGGCTCCATCGGACCCTGTCAGGCTTTGTCGGGTCCTGTCGGGTTTGCTCAGACCCTGTCGGGCCTTGTCAGGCCCGGTCGGGTTTGCTCGGGCCCTGTCGGGTTTGCCCGCGTCTTGTCGGGCTCCGTCGGGCCCTGTCAGATTCGCTCGGGCCCTGTCGGGTTTGCTCGGGCCCTGTCAGGCTCCGTCAGGCCCTGTCGGGTTTGCTCGTGCCCTGTCGGGCTCCGTCGGGCCCTGTCAGGTTTTGTCAGGTCCTGTCGGGTTTGCTCAGGCCCTGTCAGGCTCCGTCGGGCCCTGTCGGGTTTCCTCGGGCCCTGTCGGGATCCATCGAGCCCTGTCGGGTTTGCTCAGGCCCTGTCAGGTTTGCTGAAGCCCTGTCAGGCTTCGTCGGACCCTGTCGAGTGTGCTCATATTCTGTCGGGCTCCGTCGAGCCCTGTCGGGTTTGCTCGGGCCCTGTCAGGCTCCGTCGGGCCCTGTCGGGTTTCCTCGGGCCGTGTCAAGTTTGCTCGGGCCCTGTCAGGCTCTGTCGGGCCCTGTCGGGTTTCCTCGGGCCCTGTCAGGCTCCGTCGGGCCCTGTCGGGTTTCCTCGGGCCCTGTCGGGCTCTATCGAGCCCTGTCAGGCTCCGTCAGGCCTTTTCGGGTTTGCTCGGGCCCTGTCGGGCTCCGTCGGGCCCTGTCAGTCTTTGTCAGGTCCTGTCAGGTTTGCTCGAGCCCTGTCGGGCCTTGTCGGGCCCTGTCGGGTTTGCTCGGGCCCTGTCAGGCTCCGTCAAGCCCTGTCGGGTTTGCTCGGGCCCTGTCGGGTTTGCTAGGGCCCTGTCGGGCTCCGTCGGGCCCTGTCTGGTTTCCTCAGGCCCTGTCGGGATCCGTCGGGCCCTGTCGGGTTTGCTCAGGCCGTGTCGGGTTTGCTGAAGCCCTGTCAGGCTTCGACGGACCCTGTCGGGTTTGCTCGGGCCCTGTCGGGCATTGTCGAGCCCTGTCGGGTTTGCTCGGGCCCTGTCAGGCTCCGTCGCGCCCTGTCGGGTTTCCTCGGGCCCTGTCGGGCTCCATCGAGCCCTGTCGGGTTTGCTCGGGCCCTGTCGGGCTCCATCGGACCCTGTCAGGCTTTGTCGGGTCCTGTCGGGTTTGCTCAGGCCCTGTCGGGCCTTGTCAGGCCCGGTCGGGTTTGCTCGGGCCCTGTCGGGTTTGCTCAGGCACTGTCGGGTTTCCTCAGGCCCTGTCGGGTTTGCTTGGGCCCTGTCGGGCTCCGTCGGGCCCTGTCGGGTTTCCTCGGGCCCTGTCGGGCTCCATCGAGCCCTGTCAGGCTCCGTCGGGCCCTTTCGGGTTTGCTCGGGCCCTGTCGGGCTCCGTCGAGCCATGTCGGGTTTCCTCGGGCCCTGTCGGGTTCCATCGAGCCCTGTCAGGCTCCGTCGGGCCTTTTTGGGTTTGCTCAGGCCCTGTCGGGCTCCGTCGGGCCCTGTCAGGCTTTGTCAGGTCCTGTCAGGTTTGTTCTGGCCCTGTCGGGCCTTGTCGGGCGCTGTCGGGTTTGCTCGGGCTCTGTCGGGCTCCGTTGGGCCCTGTCGGGTTTGCTCGGGCACTGTCGGGTTTGCTCAGGCCCTGTCAGGCTCCGTCGACCCCTGTCAGGTTTCCTCGGGCCCTGTCGGGCTCCGTTGAGCCATGTCGGGTTTGCTCGGGCCCTGTCGGGCTCCATCGAACCCTGTCAGGCTTTGACGGGTCCTGTCGGGTTTGCTCAGGCCCTGTCAGGCTCCGTCGACCCCTGTCAGGTATGCTCGGGCCCTGTCGGGTTTGCTCAGGCCCTGTCAGGCTCCGTCGACCCCTGTCAGGTTTCCTCGGACCCTGTCGGGCTCCGTCGGGCCCTATCAGGTTTGCTCGGGCCCTGTCGGGTTTGCTCAGGCCCTGTCAGGCTCCGTCGAGCCCTGTCGGGTTCGCTCAGGCCCTGTCAGGCTCCGTCAGGCCCTGTCGGGTTTGCTCGGGCCCTGTCGGGTTTGCTGGGGCCCTGTCGGGCTCCGTCGGGCCCTGTCGGATTTGCTCAGGCCCTGTCGGGCTCCGTCTAGCCCTGTCGGGTTTCCTCGGGCCCTGTCGGGCTCCATCGAGCCCTGTCAGGCTCTGTGAGGCTTTGTCGGGTTTGCTCGGGCCCTGTCAGGCTCCGTCGAGCCCTGGCGGGTTTGCTCGGGCCCTGTCGGGCCTTGTCGGGCCCTGTCGGGTTTGCTCGGGCTCTGTCACGCTCTAGCATGCCCTGTCGGGTTTGCCCGGGCCCTGTCAGGCTCCGTCAAGCCCTGTCGGGTTTGCTCGGGCCCTGTCGGGTTTGCTAGGGCCCTGTCGGGCTCCGTCGGGCCCTGTCTGGTTTCCTCAGGCCCTGTCGGGCTCCGGCGGGCCCTGTTGGGTTTGCTCAGGCCCTGTCGGGTTTGCTGAAGCCCTGTCAGGCTTCGACGGACCCTGTCGGGTTTGCTCGGGCCCTGTCGGGCTCCGTCGAGCCCTTTCGGGTTTGCTCGGGCCCTGTCAGGCTCCGTTGGGCCCTGTTGGATTTCCTCGGGCCCTGTCGGGTTTTCTCGGGCCCTGTCGGGTTCCGTCGGGCCCTGTCGGGTTTCCTCGGGCCCTGTCGGAATCTATCGAGCCCTGTCAGGCTCCGTCAGGCTCTTTCGGGTTTGCTCAGGCCCTGTCGGGCTCCGTCGGGCCCTGTCAGGCTTTGTCAGGTCCTGTCAGGTTTGCTCGGGCCCTGTCGGGCCTTGTCGGGCCCTGTCGGGTTTGCTCGGGCTCTCTTGGGCTCCAGCATGCCCTGTCGGGTTTGCCCGGGCCCTGTCGGGCTCCGTCAGGCCCTGTCGGGTTTGCTCGGGCCCTATCGGGCTCCGTGGGGCCCTGTCGGGTTTCCTCGGGCCCTGTCGGGCTCCATCGAGCCCTGTCAGGCTCCGTCGGGGCTTTTCGGGTTTGCTCGGGCCCTGTCGGGCTCCATCGGGCCCTGTCAGGCTTTGTCAGGTCCTGTCAGGTTTGTTCGGGCCCTGTCGGGCCTTGTCGGGCCCTGTCGGGTTTGCTCGGGCTCTGTCGGGCTCCGTTGGGCCCTGTCGGGTTTGCTCGGGCCCTGTCGGGTTTGCTCAGGCCCTGTCAGGCTCCGTCAAGCCCTGTCGGGTTTGCTCGGGCCCTGTCGGGTTTGCTAGGGCCCTGTCGGGCTTCGTCGGGCCCTATCTGGTTTCCTCAGGCCCTGTCGGGCTCCGTCGGGCCCTGTCGGGTTTGCTCGGGCCCTGTTGGGTTTGCTGAAGCCCTGTCAGGCTTCGACGGACCCTGTCGGGTTTGCTCGGGCCCTGTCGGGCTCCGTCGAGTCCTGTCGGGTTTGCTCGGGACCTGTCAGGCTCCGTCCCGCCCTGTCGGGTTTCCTCGGGCTCTGTCGGGCTCCATCGAGCCCTGTCGGGTTTGCTCGGGCCCTGTCGGGCTCCATCGGACCCTATCAGGCTTTGTCGGGTCCTTTCGGGTTTGCTCAGGCCCTGTCGGGCCTTGTCAGGCCCTGTCGGGTTTGCTCGGGCCCTGTCGGGTTTGCCCGCGTCCTGTCGGGCTCCGTCAGGCCCTGTCAGATTCGCTCGGGCCCTGTCAGGTTTGCTCGGGCCCTGTCAGGCTCCGTCAGGCCCTGTCGGGTTTGCTCGGGCCCTATCGGGCTCCGTGGGGCCCTGTCGGGTTTCCTCGGGCCCTGTCAGGCTCCATCGAGCCCTGTCAGGCTCCGTCGGGCCCTGTCAGGTTTGCTTGGGCCCTGTCGGGCTCCGTCGAGCCCTGTCGGGTTTGCTCGGGCCCTGTCAGGCTCTGTCGGGCCCTGTCTGGTTTCCTCGGGCCCTGTCGGGCTCCTTCGAGCCCTGTCAGGTTTGCTCGGGCCCTGTCGGGCCTTGTCGGGCCCTGTCGGGTTTGCTCGGGCTCTGTCGGGCTCTAGCATGCCCTGTCGTGTTTGCCCGGGCCCTGTCAGGCTGCGTCGGGCCTTTTTGGGTTTGCTCGGGCCCTGTCGGGCTCCGTCGGGCCCTGTCAGGCTTTGTCAGGTCCTGTCAGGTTTGTTCTGGCCCTGTCGGGCCTTGTCGGGCCCTGTCGGGTTTGCTCGGGCTCTGTCGGGCTCCGTTGGGCCCTGTCGGGTTTGCTCGGGCACTGTCGGGTTTGCTCAGGCCCTGTCAGGCTCCGTCGACCACTGTCAGGTTTCCTCGGGCCCTGTCGGGCTCCGTTGAGCCATGTCGGGTTTGCTCGGGCCCTGTCGGGCTCCATCGAACCCTGTCAGGCTTTGACGGGTCCTGTCGGGTTTGCTCAGGCCCTGTCGGGCTCCGTCGGGCCCTGTCGGGTTTGCTCGGGCCCTGTCGGGCTCCTTCGAGCCCTGTCAGGCTCTGTGAGGCTTTGTCGGGTTTGCTCGGGCCCTGTCAGGCTCCGTCGAGCCCTGGCGGGTTTGCTCGGGCCCTGTCGGGCCTTGTCGGGCCCTGTCGGGTTTGCTCGGGCTCTGTCAGGCTCTAGCATGCCCTGTCGGGTTTGCCCGGGCCCTGTCAGGCTCCGTCAAGCCCTGTCGGGTTTGCTCGGGCCCTGTCGGGTTTGCTAGGGCCCTGTCGGGCTCCGTCGGGCCCTGTCTGGTTTCCTCAGGCCCTGTCGGGCTCCGGCGGGCCCTGTTGGGTTTGCTCAGGCCCTGTCGGGTTTGCTGAAGCCCTGTCAGGCTTCGACGGACCCTGTCGGGTTTGCTCGGGCCCTGTCGGGCTCCGTCGAGCCCTTTCGGGTTTGCTCGGGCCCTGTCAGGCTCCGTTGGGCCCTGTTGGATTTCCTCGGGCCCTGTCGGGTTTTCTCGGGCCCTGTCGGGTTCCGTCGGGCCCTGTCGGGTTTCCTCGGGCCCTGTCGGCATCTATCGAGCCCTGTCAGGCTCCGTCGGGCTCTTTCGGGTTTGCTCAGGCCCTGTCGGGCTCCGTCGGGCCCTGTCAGGCTTTGTCAGGTCCTGTCAGGTTTGCTCGGGCCCTGTCGGGCCTTGTCGGGCCCTGTCGGGTTTGCTCGGGCTCTCTCGGGCTCCAGCATGCCCTGTCGGGTTTGCCCGGGCCCTTTCGGGCTCCGTCAGGCCCTGTCGGGTTTGCTCGGGCCCTATCGGGCTCCGTGGGGCCCTGTCGGGCTCCATCGAGCCCTGTCAGGCTCCGTCGGGCCTTTTCGGGTTTGCTCGGGCCCTGTCGGGCTCCATCGGGCCCTGTCAGGCTTTGTCAGGTCCTGTCAGGATTGTTCGGGCCCTGTCGGGTTTGCTCGGGCCCTGTCGGGTTTGCTCGGGCCCTGTCAGGCTACGTCAAGCCCTGTCGGGTTTGCTCGGGCCCTGTCGGGTTCCATCGAGCCCTGTCAGGCTCCGTCGGGCCTTTTTGGGTTTGCTCGGGCCCTGTCGGGCTCCGTCGGGCCCTGTCAGGCTTTGTCAGGTCCTGTCAGGTTTGTTCTGGCCCTGTCGGGCCTTGTCGGGCCCTGTCGGGTTTGCTCGGGCTCTGTCGGGCTCCGTTGGGCCCTGTCGGGTTTGCTCGGGCACTGTCGGGTTTGCTCAGGCCCTGTCAGGCTCCGTCGACCCCTGTCAGGTTTCCTCGGGCCCTGTCGGGCTCCGTTGAGCCATGTCGGGTTTGCTCGGGCCCTGTCGGGCTCCATCGAACCCTGTCAGGCTTTGACGGGTCCTGTCGGGTTTGCTCAGGCCCTGTCAGGCTCCGTCGACCCCTGTCAGGTATGCTCGGGCCCTGTCGGGTTTGCTCAGGCCCTGTCAGGCTCCGTCGAGCCCTGTCGGGTTCGCTCAGGCCCTGTCAGGCTCCGTCAGGCCCTGTCGGGTTTGCTCGGGCCCTGTCGGGTTTGCTCGGGCCCTATCGGGCTCCGTGGGGCCCTGTCGGGTTTCCTCGGGCCCTGTCGGGCTCCATCGAGCCCTGTCAGGCTCCGTCGGGCCTTTTCGGGTTTGCTCGGGCCCTGTCAGGCTCCATCGGGCCCTGTCAGGCTTTGTCAGGTCCTGTCAGGTTTGTTCGGGCCCTGTCGGGCCTTGTCGGGCCCTGTCGGGTTTTCTCGGGCCCTGTCGGGTTCCGTCGGGCCCTGTCGGGTTTCCTCGGGCCCTGTCGGGCTCCATCGAGCCCTGTCAGGCTCCGTCGGGCTCTTTCGGGTTTGCTCAGGCCCTGTCGGGCTCCGTCGGGCCCTGTCAGGCTTTGTCAGGTCCTGTCAGGTTTGCTCGGGCCCTGTCGGGCCTTGTCGGGCCCTGTCGGGTTTGCTCGGGCTCTCTCGGGCTCCAGCATGCCCTGTCGGGTTTGCCCGGGCCCTGTCGGGCTCCGTCAGGCCCTGTCGGGTTTGCTCGGGCCCTATCGGGCTCCGTGGGGCCCTGTCGGGCTCCATCGAGCCCTGTCAGGCTCCGTCGGGCCTTTTCGGGTTTGCTCGGGCCCTGTCGGGCCTTGTCGGGCCCTGTCGGGTTTGCTCGGGCTCTGTCGGGCTCCGTTGGGCCCTGTCGGGTTTGCTCGGGCCCTGTCGGGTTTGCTCGGGCCCTGTCAGGCTCCGTCAAGCCCTGTCGGGTTTGCTCGGGCCCTGTCGGGTTTGCTAGGGCCCTGTCGGGCTCCGTCGGGCCCTGTCGGGTTTGCTAGGGCCCTGTCGGGCTTCGTCGGGCCCTGTCTGGTTTCCTCAGGCCCTGTCGGGCTCCGTCGGGCCCTGTCGGGTTTGCTCGGGCCCTGTCGGGTTTGCTGAAGCCCTGTCAGGCTTCGACGGACCCTGTCGGGTTTGCTCGGGCCCTGTCGGGCTCCGTCGAGTCCTGTCGGGTTTGCTCGGGACCTGTCAGGCTCCATCCCGCCCTGTCGGGTTTCCTCGGGCTCTGTCGGGCTCCATCGAGCCCTGTCGGGTTTGCTCGGGCCCTGTCGGGCTCTATCGGACCCTATCAGGCTTTGTCGGGTCCTTCCGGGTTTGCTCAGGCCCTGTCGGGCCTTGTCAGGCCCTGTCGGGTTTGCTCGGGCCCTGTCGGGTTTGCCCGCGTCCTGTCGGGCTCCGTCAGGCCCTGTCAGATTCGCTCGGGCCCTGTCGGGTTTGCTCGGGCCCTGTCAGGCTCCGTCAGGCCCTGTCGGGTTTGCTCGGGCCCTATCGGGCTCCGTGGGGCCCTGTCGGGTTTCCTCGGGCCCTGTCGGGCTCCATCGAGCCCTGTCAGGCTCCGTCGGGCCCTGTCAGGTTTGCTTGGGCCCTGTCGGGCTCCGTCGAGCCCTGTCGGGTTTGCTCGGGCCCTGTCAGGCTCTGTCGGGCCCTGTCGGGTTTGCTCAGGCCCTGTCAGGCTCCGTCGACCCCTGTCAGGTTTGCTCGGGCCCTGTCGGGCTCCGTCGGGCCCTATCAGGTTTGCTCGGGCCCTGTCGGGTTTGCTCAGGCCCTGTCAGGCTCCGTCAGGCCCTGTCGGGTTTGCTCGGGCCCTGTCGGGTTTGCTGGGGCCCTGTCGGGCTCCGTCGGGCCCTGTCGGGTTTGCTCGGGCCCTGTCGGGCTCCGTCTACCCCTGTCGGGTTTCCTCGGGCCCTGTCGGGCTCCATCGAGCCCTGTCAGGCTCTGTGAGGCTTTGTCGGGTTTGCTCGGGCCCTGTCAGGCTCCGTCGAGCCCTGGCGGGTTTGCTCGGGCCCTGTCGGGCCTTGTCGGGCCCTGTTGGGTTTGCTCGGGCTCTGTCAGGCTCCGTCGAGCCCTGGCGGGTTTGCTCGGGCCCTGTCGGGCCTTGTCGGGCCCTGTCGGGTTTTCTCGGGCTCTGTCAGGCTCCGTCGGGCCCTGTCGGGTTTGCTCGGGCCCTGTCAGGCTCCGTCGAGCCCTGGCGGGTTTGCTCGGGCCCTGTCGGGCCTTGTCGGGCCCTGTCGGGTTTGCTCGGGCTCTGTCGGGCTCTAGCATGCCCTGTCGGGTTTGCCCGGGCCCTGACAGGCTCCGTCAAGCCCTGTCGGGTTTGCTCGGGCCCTGTCGGGTTTGCTAGGGCTCTGTCGGGCTCCGTCGCGCCCTGTCTGGTTTCCTCAGGCCCTGTCGGGCTCTGTCGGGCCCTGTTGGGTTTGCTCAGGCCCTGTCGGGTTTGCTGAAGCCCTGTCAGGCTTCGACGGACCCTGTCGGGTTTGCTCGGGCCCTGTCGGGCTCCGTCGAGCCCTTTCGGGTTTGCTCGGGCCCTGTCAGGCTCCGTCGGGCCCTGTTGGATTTCCTCGGGCCCTGTCGGGTTTTCTCGGGCCCTGTCGGGTTCCGTCGGGCCCTGTCGGGTTTCCTCGGGCCCTGTCGGAATCTATCGAGCCCTGTCAGGCTCCGTCGGGCTCTTTCGGGTTTGCTCAGGCCCTGTCGGGCTCCGTCGGGCCCTGTCAGGCTTTGTCAGGTCCTGTCAGATTTGCTCGGGCCCTGTCGGGCCTTGTCGGGCCCTGTCGGGTTTGCTCGGGCTCTCTCGGGCTCCAGCATGCCCTGTCGGGTTTGCCCGGGCCATGTCGGGCTCCGTCAGGCCCTGTCGGGTTTGCTCGGGCCCTATCGGGCTCCGTGGAGCCCTGTCGGGTTTCCTCGGGCCCTGTCGGGCTCCATCGAGCCCTGTCAGGCTCCGTCGGGCCTTTTCGGGTTTGCTCGGGCCCTGTCGGGCTCCATCGGGCCCTGTCAGGCTTTGTCAGGTTCTGTCAGGTTTGTTCGGGCCCTGTCGGGCCTTGTCGGGCCCTGTCGGGTTTGCTCGGGCTCTGTCGGGCTCCGTTGGGCCCTGTCGGGTTTGCTCGGGCCCTGTCGGGTTTGCTCGGGCCCTGTCAGGCTCCGTCGGGCCTTTTTGGGTTTGCTCGGGCCCTGTCGGGCTCCGTCGGGCCCTGTCAGGCTTTGTCAGGTCCTGTCAGGTTTGTTCTGGCCCTGTCGGGCCTTGTCGGGCCCTGTCGGGTTTGCTCGGGCTCTGTCGGGCTCCGTCGGGCCCTGTCGGGTTTGCTCGGGCTCTGTCGGGCTCTAGCATGCCCTGTTGGGTTTGCCCGGGCCCTGTCAGGCTCCGTCAGGCCCTGTCGGGTTTGCTCGGGCCCTGTCGGGCTCCGTCGGGCCCTGTCGGGTTTCCTCAGGCCCTGTCGGGCTCTATCGAGCCCTGTCAGGCTCCGTCAGGCCTTTTCGGGTTTGCTCGGGCCCTGTCGGGCTCCGTCGGGCCCTGTCAGGCTTTGTCAGGTCCTGTCAGGTTTGTTCGGGCCCTGTCGGGCCTTGTCGGGCCCTGTCGGGTTTAGTCGAGCTCTGTTGGGCTCCATTGGGCCCTGTCGGGTTTGCTCGGGCCCTGTCGGGTTTGCTCGGGCCCTGTCAGGCTCCGTCAAGCCCTGTCAAGTTTGCTCGGGCCCTGTCGGGTTTGCTAGGGCCCTGTCGGGCTTCGTCGGGCCCTGTCTGGTTTCCTCAGGCCCTGTCGGGCTCCGTCGGGCCCTGTCGGGTTTGCTCGGGCCCTGTCGGGTTTGCTGAAGCCCTGTCAGGCTTCGACGGACCCTGTCGGGTTTGCTCGGGCCCTGTCAGGCTCCGTCGCGCCCTGTCGGGTTTCCTCGGGCCCTGTCGGGCTCCATCGAGCCCTGTCGGGTTTGCTCGGGCCCTGTCGAGCTCCATCGGACCCTATCAGGCTTTGTCGGGTCCTTTCGGGTTTGCTCAGGCCCTGTCGGGCCTTGTCAGGCCCTGTAGGGTTTGCTCGGGCCCTGTCGGGTTTGCCCGCGTCCTGTCGGGCTCCGTCAGGCCCTGTCAGATTCGCTCGGGCCCTGTCGGGTTTGCTCGGGCCCTGTCAGGCTCCGTCAGGCCCTGTCGGGTTTGCTCGGGCCCTATCGGGCTCCGTGGGGCCCTGTCGGGTTTGCTTGGGCCCTGTCGGGCTCCGTGGGGCCCTGTCGGGTTTCCTCGGGCCCTGTCGGGCTCCATCGAGCCCTGTCAGGCTCCGTCGGGCCCTGTCAGGTTTGCTTGGGCCCTGTCGGGCTCCGTCGAGCCCCGTCGGGTTTGCTCGGGCCCTGTCAGGCTCTGTCGGGCCCTGTCTGGTTTCCTCGGGCCCTGTCGGGCTCCTTCGAACCCTGTCGGGTTTGCTCGGGCCCTTTCGGGTTTGCTCGGGCCCTGTCAGGCTCCGTCAGGCCCTGTCGGGTTTGCTCGGGCCCTATCGAGCTCCATCGGGCCCTGTCGGGTTTCCTCGGGCTTTGTCGGTCTCCATCGAGCCCTGTCAGGCTCCGTCGGGCCCTGTCGGGTTTGCTCGGGCCCTGTCGGGTTGGCTCAGGCACTGTCGGGTTTGCTCAGGCCCTGTCGGGTTTGCTCGGGCCCTGTCGGGTTTGCTCGGGCCCTGTCGGACTCCACTGAGCCCTGTCAGGCTCCGTCGACCCCTGTCAGGTTTCCTCGGGCCCTGTCGGGCTCCATCGAACCCTGTCAGGCTTTGACGGGTCCTGTCGGGTTTGCTCAGGCCCTGTCAGGCTCCGTCGACCCCTGTCAGGTTTGCTCGGGCCCTGTCGGGCTCCGTCGGGCCCTGTCAGGTTTGCTCGGGCCCTGTCGGGTTTGCTCAGGCCCTGTCAGGCTCCGTCGAGCCCTGTCGGGTTTGCTCGTGCCCTGTCGGGCTCCGTCGGGCCCTGTCAGGCTTTGTCAGGTCCTGTCGGGATTGCTCAGGCCCTGTCGGGCCTTGTCAGGCCCTGTCGGGTTTGCTCGGGCCCTGTCGGGTTTGCCCTGTCCTGTCGGGCTCCGTCGGGTCCTGTCAGATTCGCTCGGGCCCTGCCGGGTTTGCTCGGGCCCTGTCAGGCTCCGTCAGGCCCTGTCGGGTTTGCTCGGGCCCTGTCGGGTTTGCTGGGGCCCTGTCGGGCTCCGTCGGGCCCTGTCGGGTTTGCTCGGGCCCTGTCAGGCTCCGTCGAGCCCTGGCGGGTTTGCTCGGGCCCTGTCGGGCCTTGTCGGGCCCTGTTGGGTTTGCTCGGGCTCTGTCGGGCTCTAGCATGCCCTGTCGGGTTTGCCCGGGCCCTGTCAGGCTCCGTCAAGCCCTGTCGGGTTTGCTCGGGCCCTGTCGGGTTTGCTAGGGCCCTGTCGGGCTCCGTCGGGCCCTGTCTGGTTTCCTCAGGCCCTGTCGGGCTCCGTCGGGCCCTGTTGGGTTTGCTCAGGCCCTGTCGGGTTTGCTGAAGCCCTGTCAGGCTTCGACGGACCCTGTCGGGTTTGCTCGGGCCCTGTCGGGCTCCGTCGAGCCCTTTCGGGTTTGCTCGGGCCCTGTCAGGCTCCGTCGGGGCCTGTTGGATTTCCTCGGGCCCTGTCGGGTTTTCTCGGGCCCTGTCGGGTTTCCTCGGGCCCTGTCGGAATCTATCGAGCCCTGTCAGGCTCCGTCGGGCTCTTTCGGGTTTGCTCAGGCCCTGTCGGGCTCCGTCGGTCCCTGTCAGGCTTTGTCAGGTCCTGTCAGGTTTGCTCGGGCCCTGTCGGGCCTTGTCAGGCCCTGTCGGGTTTGCTCGGGCTCTCTTGGGCTCCAGCATGCCCTGTCGGGTTTGCCCGGGCCCTGTCAGGCTCCGTCAGGCCCTGTCGGGTTTGCTCGGGCCCTATCGGGCTCCGTGGGGCCCTGTCGGGTTTCCTTGGGCCCTGTCGGGCTCCATCGAGCCCTGTCAGGCTCCGTCAAGCCCTGTCGGGTTTGCTCGTGCCCTGTCGGGCTCCGTCGGGCCCTGTCAGGCTTTGTCAGGTCCTGTCGGGTTTGCTCAGGCCCTGTCGGGTTTGCTCGGGCCCTGTCGGGTTTGCCCTGTCCTGTCGGGCTCCGTCGGGCCCTGTCAGATTCGCTCGGGCCCTGCCGGGTTTCCTCGGGCCCTGTCAGGCTCCGTCAGGCCCTGTCGGGTTTTCTCGTGCCCTGTCGGGCTCCGTCGGGCCCTGTCAGGTTTGCTTGCGCCCTGTCGGGATCCGTTGGGCCCTGTCGGGTTTGCTCGGGCCCTGTCGGGCTCCTCCGTGCCCTGTCAGGTTTGCTCGGGCCCTGTCGGGTTTGCTCGGGCCCTGTCAGGCTCCGTCGAGCCCTGTCGGGTTTGCTCGGGCCCTGTCAGGCTCCGTCGGGCCCTGTCGGGTTTGCTCGGGCCCTGTCGGGTTTCCTTGTGCCCTGTCAGGCTCCATCGAGCCCTGTCAGGCTTTGTCGAACCCTGTCAGGTTTGCTCGGGCCATGTCGGGTTTGCTCGGGCCCTGTCAGGCTCTGTCGGGCCCTGTCTGGTTTCCTCGGGCCCTGTCGGGCTCCTTCGAGCCCTGTCGGGTTTCCTCGGGCCCTGTCGGGCTCTATCGAGCCCTGTCAGGCTCCGTCAGGCCTTTTCGGGTTTGCTCGGGCCCTGTCGGGCTCCGTCGGGCCCTGTCAGGCTTTGTCAGGTCCTGTCAGGTTTGTTCGGGCCCTGTCGGGCCTTGTCGGGCCCTGTCGGGTTTGCTCGGGCTCTGTCGGGCTCCGTTGGGCCCTGTTGGGTTTGCTCGGGCTCTGTCGGGTTTGCTCAGGCCCTGTCGGGTTTGCTCGGGCCCTGTCAGGCTCCGTCAAGCCCTGTCGGGTTTGCTCGGGCCCTGTCGGGTTTGCTAGGGCCCTGTCGGGCTCCGTCGGGCCCTGTCTGGTTTCCTCAGGCCCTGTCAGGATCCGTCGGGCCCTGTCGGGTTTGCTCAGGCCGTGTCGGGTTTGCTGAAGCCCTGTCAGGCTTCGACGGACCCTGTCGGGTTTGCTCGGGCCCTGTCGGGCATTGTCGAGCCCTGTCGGGTTTGCTCGGGCCCTGTCAGGCTCCGTCGCGCTCTGTCGGGTTTCCTCGGGCCCTGTCGGGCTCCATCGAGCCCTGTCGGGTTTGCTCGGGCCCTGTCGGGCTCCATCGGACCCTGTCAGGCTTTGTCGGGTCCTGTCGAGTTTGCTCAGGCCCTGTCGGGCCTTGTCAGGCCCTGTCGGGTTTGCTCGGGCCCTGTCGGGTTTGCCCGCGTCTTGTCGGGCTCCATCGGGCCCTGTCAGATTCGCTCGGGCCCTGTCGGGTTTGCTCGGGCCCTGTCAGGCTCCGTCAGGCCCTGTCGGGTTTGCTCGTGCCCTGTCGGGCTCCGTCGGGCCCTGTCAGGTTTGCTTGCGCCCTGTCGGGATCCGTTGGGCCCTGTCGGGTTTGCTCGGGCCCTGTCGGGCTCCTTCGTGCCCTGTCAGGTTTGCTCGGGCCCTGTCGGTTTGCTCGGGCCCTGTCAGGCTCCATCGAGCCCTGTCAGGCTTTGTCGAACCCTGTCAGGTTTGCTCGGGCCGTGTCGGGTTTGCTCGGGCCCTGTCAGGCTCCGTCGAGCCCTGGCGGGTTTGCTCGGGCCCTGTCGGGCCTTGTCGGGCCCTGTCAGGTTTGCTCGGGCTCTGTCGGGCTCTAGCATGCCCTGTCGGGTTTGCCCGGGCCCTGTCAGGCTCCGTCAGGCCCTGTCGGGTTTGCTCGGGCCCTATCGGGCTCCGTGGGGCCCTGTCGGGTTTCCTCGGGCCCTGTCGGGCTCTATCGAGCCCTGTCAGGCTCCGTCAGGCCTTTTCGGGTTTGCTCGGGCCCTGTCGGGCTCCGTCGGGCCCTGTCAGGCTTTGTCAGGTCCTGTCAGGTTTGTTCGGGCCCTGTCGGGCCTTGTCGGGCCCTGTCGGGTTTAGTCGAGCTCTGTTGGGCTCCATTGGGCCCTGTCGGGTTTGCTCGGGCCCTGTCGGGTTTGCTCGGGCCCTGTCAGGCTCCGTCAAGCCCTGTCAAGTTTGCTCGGGCCCTGTCGGGTTTGCTAGGGCCCTGTCGGGCTTCGTCGGGCCCTGTCTGGTTTCCTCAGGCCCTGTCGGGCTCCGTCGGGCCCTGTCGGGTTTGCTCGGGCCCTGTCGGGTTTGCTGAAGCCCTGTCAGGCTTCGACGGACCCTGTCGGGTTTGCTCGGGCCCTGTCGGGCTCCGTCGAGTCCTGTCGGGTTTGCTCGGGACCTGTCAGGCTCCGTCGCGCCCTGTCGGGTTTCCTCGGGCCCTGTCGGGCTCCATCGAGCCCTGTCGGGTTTGCTCGGGCCCTGTCGAGCTCCATCGGACCCTATCAGGCTTTGTCGGGTCCTTTCGGGTTTGCTCAGGCCCTGTCGGGCCTTGTCAGGCCCTGTAGGGTTTGCTCGGGCCCTGTCGGGTTTGCCCGCGTCCTGTCGGGCTCCGTCAGGCCCTGTCAGATTCGCTCGGGCCCTGTCGGGTTTGCTCGGGCCCTGTCAGGCTCCGTCAGGCCCTGTCGGGTTTGCTCGGGCCCTTTCGGGCTCCGTGGGGCCCTGTCGGGTTTGCTTGGGCCCTGTCGGGCTCCGTGGGGCCCTGTCGGGTTTCCTCGGGCCCTGTCGGGCTCCATCGAGCCCTGTCAGGCTCCGTCGGGCCCTGTCAGGTTTGCTTGGGCCCTGTCGGGCTCCGTCGAGCCCCGTCGGGTTTGCTCGGGCCCTGTCAGGCTTTGTCGGGCCCTGTCTGGTTTCCTCGGGCCCTGTCGGGCTCCTTCGAACCCTGTCGGGTTTGCTCGGGCCCTTTCGGGTTTGCTCGGGCCCTGTCAGGCTCCGTCGGGCCCTGTCGGGTTTGCTCGGGCCCTGTCGGGTTGGCTCAGGCACTGTCGGGTTTGCTCAGGCCCTGTCGGGTTTGCTCGGGCCCTGTCGGGTTTGCTCGGGCCCTGTCGGACTCCACTGAGCCCTGTCAGGCTCCGTCGACCCCTGTCAGGTTTCCTCGGGCCCTGTCGGGCTCCATCGAACCCTGTCAGGCTTTGACGGGTCCTGTCGGGTTTGCTCAGGCCCTGTCAGGCTCCGTCGACCCCTGTCAGGTTTGCTCGGGCCCTGTCGGGCTCCGTCGGGCCCTGTCAGGTTTGCTCGGGCCCTGTCGGGTTTGCTCAGGCCCTGTCAGGCTCCGTCGAGCCCTGTCGGGTTTGCTCGTGCCCTGTCGGGCTCCGTCGGGCCCTGTCAGGCTTTGTCAGGTCCTGTCGGGATTGCTCAGGCCCTGTCGGGCCTTGTCAGGCCCTGTCGGGTTTGCTCGGGCCCTGTCGGGTTTGCCCTGTCCTGTCGGGCTCCGTCGGGTCCTGTCAGATTCGCTCGGGCCCTGCCAGGTTTGCTCGGGCCCTGTCAGGCTCCGTCAGGCCCTGTCGGGTTTGCTCGGGCCCTGTCGGGTTTGCTGGGGCCCTGTCGGGCTCCGTCGGGCCCTGTCGGGTTTGCTCGGGCCCTGTCAGGCTCCGTCGAGCCCTGGCGGGTTTGCTCGGGCCCTGTCGGGCCTTGTCGGGCCCTGTTGGGTTTGCTCGGGCTCTGTCGGGCTCTAGCATGCCCTGTCGGGTTTGCCCGGGCCCTGTCAGGCTCCGTCAAGCCCTGTCGGGTTTGCTCGGGCCCTGTCGGGTTTGCTAGGGCCCTGTCGGGCTCCGTCGGGCCCTGTCTGGTTTCCTCAGGCCCTGTCGGGCTCCGTCGGGCCCTGTTGGGTTTGCTCAGGCCCTGTCGGGTTTGCTGAAGCCCTGTCAGGCTTCGACGGACCCTGTCGGGTTTGCTCGGGCCCTGTCGGGCTCCGTCGAGCCCTTTCGGGTTTGCTCGGGCCCTGTCAGGCTCCGTCGGGGCCTGTTGGATTTCCTCGGGCCCTGTTGGGTTTTCTCGGGCCCTGTCGGGTTTCCTCGGGCCCTGTCGGAATCTATCGAGCCCTGTCAGGCTCCGTCGGGCTCTTTCGGGTTTGCTCAGGCCCTGTCGGGCTCCGTCGGTCCCTGTCAGGCTTTGTCAGGTCCTGTCAGGTTTGCTCGGGCCCTGTCGGGCCTTGTCAGGCCCTGTCGGGTTTGCTCGGGCTCTCTTGGGCTCCAGCATGCCCTGTCGGGTTTGCCCGGGCCCTGTCAGGCTCCGTCAGGCCCTGTCGGGTTTGCTCGGGCCCTATCGGGCTCCGTGGGGCCCTGTCGGGTTTCCTTGGGCCCTGTCGGGCTCCATCGAGCCCTGTCAGGCTCCGTCAAGCCCTGTCGGGTTTGCTCGTGCCCTGTCGGGCTCCGTCGGGCCCTGTCAGGCTTTGTCAGGTCCTGTCGGGTTTGCTCAGGCCCTGTCGGGTTTGCTCGGGCCCTGTCGGGTTTGCCCTGTCCTGTCGGGCTCCGTCGGGCCCTGTCAGATTCGCTCGGGCCCTGCCGGGTTTCCTCGGGCCCTGTCAGGCTCCGTCAGGCCCTGTCGGGTTTTCTCGTGCCCTGTCGGGCTCCGTCGGGCCCTGTCAGGTTTGCTTGCGCCCTGTCGGGATCCGTTGGGCCCTGTCGGGTTTGCTCGGGCCCTGTCGGGCTCCTCCGTGCCCTGTCAGGTTTGCTCGGGCCCTGTCGGGTTTGCTCGGGCCCTGTCAGGCTCCGTCGAGCCCTGTCGGGTTTGCTCGGGCCCTGTCAGGCTCCGTCGGGCCCTGTCGGGTTTGCTCGGGCCCTGTCGGGTTTCCTTGTGCCCTGTCAGGCTCCATCGAGCCCTGTCAGGCTTTGTCGAACCCTGTCAGGTTTGCTCGGGCCATGTCGGGTTTGCTCGGGCCCTGTCAGGCTCTGTCGGGCCCTGTCTGGTTTCCTCGGGCCCTGTCGGGCTCCTTCGAGCCCTGTCGGGTTTCCTCGGGCCCTGTCGGGCTCCATCGAGCCCTGTCAGGCTCCGTCGGGCCCTTTCGGGTTTGCTCGGGCCCTGTCGGGCTCCGTCAGGCCCTGTCGGATTTGCTGAGGCCCTGTCGGGTTTGCTCGAGCCCTGTCGGGCTCAATCGGGCCCTGTCGGGTTTGCTCGGGCCCTATCGGGCTCCGTCGGGCCCTGTCTGGTTTCCTCGGGCCCTGTCAGACTCCATCGAGCCCTGTCAGGCTCCGTCGGGCCTTTTCGGGTTTGCTCGGGCCCTGTCGGGCTCCATCGGGCCCTGTCAGGCTTTGTCAGGTTCTGTCAGGTTTGTTCGGGCCCTGTCGGGCCTTGTCGGGCCCTGTCGGGTTTGCTCGGGCTCTGTCGGGCTCCGTTGGGCCCTGTCGGGTTTGCTCGGGCCCTGTCGGGTTTGCTCGGGCCCTGTCAGGCTCCGTCGGGCCTTTTTGGGTTTGCTCGGGCCCTGTCGGGCTCCGTCGGGCCCTGTCAGGCTTTGTCAGGTCCTGTCAGGTTTGTTCTGGCCCTGTCGGGCCTTGTCGGGCCCTGTCGGGTTTGCTCGGGCTCTGTCGGGCTCCGTCGGGCCCTGTCGGGTTTGCTCGGGCTCTGTCGGGCTCTAGCATGCCCTGTTGGGTTTGCCCGGGCCCTGTCAGGCTCCGTCAGGCCCTGTCGGGTTTGCTCGGGCCCTGTCGGGCTCCGTCGGGCCCTGTCGGGTTTCCTCAGGCCCTGTCGGGCTCTATCGAGCCCTGTCAGGCTCCGTCAGGCCTTTTCGGGTTTGCTCGGGCCCTGTCGGGCTCCGTCGGGCCCTGTCAGGCTTTGTCAGGTCCTGTCAGGTTTGTTCGGGCCCTGTCGGGCCTTGTCGGGCCCTGTCGGGTTTAGTCGAGCTCTGTTGGGCTCCATTGGGCCCTGTCGGGTTTGCTCGGGCCCTGTCGGGTTTGCTCGGGCCCTGTCAGGCTCCGTCAAGCCCTGTCAAGTTTGCTCGGGCCCTGTCGGGTTTGCTAGGGCCCTGTCGGGCTTCGTCGGGCCCTGTCTGGTTTCCTCAGGCCCTGTCGGGCTCCGTCGGGCCCTGTCGGGTTTGCTCGGGCCCTGTCGGGTTTGCTGAAGCCCTGTCAGGCTTCGACGGACCCTGTCGGGTTTGCTCGGGCCCTGTCGGGCTCCGTCGAGTCCTGTCGGGTTTGCTCGGGACCTGTCAGGCTCCGTCGCGCCCTGTCGGGTTTCCTCGGGCCCTGTCGGGCTCCATCGAGCCCTGTCGGGTTTGCTCGGGCCCTGTCGAGCTCCATCGGACCCTATCAGGCTTTGTCGGGTCCTTTCGGGTTTGCTCAGGCCCTGTCGGGCCTTGTCAGGCCCTGTAGGGTTTGCTCGGGCCCTGTCGGGTTTGCCCGCGTCCTGTCGGGCTCCGTCAGGCCCTGTCAGATTCGCTCGAGCCCTGTCGGGTTTGCTCGGGCCCTGTCAGGCTCCGTCAGGCCCTGTCGGGTTTGCTCGGGCCCTATCGGGCTCCGTGGGGCCCTGTCGGGTTTGCTTGGGCCCTGTCGGGTTTGCTCGGGCCCTGTCGGGTTTGCCCTGTCCTGTCGGGCTCCGTCGGGTCCTGTCAGATTCGCTCGGGCCCTGCCGGGTTTGCTCGGGCCCTGTCAGGCTCCGTCAGGCCCTGTCGGGTTTGCTCGGGCCCTGTCGGGTTTGCTGGGGCCCTGTCGGGCTCCGTCGGGCCCTGTCGGGTTTGCTCGGGCCCTGTCAGGCTCCGTCGAGCCCTGGCGGGTTTGCTCGGGCCCTGTCGGGCCTTGTCGGGCCCTGTTGGGTTTGCTCGGGCTCTGTCGGGCTCTAGCATGCCCTGTCGGGTTTGCCCGGGCCCTGTCAGGCTCCGTCAAGCCCTGTCGGGTTTGCTCGGGCCCTGTCGGGTTTGCTAGGGCCCTGTCGGGCTCCGTCGGGCCCTGTCTGGTTTCCTCAGGCCCTGTCGGGCTCCGTCGGGCCCTGTTGGGTTTGCTCAGGCCCTGTCGGGTTTGCTGAAGCCCTGTCAGGCTTCGACGGACCCTGTCGGGTTTGCTCGGGCCCTGTCGGGCTCCGTCGAGCCCTTTCGGGTTTGCTCGGGCCCTGTCAGGCTCCGTCGGGGCCTGTTGGATTTCCTCGGGCCCTGTTGGGTTTTCTCGGGCCCTGTCGGGTTTCCTCGGGCCCTGTCGGAATCTATCGAGCCCTGTCAGGCTCCGTCGGGCTCTTTCGGGTTTGCTCAGGCCCTGTCGGGCTCCGTCGGTCCCTGTCAGGCTTTGTCAGGTCCTGTCAGGTTTGCTCGGGCCCTGTCGGGCCTTGTCAGGCCCTGTCGGGTTTGCTCGGGCTCTCTTGGGCTCCAGCATGCCCTGTCGGGTTTGCCCGGGCCCTGTCAGGCTCCGTCAGGCCCTGTCGGGTTTGCTCGGGCCCTATCGGGCTCCGTGGGGCCCTGTCGGGTTTCCTTGGGCCCTGTCGGGCTCCATCGAGCCCTGTCAGGCTCCGTCAAGCCCTGTCGGGTTTGCTCGTGCCCTGTCGGGCTCCGTCGGGCCCTGTCAGGCTTTGTCAGGTCCTGTCGGGTTTGCTCAGGCCCTGTCGGGTTTGCTCGGGCCCTGTCGGGTTTGCCCTGTCCTGTCGGGCTCCGTCGGGCCCTGTCAGATTCGCTCGGGCCCTGCCGGGTTTCCTCGGGCCCTGTCAGGCTCCGTCAGGCCCTGTCGGGTTTTCTCGTGCCCTGTCGGGCTCCGTCGGGCCCTGTCAGGTTTGCTTGCGCCCTGTCGGGATCCGTTGGGCCCTGTCGGGTTTGCTCGGGCCCTGTCGGGCTCCTCCGTGCCCTGTCAGGTTTGCTCGGGCCCTGTCGGGTTTGCTCGGGCCCTGTCAGGCTCCGTCGAGCCCTGTCGGGATTGCTCGGGCCCTGTCAGGCTCCGTCGGGCCCTGTCGGGTTTGCTCGGGCCCTGTCGGGTTTCCTTGTGCCCTGTCAGGCTCCATCGAGCCCTGTCAGGCTTTGTCGAACCCTGTCAGGTTTGCTCGGGCCATGTCGGGTTTGCTCGGGCCCTGTCAGGCTCTGTCGGGCCCTGTCTGGTTTCCTCGGGCCCTGTCGGGCTCCTTCAAGCCCTGTCGGGTTTCCTCGGGCCCTGTCGGGCTCTATCGAGCCCTGTCAGGCTCCGTCAGGCCTTTTCGGGTTTGCTCGGGCCCTGTCGGGCTCCGTCGGGCCCTGTCAGGCTTTGTCAGGTCCTGTCAGGTTTGTTCGGGCCCTGTCGGGCCTTGTCGGGCCCTGTCGGGTTTGCTCGGGCTCTGTCGGGCTCCGTTGGGCCCTGTTGGGTTTGCTCGGGCTCTGTCGGGTTTGCTCAGGCCCTGTCGGGTTTGCTCGGGCCCTGTCAGGCTCCGTCAAGCCCTGTCGGGTTTGCTCGGGCCCTGTCGGGTTTGCTAGGGCCCTGTCGGGCTCCGTCGGGCCCTGTCTGGTTTCCTCAGGCCCTGTCAGGATCCGTCGGGCCCTGTCGGGTTTGCTCAGGCCGTGTCGGGTTTGCTGAAGCCCTGTCAGGCTTCGACGGACCCTGTCGGGTTTGCTCGGGCCCTGTCGGGCATTGTCGAGCCCTGTCGGGTTTGCTCGGGCCCTGTCAGGCTCCGTCGCGCTCTGTCGGGTTTCCTCGGGCCCTGTCGGGCTCCATCGAGCCCTGTCGGGTTTGCTCGGGCCCTGTCGGGCTCCATCGGACCCTGTCAGGCTTTGTCGGGTCCTGTCGAGTTTGCTCAGGCCCTGTCGGGCCTTGTCAGGCCCTGTCGGGTTTGCTCGGGCCCTGTCGGGTTTGCCCGCGTCTTGTCGGGCTCCGTCGGGCCCTGTCAGATTCGCTCGGGCCCTGTCGGGTTTGCTCGGGCCCTGTCAGGCTCCGTCAGGCCCTGTCGGGTTTGCTCGTGCCCTGTCGGGCTCCGTCGGGCCCTGTCAGGTTTGCTTGCGCCCTGTCGGGATCCGTTGGGCCCTGTCGGGTTTGCTCGGGCCCTGTCGGGCTCCTTCGTGCCCTGTCAGGTTTGCTCGGGCCCTGTCGGTTTGCTCGGGCCCTGTCAGGCTCCATCGAGCCCTGTCAGGCTTTGTCGAACCCTGTCAGGTTTGCTCGGGCCGTGTCGGGTTTGCTCGGGCCCTGTCAGGCTCCGTCGAGCCCTGGCGGGTTTGCTCGGGCCCTGTCGGGCCTTGTCGGGCCCTGTCAGGTTTGCTCGGGCTCTGTCGGGCTCTAGCATGCCCTGTCGGGTTTGCCCGGGCCCTGTCAGGCTCCGTCAGGCCCTGTCGGGTTTGCTCGGGCCCTATCGGGCTCCGTGGGGCCCTGTCGGGTTTCCTCGGGCCCTGTCGGGCTCCATCGAGCCCTGTCAGGCTCCGTCGGGCCCTTTCGGGTTTGCTCGGGCCCTGTCGGGCTCCGTCAGGCCCTGTCGGATTTGCTGAGGCCCTGTCGGGTTTGCTCGAGCCCTGTCGGGCTCAATCGGGCCCTGTCGGGTTTGCTCGGGCCCTATCGGGCTCCGTCGGGCCCTGTCTGGTTTCCTCGGGCCCTGTCAGACTCCATCGAGCCCTGTCAGGCTCCGTCAGGCCCTGTCGGGTTTGCTCGGGCCCTATCGGGCTCCGTCGGGCCCTGTCGGGTTTCCTCGGGCTCTGTCGGTCTCCATCGAGCCCTGTCAGGCTCCGTCAGGCCCTGTCGGGCTCCATCGAGCCCTGTCAGGCTCCGTCGGACCCTATCAGGCTTTGCTCGGGCCCTGTCGGGCTCCGTCAGGCCCTGTCGGGTTTGCTCGGGCCCTATCGAGCTCCGTCCGGCCCTGTCGGGTTTCCTCGGGCTTTGTCGGTCTCCATCGAGCCCTGTCAGGCTCCGTCGGGCCCTGTCGGGTTTGCTCGGGCCCTGACGGGTTGGCTCAGGCACTGTCAGGCTTGCTCAGGCCCTGTCGGGTTTGCTCGGGCCCTGTCGGGTTTGCTCGGGCCCTGTCGGGCTTCCTCGGGCCCTGTCGGGCTCCATCGAGCCCTGTCAGGCTCCGTCGGACCCTATCAGGCTTTGCTCGGGCCCTGTCGGGCTCCGTCAGGACCTGTCGGGTTTGCTCGGGCCCTATCGGGCTCCGTCGGGCCCTGTCGGGTTTCCTCGGGCTCTGTCGGTCTCCATCGAGCCCTGTCAGGCTCCGTCGGGCCCTGTCGGGTTTGCTCGGGCCCTGGCGGGTTTGCTCAGGCACTGTCGGGTTTGCTCAGGCCCTGTCGGGTTTGCTTGGGCCCTGTCGGGCTCCGTCGGGCCCTGTTGGGTTTCCTCGGGCCCTGTCGGGCTCCATCGAGCCCTGTCAGGCTCCGTCGGGCCCTTTCGGGTTTGCTCGGGCCCTGTCGGGCTTCGTCGAGCCATGTCGGGTTTCCTCGGGCCCTGTCGGGTTCCATCGAGCCCTGTCAGGCTCCGTCGGGCCTTTTTGGGTTTGCTCGGGCCCTGTCGGGCTCCGTCGGGCCCTGTCAGGCTTTGTCAGGTCCTGTCAGGTTTGTTCTGGCCCTGTCGGGCCTTGTCGGGCCCTGTCGGGTTTGCTCGGGCTCTGTCGGGCTCCGTTAGGCCCTGTCGGGTTTGCTCGGGCTCTGTCGGGCTCCGTTAGGCCCTGTCGGGTTTGCTCGGGCACTGTCGGGTTTGCTCAGGCCCTGTCAGGCTCCGTCGACCCCTGTCAGGTTTGCTCGGGCCCTGTCGGGCTCTGTTGAGCCATGTCGGGTTTGCTCGGGCCCTGTCGGGCTCCATCGAACCCTGTCAGGCTTTGTCGGGTCCTGTCGGGTTTGCTCAGGCCCTGTCAGGCTCCGTCGACCCCTGTCAGGTATGCTCGGGCCCTGTCGGGTTTGCTCAGGCCCTGTCAGGCTCCGTCGACCCCTGTCAGGTTTGCTCGGGCCCTGTCAGGCTCCGTCGGGCCCTATCAGGTTTGCTCGGGCCCTGTCGGGTTTGCTGAGGCCCTGTCAGGCTCCGTCGAGCCCTGTCGGGTTTGCTCAGGCCCTGTCGGGCTCCGTCAGGCCCTGTCGGGTTTGCTCGGACCCTGTCGGGTTTGCTGGGGCCCTGTCGGGCTCCGTCGGGCCCTGTCGGGTTTGCTCGGGCCCT
The DNA here is from genome assembly GCF_037038585.1 of Patagioenas fasciata. Classification (NCBI taxonomy): domain Eukaryota; kingdom Metazoa; phylum Chordata; class Aves; order Columbiformes; family Columbidae; genus Patagioenas; species Patagioenas fasciata. The sequence continues at coordinate 112,953 of NC_092558.1, forward strand.
ATCGGGCTCCGTCAGGCCCTGTCGGGTTTCCTCGGGCCCTGTCGGGCTCCATCGAGCCCTGTCAGGCTCTGTGAGGCTTTGTCGGGTTTCCTCGGGCCCTGTCGGGCTCCGTCGGGCCCTGTCAGGCTTTGTCGGGTCCTGTCGGGTTTGCTCGGGCCCTGTCGGGCCTTTTCGGGCCCTGTCGGGATTGCTCGGGCCCTGTCGGGCTCCGTCGAGCCCTGTCAGGCTTTGTCAGGTCCTGTCAGGTTTGTTCTGGCCCTGTCGGGCCTTGTCGGGCCCTGTCGGGTTTGCTCGGGCTCTGTCGGGCTCCGTCGGGCCCTGTCGGGTTTGCTCGGGCTCTGTCGGGCTCTAGCATGCCCTGTTGGGTTTGCCCGGGCCCTGTCAGGCTCCGTCAGGCCCTGTCGGGTTTGCTCGGGCCCTGTCGGGCTCCGTCGGGCCCTGTCGGGTTTCCTCAGGCCCTGTCGGGCTCTATCGAGCCCTGTCAGGCTCCGTCAGGCCTTTTCGGGTTTGCTCGGGCCCTGTCGGGCTCCGTCGGGCCCTGTCAGGCTTTGTCAGGTCCTGTCAGGTTTGTTCGGGCCCTGTCGGGCCTTGTCGGGCCCTGTCGGGTTTAGTCGAGCTCTGTTGGGCTCCATTGGGCCCTGTCGGGTTTGCTCGGGCCCTGTCGGGTTTGCTCGGGCCCTGTCAGGCTCCGTCAAGCCCTGTCAAGTTTGCTCGGGCCCTGTCGGGTTTGCTAGGGCCCTGTCGGGCTTCGTCGGGCCCTGTCTGGTTTCCTCAGGCCCTGTCGGGCTCCGTCGGGCCCTGTCGGGTTTGCTCGGGCCCTGTCGGGTTTGCTGAAGCCCTGTCAGGCTTCGACGGACCCTGTCGGGTTTGCTCGGGCCCTGTCGGGCTCCGTCGAGTCCTGTCGGGTTTGCTCGGGACCTGTCAGGCTCCGTCGCGCCCTGTCGGGTTTCCTCGGGCCCTGTCGGGCTCCATCGAGCCCTGTCGGGTTTGCTCGGGCCCTGTCGAGCTCCATCGGACCCTATCAGGCTTTGTCGGGTCCTTTCGGGTTTGCTCAGGCCCTGTCGGGCCTTGTCAGGCCCTGTAGGGTTTGCTCGGGCCCTGTCGGGTTTGCCCGCGTCCTGTCGGGCTCCGTCAGGCCCTGTCAGATTCGCTCGGGCCCTGTCGGGTTTGCTCGGGCCCTGTCAGGCTCCGTCAGGCCCTGTCGGGTTTGCTCGGGCCCTATCGGGCTCCGTGGGGCCCTGTCGGGTTTGCTTGGGCCCTGTCGGGCTCCGTGGGGCCCTGTCGGGTTTCCTCGGGCCCTGTCGGGCTCCATCGAGCCCTGTCAGGCTCCGTCGGGCCCTGTCAGGTTTGCTTGGGCCCTGTCGGGCTCCGTCGAGCCCCGTCGGGTTTGCTCGGGCCCTGTCAGGCTCTGTCGGGCCCTGTCTGGTTTCCTCGGGCCCTGTCGGGCTCCTTCGAACCCTGTCGGGTTTGCTCGGGCCCTTTCGGGTTTGCTCGGGCCCTGTCAGGCTCCGTCAGGCCCTGTCGGGTTTGCTCGGGCCCTATCGAGCTCCATCGGGCCCTGTCGGGTTTCCTCGGGCTTTGTCGGTCTCCATCGAGCCCTGTCAGGCTCCGTCGGGCCCTGTCGGGTTTGCTCGGGCCCTGTCGGGTTGGCTCAGGCACTGTCGGGTTTGCTCAGGCCCTGTCGGGTTTGCTCGGGCCCTGTCGGGTTTGCTCGGGCCCTGTCGGACTCCACTGAGCCCTGTCAGGCTCCGTCGACCCCTGTCAGGTTTCCTCGGGCCCTGTCGGGCTCCATCGAACCCTGTCAGGCTTTGACGGGTCCTGTCGGGTTTGCTCAGGCCCTGTCAGGCTCCGTCGACCCCTGTCAGGTTTGCTCGGGCCCTGTCGGGCTCCGTCGGGCCCTGTCAGGTTTGCTCGGGCCCTGTCGGGTTTGCTCAGGCCCTGTCAGGCTCCGTCGAGCCCTGTCGGGTTTGCTCGTGCCCTGTCGGGCTCCGTCGGGCCCTGTCAGGCTTTGTCAGGTCCTGTCGGGATTGCTCAGGCCCTGTCGGGCCTTGTCAGGCCCTGTCGGGTTTGCTCGGGCCCTGTCGGGTTTGCCCTGTCCTGTCGGGCTCCGTCGGGTCCTGTCAGATTCGCTCGGGCCCTGCCGGGTTTGCTCGGGCCCTGTCAGGCTCCGTCAGGCCCTGTCGGGTTTGCTCGGGCCCTGTCGGGTTTGCTGGGGCCCTGTCGGGCTCCGTCGGGCCCTGTCGGGTTTGCTCGGGCCCTGTCAGGCTCCGTCGAGCCCTGGCGGGTTTGCTCGGGCCCTGTCGGGCCTTGTCGGGCCCTGTTGGGTTTGCTCGGGCTCTGTCGGGCTCTAGCATGCCCTGTCGGGTTTGCCCGGGCCCTGTCAGGCTCCGTCAAGCCCTGTCGGGTTTGCTCGGGCCCTGTCGGGTTTGCTAGGGCCCTGTCGGGCTCCGTCGGGCCCTGTCTGGTTTCCTCAGGCCCTGTCGGGCTCCGTCGGGCCCTGTTGGGTTTGCTCAGGCCCTGTCGGGTTTGCTGAAGCCCTGTCAGGCTTCGACGGACCCTGTCGGGTTTGCTCGGGCCCTGTCGGGCTCCGTCGAGCCCTTTCGGGTTTGCTCGGGCCCTGTCAGGCTCCGTCGGGGCCTGTTGGATTTCCTCGGGCCCTGTTGGGTTTTCTCGGGCCCTGTCGGGTTTCCTCGGGCCCTGTCGGAATCTATCGAGCCCTGTCAGGCTCCGTCGGGCTCTTTCGGGTTTGCTCAGGCCCTGTCGGGCTCCGTCGGTCCCTGTCAGGCTTTGTCAGGTCCTGTCAGGTTTGCTCGGGCCCTGTCGGGCCTTGTCAGGCCCTGTCGGGTTTGCTCGGGCTCTCTTGGGCTCCAGCATGCCCTGTCGGGTTTGCCCGGGCCCTGTCAGGCTCCGTCAGGCCCTGTCGGGTTTGCTCGGGCCCTATCGGGCTCCGTGGGGCCCTGTCGGGTTTCCTTGGGCCCTGTCGGGCTCCATCGAGCCCTGTCAGGCTCCGTCAAGCCCTGTCGGGTTTGCTCGTGCCCTGTCGGGCTCCGTCGGGCCCTGTCAGGCTTTGTCAGGTCCTGTCGGGTTTGCTCAGGCCCTGTCGGGTTTGCTCGGGCCCTGTCGGGTTTGCCCTGTCCTGTCGGGCTCCGTCGGGCCCTGTCAGATTCGCTCGGGCCCTGCCGGGTTTCCTCGGGCCCTGTCAGGCTCCGTCAGGCCCTGTCGGGTTTTCTCGTGCCCTGTCGGGCTCCGTCGGGCCCTGTCAGGTTTGCTTGCGCCCTGTCGGGATCCGTTGGGCCCTGTCGGGTTTGCTCGGGCCCTGTCGGGCTCCTCCGTGCCCTGTCAGGTTTGCTCGGGCCCTGTCGGGTTTGCTCGGGCCCTGTCAGGCTCCGTCGAGCCCTGTCGGGTTTGCTCGGGCCCTGTCAGGCTCCGTCGGGCCCTGTCGGGTTTGCTCGGGCCCTGTCGGGTTTCCTTGTGCCCTGTCAGGCTCCATCGAGCCCTGTCAGGCTTTGTCGAACCCTGTCAGGTTTGCTCGGGCCATGTCGGGTTTGCTCGGGCCCTGTCAGGCTCTGTCGGGCCCTGTCTGGTTTCCTCGGGCCCTGTCGGGCTCCTTCGAGCCCTGTCGGGTTTCCTCGGGCCCTGTCGGGCTCTATCGAGCCCTGTCAGGCTCCGTCAGGCCTTTTCGGGTTTGCTCGGGCCCTGTCGGGCTCCGTCGGGCCCTGTCAGGCTTTGTCAGGTCCTGTCAGGTTTGTTCGGGCCCTGTCGGGCCTTGTCGGGCCCTGTCGGGTTTGCTCGGGCTCTGTCGGGCTCCGTTGGGCCCTGTTGGGTTTGCTCGGGCTCTGTCGGGTTTGCTCAGGCCCTGTCGGGTTTGCTCGGGCCCTGTCAGGCTCCGTCAAGCCCTGTCGGGTTTGCTCGGGCCCTGTCGGGTTTGCTAGGGCCCTGTCGGGCTCCGTCGGGCCCTGTCTGGTTTCCTCAGGCCCTGTCAGGATCCGTCGGGCCCTGTCGGGTTTGCTCAGGCCGTGTCGGGTTTGCTGAAGCCCTGTCAGGCTTCGACGGACCCTGTCGGGTTTGCTCGGGCCCTGTCGGGCATTGTCGAGCCCTGTCGGGTTTGCTCGGGCCCTGTCAGGCTCCGTCGCGCTCTGTCGGGTTTCCTCGGGCCCTGTCGGGCTCCATCGAGCCCTGTCGGGTTTGCTCGGGCCCTGTCGGGCTCCATCGGACCCTGTCAGGCTTTGTCGGGTCCTGTCGAGTTTGCTCAGGCCCTGTCGGGCCTTGTCAGGCCCTGTCGGGTTTGCTCGGGCCCTGTCGGGTTTGCCCGCGTCTTGTCGGGCTCCGTCGGGCCCTGTCAGATTCGCTCGGGCCCTGTCGGGTTTGCTCGGGCCCTGTCAGGCTCCGTCAGGCCCTGTCGGGTTTGCTCGTGCCCTGTCGGGCTCCGTCGGGCCCTGTCAGGTTTGCTTGCGCCCTGTCGGGATCCGTTGGGCCCTGTCGGGTTTGCTCGGGCCCTGTCGGGCTCCTTCGTGCCCTGTCAGGTTTGCTCGGGCCCTGTCGGTTTGCTCGGGCCCTGTCAGGCTCCATCGAGCCCTGTCAGGCTTTGTCGAACCCTGTCAGGTTTGCTCGGGCCGTGTCGGGTTTGCTCGGGCCCTGTCAGGCTCCGTCGAGCCCTGGCGGGTTTGCTCGGGCCCTGTCGGGCCTTGTCGGGCCCTGTCAGGTTTGCTCGGGCTCTGTCGGGCTCTAGCATGCCCTGTCGGGTTTGCCCGGGCCCTGTCAGGCTCCGTCAGGCCCTGTCGGGTTTGCTCGGGCCCTATCGGGCTCCGTGGGGCCCTGTCGGGTTTCCTCGGGCCCTGTCGGGCTCCATCGAGCCCTGTCAGGCTCCGTCGGGCCCTTTCGGGTTTGCTCGGGCCCTGTCGGGCTCCGTCAGGCCCTGTCGGATTTGCTGAGGCCCTGTCGGGTTTGCTCGAGCCCTGTCGGGCTCAATCGGGCCCTGTCGGGTTTGCTCGGGCCCTATCGGGCTCCGTCGGGCCCTGTCTGGTTTCCTCGGGCCCTGTCAGACTCCATCGAGCCCTGTCAGGCTCCGTCAGGCCCTGTCGGGTTTGCTCGGGCCCTATCGGGCTCCGTCGGGCCCTGTCGGGTTTCCTCGGGCTCTGTCGGTCTCCATCGAGCCCTGTCAGGCTCCGTCAGGCCCTGTCGGGCTCCATCGAGCCCTGTCAGGCTCCGTCGGACCCTATCAGGCTTTGCTCGGGCCCTGTCGGGCTCCGTCAGGCCCTGTCGGGTTTGCTCGGGCCCTATCGAGCTCCGTCCGGCCCTGTCGGGTTTCCTCGGGCTTTGTCGGTCTCCATCGAGCCCTGTCAGGCTCCGTCAGGCCCTGTCGGGTTTGCTCGGGCCCTGACGGGTTGGCTCAGGCACTGTCAGGCTTGCTCAGGCCCTGTCGGGTTTGCTCGGGCCCTGTCGGGTTTGCTCGGGCCCTGTCGGGCTTCCTCGGGCCCTGTCGGGCTCCATCGAGCCCTGTCAGGCTCCGTCGGACCCTATCAGGCTTTGCTCGGGCCCTGTCGGGCTCCGTCAGGACCTGTCGGGTTTGCTCGGGCCCTATCGGGCTCCGTCGGGCCCTGTCGGGTTTCCTCGGGCTCTGTCGGTCTCCATCGAGCCCTGTCAGGCTCCGTCGGGCCCTGTCGGGTTTGCTCGGGCCCTGGCGGGTTTGCTCAGGCACTGTCGGGTTTGCTCAGGCCCTGTCGGGTTTGCTTGGGCCCTGTCGGGCTCCGTCGGGCCCTGTTGGGTTTCCTCGGGCCCTGTCGGGCTCCATCGAGCCCTGTCAGGCTCCGTCGGGCCCTTTCGGGTTTGCTCGGGCCCTGTCGGGCTTCGTCGAGCCATGTCGGGTTTCCTCGGGCCCTGTCGGGTTCCATCGAGCCCTGTCAGGCTCCGTCGGGCCTTTTTGGGTTTGCTCGGGCCCTGTCGGGCTCCGTCGGGCCCTGTCAGGCTTTGTCAGGTCCTGTCAGGTTTGTTCTGGCCCTGTCGGGCCTTGTCGGGCCCTGTCGGGTTTGCTCGGGCTCTGTCGGGCTCCGTTAGGCCCTGTCGGGTTTGCTCGGGCACTGTCGGGTTTGCTCAGGCCCTGTCAGGCTCCGTCGACCCCTGTCAGGTTTGCTCGGGCCCTGTCGGGCTCTGTTGAGCCATGTCGGGTTTGCTCGGGCCCTGTCGGGCTCCATCGAACCCTGTCAGGCTTTGTCGGGTCCTGTCGGGTTTGCTCAGGCCCTGTCAGGCTCCGTCGACCCCTGTCAGGTATGCTCGGGCCCTGTCGGGTTTGCTCAGGCCCTGTCAGGCTCCGTCGACCCCTGTCAGGTTTGCTCGGGCCCTGTCAGGCTCCGTCGGGCCCTATCAGGTTTGCTCGGGCCCTGTCGGGTTTGCTCAGGCCCTGTCAGGCTCCGTCGAGCCCTGTCGGGTTTGCTCAGGCCCTGTCGGGCTCCGTCAGGCCCTGTCGGGTTTGCTCGGACCCTGTCGGGTTTGCTGGGGCCCTGTCGGGCTCCGTCGGGCCCTGTCGGGTTTGCTCGGGCCCTATCGGGCTCCGTCAGGCCCTGTCGGGTTTCCTCGGGCCCTGTCGGGCTCCATCGAGCCCTGTCAGGCTCTGTGAGGCTTTGTCGGGTTTCCTCGGGCCCTGTCGGGCTCCGTCGGGCCCTGTCAGGCTTTGTCGGGTCCTGTCGGGTTTGCTCGGGCCCTGTCGGGCCTTTTCGGGCCCTGTCGGGATTGCTCGGGCCCTGTCGGGCTCCGTCGAGCTTTGTCGGGTTTGTTCGGGCCCTTTCGGTTTTACTCAGGCCCTGTCAGGCTCCGACAAGCCCTGTCAGGTTTGCTCGGGCCCTGTCGGATTTGCTCGGGCCCTCTCGGGCTCCGTCGGGCTCTGTCGGGTTTCCTCGGGCCCTGTCAGACTCCGTCAGGCCCTGTCGGGTTTGCTCGGGCCCTGTCGGGTTTGCTGAAGCCCTGTCAGGCTTCGTCGGACCCTGTCGGGTTTGTTCAGGCCCTGTCAGGCTCCGTCAGGCCCTGTCGGGTTTGCTCGTGCCCTGTCGGGCTCCGTCGGGCCCTGTCAGGCTTTGTCAGGCCCTGTCGGGTTTGCTCGGGCCCTGTCGGTTTTGCTGAAGCCCTGTCAGGCTTCGTCGGACCCTGTCGGGTTTGCTAAGGCCCTGTCAGGCTCCGTCAGGCCCTGTCGGGTTTGCTCGTGCCCTGTCGGGCTCCGTCGGGCCCTGTCAGGCTTTGTCAGGTCCTGTCGGGTTTGCTCAGGCCCTGTTGGGCCTTGTCGGGCCCTGTCAGATTCGCTCAGGCCCTGTCGGGTTTGCTCGGGCCCTGTCAGGCTCCGTCAGGCCCTGTCGGGTTTTCTCGTGCCCTGTCGGGCTCCGTCGGGCCCTGTCAGGTTTGCTTGCGCCCTGTCGGGATCCGTTGGGCCCTGTCAGGTTTGCTCGGGCCCTGTCGGGCTCCTTCGTGCCCTGTCAGGTTTGCTCGGGCCCTGTCGGGTTTGCTCGGGCCCTGTCAGGCTCCGTCGAGCCCTGTCGGGTTTGCTCGGGCCCTGTCAGGCTCCGTCGGGCCCTGTCGGGTTTCCTTGGGCCCTGTCAGGCTCCATCGAGCCCTGTCAGGCTTTGTCGAACTCTGTCAGGTTTGCTCGGGCCATGTCGGGTTTGCTCGGGCCCTGTCGGGCTCTGTCGGGCCCTGTCTGGTTTCCTCGGGCCCTGTCGGAATCTATCGAGCCCTGTCAGGTTTGCTCGGGCGGTGTCGGGTTAGCTCGGGCCCTGTCAGGCTCCGTCGAGCCCTGGCGGGTTTGCTCGGGCCCTGTCGGGCCTTGTCGGGCCCTGTCGGGTTTGCTCGGGCTCTCTCGGGCTCTAGCATGCCCTGTCGGGTTTGCCCGGGCCTTGTCAGGCTTTGTCAGGCCCTGTCGGGTTTGCTCGGGCCCTGTCGGGCTCCTTCGGGCCCTGTCGGGTTTCCTCGGGCCCTGTCGGGCTCTATCGAGCCCTGTCAGGCTCCGTCAGGCCTTTTCGGGTTTGCTCGGGCCCTGTCGGGCTCCGTCGGGCCCTGTCAGGCTTTGTCAGGTCCTGTTCAGGTTTGTTCGGGCCCTGTCGCGCCTTGTCGGGCCCTGTCGGGTTTGCTCGGGCTCTGTCGGGCTCCGTTGGGCCCTGTCGGGTTTGCTCGGGCTCTGTCGGGTTTGCTCGGGCCCTGTCGGGTTTGCTCGGGCCCTGTCAGGCTCCGTCAAGCCCTGTCGGGTTTGCTCGGGCCCTGTCGGGTTTGCTAGGGCCCTGTCGGGCTCCGTCGGGCCCTGTCTGGTTTCCTCAGGCCCTGTCGGGATCCGTCGGGCCCTGTCGGGTTTGCTCAGGCCGTGTCGGGTTTGCTGAAGCCCTGTCAGGCTTCGACGGACCCTGTCGGGTTTGCTCGGGCCCTGTCGGGCATTGTCGAGCCCTGTCGGGTTTGCTCGGGCCCTGTCAGGCTCCGTCGCGCCCTGTCGGGTTTCCTCGGGCCCTGTCGGGCTCCATCGAGCCCTGTCGGGTTTGCTCGGGCCCTGTCCGGTTTGCCCGCGTCTTGTCGGGCTCCGTCGGGCCCTGTCAGATTCGCTCGGGCCCTGTCGGGTTTGCTCGGGCCCTGTCAGGCTCCGTCAGGCCCTGTCGGGTTTGCTCGTGCCCTGTCGGGCTCCGTCGGGCCCTGTCAGGTTTGCTTGCGCCCTGTCGGGATCCGTTGGGCCCTGTCGGGTTTGCTCGGGCCCTGTCGGGCTCCATCGAGCCCTGTCAGGTTTGCTCGGGCCCTGTCGGGTTTGCTCGGGCCCTGTCAGGCTCCGTCAAGCCCTGTCGAGTTTGCTCGGGCCCTGTCAGGCTCCGTCGGGCCCTGTCGGGTTTCCTTGGGCCCTGTCAGGCTCCATCGAGCCCTGGCAGGTTTGTTCGGGCCGTGTCGGGTTTGCTCGGGCCCTGTCAGGCTCCGTCGAGCCCTGGCGGGTTTGCTCGGGCCCTGTCAGGCTCTGTCAGGCCCTGTCGGGTTTGCTCGGGCCCTATCGGGCTCCGTGGGGCCCTGTCGGGTTTCCTAGGGCCCTGTCGGGCTCCATCGAGCCCTGTCAGGCTCCGTCGGGCCCTTTCGGGTTTGCTCGGGCCCTGTCGGGCTCCGCCAGGCCCTGTCGGATTTGCTCAGGCCCTGTCGGGTTTGCTCGAGCCCTGTCAGGCTCCATCGGGCCCTGTCGGGTTTGCTCGGGCCCTATCGGGCTCCGTCGGGCCCTGTCGGGTTTCCTCGGGCTCTGTCGGTCTCCATCGAGCCCTGTCAGGCTCTGTCGGGCCCTTTCGGGTTTGCTCGGGCCCTGTCGGGTTTGCTCAGGCACTGTTGGGTTTGCTCAGGCCCTGTCGGGTTTGCTCGGGCCCTGTCGGGCTTCCTCGGGCCCTGTCGGGCTCCATCGAGCCCTGTCAGGCTCCGTCGGACCCTATCAGGCTTTGCTCGGGCCCTGTCGGGCTCCGTCAGGCCCTGTCGGGTTTGCTCGGGCCCTATCGGGCTCCGTCGGGCCCTGTCGGGTTTCCTCGGGCTCTGTCGGTCTCCATCGAGCCCTGTCAGGCTCCGTCGGGCCCTGTTGGGTTTGCTCAGGCCCTGTCGGGTTTGCTCAGGCACTGTCGGGTTTGCTCAGGCCCTGTCGGGTTTGCTTGGGCCCTGTCGGGCTCCGTCGGGCCCTGTCGGGTTTCCTCGGGCCCTGTCGGGCTCCATCGAGCCCTGTCAGGCTCCGTCGGGCCCTTTCGGGTTTGCTCGGGCCCTGTCGAGCTCCGTCGAGCCCTGTCGGGTTTCCTCGGGCCCTGTCGGGTTTGCTCAGGCCCTGTCGGGTTCCATCGAGCCCTGTCAGGCTCCGTCGGGCCTTTTTGGGTTTGCTCGGGCCCTGTCGGGCTCCGTCGGGCCCTGTCAGGCTTTGTCAGGTCCTGTCAGGTTTGTTCTGGCCCTGTCGGGCCTTGTCGGGCCCTGTCGGGTTTGCTCGGGCTCTGTCAGGCTCCGTTGGTCCCTGTCGGGTTTGCTCGGGCACTGTCGGGTTTGCTCGGGCCCTGTCGGGCTCCGTCGAGCCCTGTCGGGTTTCCTTGGGCCCTGTCGGGTTCCATCGAGCCCTGTCAGGCTCCGTCAAGCCCTGTCGGGTTTGCTCAGGCCCTGTCAGGCTCCGTCAGGCCCTGTCGGGTTTGCTCGGGCCCTGTCGGGTTTGCTGGGGCCCTGTCGGGCTCCGTCGGGCCCTGTCGGGTTTGCTCGGGCCCTGTCGGGCTCCGTCTAGCCCTGTCGGGTTTCCTCGGGCCCTGTCGGGCTCCATCGAGCCCTGTCAGGCTCTGTGAGGCTTTGTCGGGTTTGCTCGGGCCCTGTCGGGCTCCGTCGGGCCCTGTCAGGCTTTGTCGGGCCCTGTCGGGTTTGCTCGGGCCCTGTCGGGCCTTGTCGGGCCCTGTCGGGATTGCTCGGGCCCTTTCGGTTTTACTCAGGCCCTGTCAGGCTCCGACAAGCCCTGTCAGGTTTGCTCGGGCCCTGTCGGGTTTGCTCGGGCCCTCTTGGGCTCTGTCGGGCTCTGTCGGGTTTCCTCGGGCCCTGTCAGGCTCCGTCAGGCCCTGTCGGGTTTGCTCGGGCCCTGTCGGGTTTGCTGAAGCCCTGTCAGGCTTCGTCGGACCCTGTCGGGTTTGCTAGGGCCGTGTCGGGCTCCGTCGGGCCCTGTCCGGTTTGCTCGGGCCCTGTCGGATTTGCTTGAGCCCTGTCGGGCTCCGTCGAGCCATGTCGGTTTTGCTCGGGCCCTGTCGGGCTCCATCGAACCCTGTCAGGCTTTGTCGGGCCCTGTCGGGTTTGCTCAGGCCCTGTCAGGCGCCGTCGACCCCTGTCAGGTTTGCTCGGGCCCTGTTGGGCTCCGTCGGGCCCTGTCAGGTTTGCTCGGGCCCTGTTGGGCTCCGTCGGGCCCTGTCAGGTTTGCTCAGGCCCTGTCAGGCTCCGTCGAGCCCTGGCGGGTTTGCTCGGGCCCTGTCAGGCTCCGTCAGGCCCTGTCGGGTTTGCTCGGGCCCTGTCAGGTTTGCTAGGGCCCTGTTGGGCTCCGTCGGGCCCTGTCTGGTTTCCTCGGGCCCTGTCGGGTTTCGTCGGACCCTGTCGGGTTTGCTCGGGCCCTGTCGGGTTTGCTGAAGTCCTGTTGGGCTTCGTCGGACCCTGTTGGGTTTGCTCGGGCCCTCTCGGGCTCCGTCGAGCCCTGTCGCGTTTGCTCGGGCCCTGTCAGGCTCCGTCGCGCCCTGTCGGGTTTCCTCGGGCCCTGTCGGGCTCCATCGAGCCCTGTCAGGTTTGCTCGGGCCCTGTCGGGTTTGCTCGGGCCCTGTCAGGCTCCATCGGACCCTGTCAGGCTTTGTTGGGTTCTGTCAGGTTTGCTCGGGCCCTGTCGGGTTTGCCCGCGTCCTGTCGGGCTTTGTCAATCCCAGTCAGGTTTGCTCGGGCCCTGTCAGGCTCCGTCAGGCCCTGTCGGGTATGCTCTTGCCCTGTCGGGCTCCGTCGCGCCCTGTCGGGTTTGCTCGGGCTCTGTCGGGCTCCAGCGTGCCCTGTCGGGCTTCCTCGGGCCCTGTCGGGCTCCATCGAGCCCTGTCAGGCTTCGTCGGGCCCTTGCGGGTTTGCTCGGGCCCTGTCGGGCTCCGTCAGGCCCTGTCGGGTTCGCTCGGGCCCTATCGGGCTCCGTCGGGCCCTGTCGGGTTTCCTCGGGCCCTGTCGGGCTCCATCGAGCCCTTTCAGGCTCCGTCGGGCCCTTTCGGGTTTGCTTGGGCCCTGTCGGGCTCCGTCGGGCCCTGTCGGGTTTGCTCGGGCCCTGTCGGGTTTGCTCGGGCCCTGTCAGGCTTTGTCAAGCCCTGTCGGGTTTGCTATGGCCCTGTCGGGCTCCGTCGGGCCCTGTCTGGTTTCCTCAGGCCCTGTCGGACTCCGTCGAGCCCTGTCGGGTTTGCTCGGGCCCTGTCAGGCTCCGTCGCGCCCTGTCGGGTTTCCTCGGGCCCTGTCGGGCTCCATCGAGCCCTGTCGGGTTTGCTCGGGCCCTGTCGGGCTCCATCGGACCCTGTCAGGCTTTGTCGGGTCCTGTCGGGTTTGCTCAGGCCCTGTCGGGCCTTGTCAGGCCCTGTCGGGTTTGCTCAGGCCCTGTCGGGCTCCGTTGGGCCCTGTCAGATTCGCTCGGGCCCTGTCGGGTTTGCTCGGGCCCTGTCAGGCTCCGTCAGGCCCTGTCGGGTTTGCTCGGGCCCTGTCAGGCTCCCCTTGTCCTCAGGACTCATTCCACATCCTGGGCACCCCACATTGTCCCCAGGGTGCAACTTGTGGGGCCAGGATTTGGGGTACAGGGTTTGGGGGTGCAGGGTTTAGTGGTGTAGGGTTTGGGGGTGCAGGTCTTGGGGAGGCAGAATTGGGGGTTCAGGTTTTTAGAGTTCAGGGATTTGGGGGTGCAGATTTTGGGTGTTCAGGACCTGGGGGTGCAGGATTTGGGGATGTAGGTTTGGGGTGCAGGGCTTAGGGTTTCAGTACCTTGGGTTGAAGAGGTTTGGGGGGAAGGGTTGTGTACGGCAGGATTTTGGGGTGCAGGGCTTTGGGCTGAATGTTTGGGGGTGCAGGGTTCGCATGTTTAGGAACTGGGGGTGCAGAATTTGGGTTTGCAGGTTTGGGGAATTTTGCGGTAAAGGATTTGGGGTGCAGGGTTGGGGGACGCAGGATCTGAGGGTGCAGCGTTTGGGGTGCAGAGTTAGGGGCTGCAGGATCTGGGGTGCAGGGTTTGGGGGGCACTGTTTTGGGGGGAAAGATTTGCGAGATGCAGGGTTTAAGGGTTTAGAATTGGAGGTGTCGAATTTTGGGGTGCAGGAGGTGTGGGGTTTGGGGTTGCAGGATTTGGGGGAGAATGGTTTGGGGGTGCAAGACTTGAGGGTGCAGGGTTTGGGGGTTTGGGACATGGGGCTGGAGGATTTGGGGGTGCAGGATTTGGGGTGCAGTGTGTGGGGGTGCAAGATCTTGGGGTGTACGAGCGTTGGGTGTGGGATTTGAAGGACAATGATTTGGGGGTGCAGGGATTGGGGGTGTAGGGTTTTGGGGTTGCTGCGTTTGGAGATTCGGGATGTGGAGGTCAAGGATTTAGGGGTACAAGGGCTGGTTGCAGGATTTGGGGTGCAGGGTTTGGTTGCAGGATTTGGGGTGCAGGGTTTGAAGTGCAGGGCTAAAGGGGGCAGGATTTGGAGGTGCAAGATTTGGTGGTCTGGGGTACTGGGCTGCAGGGTTTTGGGGTGCGGGATTTGGGGGTGCAGGTTCCATGTCTTTAGGAACTGGGCGGGGAGGGTTTCTTGGTGCGGACTTTTGAGTGCAAGTTTGAGGGGCCTTGATTTTGGGGTGCATGGTTTGGGGGGCAGGATTCCGGGTGTAAGGTTTTGAGGTGCAGGACTTGGGGGTGCAGGTTTCACGCGTTAAGGAACTGGGGCTGCAGAGGTTGGGGGTGCAGCGTTGTGGGCTGCAGGGTTGAAGGGTGCAGGATTTAGGGGTACAGGTTTTGGGGGTGCAGGAGCTGGGGGTGCAGGCTGTAGGGATCAGAATATGGGGGTGCAGGGTTCTGGGGTGCAGGATCTGGGTGAGCAGGCTGTTGGGGTACAGAACCTTGTAGTTCAGCGTTTAGAGGCAGGATTTGGGGGTGCAGGGCTTTGGGGTGAGGGGTCTGGGGTGAGGGGTTCAGGTGTTCAGCACCTGGGGGTGCAGGACCTGAGGGTTGGAGGATTTGGGGGTGCAGGGATTTGGGGGTGCAGGGATATGGGGTGCAACTTGTGGGGTGCAGAGTTTTGGGTATAGGGTTTTGGGGTGCAGAGTTTTGGGGGGGGGGATTGGGGGAGCAGGGTTTCAGGGTGCAAGGTTCAGTGGTGCAGGGTTCTGGGGGTGCAGGGTTTAGCGCCAGAATTGGGGGTGCAGGGTTTGGGATTGCAGGGTGTTGGGGGAAGGATCTGGGGGTACAAGATGTGGGGTAGCAGGGTTTTGGGGTGCAACTTGTGGGGGCAGGATTTGGGGTCCAGGAGGTTGGGGGTGCAGGGTTTGGGGTGTAGGATTTAGTGGAGCAGGGACTGGGGGTGAAGGTCTTGTGGAGGCAGAATTGGGGGTGCAGGTCTTGGGGAGGCAGAATTGGGGGTGCAGATTTTGGCTGTTCAGGACCTGGGGGTGCAGGATTTGGGGATGTAGGTTTTGGGGGGTAGATTTTGGGGTGCTGGGTTCGGCACATGGGTCTGGAGGATTTGGGGGTGCAGGGTTAAGGGGTTTAGGATTTTGGGGTGCACAGTTTAGGGTGCACGTTCTGGGCATGTATGATTTGAGAGTGCAGGGCTTTGGGGTACAGGATTTGGGGTGCAGGCTTTTGGGGTCAGGATCTGGGGGTGCAGGGTGTTGGGGAGAAGGATTTGGGGGTGCAGCATTTTGAAGGGCAGGGTTTGGAGGAGGGAGGGTTTGGGGGTGAAGGATTTGGTGGTTCAGGTTTTGGGGGTGCAGTGTTAAGGGGGTGGAGGATTAGGGGTGCAGGATTTGGGGGTTCAGGATTTGGGGGTGCAGGGTATGGGAGGGAAGGATCTGGGGCTTCAGGATTTGGGGGTGCACCGTTTGGGGATTCAGGGTTTAGAAGTCAGGTCTCAGAGTGCAGAGTTTGGGGTGCAGGGGCTTGGGGGGAAATTGAATGTTGCAGAGTGTGGGGTGCACAGGACTGGGGCACAGGATTTGGGGGTGCGGGGTTTCAGGATTCAAGATTTGGAGGTGTGGAGTTTTGGGGTGTAGGGGTTGGGAATGCAGGGTGGTGGGGGTGAGAGATTTGGGTGCAGGATTTGGGGGTGCAGAGTCTTGGGAGTCAAGGATCTAGGGCTGCAGGATTTGGGGGTTCAGTGTTTAGGGCAGCACAATCTTGGGGTGCAGGGGTTTGCAGTGAAAGGTTTGGTAGGCAGGATTTGGGGTGCAGGATTCTGGGCTGCTGGGTTTGGGGTACAGGATTTGGTGTTGCAGGGATGGGGTTGAAGGGCTTGGGTTTCCAGGCCTTTGAGGTGCAGGATTTGGAGGTGCAAGGTTTGGGAGGGAATTCTTTGGGGTGCAGGGTTTGGGGTTCCAGGAGGTGGGGGAAGGACCTTGGGGTGTAGGGTTTGGGGGGGCAGGGTTTTGGGGGAAGGATTTGGGGGTGCAGGGTTTTGAAGTGCAGCGTTTCAGGGGGGCATGATTTTGGGGGTGCACATGTGGGGGTCCAGGTTTGGGGGGTGCAGAGTTTGTGAATGGAGGATTTTGGGGTGCTGGGTTTGGGGCTGCCTAATTTGGGGGTGCAGTGTTTGGGTGTTCAGGACCTGGGGGTGCTGCGTTTGGGAATGCAGGCTTTGGGGGTGCAGGGCTCAGGATTTGGGAGGGCAGGATTAGGGGGTGTAAGATTTCAGGGTTTAGGGGTGCAAAGTCTGGTAGGGCTGAATTATAGGGGTGCAGGATTTGAGGGGCAGGGTTTGGGGGTGCAGGTTTTGAGGGTGCAAGGTTTGGGTGTTTAAGATTTAGGGGAGCAGGATCTTGGGGTGCAGGGTTTGGGGGTGCAGGGCTTTTGGGTGAGGGATTTAGGGTTCAGGCTTAGGGGTGCAGGGTTTGGGGGTGCAGGGTGTTGGGGAAGGATTTGGGGGTACAGGGTTTGGAGGTGCAGTGTTTCAGGGATCACGGTTTGGGGGACAGAATTTGGGGTGCAGGGTTTGGGATGGCAGGATTAGGGGGAGCAAGACTGTGGGGTGCAGGGGTTTGGGGTGAAGGGTTTGGTAGGGCACGATTTGGGGTGCAGGCTTTAGGAAGGAAGGAAGGAAAGAAGGATCTGGAGGTGCAGGATTTGGGGGTGCAGGGTTTAGGGGTGCAGGATTTAAGGGTGCAGGGGTTTGGGTGAAGGGTTTGGTAGGGCAGGAATTTGGGGTGCAGGGTTTGGGGGTGCAGGGTGTTTGGGGAACGATCTGGGGGTACAGGGTTTGGGGTGCTGGGTTTGGGGGTTAAAGGATTTGCGGGGGCAGGGTTCAGGTGTTCAGGACCTGGGCGTGCAGGGTTTGCGGGTTCAAGGTTCCAGGTGCATTGTTTGGGGGGAGAGGATTTGGGGGTGCAGAGTTTTGGGGTGCAGGGCTTGTGAGAGAGGAATCGGGGGTGCAGGATTTGGGGGTTCAGGGTTTAGGGTAGCAGGATCTTGGGGCGCAGGATATGGGGGTGCAGTGTTTGTGGGTGCAGGGTTCTGGGGGTCAGGATCTGGGGGTGCATGATTTGGGGGCTCAGGGTTTGGGGATGAAGGGTCTTGGGGTGCTGGGCTTTGGGGTGCAGTGTTGGGGTGCAGGGTTTAGGGGGGCAGGTTTTGCGTGTTCAGGAACTGGGGGTGCAGGATTTTGCGTTGAAGGGCTCTGGGGTGCCAGGGTTGGCCTGCAGGGGTTGGGGTGCAGTATTTTGGGGCGCAGGGGTTTGGGGTTCAGGACCTGTGGCTGCAGGGTCTTAGGGAACTGGATTTCAGGGGTGCAGGATTTAAGGGGTGCAGGGGCTTTGGGAGAGGGATTTGGGCTTCAGGGTCTGAGGGGTGCAGGGTTTGGTGTGGAAGGGTTTGGGGGTGCCTGGTTTAGGGTTGCAGGATTTGGGGGTCAAGGGTCTGGAGGTGCCAGGGTTTTGGGGGGCAGGATATAGGGGTGCAGGATTTGAGGGTGCAGGGTTGTGGAGTGCAGAGATTTGCAGGTGCAAGATCTGGGATTGTAGGGTTTTGGGGTGCAGGTTTTGGGGAGGAAGGATTTGGGGTGCAGGGTTTAAAGGTTCACGATCTGGAGGTGCAGCGTTTTGGGGTGCAGGGTTATGGGGCTATGGGTTTTGGGAGGGAAGGATCTGGGGGTGCAGGGTGTAGGGATCACAGTATGGGGGTGCAGGATTCTGGGGTGCAGGATCTGGGGAGCAGGATCTGGGGGAGCAGGGTTTGGGGTGCAGAACCTTGTTGTTCAGGGTTTAGAGGCAGGATTTGGGGGTGCAGGGCTTTGGGGTGAGGAGTTGGGAGTGCAGGGTTCAGGACTTGGGGGTTGGAAGATTTGGGGGTTGGAGGATTTGGAGGTGCAGGGTTGGGTAAGGAAGGATCTGAGGGCACAGGGTTTGAAGTTTCAGGACTTGGGGTGCAGGATTTGGGGGTACAGGATTAATGGGTGCAGGGTGTTTGGGGAAAGGATTTGGGGGTGCAGGGTTTTGAAGTGCAGGGTTTAAAGGGGCAGGATATGGGGTGAACGATTTGGGGGTGCACATTTTTGGGGTGTGTAAGATTTGAGAGTGCAGGGATTTGGGGTGAGCGATTTCAGGGTGCCGGGTTTGGGGGGGAAGGATCTGTGGGTGCAGGGTTTGTCAGTGCATTGATTGGGGGTCAGAATTTGGGGGCGCAGGGTTTGTGGGGCAGGATTTTGGGTGTAGGGTTTGGGGAGCAGGATCTGGGGGTGATGGATTTGGGTGACAAGGTTTCACAGGCGGGCTTTGGGGGAGCAGAGTTCAGGGGTGCAAGGTTTTGGGGCACAGGTTTGGACATAAAAGATTCGGGGGCGAATGGTTTGGGGGAACGATTTTGGGGTGCAGGATTTGGGGTGCAGTATTTGGGGTTGCAGGTTTGGGGGGTGCAAGTTGTGGGGCGGCAGGATATCGGGTATAGGGTTCTGGGCTGCAGGGTTTGGGGGTGCAGGATTTCAACGTGCAGGGTTCTGGGGTGCAGTATCTGGGGGTCCAGGGTCTGGCAGTGCATTGGCTTTGGGGGTTGAAGGATTTGGGGGTGCAGGGTTTGGGGATGCAGGATTTGGGGGTGCAGGATTTGGGGGTGCAGGATTTGGGGGCAGGATTTTCAGTGCAGGGCTTCAGGGTACAGAACTTGGTGGTGCAGGATCTGGGGGTGCAGGTTTTCGGTGGGGAATTTGGGGGTGCAGGGTGTTGAGGAAGGATCTGGGGGTGCAATATTTGGGCTTTAAGGGTTTAGGGGGCAGGATCTGGCAGTGCAGAGTTTGGGGACAGGACCTGGGGGTGCAGCGATTGGGGTTACAGGTTCTGGGGGTGCAGGGTCGAGGGAATTATTTGAGGTGCAGGGTTATGAGAGTGCAGGATTTCTGGGTGCAGAGTTTGGGGTGCTGGGTATGGGGCAGCAGCATCTGGGGGTGTAGGTTTTGGGGGTTCATTCATTTGGGGGGAGGATCTGGGGGTGCAGGGTTTAAGGGTTCAGGATTTGGAGGTGTAGGGTTTTGGGGTAAAGGGTTCTGGGTTGAGGTTTTGGGGTGAAAGATTTGGGGATGCAGTGTTAAGGGGTGGAGGCTTAGAGGTGCAAGATTTGGGGGTGGAGAGTTTTCGTGTGTCTGATTTGGGGGTGCAGGGTCTGGGGGTGCAAGATCCTGGAATTCAGGATCTGGGGGTTCAGGATTTGGGGGTGTACAGTATGGGAGGGAAGGATCTGGGGCTTCAGGATTTGGGGGTGCACTGTTTGGGGGTGCAGGGTTTAGAAGTCAGGTCTAAGAGTGCAGCGTTTGGGGTGCAGGGGCTTGGGGGGAAATTTAAGGTTGCAGAGTGTGGGGTGCACAGGACTGGGGCACAGGATTTGGGGGTGCGGGGTTTCAGGGTTCAGGATTTGGAGGTGTGGAGTTTTGGGGTGCAGGGGTTGGGAGTGCAGGGTGGTGGGGGTGAGAGATTTGGGTGCAGGATTTGGGGGTGCAGAGTCTTGGGAGTCAAGGATCCGGGTCTGCAGGATTTGGGGGTTCAGTGTTTAGGGCAGCACAATCTTGGGGTGCAGGGGTTTGCAGTGAAAGGTTTGGTAGGCAGGATTTGGGGTGCAGGATTCTGGGGTGCTGGGTTTGGGGTACAGGATTTGGTGTTGCAGGGATGGGGTTGAAGGGCTTGGGTTTCCAGGCCTTTGAGGTGCAGGATTTGGAGGTGCAAGGTTTGGGAGGGAATTCTTTGGGGTGCAGGGTTTGGGGGCAGGTTTAGGGGTGGAGGGTATAGGACGGAAAGATTTGGGAATGCAGGGTTTGGGGTGCAGGTTTCCGGGTTCAGGAAGGTAGGGAGGGCAGGATTAGGGGGTGCAAGGTTTCAGTTGTAGGGTTTAGGGGTGCAGAGTTCGGTAGGGCCGAATTTGGGGGTGCAGGATCTGGGGTGCAGGGTTTGGGAAGACAGGATCGGGGGTGGAGGATTTGGGGGTGCAGGATTGAGGGGCAGGTTTTGGTGCAGGGCTTGGGGTCAGGATCTGGGGTGCAGGTTTGGGAAGAGTATTTTGGGGTGCAGGATTTTGGGTGCCGTGTCTGCGGGGCAGGTTTGGGGTGATCACTGCTGATCCGCACACACTCGCTCTCTCTGGTATTCACCTCCACTCCTGCTCCTCCACCTCCCCACTGTTCTCTCCATCTCCTCTCTTCTCATTCCCACCACACTCTGCACACAGACGCAACCACTGAGAATGTTCCAGAACACGCTGATCCAAACCCCGCTGGGACCTCCAGGCTCCATGGCAATGTGAAAATTGAGTGTGCCACAGAATCCCTTTGGGTGTCAAACACCTTGAAGGTGCTGGAGTCCAAGCACAACCCCCCGGCACTGCCCACGGCCCTCAGGAGCTCCTGTGGAAACCCCTCCAGGGATGGCGGCTCCAGCCCTGCCCTGGGCAGCCCGTTCAGTGCCCGACAGCCCTCGCTGGGAGGAACAGCTCCCAGGCTCCAGCCAGAAGCTCACCCGGTACCGCTGGGGCCGTCTCCTCTCCTCCTGCCGCTCGTTCCCGGGCAGAGTCCCCGAAGCCCGCTCTCCGGGCGCTCTGCGGGCGGCTCCTGGCCCGGCCGCCCCCCGCACTCCCGCTCTGGCTCCGCCCCAAGGCTCAGGCGGGAACGCCCGCTGCGGCCCGCCCGGCCAATCGCAGCTCGCCGCCTCAGCCTCGCGCGCCGCCGGCCGGTGGCCCCGCCCCCTCATCCCCCATCCCCTCAGGAGGGGCCGCACCCGCTGGTGCTGAGCGCGGAGCCGCTGGTGCCACTCGGAGAGGCTCCAGGGGACACCCCCAAAGGCGATGGAGCCCTGCCCTGTTGGGCAGACGGGGAGGACCTGAGACAGCCCCTGCCCTGTCGCTGTCGGGCACCGCTAGGGGACCGAAAAGATGACGAGGGTTGGAGGCGAGTTCCAGTTCGGCGCCACGGGCATCCTGGGAAAAATAGGCAGGCTGACCCAGAAAGGTACAGCGACCGAGAAGAGCTTAGCTGAGAGAAAATCGCTGAAAGAGACCCGGTCTGGTTTGTGACAAAACCAGGACACCCCCAAATTGTGTACTTTGCCCCAAAAATGGGCCCCAAAAATGCTTTTTCCCCATAAAAATGGGTTCCCCGCAAAACTGAGTGTTTTCCCCCAAAAATGGACCTCAAGTAGTGGAAGTATTGGTTTTTTCCCAAAACAATGGGTCTTGTTCCCTCCAGAATGGGTACTACCCCACGAAAAATGGGACTGAAAATGGGTGTTTCATTCCAAAAATGTGTCCAAAAAATGGTGTTTACCCACAAAATGTGGGCCCAAAAGTTGTTTTTCCCCCCCAAAAAAAATGAGTGCACCCAAAACTGTGTGCACCCTCCAAAAATGGGTCCAAAGATGGGTGTTTCTCCCCAAATATGGCCCTAAAATTGGGGTTTTCTCCAAAATATGCACTTGTTTCTAATAAAAAAATGTGTTTCCTCTGAAAAAATGGATCAAAAAATGAGTGTTTCCCCCAAAAAGGTTATAAATTTTTTTGCAAATTTGCCAAGTTTGGGCAAAATTACGGATTTTCTTGTCAAGATTTGTAGATTTTGGCGCAAAATTGCAAGGTTTTGGGGCAAGATTTGCAATTGGGGGGGAAATGAGTATTTTGAGGCAAGATTTGTGCATTTTTTGGTGAAATTACAGATTTATTTGCGAGAGTTTGGAAGATTTGCAATTTCTTTTTGGCAAAACTACTCAGTTTGGGGGCGTTATTGTGCAAGATGATGAGAGAGGTTCTCCTGCCCCCCTGCTCTGCCCTGGGGAGACCACCCCTGGAATGTTGTGTCCAGTTCTCCCTCAGCTCCAGAAGGACAGGGAACTGCTGCAGAGAGCCCAGCGCAGCCACCAAGATGCTGGAGGGAGTGGAGCATCTGCCGTGTGAGGAAAGGCTGAGGGAGCTGGGGCTCTGGAGCTGGAGAAGAGGAGACTGAGGGGGGACTCATTCCTGGGGATCAATATGGAAAGGGGGGTGTCCCGGAGGCACCCCAGGTTCGTTTAAGGGACAACAGGGTCCAAAACAACTTCTGTTAAACCAGTGAGAAACAGGGTTTTAGCATCCAAAAGTGACTCGAATACAGGTTCGGATACCAGTTGAGGAAAATGATGAAGGGGCAGCAACCAATACGACAGGCGGTGCACAGAGTGCATGCACGTGGCTTCACCAAAACAGTGCCGGAGCCGTCCCTGAGTCCGGGAGGAGTCCGCACTTGCCTGAACACGGTGTGGGGTTATTTTGAAGAGATACACGTGCTGTAGTGAGTACGGAAAGTGCACACTCGCGATTCTGCGAGGGTAAATTTACAATACACTCGCAATCCTGCGAGGGTTAATACACGTGCAGATGTGCACGGAAAGTTACACGTGCTTGTGCGGAAGCAGGGGAGGAAAATACACCCGCGATTGTGCGAGGAAATAATTGATACACGTGCTTGTGTTAAGCACGGAAAGTGCGCGTGCAAACGTGCACGGTGTTACAGACGATCACGATAAACAGCACGTACTCGTCGGAATAAATTGCTTAGAATTTATTGCAGCAAGCGGGCAAAAGAGCGCTGGGCGGCCGGGGAGCCTGCGCTGCGCCACGGCGCCTTTCCAGGAGCGGCCAGCTTGGTTACATGTGGTAAAGGATTACGTATTCATGGTTATTCCAGGAACGCCTATACACATTCATAACTTTTCCTCGAAAAGGCCGTTCTTATTAAAATGAGTTCCAAGGAATTATATCTATAGTCTTCAGCTCTGGCTCTTTCCTGTTGCGCCTGCGCAGTGTCTGCGGGTGGTCACGGGCGGGGGTCTTTTGGATGAAGGCTGCGGTCCGTTTCTTTGTGCATTTCTTATCTTTGGCCTAGCACGCTGGGTTTGGCCAGGGCTCCAAGGCCTTGAGCTGGTTTTCCTCCCGCTTTGTGCTGAAGACCCCGTTATCCCGTTCACACAAGGATGCAACTGGGCCCTTCTCTCTGTCAGTCTCTTCCTGAATGTTCTGCAGGGTACGCTAAATTAGGTTTTTACACGTATCTGTGGAACAAGTTTTTTACAAAGACTACGTACAGGCTGCATTGTTTAATGGCAGCACATACTAATATCACACGCTCAGGTTTCACAGCCACTGATAACATATCCATTTAGACCGGTTTGATTAACAAATATATCGTTAAGTCTATTACAGTCCCTAACCCCAGGAAAAATACACCCACGTGTTTAGAGAGAAATTATCTTACGGATATACGCTTGCCTGAATCTGGCAAGGAATTCTTCAAGAAAATCCACAGGTCCACAAGGCAGAAAGGCCGGGGCACTGCCTGTGCGGCCCCAGGGATGGGTCCCCAGCTTGGTGACCTGCAAACCACGTTTTTGTGCAGACGGGGAGGAATGGGGACTGAATCATTGTTAGGGAGGACGAGACAGGAGGGTGCTGGGGACCCGGAGGGTTCTGAGGAAAGGATTGTCAGCGTTGTGCGATGAGGAACGATTCACACAGACACAGACGGGGCGCACAGGCACAGGGTTCTTGTTGGCAGCAAGAGCAGAGCCAGGCAGAGCTGAGCTCTCTTTTATTAACGGTTCTCCATTTATAGATTTACAGGGATGAGCTTGGGCTAAGAGGTTAGACAAATGACTTTGTTCAATAATTGTTATTCTAAACACACCACACTCCTATTGTGACTGGTTTCAGTCACGTTCCCATGCGTATCTTGTGGGCGGCGTTCCGACCCACTCGTTCACACGCCCAGGCCCAACATTCACACATCGCACACACGGGGGTGGTTTTCTGACCCGAGATATCGTTCTCACCGGTCTGGGCCATCACGTCTTACACCCATAGAAAACACTTCCGTGTAATCTGTCCAAGGCCCTTTAGCTGAAACTGCACACCCTGCCATTCCCCCAAGAGTTATCGACCCTGAGCCCTTCGACGGCCCGTGGGACCAGGCGGGCGGCCTGGAGCCGGGCGACCTGTGGCACGGAGCGTTAATGAGCCCTAGGGCACCGCGAGTGCTGCTGCATGGACCAGGCCTCTCTCCTGGGAACACCAAGGGAGCAGCGGCCATCCATCACCACCCTGTTTGGTTCGGCAGCCTGAACCCCCTCCCCGAGTTTGGCAACGGCACCCCCCTCAGCACCTTCAGCAAATCAGAGCAGTCCTCTCCATGGCACTGGGAACCGTGAGCAGCGGGAGCTGCAGCGGGACCCGTGTGGGAGCAGGTCCGGTGCTGCCGGGGCCGGTGGGAGAGGGGTGCAGCCGGCTCCAAAGCCGGTGTGAGCAGCCATCGCCTGCCCAAGCTGCGCCAGGCAGGGCAGCCGCGCTCCCCGCTGCAGACACGTTGGGTGAGAGGGGCAGGAAGAAGCGGGGAAGGGTGGAAGGAAGCCCATCGGCGCTTGCAGCCCGGTGTCCCCGTGTGGGGACATGGCAGGGGTGGCCTGGGGAAACCCCTCCCGCTCAGGAGACAGTGGGGTGGGGGCAGCTCCCGGAAGCCCCTGCCCACTGCAGAGCCCCTGGCAGGGCCTGGGGGGAGGGTGTGTGCAGCCCCTCTGTGACACGGTCCGGGGTCACAGTGGGACAGCCACACGTCACAGTGGTGACAGCCCCCCTGTCCCTGTCGTGACCAGCGTCTGCCCCACTCACCCGGTGAGGCCGAGTGGACTCCAAGTGCTGAGAGCTGCTCTCGCACCGCTCTGCTCTGGAGTAGCTGCTCTGCAGTGAGGAGGAGAAGGTGGAGAGAGGGAGCAGGACAGCACCAAGGAGGGTGAAGGGTGGAGAAGGAGAAGTAGGAGGAGGAGAGAGAAAAAGAAGGAGGAGGAGGAGGAGAAGGAGAAGAAGGATCAGGAGAAGAAGGAGGAGGAGAAGGACGAGGACAAGGAGAAGCAGTAAAGCCATTGTCCAGCCACTCTCTGCAGTTGTTGACTTGAAGCAGGAGTGGAACGAAGATGGCAAGACAGCTCTTCTTGCAGCCTCACCTGAGCCCAACTATTGAGAAGCTCGAGCGTTATGGTAAGGCCTTCAGGCCCAATTTCACATGTGTGTCTGTGTCAAGGACATCTCTGAAATCAGGCATGGAAACCCGAGGGCTGTGGGGGGTGGTTGCTCAGGAGTGGTGAGTGCAAGGAGGGCCCTGCTTGACCACCCCAAAGGGCTGAGGGGCTGATGTGGCAGCCAGGGCTCCTGGTTCCCTCCCTGACGTGGCCCCTGCCTTCCTGGGGCAGCCCAGGCAGAAGCCCCTGACCCCAAGGGGCTGCCCTTGCCTGGCGCTGGGCATTGCCCACGCTGAGCTCACGTCTGAATGGAAGAGCTGAAGGTGCTCGTGGGCCACGTGGGCTCTGTGTGTTCAGAGATGTGAGCCGGCAAAACCGGCCCCTGCTGGGGAGACACCAGGGCCTGCCCTGAGCCTCCGAGAGCCGCGTGGAGCGCAGCCCCGTGCCCCCGCGGGCAGGGCAGAGCACTGCCGGCTTCCCGTGGGAGTGGGTCACACCCTGGAGAGCTGCACCCGCAAGGAAAGGAGCCCCTTGGAGGCAGCAGGAGGTGTCCCTTGGTTCTTGCCGGGCTGGAGAGAGACCACCTGAAATGCCTGAGTGAAAGATGCATCGCTCCTTGGACAGGAGTGGGCCGAATGGTCTTGAGCTTGCTGCCTCAGAGCATGACGGGTCTTTCCCTTGTTCTTCCAGAGTTCGCTAAGATTTGGGCCAGCACATCGTATCACCTCAGCCTGCAGCTGGCTCTCCACCAGGTGGGCCTCACCTCCTTCTCCCCTCACACCCTGATGAACGCTGATCAAGTCCTGACAGCCCTTTGCCATCGGGTGCAGCTGTTCTTCCCCTCGTTGAAAGCAGGAGCAACGCCCCAGCACAACACTGCAATGCACACCGTGACATGGACACCTTCTCTGTCCATTCAGATGTACAAGAAGGTCCCCCCGTCAGAGTTGCATGTGAAAACCTAGAAGCCTGGGACACATCTGGATTTATTCCAAGCGTGGGAACCCCCTGCCTTCTATCTGATTGAGCCAGAGGGTGTTTGTCAGCTTTCCCTCACCTATTTGGTTCTTCGTAGCTGAAGGGGGGTGCGAGGGAAAAGCGCAGCCCCTGTTTGTGTTCTCCCAAGGAGCCCATCTTGCTCCTTTGTACCTCAGGCCAGGGCAGGGCACTAAGCACCATCAGCCTCCTCTGACAAGTCACCCGTCTGCCCCTCCAAGGCTTCTTCCCATCCGCCATCTCCTCTGTTCCAGGCTGTCCGCGTTCCCGGAATCGGGACTTTTGCGGTTGTCACGCAGCGAGTAGCCCTCAGCGAGCAGGATCTGGTGATCGTGGAGAGACCCGTGTTCCAACCTGAAAAGGCTGTTGCGCAGGACCGTGAGCTCCGCTGTGCTTGCACAGACTTTCCTGGTGAGCAGCGTGAAAGCGGCGCTGGCCTTGAGCAGGGTGGGAGGGGTGCTGTGCTCTCCAGAGGTGACTGAGGGGAGCACCAACCACCCACCACGGCCCTGCCAAGAGCTCCACTCGACAAAGCCGGCCGGCTGTGGAAGGACCCTGCCCAGCTGTTTGTTTTAAAGAATCACCAGAGGACAATGCAGCTAAGAGCGCACTCTCTTTGTCCTGCTTCAACAACAGGGTCCCTCACAGCTTCCTTGGTGTGGTGTCTTCTGGTTCCATGATGCTTCAACTCTTGCTCCCCCTTTCCGCTGCTCTAGACCTCGTCCAGGCAAATGCCGGGGCTCTTCCAGCTCCCTCAGCCTCCTTGCACGGGGGAAAAGCAGGGGAAACCCAGGGGGGAAAGACGGTTCCTTCCAAAAGCCACTGGCGGGACACCTGCGCCTTCTGGTCACTGCTGCCTTTGGGGCAGCTGTTGTGGGACCCCGGGGAGCACCAGGAGCTTGGGGCTGTGTTTGGGGTGCGTTTCTCTCTAAAGACAAAGACAGCACCGAGTGTGGGCTGGCACCCTCCAGCTGCCCTGGGACCTGGCGCCTATCTCCCCACTTTGTCCCGCAGTCACTCTTCTTCCCACCAAGTGCCTAAGACTCTTTGTTTCCCTTTCTGTATCAGAGAAGCCACCGCTGTCTGCTCCGCACCTCACTGCCCACTTTAAGAGGAAGGGACAAGCCGAGCGTCTCCTCAGAGGCGCTGGCCCAGCCAGACAGCCCAGTACCAAAGTGTTGCCCGAGGGCCCGGAGGCTGCAGACCTTTGATTGTAGCCTGCCCAGCAGGTCTGCAAGCTCATGTGTTCCTCTTCTCTCGTCTTTCAGGCCACCAAGATTTTGAGCAGCTGCCGTATGCTCAGATAGCCTCAGAGAACGCTGTCTCTGAGGGCACCGTGCAGCTCTACATGGAAAGGACCACGCACCTTTTCCATGCCTGCGTAGAGAACGGGCAGAACGTTGCCATCATCTGGAGGGACGTGGGCATGCTGATTGTCCAGGGAAAAGACGTGAAAATGAGATTTTACTTAGACTTTCTGGAAAGGCTGAATGGCGCTGGCAAGATGCTGCAAGCTCTTCTCGAGGTAGGATTTTCACTTTCCCAGCGCCACTCCTGCTGCTTCTGAAATGCTTTCTGGGGGCTGCTTTCCCCTGGCCGGCCATGCCTCGTTCAGCCCCTGGGCTCCTGGAGCTCTAGAGCACAGCAGGCTCTCTGCAGAGCACCTCCCTGGCGTGCAATGGCCGGGCTTTGCAAGAGCCGCCCCCAGAGGAGCTGCCCTTTGCGAGAAAAGGCCGGCGTTGATGGCGGGGAGCGCTGCGTGCCCCACTCTGGGGGCCGGGAGCAGAGGCACAGGCAGGGCAAGGCTTGCTGAGCCCAGAGCCCTTGGGCGGCTCTGGCTCTTTGCTGGCGCTGGGCTGAGGCGGAGCGAGCAGCCGGCCCTTCCCAGCGTCCGCTCCTCCCGTCATCCGCCTCTGTCCTCGCTGCAGATGCCGGAGATGAGGGACTCGGTCATCTCACACCATGACACCGCTGCTTCCCAGACCTCTTCTGGACGTGTTGTCGTCCTGCCATGGTACGTTTGACTTCACTTGGAGGAACGGGGGACAGTGGCACGGCTTCTGCATCTGTCCTGCTGCGGACCTAGAGACGCATTTAGGCAACATTTCCCGCTACGTTTCTCCTGCTCCTTTTCTTTCCTCTCTGGGAGAGACTGCTCTTAGGTCCGGAAACGTTAATCTGCAAGGCTCTACGAGGAACTCGGAGGGCAAGATCAGAATTCAAAGGCGTCTTAGAAAACCAGAGCACTAGATAATACTCTGCTCTCCGTGTGCGCGATGAGCAGAGTCATTTCCCCAGCAGCAGCAAGGGGGTTTTGTGGGAGGACGGCCATTCTCAGGGAAGGATGGAGAAACGCGGGCACAGGCTGACGGGGCCTCTCCCGGCACTGGAGCTTCTGCTGCGTCCCTCCGGGTTGGGCTGCGGTGGGAAACAACGTGGTGTCCTTTCTTCAGCCTGCTGCCTTCTTCCTCTGCCAGGTACCAACTTGAGACCGTGCCCAAAGTGCCAGCGCTGATAGACCTGAATGGATGTGTGAAGGGAAAAGGTGATGGCCTGTGGTGTGAACCTGCCCCAGCAGCAAATCTGTGTGCACGGGACCAATGCAGAAACCCCAGAGCCAGGTTCCCTTGAGATAAATGATTCCCCTCCCCAGAATGACTCCTGGACAGCACCAGTATCTGCCATGGAAGCCCCCGTTTCAGCACACGGATGAGAGAAAGCCATGCAAACAGTCTTCCCCAGGGAATAACGGTGCACTGTGGGCATGGGGCGTTGGATGAAAAACCAGTGTCAGAAAAGGCCTAAGACCTCCCAGGAAACATGGCTTTCCCCCAAAGGGATGAAAAGGACCACCTTCCCCAGTGTTACCACAGCCCTGAGCAGACCCGCACGTCACTCTCCTTGGAACTGGCACACAAGTGGCACCCGGTTCCCAGAACAACACCGAGATGCTGTTCTGAAGAACCGTCTCCTTTCCCGTTTCTAGAGGATGCTGCCGGGAAGCGCCTCCTCCGTCGAGCCAGGCTTCCTCCACATCGGTTACCTGCCCTGACTGTGACGCCGGAGCAGGGTCAGAAAGCCGAGGGGAGTGAGCCTCGCGCCAGGTGAGACACTCGCATAAACGGGTGAGCGTGGCCCCCTGCTCCGGTCTCTGTGGGAGCGAGACGTTTCTCCCGGAAACACCCCACGTGCGCTTTGCCCACGTCCCACTGACTCACGGTTTCTTGCTCATGGCAGTGTCTGCAGCTTCTTGGCAGACTCTGCTGGCACCACCATTTCTTTCTTCCCTTCCGATGTGCAGATCTCTTGAGTAGCCAAGTGCAAAGGCTCGTTCCAGGAGCAGAAGGTCATTTTGGCGTTCCCTTCAGGCTGAAATGAGCCTGGCCTTTCTGTTTGCTGAGAACAGAGTTCTGCAGTTAGTTACTGCAGAGGATGGCCCTGAGTAACCAGGAGCCTCTTCTGCGCTGACGCCTGTCTTACGGAGAGCTCAGTGGCAGGATGGCTTTTCCGTGGGGTCGTGTCCTCCTCCCTTTGACACTGTGTCCCCAGCGCCCAACCTGCCCGTACAGGGCGTAGCGCTATCTCCGGGCACAGGACCCTGTTCCTCTGGGTGCTCCAGCAAGAGAGGGCCGAGACCTGGGCATCCTGGGTTGCAGGGGGGCTGTTGGGCACATCCGAGGCTGACAGCTTGGGGTCTTCTCTGTGCCTGGGGACTTGATCACAAGGATGCGAGCAGAGCCCGTTCTGCTGCAGAAGCAGGGGCGCCACCTGGAAGCACAGGATGCAGAACCAGCTCCTCCTGCGCTCCTGCCAACACGCCCTGTTGTGTCTTTGCAGGCAGCTACCGGTCATCCAGAGGAGCTGCTTGAAGGAAAAGGAGGAGAAAGGAAAGCTACCGCCTCTGGTTGCACCCAGAGAAGTGGACTTCATAGCCAGAGCCATTGAGAGGAGAGAAAAGGTACCCGACACCGGATGCTGCAGGAGCACATCCTACTGGACTGTAGAGCAGCGTTGCTCCACACATGCCAGTGCTCACAAGATTCTTCACTGGGTGTTCACGGGACCACTGACCGGTTGCTTTGGTGTTTGCTTGGAGAGAGGCGGGTCACTGTCAGTTGAGAATATACTTGTCACTTCCAGTAGCCTGGAAACACCCCCAGAGCCCTCACGCGGGGCTGTTTCTGTCGGCCCGGTGGCTGCAGGGCTGGTCTGGGCTCGCCAGCTGCCGGCTGGTTTGTAGCCCGGTGGTGGCCGATCTCCCTGGTCATCCCAGACGGGCTCCTCGGTGGAGCCTGCGGGAACCTGGGAGCAAACCAGCGTGGACAGCGAGGCAGAAGAGAAGGGAGGGAAGGGAGGGAAACAGCTCAGCCGTGGCAGGACAGACTGATGCTGCCTGCTATTGCATTTCATTCGGCCTCCAGAATAAACGGCAGAAGAAGAAAGAGGAGAAGCTTCCACAGTATATCCAGAAATTCCTGGAAGGAGAGGAAAAGGAGAAAAAAGAGGCGGCGGTAGGGGAAAAAAGTAAACGGCCGTCAGCCGGAGCAATGACAGCAAAGGCCGAGGCAGAAAAGGAGACACCCGGTGTGGAAGGAGAGGCAGAAAACCCAGAGGAGATGCAGAGGAGCCAGGTACTTGGGATTCCTGCAGAAGAAGAGCACTTTCTCCCGCGGGGCGGCTGAGACCGCAAAGCACCTCTGGCACCCAAGCCGTCACAGCAGCGTTGCTGCAGCAGAGCCGGGCGGGTGATGCTGCCCTTCCTGAGCAAGAAGGGGACACAGAGTTGCAGTGAAACCCTGGTGACACTCAGAGGTCACCCCAGGGCCTGCTGAGCTCCTTCTCCCGGTTCTCCCCGTCCCCTGTGGTCCATTCAGAAGTGTTCTGGGGTCTGCGTGCTGGGATGCAGCACCCTCCGGGTGTGGGGCTGTTGTGTGAGAGTCTCCTCCTGCGCAGGAATCCAGCTCCCCCGAGTGCTCCTCAGACAGCTCCCCGAGCAGCGTGGAGTCAGACGAGTCCAGCTGGGACCTGCTGGAGATCAGGACCATTATGGAGGACTGGGAAGAGGCCGGAGAAGAGCCCCCCACAGTCCCTGAGGACAACAGCGTCCCCCCGAAGCGGTACGAGTGTGCCCGCTCCAGCCGAGCCCTGGGGCCGTGGGGGTGAGCCAGAGGTGGTGGGTACAGGGAGCCAACCCCCGAGCCACGGGGCTGCACAGGGCGCCCGGGGATTTCTGCAGCCACGGGAACGGGCTGGGTTAGACCCCACGGCAGGGGCCAGAGCAGGTGCTTGAAACCCCTCCTGCCTCCAGGGGGCTGTGGGGCAGAACGGGGCCGCATA
This sequence comes from Patagioenas fasciata, assembly GCF_037038585.1. Lineage (NCBI taxonomy): Eukaryota > Metazoa > Chordata > Aves > Columbiformes > Columbidae > Patagioenas > Patagioenas fasciata. The sequence goes on from NC_092558.1 coordinate 143,472, forward strand.
GCTGTGGGGCTGAGTGTGGGAAGAGGCAGGACGGTCCCAGCTGCAGAGTCAGGGAGACTTTGTCCTTGCTGTTGCAGGAGCCTTTCCCCACGGACAGACCGGGCCCTGCGGGAGGTGGTGACCTGCATCCTGGGGCAGGTGGCCCGCAAGAGGAGAGGGGAGAGGGATGAGCAGCTGGATCTGCAGGACAAGCTCCAGTGGTAAATCTCTCCGGACACGGGCAGCGCTTCCTCTCCCGCAGTCCCTTCCTCCTGCTCCCCGCAGCCCCGCGGGAGAGAGCCGCTTCTCCTGGCACCGGCCTCTCGGCAGAGCCACTCCTGCGGCCGCGGCTGGCGCCCAGCTGGGAGCCCGGCTGGAGCGCGCTCCTGTGCTCACACCACCTCCTCCCGCTGTGTGTCTGCAGTGAGCTGGCCGTGCTGCGCTGGGAACGGTCGGGGAAAGAGGCAGGCAGCAGCCAACACCTGCGGGAAGCTGCACCCCAGGCTGCACCCCCTGCCAAGGCGGGGGAGAGGAGGGCAGGACCGGTACGTCCCCAAGGCTTGATGTGGTGGCGTTTGTAATGGCGACGGCGCAACGGTGCGGCCAGGCTGGTCTGGGACAGCAAGCAGCCGGGTTGCTTTCAGCCCCGCGCTCCCTTGGCTCAGGGGTCGTTGCAGAAAGGCTCTGCAGTCGGGACCGTGAGCAAAGCAGGGCTGATGGAGAGGCTGAAAAGAAGGGGCAGGAGGGAGGGGGGGCGCTGAAATCCCCCCAGCCCCTGCCAGGGACACCAACACTGCCTGCTGCTGCATTGCCGTGGTCCTGCAGGCGCAGCCCCGCGCGTGCACGGAGGAGGAAACACGCAAGCTCTGGGAGTCCTTGTGCAGCAAGATAGAGCAGAAGCGCAGCAGTGGCACCGCCAAAGGCCTGGAAAAAAGAGCCAGAGCAATGGGAGGCCCAGGTACCGCAGGCCGTGAAAAACAATTGGGGAAAGAGCATTCCCAGTTGAGTGTTTGCCTTTTGGAGTGCTCGCCTCTGCAAAAGGGGCTGTGGGCCAGCTTCAGGCCAGAGCTGGGCAAAGAGGGTGTTTTCCTGACAGCCCTGGGGGCACGGAGAGCAGCAGGGTGGGACTGCACCCCAGGGACCTGGACCTGCTCTCTCCAGACAGCAGCAGATCCCACCACAGGTGTCCTGACCAGACTTGTTGCTCTGCACCTCTGTGCATACAAGACTGCAGAGCTTTGTACTCAACTCCGCAGCTCTGGAGAGCGGATCTGCTCCACGTCGGCCAGTGCCAGGAGACCGTCTCAGGCGCTGAGGCTCGCGAGAGAGACGTCCAGCAAGAGCCTTCTCCGGCGTGACGAGCGCCAGTGCCGGCCAGGCTGCTGGCACCAGCTCTTGCCCCCATCAGTAAAGCCCCCCCTGCAAACCGCTGGGTCTCACGCTGTGGGTGTTTCCTTGGTGGCTGTGAGGCTGCGCTGGGCAGTGGGTGAGCGCTGGGGGGGCAGGGAAAGGCCTGCAGGGAGAGGGCTGGAGCTCCGGCCCTGCTCCAAGGGCAGCCCTCCCCAAGGCTCTGCTGGACCCGCTCGGCTGCGGCCCCGCTCTTGGTGCCCCTGCAGCCCGTGGCCCTGGCACTGAGCCTGCTGCAGCTGCACATCCCGGACAGGAGCGGGAGGAGGAGGAGGAGGAGGATGTGAAAAATGCAGTTGTGATTTGTGCTGATGTCAGCAATCAGGACACAGAACCACGGGCACAGTTCCATGCGGTGCTTTATTCCAGCGCTGGGAAACCAGGGGTTTGCACCCAAAGCTTCCAACAGCTGATTCAGACCATACCTTATTATACAAGTCGGTCACATACATATTCATTACACCCCTGACAACCATTAGAATATTCCACACCTATAATAACACAAACTTTCTATCTAGAAGATGCTACAATTATCAGTTATTTTCTACGGTACCAACTTTAAAAGAATATATCGTAAATCTATGTCCACCTTAAGAATAAGGCTCGGTTACAGTTACCTGCCTTGTAAGAATATACCATAAATCTATGTCAGCTTTAAGAACAGAGTTTGGTTACTGATCACAAGAGTTCTATGGCTACAGGGCTGGTTGCCATCCTAATATTAACCCAACTGTAAGAGATCCAGCGATATTCAGGGAAGACCCATCCTATCCTGTTCCATGGAACAAAACCTCTTGTCAGGTTGATTCCTCTCAGCCGCAGGCCCTGCCGGCCGCCCTCACGCATCCCGGGGGCGCCGGGGGCTCCCGCCCCGCGTTGCCCCGCACGCAGCGCTCCCGCAAGGCCCCGCACACCGAGGGAGCGGGGGGAGGAGGCGGCTGCGGGGGGATTCGAACTCGGCACCCGGAGCACAGGGGGGGCGGGGGGGGAGGAGAGGGACGGAGCCCGCTCGGCTCCGGGGAGGCCGCGCGGTGCAGGGGCGGAGGGGGCGGGGCCAAGGAGAGGGGGGCGGGGTGATGGGGAGGGGGCGTGGCCACGCAGTGGGATCGCCCGGACGCCTGGGTCCTCTCTCCCGAACTCCTGGGTCCCTTGGGGCACTCCTGGGTCCCCCCCCAACTACTGGGTCCTTAGGGGTACCCCTGGGTCCCCTTTCCTGAACTCCTGGGTCCCCTCTCCAGGACTCCTGGGTCCCTTTCCCAAATTCCTGGGTCCCTCCCCAATTACTGGGTCCTTAGGGGTACTCCTGGGTCCCTCCTGAACTAAATCCCCACCTGAACTCCTGGGTCCTCTCTCCCGAACTCCTGGGTCCCTTTCCCGAACTCCTGGGTCCCCTTTCCTGAACGCCTGGGTCCCTTTCCCGAACTCCTGGGTCCCTTTCCCGAACTCCTGGGTCCCTCCTGACCTGAATCCCCGCCTGAACTCCTGGGTCCCTTTCCCGGACGCCTGGGTCCTCTCTCCAGGACTCCTGGGTCCTCTCTCCCAAACTCCTGGGTCCGCATTCCTGAAAACCTGGGTCCCTCCTGAACTGAATCCCCGCCACTGGAGTGCAGCCATCAGACTCACAGAACAGTTTGGGTTGGAAGGGACCTTCACAGTTCATGCAGTCCAACCTCTGCCATGAGCAGGGACATCTTCACCCAGATCAGGTTGCAGCTGGTAGAAATGATGACCTTTCAGAGCGTGCTGGTGGTACTTTGTCCCTTGTGCCCTGCCCTGATGTGCAGAGGAGACAGAAGGGACACTGGGAAGCTTTGGGGAAGACCCCCCGTATGCTGAGGTGTTGCGTCTCCTTCCTCTTCAGCCTCTAAAAGGTATTTGGTAAAGAGCAGAGCTGGAACCGGGGGTTCCCATCATTTGGGATAAACCCTAAAAACTCATTAATCATTTTGGTTGGAAAAGACCCTCAAGATCATGGAACCCCACCATAACCCACCCCTGGCACTGACCCATATCCCTGAGACCCTTGTCTAAGGCTTGACAGGAGCTCCAGCGCAGTTGTCTGCAGCCGGTGCCGGCGAGAAACCTAAAATAGGACATGGGAGAATTTGCATGGGAGCGTTCACCACGCGGAAATATCTCTGCCTTGGGAGGGCTGAGATTGAGTGGGTTGGAGGTTCTTTTTGTTTTCAAGGATGTGATCAAAATCACATGAAATGACACACAACGAAGGGTAGGCACAGGCTGGGACTGACACCGGAGCCTCAGCACCGCGTTTTATCCTTCATGGAGAAAGGGAACCAGGCTAAATCAGCCAGTTGGAGGCCAAAACAAGCGGCTCCTTTGGCTGTTCTGGGACGGGAGATGCAGGCAGGGCCACCAGTGTGGGGTCTGTCCTGGAGCTGCAAGGGTGGGATGCGGGACGAGGCAGCCAGAGCTGCATCCACACAAGGAGGCACAAACATCTGCCATTTCCATGTTGGTTTTAGGAGGGTTAATATATGTGATGGTGATTTTTGACCCACACATCGCCTGGGTTGGCATCACCAGCCACAGGTTGGGTTTTAGGATCGTTCTAAAATGCTGGAGGGAGCAGGGTGGGACTGAGGCAGCACTGGTGACAGAGGGACAGAGCCCCTGGGGTCCATGTCTGTCTTGTGCCAGACAACCCAGAGTTGGACTCGGTTCTCTGGGGAGCCCCAGGAGAGCAGAGCAGAGGGGGAGCATCCCCTCCCTCCACCTGCTGGTGATGTGGCCCAGGAGACACTTGGCTTTCTGGGTGCGAGTGCACATTGCCATCTTATGTCCCTTTTGTCACCCACCAGCCCTTCTCCACAGGGTTGCTATCCATCCATCCATCCATCCATCCATCCATCCATCCATCCATCCATCCTCCCCCAGTCTGTGCTGGTACTGGGTATTGCCCTGACCCAGGTACAGGACCTTGCACTTGGCCTGGTTGAATTTCATGAGGTTCACATGGACCCCCCAGCCTGTCCAGGTCCCTCTGGATGCCACCCCTTCCCTCCAGCGCATCGACGACACCACTCAGCTTGGTGGAAAAGCAGAACTGAAGTGTCTTGGGTGATGCAGAGGCCAGGGAAATGTGCCTGGCTTTAGCTCTCTGCCAAGAACACCTGGGGAAACCCTTTGAAATGCTTCAGCCACTTTAGCAGGGAAAAATAACACCCCCACACAGCTGCCAGGCTTTCACTGCTCACGCAGGGACAAAGGACAGCGCGGGGACAGCACAGCGCTCACTCTGGAGCTCGCCGGCTCTGACACCCGTGCCTGTTTGGGAGAAATCTCAATGGGAAAGACTTTGTGCTCTGGGATTCAGGTCATCTGAAGAACACCAGCAAGGAGAACGACTGCCAAAACCTGCACAACGATGTGAGCAGCTCCAGCTCCCCTGGGGAAGGAGGCGGCTGGTGCTTGTCCCAGCCCAGCCACGCCATGGGCGACCCAGAGCGGATGACAGCAAAGCCTCTTTCCAGGCTCTATTCGCTGTGAGACCGTGGGGCAGGGTCCCATCCAGGGGGAACACGGGGAGCACATCCTGCCCGAGGTCGCAGGCCGCTCTGCTGCACGGGGAGCAGAGGAAGGGACAGAGGGGTCTGGGTGGCCCCAGAGGAGCTTGGAGCAGAGCAGGGGGCACAGAAACCCAGGGAGGGTCTTGGAGACGGGTCCAGAGAGGATCCAAGTGTATATGGGGAGGGGGAAAGGGATGGGACGGTGCAGGGGGTGCCACACAGGGTGGGAGTGAGCATGCAGGGACCAGAGCCAAGCTGAAGGTGCTCGGTGGGGATAGAGGTGATTGAGCAGGGGACAGGAGCAAAGTCCTGCGGAGGGCAACGGAGCTGGAGGGGATTTGGAGGGGTAAAGAGGAATCGGGGAGACCCAGGAAAGAATCTGGGGCATGGGGGGTGTGAGGGGGAAGCACAGGAGCTGTGATATTTGGGATCAGAGGAACTGGAGAGAGGATGCAGAGGGGAAGAGGGATGGGGAGAACCTAGAGTGCACAGAGAGGGGGGCAGAATGGGTGCCCCCAGGGTGGGGGGAAGGCTGGTTTGCCAGTCATTGCCCCCCAAATGAGCTGGGGCTGCAGGTGGTCCCAGCACCCCCACCCTGGGCAGCAAAGGGGGACCATGGCAACAGCAGCAGGTCCCACTGCACATCCAGCATCCATCAGGGGGAAATAAAACACCTAAGTGGGGGCAGATAAAGCAGGAAACCCCCAAAGTGGGCACAGGGAACAGAGCTGAGCACAACACATCCCAGCACTGGGGCTGCTGGGCTTAAATTGGTGTCCAGGAGCATGGGCGTGCAGGTGAGGATGCTCAGGGTGATAAAGGCATCAGAGTGGGGATGCCTGTGGGAGGGGGTGGTGGGGGCTCTGAGGTGCTTGGGTATGTGTGTGTGTCCCCAGCCCTGCAGGGGACAGGGGGACAAGCACAGCCCTGTGACACACACGTAGTGGCTGCTGCTGGGTGTCATGGTGTGGGGACCCAGGATCACCCCAAAACGCTGCCCTGGGCTGGGGCCAGGTGGGTGCTCCCCCAAACTGCCAGCACCCACTCCTGGGCACCCCCCACTGGCTGCAACCCCCTGGGCAGGCACAGCGGTGCTGGGCTGTACTGGGACCTGCTGGTTCACAGCAGGATTTGGGGGGGGCCCAGGAAGAGCAGTCGGGCACCCCACCCTGTGCTGAGCTGGATCCATCCACCAGCACCACGTGGAGGACATTGGGGTGCAGGGGGGTAGGGAGGGGGTATGCAGGGTGAAGGGGCAGTATAGTGGGGTACAGGACAGGACAGTGGGTGTGGCAGGGTGCAAACCCCCCTCTCTCCCCCTCCCTCCTTCATCATGGAAGGAGTAGACACATCTCCCTCTCTCTCTGCTACAGCTTCTTTTGTTTGGCCCCAGAGCCCCTGGCCAGGGTCGTTAGGAGAAGGGAGCGCCGAGGTGCCAGGGAGCCGCTGGGCGCCCGCGGCCAGTGTGGGGGATGTTTGGAGGCTTCAGGGGCACCCACAGCCAGAGTGGGGGTGCAGAGAAGCTTCTGGAATGCCCACAGTCAGATGTGATCAGCCAATAAAAAATGGGACTCTCGTCAAGACTCCGCCCATTTGTCGCGGGTCTCTCGCAGCACGAGCGAGATGCTGCCGCCGAGAGCCCCCCCGGGATGGAGACTCCGCTGCCTTGCCGCAGCGGGTGTGAGTGAAACTGCCCATCGCAGGATTGCGAGTGTATTATAAATTTACCCTCGCAGAATCGCGAGTGTGCACTTTCCGTACTCACTACAGCACGTGTATCTCTTCAAAATAACCCCACACCGTGTTCAGGCAAGTGCGGACTCCTCCCGGACTCAGGGACGGCTCCGGCACTGTTTTGGTGAAGCCACGTGCATGCACTCTGTGCACCGCCTGTCGTATTGGTTGCTGCCCCTTCATCATTTTCCTCAACTGGTATCCGAACCTGTATTCGAGTCACTTTTGGATGCTAAAACCCTGTTTCTCACCGGTTTAACAAAAGTTGTTTTGGACCCTGTTGTCCCTTAAACGAACCTGGGGTGCCTCCGGGACACCCCCCTTTCCATATTGATCCCCAGGAATGAGTCCCCCCTCAGTCTCCTCTTCTCCAGCTCCAGAGCCCCAGCTCCCTCAGCCTTTCCTCACACGGCAGATGCTCCACTCCCTCCAGCATCTTGGTGGCTGCGCTGGACTCTCTGCAGCAGTTCCCTGTCCTTCTGGAACTGAGGGGCCACAACTGGACACAACATTCCAGGGGTGGTCTCCCCAGGGCAGAGCAGGGGGGCAGGAGAACCTCTCTGACCCACTGACCACCCCCTTCTAACCCACCCCAGGTACCATTGGCCTTCCTGGCCACAAGGGCCCAGTGCTGGCTCATGCTCACCCTGCTGTCCCCAGGACCCCCAGGTCCCTTTCCCCTTCGCTGCTCTCCAACAGGTCCTTCCCCAGCTTAGACTGGAACCTGGGCTTGTTCCTGCCCAGGTGCAAGCGTCTACCAGTGCTGCCCAGCGCTGATGAAATAAAGAATGCCGCCGAACAGCGGCATTGCCTCTGCTGTTCACTCCACCTCTTCGCTGCCAGAGAGTTCCCGCTTTCTCCAGAGCCCAAGAGACGAGGCCGAGAGAGCCCGGGAAGAGCCGGAGCCACCCCCGCCTCCCCGAGCCGGCCACGCCAGGAATTCAGCCGCCCGAGCGCTCTCCCCGCCACGCCCCAAGCGGCTCCCGCTGCCCGCGCAGGGCAACCGGGGCTCCCCGGCCCGGGACTCACCGGCCGTGCCGAACGCCCGCCCGCTCCGGACGCCGCTCAGCGCCGCGCTCGGCAGGGGCACCGCCATGCTGCGCGCCGCCCGCACTGGAAGGGCCCCGTTCCCATAGCGACGGGGGCCGCGCCGCGCGGAGTCCGGCCTGGAAGGCCCCGCAGCCGTAGCAACGGGTCTGTCTACCGCAGCGCCGGGCTGGGAATGCCCCCCTGCCCTAGCAACGGGGCTGATTAGCGCGGAGCCTGCCTAGAAACGTCCCCGCAGCCCCGCGGGACGGGCTCTGCCCTCCCCGGGAACCCCTCCCCATCGCTGGCCTTGCTGCTCCGACCGGGCAGAGCCCGCGGAAGGACCGGAGAGGCCCCGCTGTCACCCCGGGGTACCCGGACGGGAGGTGAAGCCCAGCACAAGAACCAGGGGTTTTTCAGAAATCGGCCCGAAAAGGAAAAGCTGCAGTTGCCTGTGGGCTGTGGAACATCCTGGGGGTGCTGGGGAACCGCAGTGCAGAGTCACAGAGCCACAGAATCCCAGCCTGGTGGGGCTGAAGGGGCCTCTGCAGACCCCCAGTCCAACCCCTGCTCACGCGGGGTCACAGAGCAGATCACACAGGGAAATGTGCGGGGAGGAAAACACAGCCTGGACCCTTCACTTGGCATCGTTGTGTTCTGGAACATGGCCTTTAAAAACCAGAAGAACATCCCAGAGCAACCTCCAGCCCTAAGGACCTGGGGCAACTGATTTCTGCCCTCAAATTCTGGCTTCGTCCTTCCAGGTCAAACTGGCAGTTTCTCCAACCACCGCGTGTGGTTTTTGGCTCCAGAGAAGGACGAGGATTTCCTTCCCAGCTCCATCAGCAAAGCAGTGCCACACGCGGATTCGTGTGCACAAACTGCCACAGGAACGTTCTTGTCCCCAGGTTCCCTGTATCAGAGTCTCAGGCGTTTGCATTTTAAAGAGATACTTGAATTATAAGACAAAATACAACTTAAAAGGTACAGCAAAGAAAAGTCCAGACTGGGGGCCTCTCAGGGAGAGGGAACACAAGGCGAAAGAGACTTGGGCTTTTAAACCCAAAGCGGCCAGAGGAGGAGCAGGTCCCGCAGCAGCAGCAGGAGCAGCTGGAGCAGCAGCAGCAGCGTCTGCATCAGGGAGGTGTCTCCTCACCCTCCCCACTGGGCCTGGGGCCACAGTGCCCAAGCCCTGAAGCTTTTCTGACAGCTTCTCTCTCTCCCTTTCTCCCAGAGACCGCGCAGCAGCGGCTGAGCACGGCTCACCAGAGGAGACGGCGTGAACAGCCCCGCCAGGAGCTGCCCAACCACCCTGTGACACCGCTGACCGCAGCCCAGGACCTCGGTGCCCCGACCGAGGGTCTCTCCAGCACCCTGGGTGAGGCTTCCACGAGCTGCGGGTGGGAAGGGACTCGCCAGGGGAAACTGCGCTTGTACCAGTGTCTCCAGAGGCTTGGGATGCTCCTGGGGGCTGGTTTAGTGTTCCTGTATGTAAACCTCAGGTGTGAATTGGCCTCCGCGTCCTCTGCAGGGGCTCAGCGGAGCTCTCTGAGCCAGGGCAGTGCCTTGCTCGTCTCCCTGAGATCCCCAGGCAGAGCCCTCAGCCCTGCTGCGTGTGCAGAGGAGCTGCTCCTGGGCAGAGCTGTCTCTCTGCAGCGCTGCCGCTTGCCAGGAGCTCCCTCTGTCCCAGGAGCCCAGCCCAGCTCAGCAGCACAGGAGCAGCCCAAGGCGCTTTAATGACCCCTCTGGTGGCTTTGGTGCTGAGTCCATGGACCTCAAACCCTGAGGGGAAGCTGATGAAACCTCTCAGTAAGTCAGATGCAAACTTCAAAGATTCTTGCAAAGTTAATGAGTCCCACTGAGGGACACTACTGAGGAACTGACCCCAGGGTCTGATTGGAGAAGAAAACTGGATGCAGTGACAACAGGTCAGGAAAAGCAAGGTGAAGTTCTCTTAGATGCTGAGTAAACCTGAATGTGTTTCATTAACCAAAGGGACAAGCCCTGACCCCCAGCCCTGGGAAGGCAGATCCTGTCCCTCCCACATTGCTCAGGGCTCTTCCTGGACAGTGTGATGTGGGGCTGTGCAAGGCCAAGGGCAGGACTATGGTCCCACACCTCCCAGGGTCCTGGCTGGGGACAAGGAGGCCATGAGGCCCCTGTGCTGGAAGGACAAGGTGTCTCCTCACAGGCATCAGAGGTGCAGACAACAGCCATAGCCAAGGGGAGAAGGAGCTCATGTCTGTTGGGGCTTTCAGCCTCTTTACATCCCTTGATCATCTCCACCACAGCCTGTCCTGTGCTGTGGCATCCCCTGCACCTCTTTCCCTGCAGGCTGCAGACATCCCCCCTGCTGCCCCACCTTGCTCTTGTCTGAGCATCTTCCTCCCTTTGCTGAGATCTCTGCATCCTCCCCAGCTGTTCCTTGAAGCACAAAGCCTTGGGCTGATGCAGACTCCCTCTGCTGACCTGCTCCACCACAGCACTGCCCTTCCAGTCACATTCCTTTCTGCTCATGTCCAGCCTGGACCTCCCCAGCTGCACTTTGTGCCATTATTTCTTTCTCATGTTCTTTCCCACTATGCAGAAAACCTCCACCACCTCTGAAACCACCCTTCAAGCACTCTCAGGCTACTCCTGCACTGCTGCAGCCTCCCCAGCACTGCTGGGCCAAAGCAGCAGAGTAATGTTACAGTGCTTGGCAGATGGAAAGTTAGGGCTGAAATTGGGCAAGAGGAGAGTGAGCAAGCCCTGCTGTCCCCAAGGACAGGGAGAAATAGGGCTGGGAATGACAGACCCGGAAGGAAACGTGTGTTTAGTCAGTGGTGTCTCTGCTGCCCCTGAGGTACTTGGGCAGACGTGTCACTGATCTCTAGGAATGACAAGGTGCTGCTGACAGGCCCAGTGTGACAATGCTTTGGCTGTGCCTTGATTGTGTTATCAAGGGGATGAGAACAAGATGGTGAAAAGAGGGAAAGGAAATTTGGCAGTGTAGCTATACCCATGGACACCCCGGTGTGATGCGCTTCCTATTCATGGGCTGCCCTACATCTACTGGATAGAGAAGGGACAGATCTTGTGATGCTTCAGAGGTGGGAATGAGTTTCTTGCACAAAGGCACTGAATCTGTCTGCAGTGCTGTCTGTGTGTCCGTCCCACACTCACTGTGAATGGGGATGGCTGCCCTGGACAGGACCATCGCTGACCCTCCCAATGCATGTAGGGGTGTGTGAGAGCCTTGGCACCTCACGTAACACTGCAGGCCTATAACGCATATTAAAGGGAATAACTGTCCTGAATTCCATTTGTCAATAGAATTATAGAATAATTTCAGCTCTAAGAGACCCTCAGGATCATTGAGTCCAACCATAACCCAGCTCTAGCACTAAACCATGTCCCTAATAAATCCATCTAAACATCCTTTAAACCCCTCCAGGGATGGTGACTCCACCACTTCCCTGGGCAGCCTGTTCCACTGCTTCACAACCTTTTCCATGAACAAATGTCTCCTAATATCCAGTCTGAACATTCCCTGGCACAACTTGAGGCCATTTCCTCTTGTCCTATCACTTGCTACTTGGGAGAAGAGACCAACACCCACCATGCTATAACTTCCTTTCATGTAGTTGTACAGACCAATAAGGTCTCCCCTCAGTCACCTGGGCACACGTTGCCTCACGTGCAGGTGCTGTCAACCAACACCCCCAGGTCGCTCTCTGCGAGGCAGCTTTCCAGCCACTCTTCCTGAACCTGTAGAGGTTGTTGTGACCCAAGTGAAGTGCATGGCCGTGTTAAATCTCAGACAATTGGCCTCAGACCAACAATTCAGCTCATCCAGATCCCTCTGCATGGCCTTCCCACCCTCCAGTGCATCAACACTCACACCCAACTTGGTGTCATCTGCAAACTTGCTAAGAGTGCACTTGATCACCTCATCCAGATCATTGATAAAGAGATTGAACAAAATTGACCCCAATACTGAGACCTGGGGACACCACTCATGACCGGCCACCAACTGGATTTGTCTCCTTGGGCCCGGCCCTCCAGCCAGTTCTTTACCCATCGCAGATCCATCATCCAGGCCATGAGCTGCAGCTTCTCCAGGAGATGCTGTGGGATACGGTGTCAAAGGCTTTACTGAAGTCCAAGGACAAAACATCCACAGCCTGTGTGGTGGATTCACTCCCCCATGACAGACTTTCCCTCATCTGCTCAGCCGGTCACCTTGTCATAGAAGGAGATAGGTTGATTAATCAGGACCTGCCTTTCACAGGCCCATGTTGACTGGGCCTGATCTCTTGGTTGTCTTGTATGTGCTGCCTGATGTCACTCGGGATGATCTGCTCCATGACCTTCCCCGGCACCGAGGGCAGACGGACAGGTCTGTAGTTCCCTGGATTGTCCTTCTGGCCCTTCTTATAGATGGGTGCCACATTTGCCAATTTCCGGTCAACTGGGACCTCCCCACTTAGCCAGGGCTGCAGCTGAATAATTGAAAGTGGCTCAGTGATCACCTTAGCCAGCTCCCTCACCATCCTTGGGTGCATCCCATTTGGCCCCATAGACTTGTGGGTGTCCAAGTGGTGTAGCAGGTCGCCAACCATTGTCCCTTGCACTATTGGGGCTTCATTCTGCTCCCCATCCCTGTCTCCTGTCTCAGGGCGCAGGGTACCTGGAGCACAACCGCTCGGACTCTTAAAGACTGAGGCAGAGAAGGCATTTAGCACCTCAGCCTTTCCCTCATCTCTGTCATTGTGTTTTTCCACACACACCAGAGGGTGGAGATGCTCCTAAATTATCCTTTCCTTGCTGATGTATTTATAGAAGTATTTCGTCTTGTATTTTACCGCAGTAGCTGGCGTCAGGTCTAGTTGGGCTTCAGACCTCGTTTTCTCCCCGCATAACTTCACAGCATGCTTGCAGTTCCCTTGAGTTGCCTGTCCCTTCTTCCAAGAGTTACTGTTTGATTCCCAAGTTGCAGACCCAGCTCTCTGTTCAGCCAGGCCAGCCTTCTTCCCCACCAGCTCACCTTCCAGCACACAGGGACAACTGCTCCTGTGCCTCTGAGATCACCTTCTTGAAGAGAGACCAGTTTTCCTGGGCTACGTTGTCCTTCAGAACTGCCTCCCAAGGGACTCTGCCAACCAGCCTCCTGAACAGGTCCAAGTCTGCCCTTGAAGGCCAAATAGCAGTTCTGATGACCACGCTTCTAACTTCTCCAAGGATAGAACACTCAATTATTTCATGATCACTACACTCAAAGCAACTTCTAATGAGCCCTTCTCTATTGACTAACAACAGATCCAGTGGGGCTCCCTCCCTGGTTGGCTCACTGACCAGCTGGGTCAGGAATTGTCTTCCATACACTCCAGGAGCCTCCTGGACTGTTTCCTGTCTGTGGGGTTGCACTTCCAGCAGACACCTGGTAGGCTGAAGTCCCCCAGAAGAACAAGGACTGGTGATCGGGAGACTTCTCCCAGCTGTCTGTAGAATATTTCATCTGCCTGTTCATCCTGGCTGGGTGGTCTGTAACAGACCATCCCCTAGGATGTCCACCTTGTTGTCCTTCTCCTTAATTCTTACCCATGGACACTCAACCCTATCATCACCCTCATAAAGTTCCAGACAATCAAAACCCTCCCTAACATACATGGCCAGCCCACCTCCTCTCCTTCCTCGCCTATCCCTTCTGAACAGTTTACTGTCATCCATTGCAGTGCTCCAGCTCCGAGAGTTATCCCACCATGTTTCTGCGATGACAATTAAATCACAGCTTCTCTGCCTCACAAGGGCTTCCAGCTCCTCCTGTTTGTTGCCCGTGCTGCGTGCATTCGTACAGATGCACTTCAGCTGGGCCATTGATAGCACTGGGTGGCAGACCGAAGGGCACCATTAGCACTGCCCTCAGATGCCAGCATGTCACCCTTGGCTGTGCCTCTGCCACATCTGGTTTCGTCCCCCTCTCCCTTCAAATCTAGTTCAAAGCCTCTCAATAAGTCCTGCTAACTTAATATGGTGATCAATGGGAGTCAATGGGGGTCATTGGGGTCAATTGGGGGCAATGGGAGTCAATGGGGGTCAGTGGGGGGCAATGGGAGTCAATGGGAGTCAATGGAGATCAATGGGAGTCAATGGGAGTCAATGGAGATCAATGGGGGTCAATGGGGGTCAATGGGGGTCAATAAGAGTCAATAGGATTCAATGGGAATCAATGGGGATCAATGGGGGTCAATGGGGGTCAATGGGGGTCAATGGGGATCAATGGGGATCAATGGGGGTCAATGGCAGTCAATGGGGTTCAATTGGCATCAGTGGAGGTCAATGGGGATCAACGGAGATCAATGGGAGTCACCCTGCCTGTATCGGTTCAGGGTGCACAGTGACCTCCCAAAGATATTTGAGATGTTCCTGTTTCTTCTATCAGTAAATTCCGTTAATGTTCACCCAGTCGAGTTCCCGTCTGCTTTGCCTGTGATGCTGCCTGGTCCTCCCTGAGCTCACTAGAGCTCCCCGTCCTTCTCTAAACCCACCAGCCTATGGGAGACTTCAGGAGTCCACAGCAAGATTGTCCGGGTTACGGGAAAGCAGGAAAACTCAGCCACAAATCTGCAGAAAGCCTGACATCCACGCTCTTGCTGCGACACAGGAACATCAGCAAGGCCCTGCCTGTACACCAAAGATTAAATTAATGGACAGTTTTCCTGTGGAGGAAGCAACTAAGGATCGACTGAATGGAACCATCTGTTGTTACCTGTTTTCACAAGAGGCAGATGCTGCTTCAGCTCCCATCTTTCAGTCTGTTGCCGATGAGAAAATGGAAGTGTGGTTTTTTGTAAGAAGGAAACCTTAATTGGAAAGCTGGTTCATGGACTTATTTGCCTCTCTGGCACATATCGAGTTCACAGCCCAGGAACTGTTACAGAGTGATCAGCAAAGCAATCCCAGGACACTTAAGAGATCCCATACCCACACCAGTCTGTCTTTCCTTTTGACCCGAGTTCCCCAAGCCCCAAGGCCATAGAGACCCATAGAGACCCATAGGGACCCACAGAGACCATAGAGACCCATAGAGACCCATAGAGACCCATGGAGACCATAGAGACCCATAGAGACCCACAGGGACCATAGAGACACATAGAGACCCATAGAGACCCACAGAGACCATAGAGACCCATAGAGACCATAGAGACCCATAGGTACCCATAGGGACCCATAGAGACCCATAGAGACTCATAGAGACCCATAGAGACCCATGGAGACCATAGAGACCCATAGGGACCCATGGAGACCATAGAGACCCATAGGGACCATAGGGACCATAGAGACCCATAGAGACCCATAGGGACCATAGAGACCCATAGAGGCCACAGGGCAGTCGTGCACTTGGGTCGCACCAGGGAGGAGAGAGCAGGACCAGCGCTTGGCACCCAGGGCTGGTAACAGCAATTTGTGCTCTGAGCTGGGGCTTAGTCCATGTGCAAGCCCAGCACGGGTCCAGACACCAAACTGATGGCGTCAGTTCATCCCCGGTGCCACACACACAGCACCTTCTCCCATCGCCTCCTCCTGATGAACTGTTATGCAGCCCCTTCCAGCTCAGCCCAGCTCAGGCACCTGCACTCTGGCTCAGGGCTGCCTGGGGCTGGTGACCCTCGGGGCAGCAGCAGGAACCACTCTGCCCCTGGTTGTGGGGCTGTCCCTGCGCTGAGCCCTCAGGCCCAGGGCTGCTGAACTGGGCCATGGTGGAGCCCAGGGGTGCTGAAGTCCACAGGTCCCCCTGTTGATTTTCCCATAGAGACCCACAGGGATCATAGAGACCCTAGAGACCCACAGAGACCCATAGAGACCCACTGGGACCATAGAGACCCATAGAGACCCATAGAGGCCACAGAGAGCCATAAACACCCATAGGGATCCATAGAGACCATGGAGACCCATAGAGATCCATAGAGACCCATAGAGACCTATAGAGACTCATCAAGACCCATAGAGGCCACAGAGAGCCATAAACACCCATAGAGACCCATAGAGACCTATAGAGACCCATAGGGACCATAGAGACTCATAGAGACCATAGAGACCCATAGAGACCCATAGGGACCATAGAGACCCATAGAGACCATAGAGACCCATAGAGACCCATAGGGACCATAGAGACCCATAGAGACCATAGAGATCCATAGAGATCCATAGAGATCCATAGAGACCCATAGAGACCTATAGAGACTCATAGAGACCCATAGAGGCCACAGAGATCCATAAACACCCATAGGGATCCATAGAGACCATAGAGACTGGCAACAACCACCCAGAAGTCTATGGGGAGTCAGTGGACCCAGGACAGCCAATCACATCTAAGGAGGTGGGGCAAGTCAAGTGATTGATATGTAACCAGCCAATCAAGCTTTGAGGTCTGCAGGAAAGGTAGGAAGAGGTGAACAAACTGGGCGGCGTTCAGGGGTGGGCTGTGCTGGCTGCGCCAATCACGTGTGGTGGAAGTGAAGCACATGGATGATTGACAAGTGGCCTGACCAATCACTGGATGGGAGGAGCTGGGGGAAATCCTGGACAGCCAATCAGAGGAAACATCACCTCAGGGCAGGGTGGGCCCCAAACCAGGGCAGAGTGACAGCCCAGGCAGCCAATCCCAGGCAGCGTCACCTCAGGGTGGGAGACTGACAGCCCTCCCAACCAATGGTGGTGAGGACTCATGAGAGCAGAAGGGGGCTCCGCGGGAGCCCAGGCAGAGCTCTGACATGGCGCACGTCAGGCTGCCCTGAGCTCCAGCAACCATCGTGGCCCTGCTGTACCGTGGGCCACAGCCCCCGCCGTGGGGCAGAGGCCCCACCAGACCCAGCACCCGCCATCCTGACAGGGCTTGAAGAGGCCCCAGCGTCTGAGAAGCTCCACCTCTGCTCTCTCACGGATGGTGGGAAATGCCCCGTGGCGCTGGTTCCAGCAGTGGAAGCGGAGCCGCTGGCCGCGCAGAGCCCAACCCATCTGGGCTGCTCATGGAGATGGAGAACCTGCCTGTGAGAGTTTGCCACGGAGAAGCCGTGTGCCCGAGAGTCGGTCCAGTGCAGAACCCGATCGAACAACCAGCGGGGGGATCGAGCTGCCCAGGTTGAAGTGGCTGAGATAGATTTGCACTGGCAAGATGAAGGTGAATTATTGGTGCCCCATTGGGCCCACGATGCCCCCGGTCATCGAGGAAGGGATGCAACACATGGATGGGCTCGTGGCTGAGGGGTGGACTCGACCATGGACACTGTTGCACAGGTTACCCACCATTGTGAAACATGCGCGACGATCAAGCAAGACAAGCGGTCAAAGCCTGTGTGGTATGGGGGCGATGACTGAAGTGTCCATATCACAGCGCCACAAACCCGCCACGGCAAGAGCTCCGTGCTTACAATGGTGGAAGCCACCACCAGATGGCTGGAAACATGAACTGTGCCCCACGACACTGCCCGCAACACGGTCCTGGGCCTTGAACAGCAAGTCCTGTGGCGATCTGGTGTCATTGGGGAATAATTTAGGGTTCTGCTCACTGCAGAACAGCGTTTGGATTTCTTAAAGACAAGTGCAACTTCAAGAATTCCATGGCAGGTTCACTCTGTCGTTCACTGCATGGGGGAAATACGCCAAGCCCAATGCTGCTGACCTTCTCTGCAGGTGCCTGTACCCGTTCACGGAGCACACGGTCAGGATTCTTCTCTCCCTGATAACCGTTCGCCCTGGAGTCCCTGTTTAAAGCTCCAGTGGCAAACTTCTCTGATTCCCTGTGGGCTTTGCTGTGTTGAGCTGTAGACATTGTTTATTGTCCATAGCCTTGCAGGTGCTGTTTTGCCTGGACGCAAATTCCTTTCTTCTCAGCAAAGTGCAATACGGGCCTTGTCTTGTAAGCGATCAGTGTGGTTTGTAGTTGCTTTTGGTAGATATGAGCAGAACTTTGCAGCTTAAAATTTTAGCAAATCCAGCTTATCAAGTAACACAAAGCAAAGAGTATATTAAAAATCATACCACCTTATGTCCCAAAAGAATTGATTGTATTTAGTGTGCATCTACTTAAGGTAAATGATTAATATTAAACTTATCTCTGAGTAGCAAAACCATTGCCACACAGCTCACTTATTTAGCAGGGAGAGCTCACAGTGGGCTCATCCAGGCTGTCGTATTTATGGAGTGAAGTGATAGGCTCGCAGTCACATTGCGCACAGTAAGAAAAGTGTGTCTGAGACTCGTGCGCTCACAAATCACCAGTGCTCATCTGCTCTTCTGCTTCCCCGTGGGTCTCCTGGCAGGAGTTCTTGGCCTGGTTACGGCTCAGCCCCTTCCCTCCTCTGGAGCCTGGACCAAACTGCTCTGGTTTGGCTGGGGGTGACTGGAGGATCGAGTGCATCTGCCACCCCTGGCAGCCCAGAGAGAATTGAGCCAGCCAACGGGATCCTTTCCACAACATCCTCATAGGCACCTGGAGCAAGGAGCGTGGCATTGAGTGTGTCTGTGACACCCCCATCATGCACCAGCCGCTGGGAACATGGAGCGGTGCAGCAGACTGTTCAAGACTCTGCTCAGAGCAATGGGTGCTGGAGCTTTTAGAAACTGGGATGGAAACTCAGCAGCCAGGTGCCCAGGGCTGAGCTGGCCTGTGCCTCCCAAGGGACATCCTGACCCTCCCTGCCCAGGCACAGGGTCACAGTGGGGCCCTTTGTGACGTCACTTGGTGACACCCACTGCCCCGCATGTGCTCAGCGCCGCTGCGGGCCCAGCCCACACTGTCCGACAGGACGGTGACGGGACAGGGTGCGAGCATGGAGCTGGCGAGAGCCCCGAGCGTAGCCCACGTCTCTCAGAGAGTCAGAGAATCAGAGAATCTTCTTGGTTGGAAGCGACCCTTAAGATCATCAAGCCCAACCACAACCCGGCTCTAGCTGCCCCGGCAGACTCTGCTGCCACCGGCAGACTTGGAGCAGGGAGATCCTGAGCTCAGCTCCCGTCTTTCCCCGACGAGGAGCACACGGGCGCATGCCACACCTTTCACCACTGCCTCTGCAGAGCTGCAGCACCGAGGCGTTTGCCGAAGCGTCCGCCTTCCCCATCCGTAGTCCTTCCCTTTGACTTAAAAATGGCGGAGAGACCCCCCATCCGACCTAGTTTGGCCTGGCAGGAGAGACCCCCCAGCCGCCCCCGGGTGGCCTGGCAGGAGGAGGCTGGGGCTTCCCAGGAGGTCAGATCTCCACCGCAGCCCAACCAGGTGGATGCGGTCCAGCCACTGCAGATCGGTGAGTGAGGGGCCCTGATTGTCTGGGCAGGGTGGGGCCCCGCGATCGTTCCCCGCTCCACACCAAAATCACGTTTCCCCACACGCTGGCAGGGGGTTCCCATGGGTGGTGATGATGCTGCCTGAAGCCCAGGGCTGCTCCAAGTGGGGAGCCAGCCCCAGCACAGCCTCTGCGGGCAGAGGGGACCCAGCTCCTGCTGCAGGGCACGGGCAGCGAGAGGCAGCTGGGCGGGCAGGAGGCACCGTGCTGCGGGACGGGGACCTTTCCTGCCCGTCTGAAGCGAGTTCCTCACCCGCTGCACCGGGGCTTTCCCCGTCCTGCCTGGCTCCAGCATCGCAGCCCGTCTGCCGGGCACCCTCCAGCCCTGACACACATGGGGAGACTGTGCCGGGGCAGCGGGCACTGGGATGGACATGGGGCAGAGCTCCTTCCTCTGCTCTCTCTTGCCTGCAAACCCTCTGTGCAGCCCTCCCTGCTCTCCTCCTTTATTAGATGCCGATTCGTTATCCGCCTATGAGGTGGAACCAGAACATGTGGAATCCATCGTGTCCCTTTTCAGCAGCCCAGACAAGGTAACTGCGGCCCTTTGGAAGGCGGCTGTGCCGGCGTCTGCTGGCAGGGGCTCTGCTGCGGGGTGCTGGAGGGCGCTGGCTGGGCAGAGCTGCTGCTCCCAGGTCTCTAATGGGCACTGCACCCCATGCTGCGCTGCCGCTGGCCGCGAGTCCTCATCTCACGCTTCCCGTTTGTCTCTCTGTCCCCTGGCTGCCAGGACGAGGAACAGAAGATGGAGTTCCTTAAATGCATTGCCATGATCTTCAGAGATGCAACATACAACGACTTGTCCCAGGGCCTGGACCTCTTCTGCCAGAGATACGAGCTGGTAGAGAATATCGAGGTGAGGGGATACCCAGCAGCGCTGGGGAAGTGAGCAATGCCCCCGGCACCGGCACCTGTGAGGACAGTGCTGGGCAGGGCCGGGGGCTGGTGGCACTGGGTGCTGGCAGCTGCCAGGTCCCATCCCGGCTGTGCTCTGCAGGTGCTGCTGGAAGAGGAGCCCAGGGACCAACTGCCCACAGTGGTGCAGCGGATTGCCGCATTTGCCATGGCCGAGATGAGGTACCTGTCCATCCTTCCTGGGGACTCCTGCCCCAGAGCCCCGTGTCCACCTGTACGAGACCTCCAGGCACTGCTCCCAGCACCAGTGTCCTACTGGCCCCTCTCTCTTTGTAGCTTCGTGGTGGAGGTGCTGGAATGCAAAGATATGAGCCACATCCAGGCCTGCTTCTCCAGCGTCTTCATGCTTCCTCCAAAAGAGGAAATGAGGGACCTGAAACCTTACCTCTACTTCATAGTAAGTGCTGGGGGAGCTACAGGAGCCCCAGTCCCTCTGGGCTGCTCTCTGGTCACCCCGTGCTGCGCTATGACCAGAGATCCCAGACAGGCTTTGCTTTCCCACTGTTGTCCCTTCCCCCGTTCCCGTGGGCCTGGCCTCATCCAGTGCCATGGGCGGCTCTGACAGCAGCAGATTATTTGCCCCTGGGTCTCTCCCAGGCACAGTGAAGCAGCGCACGAGTCCTCCCTTGGTGCTGGGACTTCAGATCAGTCTCTTGGGGTGAGGGGGATGGCAGGAAACGTGGCCATAACTCGTTGTCTTCCTTGCAGACCATGAAGGCTGTGGACAGCATGCTTGTGGCGTTGGTGCTCAACTCTCCTGCCTCTCAAGTCAGTGAGAAGATGCAGGATATCTTCCAGGTCTGGCGTGTGCAAAGAGTGGGCTTCACCAGGGCTGTTCCTCACCCTGGGGGACGGGGTGTCCACTCTGGAGGTGACAGTCCCACCCGTGCCGTGCAGAGAGCGCTGCCGGGAGGGTGCCCACCTCCTTGGGGAGCCAGGGGCTGCCCACCAGGCTCTTCCGCAGCACAGTGGCCGCAGAGGGTGGCATCCGCCTTCCTGCCTGGCCACAGGGCTGGCCCGGGGCGTTTGTCCCAAGCCTGCCAGAGGACAGGAACCCATTACAGGCTTTGTTCCAGATCATAGGAAGTCTTAATGGACTAGGCCAGTCCAAGCCTGGACTTGAGCAGTGCTGCTTCTGCTGGAGCGGTGGCTGCTCCCAGGGCTCACCAGCAGCTTCTCTCTTCCCAGATGCTCTTGACCTTCAGCACCTCTGAGAGGGCATCTGTGCGGGAGAGGGCCGTGGGCAGGATGAGGCTGCTGAGCTTCTTGCTGGCCAACTACTCCTCACTGAAGGTAAGGACCAGGCACTCCCTGCTCTGCCAGGACCCAGCTCTGCCCCAGCCCTGTGTTGGCCGGGACTGCCCAAGGAGCACCGAGGGAGCCCAGGTCTGGCAGCTCTGCCTGCATGGGCCTGTTCTGGGAGACTGGGCCTGCAGGGCCCTGCAAAGCTCTGACCACCCTCGATCCAGCCCTGGGCACATTCCTGGATTCAGGGCTTTGGCCCCACATACCCTCAGCCCTTCTGCACTTCCTTTGGCCTTGTCCAGGCTGATCCGAATGAGGACAGAGATGATTCCGGTGCTGAGATCCAGATGCCAATCCTCGGACAGCTGCTAGGACATCTCCTCCTATTCCTGTCATTCAAGGAAGAAGAGACCAGCTGTTTGGCTTTGGACACTCTCTGTTTCCTCTTCCAATTCAAGCGCCAGCAACACTGTAAGAGAAGCTGTGGTGGGATACATCCCTCTGCACAGCCACATCAGCCAGTACCTCTGCTTGTCTTCCTGGGTGTTGTGATGGACTCTTCTCCTGCTTGCTGGGGACAACACCATGTCACCAGCACTGTCCCTCCTCTGCTCCTGACCCGCAGCACTGCAGCCATGCGAGACGTCCCCCACATCACTGCTATTCCAGCCATGGGGGACTGAACTGTGGCACTGCATGCAGAGCTCTAGGGCCTTGGAGTTTCCAGGGCCAGGAGCATTCGCACATGTGCACTGGAGGAGGGTCAGCCTTTCCGTGGCACTGCTCTCCACCACCTCCTCCCCTGACTGTTGGTCATAACCTCCCTGCTTGGGCATTCCAAGTTCAAAGCTCTGTCCGGTACTGGCGAAGCTGCTGTGTCTCACCAACTCTTCTGTATTTCCCTGCTTTTTAGGCGTGATGCTGCCAGAGGAGAATGCACAGCTCCAGGAGGACTGGGAAGCCGAGGTCGCCTCCTTGACCTCTTCATCCAGCGCTCCTCACATTACCAAGGTAATGAGCTCCCCCCTTGCTGTGGCACCAGCAGGGGACTTGTGAGAGCAAAGGCCTCCAAACTCAGGGGGCTGGTGTGGCCTCCCTGTCCCTGCTGAGAGGGTTCCTGCTGTCCCCGAGCAGGGACCATGCGAGGGCTGCTCTCCAGTGTCCCAGCAGCAGCCCCAGTCCTGCTGGCCACCAGCAAGCCCTGGTTCACGGCAGGACCAACACCCTCTGCCCATGACTCCAACCCTCCCCCCTCACCCCGGGCCTCTCTTCTCCTCCTCCCCAGCAGTCCCTGCCGCCCCTGCTGCCAGCTTTGCCGCAGCACCCACAGCACCGCCGGGCGTCTCTGCAGGGCTGCTGGCACCGCCCGGCGAAGCAGCAGCACCAGGGCACTCGGTGTGACTTGGCTTCGCTGCCTCCCTTCCTCCCTTAGCTCTTTGCAGAACACCTCCAGCCTTCCGAGAGAACAGACATGGTCCTGCTGTTCATCGAGGCACTGACCGACTCCAGCACCTTTGACAAGAAGGCCGCCAGAAACATGCTGGACGTGGTCAAGAGAGACTGCGATTTCTGGCTGGTGGATGTAAGTGGCCTTTGGCTGGATTGCCCTTCGGCCCTGTCCGACCTTGTTCTCCCTCCATCCATCTCTTCCTCCCAAATCCCAGTAAAGTGAAGCCACATGAAGGCGACAGAGAGGGATGGGAAGGGCAGTGAGGAAATGGCTGCACTCCAGTGGCAGCACCATCCTCACCTGTGTCTCCTCCAGGTGCCAAAGATCACGAGCTGCATCCACAAAACCCTGGGGTGCATCAACACGGCCCCAGCCCGGCAGAGAGTGGTGTCCCTAATTGTCTGGATGGCTGACAAGTGCCCTGGGGAGGTGGTGTCCACGCTGCTGACAATCGCACCACCAGCAGACAGGTACTGGCCCCAAAAGCCATGAGGGCTTGTTCCCTGTAGGGGGAGGGACACAGAGCCAACAAATCCTGCAGGACACCCCCAAGGAGCAGGACCCTCCATCCCACCACGCTTCCCAGTGCTGGGGGTCAGCCAGGCCTGCAGCAACCACAGCTGAGCAAGGCAGCCCAGAGCCCCCCACTGCGCTCCTGCCAGCCCCACGGGAGCACCAGCTCAGCCTCTGCTGCTGCCCAGGGCATCCCCACCGTCCTGCAGCGCTGAGCCCGGCCACGCTGCTGTGGCCCAGGCTGCCCTGCTGACAGAGCGCTCTCCTGCAGCACTGCCCTGGCACTGTGGGAGGTGATGTTCTCCGTGCCTCAGACCCTGCAGAATGTGTTGAAGGAGCTGCACATCCAACTCCAGGACCGGCACCGTAGGGTCTTACATACATGCTGGGAGGACACGTCCATCCTTCGCTTGGCTGTGAGTTGCTGGATAAAGCTCCTGGTGCCGCAGGAGCTGCACAGTGCAGGGAGCCCCACCAGCTCTACCGGTCGCTCACTGTCGGCTTTGCTTTCAGATGCTGGCCAGCAGTGACCTGCAAGATGAGGAGTTTGCTCCAGAGTACCTCATCATGAGGTTTCTGAGGCAGCGAAGACCAAAGGTGCTCTCCCTGGTGCTCAGGGGCTTGATGACGCTGTCAGAGAGAGAAGAGATGGTGAGTAGGGTCATGCCAAGGGAGCCGTGGTGGCAGCCAAGGGTGCAGTGGGTTCGGGCTTGGCCTGGGCTGGCAGTCAGGCGCTGGGGTGCCTGCTCCAAAGGCCCTCCCTGCCATGGTGGGGCCTGGTGGCTGCCTGGGGAGCTCTCCAGACATGGACCTGGTCCCAAGAGGGAAACTCTCTTCTTCATACAGGCCAGAAAAATGAAGGTCATGCTGCCAGACCTGTCGTGGGTCCTGCAGTATGGCAATAATGTCATCAAGACCAAGGCTCTGGTGGTCTTCAGAAACGTGATGGCTCAGCTGGAGAGGGAGGAGGCCAGCCCCATCGCCGTGCCGCTGGCAAAGCTTCTCCGGCCCTTCTTTGATGACGTAAGGCTGGTGTATAAACCTGAGCCTAGTGGATGAGAACTGGGCAATGACATCTGCCCTTCAGCCCGGCCACGCGGAGCAGGGACTTCTCCTCCGCTTTCTCCCCGGGGCTCTTGTGGGATGGTTTCTGGTTCTGCAGCCCAGCCCAGCTGCTCCCTGCCAGCTGCTCCAACAGCTCCTCCCCACCATGGCTGCTGAAGCTGGTGGGGGATGCTGGGTGGTTGGGAGAGCATTTTGAGGCACAGGCACTGCTTAACAAGTCTCTTGAGTGGCCTTTCGTGGATCCAGGGCCACAGATCTGGCCACAACTGCAGTGTGCACAACGCCGCCCTGGAGCATCTCCCCTCACATCAGCCATGCAGGAGCTTCTGCTCCCCGTGGGCAGAGAGCTGCTGGTGCTCAGGTCCTACTGTGCTTCTCCCTCCCAGGAGCTGAGCCAGCTGAGAAAGGTCTCCATCAGCCTCTTCAGGGACCTGATGAAGATGGTGGTGGAGAACGACAAGAGAAGGATGAAGAACACGGTGCGACTTGGCCTGCTCCCTCTCTTCTTCCACATGAGTGACCAAGTGCAGAGCGTGGCCAAGGTGCGGATTTCAAAGCTGAGCGGTGATGCAGGGAAGAGACCCCTGGACATTTGGGACCCCTGCTCCCTAAGGGCAGAATCACCCCGGGAACAAAGCCCAGAGGAGGGGGACACCAGGTCTCCTTCCCCAACCGTGGTGCCATCGCCCAGCTTCTGCTGTTCCGTAGGTGGCCAGGGAAGCCCTCCTGGGTGCAGCAGAGCTCCTCAAGTGGAAACAGCTCAGACACCTCGTGCAGACTCAGCAGACATGGAGGATTGGAGAGAGCTTGGTGAGGACAACCCCAGGGCCCAGGGCCCAGGCTGGACGGGGCTGCCCCACATGTCTGTGCTGTGGGCTCTGCAGATGTGCCTCGCCTGTCCTGCTGCAGCCCCGAGCTGCATCCTTGTTCCCTGAACTCAAGAACAGAGCCCCCAAGGGCTCTTCCCTCTGCCCCGCAGCCAGCGGGAGGGAGGGCGCTCAGCACCCCTGGGACCCCTCGGCCTGTGTCTGTCTCTCAGCCTCAGCCCCACAGGACTCCTGGCTGGGACACGGGAATGGTCGGAGGGGAAGGGGAATGTGGGTTCCTGGGAGGGGGGACTGGTCCGGCCAGCTGGGGAGGGGCAGTGAGGTGCTCACACCCCTGTGCTCTCTCCAGCTGGAGCGGGACAGGAGCAGGGCTCAAGAGCTCTTGAGGCAGAGCCTGCCGTACCTGAAGGACCCTCAGACCAGCTTGCAAGAGGCCGCCTTGAGGTTCATTGGTGAGTCACAGCCCCCAGGTCCCTCTTTCGGC
This sequence comes from Patagioenas fasciata, assembly GCF_037038585.1. Lineage (NCBI taxonomy): Eukaryota > Metazoa > Chordata > Aves > Columbiformes > Columbidae > Patagioenas > Patagioenas fasciata. Next base: position 168,971 of record NC_092558.1, read on the forward strand.
AGCCCGGCCCCAGTCCCCGCCGCTGCCCTGGCACAAGGAGCAGCCCTGTGGCTGCCAGAGCCCCGGCTGCCCCATGCAGGCCCTTGGCCTCCCCTCCCAGCCCTGCCCACGCAGGTGGCCGTGGTGGCCGCCTTGCTCGGTCCCACCATCTCGGCTCCTGCTCTCCCCTGGGGTCAGCGCTGATGAGGGGAGGGAGCAGGGGCTGATGGAGCTCTGTGCCCAGGGCTGGCTGTGCGGCACCTGAGGGACCCAAGCAAGGAGAGTCTGTCTGAGATCTGCAGAGGTGAGCAGGGACCGTGGTCGGGAGGGGACACCTGGGGGTCTCTGCAGACATGGGAGCTCATCTGGGCTCTGCTTCTTTCCCTTGCAGCCATTCAGCCCTTGGAGGAGGACAGTGACCCCTCCATCTGCTCCCTGGCAACTCAGACCATTGTCACCGTGTGCTCTTCATGGAAGCGGCCAAGATCTCGATGGAGCCTGAGAGCCCTGTGCTGCTGGCGCTAAACCAGCTGGAGGAGCAGCTCTTCTTGAGGAAAACGGCTGGATTTTAATAAAGAGCCCTTCTTGAAGTTGGGTTGGATGTGTGCCTTTTCCAAGGACCCCAGAACCTCTCTGAGTGCTCTGGTACTTTTGAGAGCACAACCCAGGATCATGGGCAAGGGTGACGGAGCAGACAGGAGCACTTGCAATGAGCCGTTCCAGCAGCTGAGATGAATCTCACTGAGCCACTGAGGTTTGTTCCTGGAGTCACACACAGAAATGTCAGGGTCTGTCAGGTGTCCTTGTCTGAGCTGGCCTCGTGAACTCCTTCTGCACCCAGGAGTGTTCAGAGACAGAGTCGGTCCCTTTTAAACACAGAGGCAGGAGTCACAGTGTCCCTCTGGCCTCCCGTTGTCACTCCCAATGGACGGGAGGCACCTCAGCCCTGCGCTGTGTCACCTGCTCTGCACCCATCTGAGATGTCCCATGGCAGAAAGAATGGACACAAGGACCTTGGGTGAAGGAATCACATCCCAGTGCTGCATGCAGGCAGTGAACAATGGGATGTTTCTTCCAACATGAAGTGACCTCAAGACCTTGTCTGTGCCACAGGCCTTCATGGAACCCCAAGGAATAGTTGATGGTGTTTGTGCTCACTCGGGTTCATGTCACCTCACGTACATGGTGCGCATGCTCTCATCTCAGCTGTACAAAGCAGACACAGACTGCTGAATACTCATTCAGTGTCCATGCGTGGAGGGAAGAACAGCTTCTCTGGGTGAGAGGCCAGGGCTGGAAATGGTGGATTTGAGGGGACAGTGCATGGTGATTGACCTGAGGCTCCTTCCGTGGGGTGTCCAGTGCACAGGGGCACAGCCCAGCCCCTGCTCTGCTGGTCCTGCAGGTCTCTGGCAGGAGGCCTGGCTGTGAGAGGACACTGCTGTACCAGCCCTGCACACACACACTGTTCAGCTGTACAATGATGTTGCATCTGTGGCCACTTGTGTGGCCATGTTCTTGAGGTCACGGAGCTCTTTCTTCAATAAGTGAAGCATTCATCTTTCCCAGCGTGCAAATCAAGCCCATCCTGTTTTGCCTCATTCCCAGTCTCTAGATAGCTATTGTTTCTCTATTAAGTTGCTGTTACATTATGCCTAGTCTTGTTACCTTAGGCTTAGTCGGGTTACATTAGGTCTAAGGGTTTCTAAAAGAATTTTGTTCCGCTTATCACCTTCTCCTTTCCACCTTCCCTCGATGTCTTTTATTTCCCTATCTCCAGCTTCTGTGCTTCCTTGGCCTGATGTCTGACTCTCTTTGGACTCAATGTGGGTCAATGGGAGTCAGTGGGAGTCAATGGGGATCACTGGAGATAAATGGGGGTCAATGAGGTTCAATGGGGGTCAATGGAGATAAATGGGGATCAATGGAGGTCAGTGGGAGTCAATGGGGATAATGGGAGTCAATGGGGATCAATGGGGATCAATGGGGGTCAATGGAGATCAATGGGAATCAACTGGAGTCAATGGGAGTCAATGGGGATCAATGGGAGTCAGTGGGGATCAATGGGATTCAATGGGAGTCAATGGGGATCAGTGGGGGTCAATGGGAGTCAATGAGGATCAATGGGGATCAATGCGGGTCAATGGGAATCAATGGGAGTCAATGAGAGTCAATGGGGATCAATGGGGGTCAATGGGAGTCAATGGGAGTCAATGGGGATCAATGGAGATCAATGGGGATCAATGGAGGTCAATGGAAGTCAATGGGAGTCAATGGGGCGCAATTAGGGTAAATGGGGATCAATGGGGATCAATGGAGATCAATGGGGTTCAATGGAGGTCAATGGGAGTCAATGGGGATCAATGGGATGAATGGGAGTCAATGGGAGTCAATGGGGATCAATGGAGATCAAGGGGGATCAATGGAGGTCAATGGAAGTCAATGGGAGTCAATGCGGGGCAATTAGGGTAAATGGGGATCAATGGGGATCAATGGAGATCAATGGGGTTCAATGGAGGTCAATGGGAGTCAATGGGGGTCAATGGGGATCAATGGAGATCAATGGGGATCAATGGAGGTCAATGGGAGTCAGTGGGAGTCAATGGGGGGCAATTAGGGTAAATGGGGATCAATGGAGATCAATGGGGTTCAATGGAGGTCAATGGGAGTCAATGGGGGTCAATGGGGGTCAATGGGGATCAATGGAGATCAATGGGGATCAATGGAGGTCAATGGGAGTCAATGGGTGCCATAGTGGGTGGCAGGTGCCCTTGCCGCAGGAGCAGCCACCCCAGTTATATGGGTGCCAAGGTCTTGGGCCCCGTCTCGGCCCTTCACACCCACCTCTGTGAGGCAGTGGCCATCTCAGAGTGGGTGACGTGTGGCCAAGGGCGACCCCGCCCGTATTCGTGTGCAGGCTGGGCAGCGGTGCTGATGTCACAATGGCCACTGTGACCCACGGGCCCAAGCCCTTCCAGAGGAGCGCTGGGCTCAGGCTGCGTGTCAGTGCCAACTGGCGAGGTGAGGAGAGGGCAGGGCAGGGACGGGGCTGCCGAGGCGGGAGGGGGCCCCACACCTTGGGACTCCGGGCTGTGCTGCAAGCCCACCTGCGCCTGGCTTCTCCCACAGAGGTAGCAGAGGAGCATTTGGAGGAGACAGCTCAGCGCTGCTGGGACAGAGACTCTCCAAACACTCACTGTTGCCATAGTGGCTTTTCAGCAAGGAAGAAGAAACTTCCCTGACTCGATGGAGCGGGGTGAGAGCAAAGCATCCCTCCCGCAGCCTGGCACAGGGGCTGTCGGGGCGGCCGGTGCGGGGCCGAGAGTGGTGGAAGTGGGGTAGGAGCTCCGAGCCTCTCCGGGCCAGGGCCCTTCCTCTCCTCAGCAAGTGGGGCCCAGGTTGGGCTGCAGGGACCTGCTGGGACCCCAGTGCCCACAATGACTCCTTGGTCCCCATGGCCTCCAGCCCTGCCCATCAGCCAGGCAGGGCCAGAGCAGCCCCTTGGGGACAGCCCCTCAGGGACGCTTCCCCCACCCCGCAGAGGTGCCCATGCCTGTGGCATTTGCTCTCTCCCCTGCAGCCTGCCTGCTGTGTGGCCGGGCAGACACTGACCCGGAGCTCTGCGGGCTCATGCTGGAGGCACAAGGGCTCTGTGCCCATCAGTGTTGCCTGGTGAGTTCCTCTGGGGCTCCCTCCAGCTGCTCCCTCCGGGCAGTCCCGGACGCACTCTCCTCATCGGCTCCTTGTCTTTTCTCTTCCGCAGTTTTTTGCCAATGAGCTTTTTCAGCGTCGGGCCCACAATAATGGACTCATGGGATTTGCCCCTGAGGACATTTCTCATATAGTGGAGCAGGCAGCGCAGAAGGTGAGGACCTGACAGGAACGGGGAGATTTGTGCCAGGAGAGCTTTGCAGGAGCCCGCCCCAGACCCTGAGAAATAGATCCCAGCCCTTCTGCCATGGAGGCACCCCAAAAAATAACGTAGATAGGTGATAAGCTCCAAACAGTCTATAGTCCAACCAAGACTGTTTAGCAGAAACCAACGAGAAAGAGGGCTTATCCAAAAATATTCAGCACTCTGGCAGAGTTATGTGAATCTTTCCACTCCTATGAGAGAACCCAGGGAACCCAGGAGATCGCTTGCCAGTGAGGGGGTCTCAGTCTAAAAGGAACCTTCCTTAGATGGTGTCCCAGTCTAAGGAGGAGTCTTCTACTGCAGACCTGGTGCTCTGAGAACGCCGACTTAAAGGGGGTAGCCAGGGGGTTCCCTAAGCTGAGTCTGAGTTGTGCTCATTTATGGCAGTGGTCCAGAAACTTCTCTCAACCAACGCATTTTGCCTTGGTCAAGGGCGCTGTCTCTCGACCAAGGGGTGTGAGCATGGCCATAGACATCCATCAGTCTAGATGTTCCTGGTGCTTTTCGGGTGCAGTGTGGGGATCAGTGGGGATCAGTGGGGGTCAATGGGAGTCAATGGGAGTCAATCGGGATCAACGGGGCTCAATGCAGGTCAATGGGGATCAATGGGGGTCAATGGGAGTCAATGGGGGTCAGTGACTGCCACACCTTCCCACCAGCTCCGGGACAACAGTCCCAGCAGCTCCGCAGAGGCTCCAGCACAGGAGCCCCGTCTGCCAGGCAGATCTGCGGGCTGTGCCAAGCAGTGGCCATGTCCTGCGCCCTGGCGGGAGCTGCGGGGCTGGCGGTGGCGCCCTGAGGCTGCGGCTGACGGGGGCTGCTCTGCCCTTTCAGGACTGCTTCGTCTGCGGCGCCAGCGGGGCCACCATCACCTGCTGGCAGACAGGCTGCAAGCGCAGCTTCCATTTCCCCTGCGCCTCAGAGGGTGGATGCGTCACCCAGTTCCTTCCGCACTACAGGTACCTCCTGTGCCCTCCTCATCAGCCCTGGGGAAGGACTCGGCACTTCTCACGTCACCCATCCCTTTCCTCCTGCCCCCAGGTCCTACTGCTGGGAGCACCGTCCCCAGCAGAAACTGCAGGCAGCTCCGGAGAACACCACCTGCCTCATCTGCCTGGAGCCCGTGGAGGACACAACGTCCTACGGCACCATGGTGTGCCCGGTGTGCCAGCACGCCTGGTTCCACAGGGGCTGCATCCAGGTGGGAGCCGTTCCCTCGGCCCCGGGGCACCGCAGGGCTCAGCAGCACCAGGGCCTCACTCACGCCCCTCGTGTTTCTCCTGCAGGGACAGGCTAAGGGCGCTGGCATTTCTTGCTTCCAGTGCCCCCTCTGTCGAGATAAGGATCGGTTTGTCTCAGTAATGCTCATCCTGGGGATCCAAGTCCCCCTCAGGTCAGTGTCCTTCTGCCTGGCTCACAGGACAGGAGGGTGCAAGCTGTGCCACGGAGGGACTGCCCCAGCAGTCCTGGCCCTCCGCTGTCCTGTGAGTCGGGGCTTCAGCCCCATGGAGGAACTGGAAACAGGACCGGGGGAGAGAAGAGCAGGGACGTCCTGCACCTGCCGTATGCCAGGGCAGCAGGGGCTCATCCGTTTTCCTTTCTCTATCAGAAAGCCATCGTGGGAGAACAACGACGCGTACGCAGACCTCGGTGACAGGCACAGCCGCTGCGATGCCAGGGAGTGCCTTTGTCCCCAAGGCAGGGAGCACAGAGAGGGACGGGGGTAAGTTGCCCAAGCTGCACCCTGGGGCTCTGCATGGGATCTCTGTCTCGCCAAGGGCTCAAGGCAGAAGGACTGCGAACGAGAGCTCTGTCGGACAAGCCTGTGCTGCGGTCACTTTGTCCACAGAGCCGTGAACCCCTTTACTTCCCCAGGCCCTGGCAACTGCTCCTGTGCCGCTCCTGTGCTGCCGAGGGCACACACAGAGGCTGTTTCGGCTTGAGGACCAGCGGGGCCCTCTGGGAGTGTGACAGCTGTGCTGGCCTGGGCACTGGTGAGAGGCAAAGCACCCAGTGCCCCAGAGCTGGGGCAGGAGGGTCTGGCAGCGGGCACGGGCTGGGCTCGGCAGGGCCTCTCTGCTCCAGGAGGGCTGGGGCCCCGCTCTGGCCGATCCTGTCCCAGCCCTGGGGGGCCTGGGGGCCCCACTGATCCCCATTGACTCCCATTGACTCCCATTGATCCCCATTGTCTCCCATTTATCTCCACTGACTCCCATTGATTCCCATTGACCCACATTGATCCCCATTGACCCCCATTGACTCCTATTGACCCCCAGTGATCCCCATTGACTCCCGTTGACTCTCATTGACCTCCATGTACCCTTGACCTTCCTGCTTCCCCTTGCAGGATCCCCATTGACCCCCATTGACTCCTATTGACCCTCATTAATCCCCATTGATTCCTGTTGACTCTTATTGACCTCCATGCATCCTTGACCTTCCTGTTTCCCCTTGCAGCCTCCAGTGCCAGCTCAGAGCTCGCTGGCCCCAGCACCGCCAGCCCGGCAGCATCAGGGCCTTCCCAGACCTCCCTGGCACCCGAAAGCAGCAGCCCCAGCACCGCCAGCCAGGCAGCATCGGGGTCGCCTCTTGTATCTTCAGCACCAGAGATCAGCAGCCCCAGCATCACCAGCCAGGCAGGATCGGGGCCTTCCCAGAGCTCCCTGGCACTGGAGACCAGCAGCCACAGCACAGGTAGCCAGGAAGCATCAGGACCATCCTCTGGGTCCCCAGCACTGGAGACTGGCAGCCACAGCCCGCACAGCCAGGCAGCATCGGAGCCATCGGATGGCTCCCTGGGACCAGACACCAGCAGCCCCAGCATCGCCAGCCAGGTGGCACTGGAACCATCCCACAGCTCTGTGGAACTGGAAAATGGCAGTCCCAGCGCCACCAGCCAGCTGCCATCAGGGTCCTCCCACAGTTCCCCAGAGCCTGAGAATGGAGGACGCTCCAGCCCCCCTGGGCCTGCGCGAACACGAGGCCGCTCCCGAGTGCAACGTCAAGCACAAAATCCCTACAGCCGGCCCAGACGTCGCCGTGGGAGCAGCCGTGGGCCATCCCCGAGTGCTCAGAGCAGCACCCCCAGCCACGAGGTGCAGGGTCTATCAGTCTCTCGGGTACCTGAGACCAGCAGCCCCAGCACCACCAGCCAGGAGGCATCAGGGCCTTCCCTGTCGTCGGTGGAACTGGAAGCCAGCAGCTCCAGCACCACCAGCCAGCTGCCGTCGGGGTCTTCTCACGGTTCCCCAGAGCCTGAGAATGGAAGACGTTCCAGCTCCATTGGGCCCGTGCGAACAAGAGACCGCTCCTGCTTGCAACGTCGGGCACAAAATCCGTACAGCCGGCCCAGAAGACACCGTGAGAGGAGCAGCACAGCAGCACCAAGTGCTGAGAGCAGCACCCACGGCCGGGTGGTTCTGGGGCCATGTCGCCTGTCCCCAATACCCGAGTCCAGCAGCCCCAGCCCTGCCAGTCTGGAGGCATCGGGGCTGTCCCACAGCTCCCTGGCAGAGGAAACCAGCAGCCCCAGCACCACCAGCCAGCTGCCATCGAGGTCTTCCAGCACCTCCCCACAGCTTGAGAGCAGCGGACGCTCCAGCCCCCCTGGGCCCGCGCGAACACGAGGCCGCTCCCGAGTGCAACGTCGGGCACAAAATCCCTACAGCCGGCCCAGACGTCACCGTGGGAGCAGCCATGGGCCATCCCCGAGTGCTGAGAGCAGCACCCCCAGCCACGAGGTGCAGGGGCTATCGGTCTCCCGGGTAACTGAGACCAGCAGCCCCAGCACCACCAACCAGGAGGCATCAGGGCCTTCCCACAGCTCCGAGGAAGTGGAAGCCAGCAGCCCCGGCACTACCAGCTTGGAGTCTTCGGGGTCTTCCAGTAGCTCCACAGAGCAGGAGAGAGGCCAACGCTCCCGGTCCTCTGGGCCTGTGCGAACACGAGGCCGCTCCCGCTTGCAGCGTCGGGCCCGGAATCCCTACAGCCGGCCCAGACGTCCCCGTGGAACCAGCCGTGCACGGTCCCGGGGTGCTGGCCCTGATCCCCCTGCACCGGCACAATAAAGTTGCCGTTAATTTCTGCACTGGGAGATTCCACGCTTGTTTGTTGGCCTCCTCCTCTTCCTCTCCCTTTCTTAAGGGGCAGCATCAGTGGCTGGGCCCAGAGGTTTGTCCTCCCTCGGAGGGTTGGGAGCACCTTCCCCAGACCCCCCTCCTTGCGGGCTCCACAGTGCCATGGCCGTGTGCTTCGGGCCCCACTGGCCCCGCGCACTGCTCAGTTTCCCGTGGGAAGTTCACAGCCACCCCCAGGGCCGGGGGTCTCTGCTCCTGCTCCGGGAGGGCAGCCCGGCCACCTGCCACCCACTGTGCCTTGGAGACGGGAAAAATTCTACTCAGCAGCGTAATCCAGGGCAGCCTTCTTGAGCAGGCCCTTGGAAGCAGAGTCAGTCCTGTTGCACGGCCTGAGCAGCACCTGTAGCCAAAGTGCGCCCTGGGGTCGTGAATTACATCATGCTGCAAGTGCTGAGCAACTGGGGCCACCTGGACTACAGCGAAGGGCATCATTAGCACTGCCCTCAGATGCCAGCATGTCGCCCTTGGCTGTGCCTCTGCCACATCTGGTTTCGTCCCCGTCTCCCTTCAAATCTAATTTAAAGCCTCTCAATAAGTCCTGCTCACTTAATATGGTGGTCAATGGGAGTCAATGGGGGTCAGTGGGGGGCAATGGGAGTCAATGGGAGTCAATGGAGATCAATGGGAGTCAATGGGAGTCAATGGAGATCAATGGGGGTCAATGGGGGTCAATGGGAGTCAGTGGGAGTCAATGGGGTTCAATAAGAGTCATAGGATTCAATGGGAATCAATGGGGATCAATGGGGGTCGATGGGGGTCAATGGGGGTCAATGGGGATCAATGGAGGTCAATGGGGATCAACGGAGGTCAATAGGAGTCACCCTGCCTGTATCGGTTCAGGGTGCACGGTGACCTCCCAAAGATATTTGAGATGTTCCTGTTTCTTCTATCAGTAAATTCCATTAATGTTCACCCAGTCAAGTTCCCGTCTGCTTTGCCTGTGATGCTGCCTGGTCCTTCCTGAGCTCACTGGAGTTCCCCATCCTTCTCTAAATCCACCAGCCTATGGGAGGCTTCAGGAGTCCACAGCAAGATTGTCCGGGTTACGGGAAGACAGGAAAACTCAGTCACAAATCTGCAGAAAGCCTGACATCCACACTCTTACTGTGACACAGGAACATCAGCAAGGCCCTGCCTGTACACCAAAGATTAAATTAACGGACAGTTTTCCTGTGGAGGAAACAACTAAGGATCGACTGAATGGAACCATCTGTTGTTACCTGTTTTCACAAGAGGCGGATGCTGCTTCAGCTCCCATCTTTCAGTCTGTTGCCGATGAGAAAATAGAAGTGTGGTTTTTTGTAAGAAGGAAACCTTAATTGGAAAGTTGGTTCATGGACTTATTTGCCTCTCTGGCACATATCAACTTAATAGCCCAGGAAACGTTACAGAGTGATCAGCAAAGCAATCCCAGGACACTTAAGACATCCCATACCCACACCAGTCTGTCTTTCCTTTTGACCCGAGTTCCCCAAGCCCCAAGGCCATAGAGAGCCACAGGGATCCATAGAGACCCATAGAGACCCATGGAGACCCATAGGGACCCATGGAGACCATAGAGACCCATAAAGACCCATAGAGACCCATGGAGACCACAGAGACCCATAGAGACCCATAGGGACCATAGAGACCCATAGAGACCCATAGAGACCCATAGGGACCCACAGAGACCATAGAGACACATAGAGGCTCACGGAGACCATAGAGATCCGTATGGACCATAGAAACCCATAGAGACCATAGAGACCCATAGGGACCCATAGAGACCCATGGAGACTCATAGAGACCCACAGAGACCCATGGAGACCATAAAGTCAAATAGAGACCCATAGGGACCATAGAGACCCACAGAGGCCACAGGGCAGTCGTGCACTCGGGTCGCACCAGGGAGGAGAGAGCAGGACCAGCGCTTGGCACCCAGGGCTGGTAACAGCAATTTGTGCTCTGAGCTGGGGCTCAGTCCATGTGCAAGCCCAGCACGGGTCCAGATACCAAACTGAGGGTGTCAGTTCATCCCTGATGTCACACACACAGCACCTTCTCCCATTGCCTCCTGTTTTGCAGCCCCTTCCAGTTCAGCCCAGCTCAGACACCTGCACTCTGGCTCAGGGCTGCCTGGGGCTGGTGACCCTCGGGGCAGCAGCAGGAACCACTCTGCCCCTGGTTGTGGGGCTGTCCCTGCGCTGAGCCCTCGGGCCCAGGGCTGCTGAACTGGGCCATGGTGGAGCCCAGGGGTGCTGAGGTCCACAGGTCCCCCTGTCGATTTTCCCATAGAGACCCACAGGGATCATAGAGACCCTAGAGACCCACAGAGACCCATAGAGACCCACTGGGACCATAGAGACCCATAGAGACCCATAGAGGCCACAGAGAGCCATAAACAGACATAGGGATCCATAGAGACCATAGAGACCCATGGAGACCACAGAGACCCATAGAGATCCATAGAGACCCATAGAGACCTACAGAGACTCATCAAGACACATAGAGGCCACAGAGAGTCATAAACACCCATAGGGATCCAGTGCTGGAAATGGTGGATTTGAGGGGACAGTGCATGGTGATTGGCCTGAGGCTCCTTCCGTGGGGTGTCCAGGGCACAGGGGCACAGCCCAGCCCCTGCTCTGCTGGTCCTGCAGGTCTCTGGCAGGAGGCCTGGCTGTGAGAGGACACTGCTGTACCAGCCCTGCACACACACACTGTTCAGCTGTACAATGGTGTTGCACCTGTGGCCACTTGTGTGGCCATGTTCTTGAGAGAATCGCTGTACGAAGACCGAAATCTTCCCATCCTGCCCATAGGAGATCACCTTTCTCTCCGGAAAGGCTGTTGTGAGGCCAGCTCTGTCACAGCAGTGCCCATTGCCTGTCCCTGCCTGCGCTCACAGCGCTGACACACAGCAGGACGGGGACCAAGCTGCCAGAGCACTCAGGCCTTGCACCAACACAAGGGATGAGAAGGAGAGTGGGGGAGTGGAACCAGAACAGCTCTGGAAGAACAAGCAGCAGCAGAGGGTGTGAGGTCACTGTCAGTGTAACCAATGAGCACACAGCGGTGGCAGCAGAGGGTGTGAGGTCACTGTCAATGTAACCAATGAGCACACAGCGGTGGCAGCAGAGGGTGTGAGGTCACTGTCAATGTAACCAATGAGCACACAGCAGTGGCAGTAGAGGGTGTGAGGTCACTGTCAATGTAACCAATGAGAACACAGCGGTGGCAGTAGAGGGTGTGAGGTCACTGTCAGTGTAACCAATGAGCACAGAGCAGTGGCAGTAGAGGGTGTGAGGTCACTGTCAGTGTAACGAATGAGAACACAGCGGTGGCAGCAGAGGGTATGAGGTCACTGTCAGTGTAACCAATGAGCACACAGCGGTGGCAGCAGAGGGTGTGAGGTCACTGTCAGTGTAACCAATGAGCACACAGCAGTGGCAGTAGAGGGTGTGAGGTCATTGCCAGTGTAACCAATGAGCACACAGCAGTGGCAGTAGAGGGTGTGAGGTCACTGTCAGCGTAACCAATGAGCACACAGCAGTGGCAGTAGAGGGTGTGAGGTCACTGTCAGTGTAACCAATGAGCACACAGGAGTGGCAGTAGAGGGTCTGAGGTCACTGTCAGTGGAACCAATGAGCACACTGCAGTGGCAGCAGAGGGTGTGAGGTCACTGTCAGTGTAACCAATGAGCACACAGCGGTGGCAGTAGAGGGTGTGAGGTCACTGTCTGTGTAACCAATGAGCACACAGCGGTGGCAGCAGAGGGTGTGAGGTCACTGTCAGTGTAACCAATGAGCACACAGCAGTGGCAGTAGAGGGTGTGAGGTCACTGTCTGTGTAACCAATGAGCACACTGCAGTGGCAGTAGAGGGTGTGAGGTCACTGTCAGTGTAACCAATGAGCACACAGGAGTGGCAGTAGAGGGTCTGAGGTCACTGTCAGTGTAACCAATGAGCACACAGCAGTGGCAGTAGAGGGTGTGAGGTCACTGTCAGTGTAACCAATGAGCACACAGCAGTGGCAGTAGGAGGAGCAGTGCTCTCGTCACCAGTGACACCCCATGGCCATGGAGCTCAGTGCCGACCGTCCGTGTGCTGTCACAGGGTCCCCAGGAGGTACAGGAGCTGCCCAGCCCCGTGCCCTTTCCCAGCTGCTGCTCCCAGCACAGCGGGCTCTGTCACAGGGGCTGTTTCCTTCCCTTCCTGACACAGCCCCGGTGCAGTCCAAGCCCCCTGGGTCTTATGGCACCGGGGTCACTGGACACCCTCACCTCGGGCTCTTGGATGCGCCAGTCGCAGCACATGCTCAGTGCTCCTGGTCCACACTCAGAGCTCAAGGGGTGAACAAACTGTTTCCCCCACTACAGCCAGCCCTGTCCTGTGATGTTCTACCATTGCAGTGATGTGGCACCTGCAGCGGAGCCGTCCCTCATTTATGGTCATGAACGGCGCTGGAGAAGTTCATTGGAGGACTGGGGAGGGGAGATAGCTCCCCACGATGTCTAAAAAGGTGCTGCTGCTTCGACTGGCTCCTCCTGTAACTGGGGGGATCTGCAGAGATATATTGCCCTCCTGTCATCATTATCATTGCTGCCACGAGTCCCTGGAGCTGTGGCAGGGAGTGCGGCACAGAGGGAGGTGCCATCAGGGCAGGAGGCTCAGGATGGGCACAGAGGGACTGCTGTGCCCTCAGACGCTGTGGCTGCTCCTCTGGGTACAGCTGTGCAGGGGTAAGTGCTGACTCCCTTGTCCCACCGCCCAGGGCCAGCGAGTACCAGTGTGGTCATGGGGATCTGTGTGGGAATGGGGTTCTTTTGCAGGTGCTGCTGAGACAGGGAGCAGAAGGTGCTCAGATCCATGGAGCCTGTGCCTTTCCCTGTGCCTGTCTGGGTGGCACAGAGTATCTTCTTGAACAGGGCTCCAGTGTTCTGTGCCTGGCTGGATTCACAGACCCCCTGTCCTGGGGTACCTTTGGGGACCCCTTGTCTCCAGCACTCTGCCTCTGGACCAGCGGTGGCCTTACTGGCGATGGCAGCACCCAGAGATCCCCAGGGCACTGCCAACCTCTGGGGTGCCCCGGAGGGTTTGTGTGCTGCTCACTGCCCCTTGTTCAGAGGGAAACCGGACCCCACGAGGGCAGTTTGTGCCCCCCAGAGAGAAGAGGACGGGGACACCTGCAGTAGAGACATGTCCTTCTGTCCTGCTTTTGTCAAAAACCAAGTTTCTCTTTTAGTGAATTTGCCTGTCAGCTAAACCCTTCATACCGGCTGCATTTTCCTGGAGAACCAGACACATGTTTTGGTGAAACTAGCAATGGAATGCAAACTTATTGATAAGCACGGATGGACATCTCACGAGAGGGGCAACGAGAAACCGGTGACCAAGAGACTGACCAACGGTGTGTGACATTCCATTCACGTGAATACTTCATATAAAAGTGGGTGATCTCGAGGATCTCATCCCTTTCCCTTTGCCCTTTTCTTTTTTCCCTTCTGCTTATGACCGACATTAGGAGAGGACCTTGCTGGTTGTCCCTGCGAACTGAGACCAGTGCCAGACTGAATCCAGCTCCGGTTGGCTGCAGAGTCCAATCCAGGACTTTGGGTGCCTGCCCTGCAGTTGCTGAGACTTTCAAGATTGGTTTTGTGTAGTTTGTATTATTTTCTCTGTTCTTATCAGTAGCAGAGGGAAGAGGTGGGGGAGTTGGGTGCGGGCACACGCTCCCACATCTTTACCAGGGGCTGGGGGATGACTGGCTCTGCTCAGCGTGGGGTGGACGTGGGGCTTCTGTCCCTCACCTTTGCTCTGGAAAGGCCTCCTCTGCCTTCGTGTCTCATTGTAATGGTGCTTGTTAGCAGCGGGTCCCAGTCTTCCTCACGCCCAGCTCTCCTGCTCGCCTGAGCTGTTTCCCCTCGCTCAGCAGTGCGGTGCCGTTAGTGCGGGAAGCGGCTGTGCTGCCAGCAGAGGGGGTCTGGAGAGCCCTTGAGACTTGGGCCTTGTGGGAAGTGCGGTTGTGATCCGTGCTGAGATGTTCAGAGTGCACAGATACAACCAAATGAGGCACGGACTCCGAACCTGGAAAAAGGAAAAAGGTGGTTAAGTTCTGTGTAAAAAGTTATGAATCTTGGTTAGCACGTTATATTGATAGAGGGAACTAACGTTTTAAGGGTTAAGCAACTACACTACTAACAAGCTAACATTCTAAGCCACATGATTAATATCTAGTTTAGAGCTGTATGTAACCAATTGTGCTAAAAAGAGCAGGACTTCATCAAATGCCGAGATCAGAAGTTTCACAGCACCAACTGCAACCTTGAGGAGACGAGATGGCCAAGATTTACAGCAAAAAGGGGGTGACAGTCCGGTCTCAGTCGGTTTGGCCGCTTGGGTTCCAGCCAGTTCCTCATAATGAGCCAAAGGTACAAAGTCCACTGTGAGGAAGCTGAAGGAGCCTTCATCCAAAGACCCCAAGGACCCCTCCTCAAATTCACCCAGTGCCACTGCGCAGGCGAACAGGGGAGGGCCAGGGAGGGGCTATGGAAATGGTGACCTGAGACTCACTTTATGAACATGTACGGGCGTTCCTGGGGTCATTATGGACATGGAACACCTGGTGGTTCATAGAGCCCCATAAGTGCCGCAACCAGGAGTCCGGGGGGACCCATAGAGCGGACCCAGGCGTCCGGGGCGACCCAGGAGTGCCCCAGGGACCCAGGAGTTCGGGAGGGACCCAGTCTCTATGGTCACTTATGGGGCACTCGAGGTCACTTATGGGGCTTCATGAGTCACTTATGGGTCTCTACGGGGCACTAATGGGGAACTTGTGGGTCGCTATGGGGTACTTGGGGGTCACTAACAGGCACTTATGGGGCACTTATGGGTCGCTAAGAGTCACTTATGGGGCTCCACGGAGCACTTATGAGGCACTATGAGTCATCTAGGGGGCACTGTAGGTTACGGGAGGGGACCCAGGCATCCAGGGGGACACAAATAGGGGACCCAGGCGTCCGGGAAGGACCCAGGAATACCCCAAGGGACTCAGGAGTTCAGGGAGACACTCATGGGTCCCTTGGGGCACTCCTGGGTCCCTTCCGGCCCCCCGGATCCCTGTACGGGTCCCGGATTTGATTCCCCCCTGGACGACTGGGTCCCCTATTTGGGTCCCTCCCGGACGCCTGGGTCCTTTCTTTGGGTCCCTTCCCTGATCTCCCGGGACTCAGGGAGGGACCCAGGAGTGCCCCAAGGGACCCAGGAGTTCGGGATGGACCCAGTCTCTATGCATCACTTATGGGGCACTAGAGGTCACTTATGTGGCTCTATGGGGCACTTATGGGGCTCCATGAGTCACTTGTGGGGCACTATGGGGCACTGGTGAGACACTATGGTGCACTTAGGGGGCACTTTGGATCACTTATGGGGCTCTATGGGGCACTTATGGGCCTCCATAAGTCACTTATGGGGCACTCGGGACACGCTCTGGGGCACTTATGGGTCTCTATGGGTGACTTATAGGGCAATATGGGTCACTTATGGGGCTCCATGAATCACTTCTGGGGCACTATGGGGCACTGGGGCGACACTATGGGGCACTTGTGGGTCTGTATGAGTCGCTTATGGGGCTCCATGAGTCACTTGTGGGTCAGTATAGGCCTCTTTTGGGTTTATATGGGTCACTTATGGGGCTCTTGAGTAATTTATGGGGCACTATGGGTCACTTATGGGGCTCTATGGGGCAGTTATGGGGCTCCATGAGTCACTAGTGGGGCGCTATGGGGCACTGGGGAGATGCTATGGGGCACTTATGGCTCTCTATGAGTCACTTATGGGGCTCTATGGGGCACATATGGGGTACGTGCGGGTCGCTATGGGGCAGGTGAGGGTCACTAACAGGCACTTATGGGGCACTAAGAGTCACTTATGGGGCACTATAGGTCACTTATGAGGCTCCATGGGGCAGTTTGGGGGTCAATAACAGGCACTTAGGGGGCACTTATGGGTCGCTAAGAGTCACTTATGGGGCTCATGAGTCATTTGTGGGGCACTTATGAGGCTCTATGGGGCAGTAATGAGGCTCCATGGGTCACTTGTGGGGCACTATGGGGCAGTGCGGAGACGCTATGGGGCACTTATGGGTCTCTGTGAGGCACTGATGGGGCCCTATGGGTCACCTATGGGGCACTGATGGGGCACTATGGGTCACCTATGGGTCTCTATGGGGCACTGATGGGGCTCTCTGGGGTACTTATGGGTCTCTATGGGGCACTGATGGGGCTCTATGGGGCACTTATGGGGCTCTATGGGGCACTCTATGTCTCCCCCAGCCCACTGGAGAACCCCAGCACCCTTCTGTTCATCCACACACACGACTCCTCGGCCCCTCCCGAACTCCTGGGTCCCTTGGGGAACTACTGGGTCCCTTCCAAACTCCTGGCTCCCTTGGGGCACTCCTGGGTCCCTCCCGAACTCCGGGACAACCCCCCAAACAATCAATTATTGGGGTCGCTGTCGCTTTAAGAGCCGGGAGGGGGCCGGGCCTCGCGGAGGGGGCGGAGTCACGCTCTTTATCGCTCAGCCAATCAGCGGCCGGTGGGCGGGGCGCCCTCAGGCCAAGCCCCGGACGCCTGGGTCCCCTCTGGGGGTCGATGGGTTAATTACCCCCACCCCACCAATTAGCGGCTCCCGCTCTTTAGGAATTGCGCTTATTGGTTACTACGTTAATTAAGCGTTGGCCCTTAACGAGCCACGGGGTTCATTAATGAACAGATTCCCCCACTCATTAATTCAGCCCTAGCGGCTTTTCTCTAGGTGTTCATTAATTGGGTTCCGTAATGAGCTGCTTCTCCAGATGTTCATTAATTGCTTTCCGACCTCATTAACCTCAATCCAGCTCCTCAATCAGCCCCATCCCCTCATTAGCGCTAATTAGCTCATTAACGACCTCCAGCTCCGTGACGGCCAAGACGGCGCCGTTCGGAAGCGCTCTGGTGTCCCCGCCTCCTCTTCGGCGCCGTTCGGAAGCGCTCGGGTGTCCTCGCACGCTCTTCGGCGCCGTTCGGAAGCGCTCGGGTGTCTCCGTCCGTCTTCGGTGCCGTTCGGAAGCGCTCGGCTCTCCCCGCCTCCTCTTCGGCTCGCCCCGGCAACGCTCGGGTGGTGCCGCCCCTGCTCGTTACCCTTCGGCTCTTTCCGCCGCCTTCGGCTCTTTCCGTCCCCGCTTCGTCTCTCTCCGCCCTGCGCCTTCGGCTCTTTCCGTCTCCTCTTCGTCTCTCTCCGCCTTGCTCCTTCGGCTCTTTCCGTCCTCTCTTCGGCTCTTTCCGTCCTCTCTTCGGCTCTCTCCGCCCTGCGCCTTCGGCTCTTTCCGTACGCGCTTCGGCTCTTTCCGGCCTCGCCGCCTTCGGCTCTTTCCGTCCCCGTTTCATCTCTCTCCGCCCTGCGCCTTCGGCTTCGGCTCTTTCCGTCCTTACTTCGGCTCTTTCCGTCCCCGTTTCATCTCTCTCCGCGCTGCGCCTTCGGCTTCGGCTCTTTCCGTCCTTACTTCGGCTCTTTCCGTCCCCGCTTCGTCTCTCTCCGGGCTGCGCCTTCGGCTCTTTCCGTCTTTACTTCGGCTCTTTCCGTCCCCGCTTCGCTGTCCGCAAGCCCATGGCCAGTTCCCTGGGGGGATCTCTAGGGTGTCTATGGGGCAGCCTGGGGGTTTTGGGGTGCTAACGTGCTGCAGCCGCGCTCTCGGTGTTTCCTGCAGGGGTGGGGATGGGTTTTGTCCGAGCGCCGGATCCCAAAAGCCGCGGTGCGGGAACCCCAGGGCTCCGCCGGCGCTTACACTGGCAAACCAAAAATGTAATTAAAATCTGGGTGTTGCCACAACCATTTCTTCCCCTTCCCCTTCCCCCCCCCATTCAAATAGGGTTCTGTACTGACTCCCGGAGTGGGCGTGGCCAGGGGCCGGGTGGGCGGAGCTTGGGTGGGGCTGGGCGGGGCCTCTGGCAGCCACGGCGGAGCGGGGGAGCCGCGGGGTGGGCGTGGCCAGGGGCGGGGTGGGCGGAGATTGGGCGGGGCCGGGCGGGGTCTGTGGCAGCCAAGGCAGAGCGAGAGGAGAGGTGGGGTGGGCGGGGCCAGGGCCCGGGGTGGGCGGAGCCAGCGGCAGTCACGGCGCAGCGGGGTGAGCGGCGGGGTGGGCGTGCCCAGTGGGCGGAGCGGGCGGAGCGTGGGCGTGGCCAGCGGTGGGCGGAGCGTGGGCAGCCATGGCGGAGCGGGAGGAGCGGCGTGGTGGGCGTGACCACTACTGAAGTGGGCGGTGTCTGTGACAGCAATAGCGGAGCGGGAAGAGCCGCGGGGTGGGCGTGCCCAGGGGGCGGAGTGGGCGGAGACTGCGCAGCCATGGTGGAGCGGGAGGAGCGGCGGGGTGGGCGTGGCCACGACGGAGGCCACGGCGGAGCCAGCGGCAGCCGAGGCAGAGCGGGAGGAGCGGCGGGGGGGCGTGGCCAGGGGGCGGAGTGGGCGGAGCGTGGGCGTGGGCAGCGGTGGGCGGAGCGTGGGCAGCCACGGCGGAGCGGGAGGAGCGGCGGGGTGGGCGGGGCCACCTCTGAGGTGGGCGGAGTGGGCGGGGTCTGCGGTAGCCACGGCGGAGCGGGATGAGCAGCGGGGTGGGCGTGGCCAGGGGGCAGAGTGGGCGGGGCTTTGGCGGGGCTGGGCGGGGCCTCTGGCAGCCACGGCAGAGCGGGAGGAGCGGCGGGGGGGGCGTCGCCGGGGGGGTAGAGTGGGCGGAGTGGGCGGAGCCAGCGACAGCCAAGGCAGAGAGCGATGAGCGGTGTGGTGGGCGTGCCACGGGGCCGGAGTGGGCGGAGCGTGGGCGTGGCCGGCAGTGGGCGGAGCGTGGGCAACCATGGCGGAGCGGGAGGAGCGGCGGGGTGGGCGGGGCCACGACGGAGGCCACGGCGGAGCCAGCGGCAGCCATGGCGGAGCGGGAGGAGCGGCGGGGGGGCGTGGCCAGGGGGTAGAGTGGGCGGAGAGTGGGCGTGGCCCGCGGTGGGCGGAGCATGTGGCAGTCACGGCGGAGCGGGAGGAGCGGCGGGGGGGCGTGCCCAGGGGCCGGAGTGGGCGGAGCGTGGGCGTGGCCGGCAGTGGGCGGAGCGTGGGCAGCCATGGCGGAGCGGGAGGAGCGGCGCTTCGTGGAGCTGCCGCGGGAGTCGGTGCGGCTGATGGCGGAAAGCACCGGGCTGGAGCTCAGCGATGAGGTGGCGGCGCTGCTGGCCGAGGACGTTTGCTACCGGCTGCGGGAGGCCACGCAGGTTCGGCGGGTGGGGTGGGGTGGGGTGGGGTGGGGGGGGATCGGGCCCGCTGATGGAGCCGCTGATGGAGCCGGGTCCGTGTGTCCGTGTGTGTCCGTGTGTCCCCAGAACAGCTCCCAGTTCATGAAGCACACGCGGCGGCGGAAGCTCACGGTGGAGGATTTTAACCGGGCCCTGCGCTGGAGCAACGTGGAGGTGACGTGGGGACAATGGTGGGGACACTGGTGGGGACATGGGGACACCGGTGGGGTTGGGGACACCAGTGGGACTGGGGACATGGGGACATTGGTGGAGACATGGGGACACTGCTGGGGACATGGGGACACTGGTGGGGTTGGGAACATGGGGACACTGGTGAGGACATGGGGACATTGGTAGGATTGGGGACACCAGTGGGATTGGGGACATGGGGACACTGGTGGGGATTTGGGGACACTGGTGGGGACATGTGGACACTGGTGGGACTGGGACATGACGACACTGGTGGGGACATTAGTTGGGGCATGGGGACACTGGTGGGGCAGGGGACATGGGGCTATTAGTCGCGCTGGGGACATGGGGACACTGGCAGGGACATGGGGACATTGGTGGGGACTCCAGTGGGGCTGGGGACATGGGGACACCAGTGGGGACATGGGGACACAGGTGGGGTGGGGACATTGGTGGGGACATTGGTGGGGCTGGGGCCATGGGGACACTGGTGGGGACGTGGGGACACCAGTGGGGACACAGGTGGGGACATGGGGACATTGGTGGGAATATGGAGACATTGGTGGGGTTGGGGACATGGGGACATTGGTGGGGTTGGGAACATGGGGATATTGGTGGGGCCATGGGGACACTGGTGGGGTTGGGGACATGGGGACACTGGTGGGGACGTGGGGACATTGGTGGGGTTTGGGACATGGGGATGCTGGTGGGGTTGGGGACACCAGTGGGATTGGGGACATGGGGACATTGGTGGGGCAGGGGACATGGGGACACTGTTGGGGACTCCAGTGAGGCTGGGGGCATGGAGACATTGACGGGGACATGGGGACACTGATGGAGCTGGGGACATGGGGACACTGGTGGGAACGTGGGGACACCAGTGGGGACACTGGTGGGGATATAAGTTGGGGCATGGGGACATTGGCGGGGACATGGGGACACTGGTGGGGTTGGGGACATGGGGACACTGGTGGGGACATGGGGACATTGGTGGGGTTGTGAACACTGGTGGGGTTGGGAATGTGGGGACATTGGTGGGGACATGGAGACACTGGTGGGGACATTAGTTGGGGCCTGGGGACACTGGTAGGACTGGGGACATGGGGACACTGGAGGGGACATGGGGATACTGGTGGGGACATTAGTTGGGGCGTGGGGACACCAGTGGGACTGGGGACATAGGGACATTGGTGGGGTTGGGGACGTTGGTGGGGTTGGGGACATGGGAACACCGGTGGGAACATGGGGACACTGGTGGGGTTGGGGACACCAGTGGGGTTAGGGACATGGGGACATTGTCCCCCCATTGCCCCCATTGTCCCCATTGTCCCCAATATCCCCATCGCCCCCATTGTCTCCATTGCCCCCATCATCCCCATTGTCCCCCATTGCCCCCACTGCCTCATTGTCCCCCATTGTCCTCATCGTCCCCATCATCCCCATTGTACCCATTGTCCCTCATTGTCCCCCGTTGCCCCCATTGTCCCCCTCACCCCCAATGCCCCCATCGTCCCCAATGTCCCCATTGTCCCCATCACCCCCATTGCCCCCATCGCCCCCATCGCCCCCATTGCCCCCATTACCCCCATTCCCCCAATATCCCCAATATCCCCAATGTCCCCATGTCCCCATTGCCCCCAATGTCCCCATTGCTCCCATTCCCCCATCGCCCCCATCGCCCCCATCGCCCCAATGTCCCCAATGTCCCCATTGCCCCAATCGCTCCCATTGCCCCCATTCCCCCATTGCCCCCATTGCCCCCATCTCCCCCAATGTCCGCCAATGACCACATGTCCCCATTGCCCCCATTGTCCCCATTGCCCCCATTACCCCCCCATTTTCCCCATTGTCCCGCATTCCCCTCATCGTCCCCATCATCCCCCATCGCCCCCCATTGTCCCCATCGCCCCCAACGTCCCCAATGTCCCCATTGCCCATAATGTCCCCATTGCCCCCAACGTCCCCAACGTCCCCATTGCCTTCAACGCCCCCATCACCCCCAATGTCCCCATCGCCCCCATCGTCCCCATTGCCCCCATTATCACCCCATTTTCCCCATATTGCCCCCATCGCCCCCAATGTCCCCATTGCCCCCATTGCCCCATTGTCCCCCGTTGTCCCCATCTTCCCCCATTATCCCCCCATTTTCTCCATTGTCCCCCATTCCCCCCATCGTCCCCATCGCCCCCATCGCCCCCAATGACCCCATGTCCCCATTGCCCCCATTGTCCCCCATTCCCCCATCGTCCCCCATTGCCCCCATTGCCCCCAATGTCCCCATCGCCCCCAATGTCCCGATTGACCCCATTGCCCCCATTATCCCCCCATTTTCCCCTATTCCCCCATTATCCCCATCGTCCCCATTATCCCCATTGTCCCCCATCATCCCCCATCGTCCCCCATCGCCCCCAATGTCCCCATTGTCCCCATCGCCCCCAATGTCCCCATTGACCCATCTCCCCCATCACCCCCATCGCCCCCAATGTCCCCATTTCCCCCATTTCCCCCATCGCCCCCATTTCCCCCATCACCCCCATTTTCCCCATCATCCCCTATCGTCCCCCATCGTCCCCATCGCCCCCATTGTCCCCATCGCCCCCATCTCCCCCATTGCCCCCAGTGTCCCCATCACCCCCAGTGCCCCCATCACCCCCAGTGCCCCCATCGCCCCCAATGCCCCCACGTCCCCCAATGTCCCCGTTGTCCCCCAGGCCGTGTGCGGCTCCGGCTCCCAGGACCCCCTTCCCTTCCGCTCCGCCAAGGAGGCCGAGCTCTTCTTCTCCGAGGACCGCGAGGTCAACCTCCCCGAGCTGGCCCTGGCCACCAACATCCCCAAGGGCTGTGCCGAGGCGGCCGTGCGAGGTGGGGACCCCGCGACGCCCCCGTGTCCCCAACGGGGACCCAAACGGGGACCCAAACGGGGACCCCGCTCATGGCCGCCGCCTCCCCCGCAGTGCACGTGGCCTATCTGGACAGCAAAGGCAACGTGGAGCCGCAGGGCGCCGGTGAGACATGGCGGGCGGGGGGAGGGGCTTTGGCGCCATTTTGGACCTGAGGGGATTTGGCGCCATTTGGAGCCCTGAGGGGATTTCGCACCATTTGGAGCCCTGAGGGGATTTGGCGCCATTTTGAGCCTTGAGGGGATTTGGCGCCATTTGGAGCCCTGAGGGGATTTGGCGCCATTTGGAGCCCTGAGGGGATTTGGCGCCATTTTGGGCCCTGAGAGGATTTTGATGCCATTTTCCCCCTGAGGTGATTTTAGTGTCATTTTAACATTGAGGTGGTTTTAGTGTCATTTTAACATTGAGGTGGTTTTAGTGTCATTTTAACATTGAGGTGGTTTTGGCGCCATTTGGAGCCTTGAGGGGATTTGGTGCCATTTGGAGCCCTGGGGGGATTTGGTGCCATTTGGAGCCTTGAGGGGGATTTGGTGCCATTTTGGACCTGAGAGGATTTGGCGCCATTTTGAGCCTTGAGGGGATTTTCCCGCTATTTTCCCCCTGAGGTGATTTTAGTGTCATTTTAACATTGAGGTGGTTTTGGCGCCATTTTGAGCCTTGAGGGGATTTGGCGCCATTTGGAGCCCTGGGGGAATTTGGCGCCATTTGGAGCCCTGAGGTGATTTTGGCGCCATTTTGAACCTGAGGTGATTTTGGTGCCATTTTGCCCCCGAGGTGATTTTGGCGCCATTTTGCCCCCGAGCTGATTTTCCCGCCATTTTCCCCCACCATTACCTCTTCCTGTTCTCCGCCCATTTTGGGGTGTCCCCCCCCAGTCCCCAGCGCCGTGTCCACGCTGAGCGACGACCTCCTCAAGTATTACCACCATGTCACCCGCGCCGTGCTGGGCGACGACGCGCAGCTCATGAAGGTGGGTGCCATGGGGACCCCCCCCATTGACCCCATTGACCCCCATGGGGTGTCCCCAGCTCATGGAGGTGGGTGCCATGGGGACCCCCCCCATTGACCCCATTGATCCCCATGGGGTGTCCCTAGCTCATGAAGGTGGGTGCCATGGGGACCCCCATTGACCCCATTGACCCCATGGGGTGTCCCCAGCTCATGAAGGTGGGTGCCATGGGGTCCCCCATTGATCTCCATGGGATGTCCCCAGCTCATGAAGGTGGGTGCCATGGGGACCCCATTGACCCCCATGGGGTGTCCCCAGCTCATGGAGTTGGGTGCCATGGGGACCCCCATTGACCCCATTGATCGTTATGGGGTGTCCCCAGCTCATGGAGGTGGGTGCCATGGGGACCCCCATTGACTCTCAGTGGTGACCCCCATGGGGTGTCCCCAGACCCCCGCATTGATCCTCATGGGGTGTCCCCAGCTCATGAAGGTGGGTGCCATGGGGACCCCCATTGATCCCAGTGGTGACCCCCATGGGGTGTCCCCAGACCCCCTCATTGATCCCCATGGGGTGTCCCCAGCTCATGAAGGTGGGTGCCATGGGGACCCCCATTGATCCCAGTGGTGACCCCCATGGGGTGTCCCCAGACCCCCTCATTGATCCCCATGGGGTGTCCCCAGCTCATGGAGGTGGGTGCCATGGGACCCCCGAATTGACCCCCATGGGGTGTCCCCAGCTCATGAAGGTGGGTGCCATGGGAACCCACACTGACCCCATTGATCCCCATGGGGTGTCCCCAGGTCATGAAGGTGGGTGCCATGGGAACCCCCTTTGACCCCATGGGTGTCCCCAGCTCATGAAGGTGGGTGCCGTGGGGACCCCCCCATTGATCCCATGGGGTGTCCCCAGCTCATGGAGGTGGGAGCCATGGGGACCCCATTGACCCCAATGGGGTGTCCCCAGCTCATGGAGGTGGGTGCCATGGGGACCCCATTGACCCCCATGGGGTGTCCCCAGCTCATGGAGTTGGGTGCCATGGGGACCCCCATTGACCCCATTGATCGTTATGGGGTGTCCCCAGCTCATGGAGGTGGGTGCCATGGGGACCCCCATTGACTCTCAGTGGTGACCCCCATGGGGTGTCCCCAGACCCCCGCATTGATCCTCATGGGGTGTCCCCAGCTCATGAAGGTGGGTGCCATGGGGACCCCCATTGATCCCAGTGGTGACCCCCATGGGGTGTCCCCAGACCCCCTCATTGATCCCCATGGGGTGTCCCCAGCTCATGAAGGTGGGTGCCATGGGGACCCCCATTGATCCCAGTGGTGACCCCCATGGGGTGTCCCCAGACCCCCTCATTGATCCCCATGGGGTGTCCCCAGCTCATGGAGGTGGGTGCCATGGGATCCCCGAATTGACCCCCATGGGGTGTCCCCAGCTCATGAAGGTGGGTGCCATGGGAACCCACATTGACCCCATTGATCCCCATGGGGTGTCCCCAGGTCATGAAGGTGGGTGCCATGGGAACCCCCGTTGACCCCATGGGTGTCCCCAGCTCATGAAGGTGGGTGCTGTGGGGACCCCCCCATTGATCCCATGGGGTGTCCCCAGCTCATGGAGGTGGGTGCCATGGGGATCCCCATTGATCCCCATGGGGTGTCCCCAGCTCATGAAGGTGGGTGCCATGGGGATCCCCACTGACCCCCATGGGGTGTCCCCAGCTCATGGAGTTGGGTGCCATGGGGACCCCCATTGACCCCATTGATCGTTATGGGGTGTCCGCAGCTCATGGAGGTGGGTGCCATGGGGACCCCCATTGACCCCATTGATCGTTATGGGGTGTCCCCAGCTCATGGAGGTGGGTACCATGGGGACCCCCATTGACTCTCAGTGGTGACCCCCATGGGGTGTCCCCAGACCCCCGCATTGATCCTCATGGGGTGTCCCCAGCTCATGAAGGTGGGTGCCATGGGGACCCCCCATTGATCCCAGTGGTGACCCCTATGGGGTGTCCCCAGACCCCCTCATTGATCCCCATGGGGTGTCCCCAGCTCATGGAGGTGGGTGCCATGGGACCCCCGAATTGACCCCCATGGGGTGTCCTCAGCTCATGAAGGTGGGTGCCATGGGAACCCACATTGACCCCATTGATCCCCATGGGGTGTCCCCAGCTCATGAAGGTGGGTGCCATGGGGACCCCATTGACCCCATGGGGTGTCCCCAGCTCATGAACGTGGGTGACATGGGGACCCCATTGACCCCATGGGGTGTCCCCAGCTCATGAACGTGGGTGACATGGGGACCCCCATTGACCCCCATGGGGTGTCCCCAGCTCGTGAAGGTGTGTGCCATGGGGACCCCCATTGATCCCCATGGGGTGTCCCCAGCTCATGAAAGTGGGTGCCATGGGGACCCCCATTGACCCCATGGGGTGTCCCCAGCTCATGAACGTGGGTGACATGGGGACCCCATTGACCCCATGGGGTGTCCCCAGCTCATGAAGGTGGGTGCCATGGGGACCCCCATTGATCCCCATGGGGTCTCCCCAGCTCATGAAGGTGGGTGACATGGGGACCCCATTGACCCCCATGGGGTGTCCTCAGCTCATGAAGATGGGTGCCATGGGGACCCCCATTGATCCCCATGGGGTGTCCCCAGCTCATGAAGATGGGTGCCATGGGGACCCCCATTGATCCCCATGGGGTGTCCCCAGCTCCTGAAGGTGGGTGCCATGGGGACCCCCCCATCCATGGTGACCCACACAGGGTGTCCCCGTCCCCAGGTGGCCCTGCAGGACCTGCAGAGCAACGCCAAGATCGCCGCCCTCCTCCCCTATTTCGTCTACGTGGTCAGCGGGGTGAGCACGGGGAATGGGATGGGGTCCCGCCCGGACGCCTGGGTCCCTTTCCCGAACTCCTGGGTCCCTTTCCCCAACTCCTGGGTCCCTTTCCCGAACTCCTGGGTCCTTCCCGAATGCCTGGGTCCCTCCCAAACTCCTGGGTCCCTCCCAAACTCCTGAGTCCCCCCGAACTCCTGGGTCCCCCTGAACTCCTCAGTCCCCCCTGAACTACTGGGTCCGTCCCAAACTCCTGGGTCCCCCCGAACTCCTGGGTCCCCCGAACTCCTGGGTCCCCCTGAATTCCTGGGTCCCCTTGAACTCCTGGATCCCCCAAACTCCTGGGTCCCCCCCCGAATTCCCGTGTCCTCCCGAACTCCTGGGTCCTCCCCAATCTCTTGTGTCCCCTTCATCTCCAGTGTCCCCTTGATCTCCTGGGTCCCCTTGATCTCCTTGGTCCCTCCCGAACTCCTGAGTCCCTCCCGAACTCCTGGGTCCCCCCGAACTCCTGGGTCCCCCCAAACTCCTGGGTCCCCCTGATCTTCTGGGTCCTCCCCCGAACTCCTGGGTCCTCCCCTGAACTCCTGGGTCCCCCCCGAACGCCTGGGTCCCCCTGAACGCCTGGGTCCCCCCCAAACTCCTGGGTCCCCCGAACTCCTGGGTCTCCCTGAACTCCCAGGTCCCTCCTGATCTCCTGGCTCCCCCAAACTCCTGGGTCCCTCCTGAACTCCTGGGTCCCTCCAAACTCCCATGGCCCCCAAACTCCTGGGTCCCCCCCCGAATTCCCGTGTCCTCCTGAACTCCTGGGTCCTCCCCAATCTCTCGTGTCCCCCTGATCTCCTGGGTCCCCTTGATCTTCTGTGTCCCCCTGATCTCCTGGGTCCCTCCCGAACTCCTGGGTCCTCCCCAATCTCTTGTGTCGTCTTGATCTCCTGGGTCCCCCCTGAACTCCTGGGTCCCCCTGAACTCCTGGGTCCCTCCCGAACTCCTGGGTCCCTCCCAGATGCCTGGGTCCCCTATTTAGGTCCCCCCAAACTCCTCGGTCCCCCTGATCTCCTGGGTCCCTCCCGAACTCCTGGGTCCCCCCGAACTCCTGGGTCCCCCGAACTCCTGGGTCCCCCTGAATTCCTGGGTCCCCTTGAACTCCTGGATCCCCCAAACTCCTGGGTCCCCCCCCGAATTCCCGTGTCCTCCCGAACTCCTGGGTCCTCCCCAATCTCTTGTGTCCCCTTCATCTCCAGTGTCCCCTTGATCTCCTGGGTCCCCTTGATCTCCTTGGTCCCTCCCGAACTCCTGAGTCCCTCCCGAACTCCTGGGTCCCCCCGAATTCCTGGGTCCCCCCAAACTCCTGGGTCCCCCTGATCTTCTGGGTCCTCCCCCGAACTCCTGGGTCCTCCCCCGAACGCCTGGGTCCCCCCCGAACGCCTGGGTCCCCCTGAACGCCTGGGTCCCCCCAAACTCCTGGGTCCCCCGAACTCCTGGGTCTCCCTGAACTCCCAGGTCCCTCCTGATCTCCTGGCTCCCCCAAACTCCTGGGTCCCTCCTGAACTCCTGGGTCCCTCCAAACTCCCATGGCCCCTAAACTCCTGGGTCCCCCCCCGAATTCCCGTGTCCTCCCGAACTCCTGGGTCCTCCTCAGTCTCTTGTGTCCCCTTGATCTCCAGTGTCCCCCTGATCTCCTGGGTCCCCTTGATCTCCTGTGTCCCTCTGATCTCCTGGGTCCCTCCCGAACTCCTGGGTCCTCCCCAATCTCCTGGGTTCCCCCTGAACTCCTGGGTTCCCCCTGAACTCCTGGGTCCACCTGAACTCCTGGGTCCCTCCCGAACTCCTGGGTCCCTCCCAGATGCCTGGGTCCCCTATTTAGGTCCCCCCAAACTCCCGGGTCCCCCTGATCTCCTGGGTCCCTCCTGAACTCCTGGGTCCCCCCGAACTCCTGGGTCCCCCGAACTCCTGGGTCCCTCCCAACCTCCTGGGTCCTCCCCTGAACTCCTGGGTCCCTCCTGAACTCCTGGGTCCCTCCCGAACTCCTGGGTCCCTCCCAAACTCCTGGGTCCCCCGAACTCCTGGCTCCCTCCAAACCTCCTGGGTCCTCCCCTGAACTCCTGGGTCCCTCCCGAACTCCTGGGTTCCTCCCGAACTCCTGGGTCCCTCCCAAACTCCTGGGTCCCCCGAACTCCTGGCTCCCTCCCAACCTCCTGGGTCCTCCCCTGAACTCCTGGGTCCCCCTGCACTCCTGGGTCCTCCCCAGTCTCCTGTGTCCCCTTGATCTCCTGGGTCCCCCCAAACTCCTGGGTCCCCCTGAACTCCCAGGTCCCCCCCCTCGAACTCCCGGCTCCCCCGAACTCCTGGGTCCCTTCACCACGCAGGTCAAATCCATCAGCCACGACCTCCCCCAGCTCCACCGCCTCCTCCACGTGGCGCGCAGCCTCCTCCACAACCCCTTCCTGTTCCTGGGGCCCTACGCGCGCAGCCTGAGCTCCAGTGTCCTGTACTGCGCGCTGGAGCCGCTGGCCGCCTCCATCAACCCGCTCAACGACCACTGGCCGCTGCGCGACTACGCCGCCATGCTGCTGGGCCGCATCTTTTGGTGCGTAGGCATCGGTTTCGGGGAGAAACCCGCCCAAAATGTAAGGGGTATCAAGGTGTTTTCCGCCCCGCGCAGGACGCACGGCGAGGCGGTGAGCGGGCTGTGCCAGCACATCCTGCTGGCGCTGCAGAAGGTGCTGGCCGACCCCGTGCGACCGCTCTGCTCGCACTACGGAGCCGTCGCCGGGCTGCACGCCCTGGGGTGGAAGGTGAGCACCGAACACCGGTTCGTTCGTTGGGGGTCGGTTCATTCATTGGGGGTTGGTTCATTCATTGAGGGTCGGTTCATTCATTGGGGGTTGGTTCATTCATTGGGGTCAGTTCATTCATTGAGGGTCAGTTGATTGGGGGTCAGTTCATTGAGGGTCAGTTCATTCATTGGGGATCAGTTCATTCATTGAGGGTTGGATCGTTAATTGGGGGTCAGTTCATTCATTGGGGGTCAGTTCATTCGTTGGGGGTCAGTTCATTGGGGGTCAATTCATTGTGGGTCAGTTCATTCATTGAGGGTTGGATCATTCATTGAGGTTCAGTTCATTAATTGGGGGTCGGTTCATTAATTGGGGGTCATTTGATTCATTGGGGCTCAGTTCGTTCATTGGGGGTCAGTTCATTCATTGGGGTTCAGTTCATTGGGGGTCGATCATTCATTGGGAGTCAGTTCATTCATTGGGGGTCAGTTCATTGATTGGGGGTCATTTCATTCATTGGGGGTCACTTCATGAATTGGGGATCAGTTCGTTCATTGGGGGTCAGTTCATTCATTGAGGGTCAGTTCATTAATTGGGAGTCGGTTCTTTCATTGGGGTTCAGTTCATTCATTGGGGTCAGTTCATTCATTGGGGTCAGTTCATTCATTGGGGGTCAGTTCATTCATTGGGGGTCGGTTCATTCATTGAGGGTTGGATCATTAATTGGGGGTCGGTTCATTCATTGGGGGTCATTTCATTCATTGGGGGTCAGTTCATTGAGGGTCATTTCATTCATTGGGGGTCAGTTCTTGAATTGGGGGTCAGTTCATTGGGGGTTGGTTCATTCATTGGGGGTCAGTTCATTCATTGAGGGTTGGATCATTCATTTGGGGTCAGTTCATTCATTTGGGGTCAGTTCGTTCATTGGGGTTCAGTTCATTAATTGGGGGTCAGTTCATTCATTGGGGTCGGTTCAATAATTGGGGTTCAGTTCATTCATTGAGGGTTGGATCATTCACTGGGGGTCAGTTCATTCATTGGGGTTCAGTTCATTCATTGGGGGTCAGTTCATTCATTAGGGGTCATTCCATTGAGGGTCAGTTCATTCATTGGGGTTCAGTTCATTGGGGGTCGATCATTCATTGGGGGTCAGTTCATTCATTGGGGGTCAGTTCATTCATTGGGGTCAGTTCATTCACTGGGGGTCAGTTCATTCATTAGGGGTCATTCCATTGAGGGTCAGTTCATTCATTGGGGTTCAGTTCATTGGGGGTCGATCATTCATTGGGAGTCAGTTCATTCATTGGGGGTCAGTTCATTCATTGGGGGTCACTTCATGAATTGGGGATCAGTTCGTTCATTGGGGGTCAGTTCATTCATTGAGGGTTAGATCATTCATTGAGGGTCAGTTCATTAATTGGGGGTCGGTTCTTTCATTGGGGTTCAGTTCATTCATTGGGGTCAGTTCATTCATTGGGGGTCAGTTCATTCATTGGGGGTCGGTTCTTTCATTGAGGGTCAGTTCATTCATTGGGGGTCAGTTCTTGAATTGGGGGTCAGTTCATTGGGGGTTGGTTCATTCATTGGGGGTCAGTTCATTCATTGAGGGTTGGATCATTCATTTGGGGTCAGTTCATTCATTTGGGGTCAGTTCATTCATTGGGGTTCAGTTCATTCATTTGGGGTCAGTTCATTCATTGGGGTTCAGTTCATTAATTGGGGGTCAGTTCATTCATTGGGGGTCAGTTCATTCATTGGGGTTCAGTTCATTAATTGGGGGTCAGTTCATTCATTGGGGTCGGTTCAATAATTGGGGTTCAGTTCATTCATTGAGGGTTGGATCATTCATTGGGGGTCAGTTCATTAATTGGGGGTCAGTTCATTCATTGGGGTCGGTTCAATAATTGGGGTTCAGTTCATTCATTGAGGGTTGGATCATTCATTGGGGGTCAGTTCATTCGTTAGGGTTCAGTTCATTCATTGGGGGTCAGTTCATTCATTAGGGGTCATTCCATTGAGGGTCAGTTCATTCATTGGGGTTCAGTTCATTGGGGGTCGATCATTCATTGGGGGTCAGTTCATTCATTGGGGGTCGGTTCATTCATTGGGGGTCGGTTCATTCATTGAGGGTTGGATCATGAATTGGGGGTCAGTTCATTCATTGGGGGTCATTTCATTCATTGGGGGTCAGTTCATTGAGGGTCAGTTCATTCATTGGGGGTCAGTTCTTGAATTGGGGGTCAGTTCATTGGGGGTTGGTTCATTCGTTAGGGTTCAGTTCATTCATTGAGGGTTGGATCATTCATTGGGGGTCAGTTCATTCATTTGGGGTCAGTTCATTCATTGGGGTTCAGTTCATTAATTGGGGGTCAGTTCATTCATTGGGGGTCAGTTCATTCGTTAGGGTTCAGTTCATTCATTGGGGGTCAGTTCATTCATTAGGGGTCATTTCATTGAGGGTCGGTTCATTCGTTGGAGGTCAGTTCATTGGGGTTCAGTTCATTCACTGGGGGTCAGTTCATTCATTGGGGTCAGTTCATTCATTGGGGGTCAGTTCATTCATTGGGGTCAGTTCATTCATTGGGGGTCAGTTCATTCATTGGGGGTCGGTTCATTCATTGAGGGTTGGATCATTAATTGGGGGTCGGTTCATTCATTGGGGGTCATTTCATTCATTGGGGGTCAGTTCATTGAGGGTCAGTTCATTCATTGGGGGTCAGTTCTTGAATTGGGGGTCAGTTCATTGGGGGTCGGTTCATTCATTGGGGGTCAGTTCATTCATTGAGGGTTGGATCATTCATTTGGGGTCAGTTCATTCATTGGGGTTCAGTTCATTAATTGGGGGTCAGTTCATTCATTGGGGTCGGTTCAATAATTGGGGTTCAGTTCATTCATTGGGGGTCGGTTCATTCATTTGGGGTCAGTTCATTGATTTGGGGTCAGTTCATTCATTGGGGGTCGGTTCATTCATTGGGGGTCAGTTCATTGATTTGGGGTCAGTTCATTCATTGGGGGTCGGTTCATTCACTGGGGGTCAGTTCATCCATTGGTCTCTGTCCGTCCGTCCGTGTGTCCGCGTGTCCGCAGGCGGTTGAGCGCGTGCTGTACCCGCACCTCCCCGCGTACTGGGCCAACCTGCAGGCCGTGCTGGACGACTGCTCCGTGTCCAACGCGCAGGTCAAGGCCGACGGGCACAAGGTCTACGGAGCCATCCTGGTGAGCGGGGGGGACCCCAGGGGGCTGCGCGCCCCCCATTGGGGCTGGTGGGGGGACCCCATTGAGCTGTGCACCCCCCAATTGGGCTGATTGGGGGACCTCCATTGTGGCTGGTGGGGGATCCCCATTGGGCTGCGCACCCCCCATTGGGGCTGGTGGGGGGATCCTCATTGGGGCTGGTGGGGGATCCCCCAATATGGCTCTTGGGGGGACCCCCAATTGGGCTGTGCGCCCCCCATTGGGGCTGGTAGGGGGATCCCCATTGGGGCTGCTGGGGGATCCCCAATTGGGCTGGTGGGGGATCCCCCAATATGGCTCTTGGGGGGGACCCCCAATTGGGCTGTGCGCCCCCCATTGGTGTTGGTGGGGGGATCCCCATGGGGCTGCGCACCCCCCCAATTGGGGCTGCTGGGGGATCCCCAATTGGGCTGTTGTGGGACCCCCCAATTTGGCTCTGCGGGGGACCCCCAATTGGGCTGTGAACCCCCCATTGTGGCTGGTGGGGGGACCCCATTGGGCTGTGAACCCCCCAATGGGGCTGGTGGGGAACCCATTGGGCTGTGCACCCCCCAATTGGGCTGATTGGGGGACCCCATTGGGGCTGCTGGGGGATCCCCTTGGGCTGTGCACCCCCCATTGTGGCTGGTGGGGGGACCCCATTGGGCTGTGCACACCCCAATTGGGCTGATTGGGGGACCCCATTGGGGCTGCTGGGGGATCCCCTTGGGCTGTGCACCCCCCATTGGGGTTGGTGGGGGGATCCCCATTGGGCCTGGTGGGGGAACCCCAATTTGGCTGTTGTGGGACCCCCCCCAATTTGTCTCTTGGTGGGACCCCCAATTTGGCTGTCTGGGAGCTCCAAATTGGGCTGTTGGGGGGGACCCCAAGTTTGCTATACACCCCCAATTTTGGCTGCTGGGGGGACCCCAATTTGGCTGTTGGGGGGGATCCCCAGTTTGGCTCTGTGCCCCCCATTTGGCCATTGGGAGATCCCCCTAATTGGGCTTTTGTGGGGATCCCCAATTGGGCTGTGCACCCCCCATTGGGGCTGGTGGGGGACCCCTTTGGGGCTGAGGGGGGACCCCAAATTTCACTGTGCACTCCCCCAATTGGGCTGTTGGGGGGATCCCAATTTTGCTGTGCACCCCCAATTTTGGCTGCTGGGGGGACCCCCCCGAATTGGGCTGTTGGGGAACCCCCAAATTGGGCTGTTGGGAAGACCCCAATTGGGCTGTGCACCCCCTATTTTGGCTGGTGGGGGGGGGGGACCCCAATTGGGCTGTTGGGGGGGACCCCAATTTTGCTGTGCACCCCCAATTTTGGCTGGTGGGGGGGACCCCCAATTGGGCTGTTGTGGGACCCCCAGATTGGGCCATCAGGGGGACCCCAGTTTAGCTGTGCACCCCCAATTTGGCTGCTGGGGCAACCCCCTATTGGGCTCTTGGGGGGACCCCCAGTTGGGCTGTTCCGGGACCCCAAATTGGCCCATTGGGGGGACCCCAATTGAGCTGTTGGGGGGATCCCCAACTTGTTCCCCCCCTCCCAATTCGGCTGCGGGGGGGACCCCCAATTTATCTGTTGGTTGAGCCCCCCAATCAACCCACACCCCCCAACTGTTCCATTGGGGGTCCCCCCCATTTCCCCCCATAGGTGGCCGTGGAGCGACTCCTGAAGATGAAAGCCCAACCCACCCCTCCCCCCACCCTCCCCACCCCCACCCCCACCCCCCCCAACCCCCCCACCTCCCCATCCCCCCCTTCCTCCCCCTCCCCATCCCCCCCCCCTTTGCCGCATGTACTCCGACCTCTACGACTTCTTCGGCGACAGCTTGGCCACGCGATTCGGCACCGGGGTCCCCGCCGCGTCACCCCCCGACCCCCCTCTCCGCGTCACCCCCGTCACCGCCACCACCGCCACCACCCGCAAGATGCCGCAGCTCACGGCGGACGCGTCGGGAAGCCCGCGTCACCACCCGTCGGTGGCACCCCCCGACGCCACCGCGCGCCCGCCGCAGCGAGCGCCGCGCCCGCGGGTGCCGGATGTGTTCCCCAAGTGGCGCTCGGCGGCGGCGGCGAGGGGGGCGCCGCGGTTCAGCTTCGTGATCGCCGGGCGCCAGGCCGGGCGGCGCTGCCAGGGCCGGCGCTTCCAGAGCAGCTTCCCCCAGCACCACGGGGGCGCCCACGGGTGCCGCTACGCGCAGAAGCTGCCGGTGATCGGGAGGGCGGCGGCGCCCAGGGGGCGCAGGGGGCCCAGGGCTGAGTACTCGCTGCTGCTGCCGCTCTGAGCGCCCGCGGCGGGGCAAGCGGTGGCGGCGGTGGCACCCGAGCGGTGGCGCTGGTGTCAAGCGGTGGCGCTGGTGTCAAGCGGTGGCGCTGGTGTCGAGCGGTGGCGCTGGTGTCGAGCGGTGGCGCTGGTGTCGAGCGGCGGCGCTGGTGTCGAGCGGCGGTGCTGGTGTCGAGCGGCGGCGCTGGTGTCGAGCGGTGGCGTTGGTGTCAAGCGGTGGCGCTGGTGTCAAGCGGTGGCGTTGGTGTCGAGCGGTGGCGTTGGTGTCGAGCGGTGGCGCTGGTGTCGAGCGGTGGCGCTGGTGTCGAGCGGTGGCGTTGGTGTCGAGCGGTGGCGCTGGTGTCAAGCAGTGGCGTTGGTGTCAAGCGGTGGCGCTGGTGTCAAGCGGTGGTGTTGGTGTCGAGCGGTGGCGCTGGTGTCGAGCGGTGGCATTGGTGGCACCAACTGGCATCAAGCGGTGGCGCTGGTATCAAGCGGTGGTGTTGGTGGCACCGGTGTCACTGGTGTCCAGCGGTATCATTGGTGTCAACTGGCGTCAAGCAGTGTCACTGGTGTCAAGTGGTGTCATTGGTGTCACCGGTGTCAAATGGCATCAAGCAGTGTCACTGGTGTCAAGTGGTGTCATTGGTGTCACCGGTGTCAGCTGGCGTCAAGCGGTGTCGCTGGTGTCAAGCGGTGGCGTTGGTGGCACCGGTGTCACTGGTGTCAAGTGGTGTCATTGGTGGCACTGGTGTCAAGCAGTGTTATTGGTGTCATTGGTGT
Source organism: Patagioenas fasciata (assembly GCF_037038585.1). Classification (NCBI taxonomy): domain Eukaryota; kingdom Metazoa; phylum Chordata; class Aves; order Columbiformes; family Columbidae; genus Patagioenas; species Patagioenas fasciata. Next base: position 204,210 of record NC_092558.1, read on the forward strand.
CAGCTGGCGTCAAGCGGTGTCACTGGTGTCAAGTGGTGTCATTGGTGTCACCGGTGTCACCAGCGTCAAGCGGTGTCGCTGGTGTCAAGCGGTGGCGTTGGTGGCACCGGTGTCACTGGTGTCAAGTGGTGTCATTGGTGGCACTGGTGTCAAGCAGGGTTATTGGTGTCATTGGTGTCAGCTGGCGTCAAGCGGTGTCACTGGTGTCAAGTGGTGTCACTGGTGTCATTGGTGTCACCAGCGTCAAGCAGTGTCACTGGTGTCAAGTGGTGTCATTGGTGTCACCGGTGTCAGCTGGCGTCAAGCGGTGGCGCTGGTGTCAAGCGGTGGCGTTGGTGGCACTGGTGTCAACTGGCGTCAAGCAGTGTCATAGGTGTCACTGGTGTCACCAGCGTCAGCTGGCGTCAAGCAGTGTCACTGGTGTCAACTGGCATCAACCGGTGTCACTGGTGTCAAGTGGTGTTGTTGGTGTCACCGGTGTCAAATGGCATCAAGCAGTGTCACTGGTGTCAAGTGGTGTCATTGGTGTCACCGGTGTCACTGGTGTCAAGTGGTGTCATTGGTGTCACCGGTGTCAGCTGGCGTCAAGCGGTGTCGCTGGTGTCAAGCGGTGGCGTTGGTGGCACCGGTGTCACTGGTGTCAAGCAGTGTCATTGGTGTCACTGGTGTCACCAGTGTCACCAGCGTCAAGCAGTGTCACCGGTGTCAGCTGGCGTCATCAGTGTCACCGCTGTCACTGGTGTCAAGTGGTGTCACCAGTGTCAACTGGCATCAAGTAGTGTCACTGGTGTCACCGGTGTCACCAGCATCAACCAGTGTCACTGGTGTCAACTGGCGTCATCGGTGTCACCAGCGTCAAGCAGTGTCATGTGGTGTCACCGGTGTTAAGTATTGTCACTGGCATCAAGCAGTGTCACTGGTGTCACCGGTGTCACCAGCGTCATCGGTGTCATCGCTGTCAGTGGCACCACCAGCATCACTGGTGTCATCAGTGTCATTGGTGTCACCAGCGTCACCGGTGTCACCAGCATCAAGCAGTGTCACTGCTGTCAACTGGCATCAACCAGTGTCACTGGTGTCACCAGCGTCATTGATGTCACTGGTGTCACCGGTGTCAACTGGTGTCAACCGGTATCACTGGTGTCAAGCGGTGTCACCGGTGTCATTGGTGTCATCAGTGTCACCAGCGTCACGCAGCGTCATCAGTGTCACCAGCATCATCAGTGTCACTGGCATCACCGGGGTCACCAGTGTCACCAGCGTCACCAGCATCACCAGTGTCACTGGTGTCACCAGCGTCACCAGAGTCACCAGCATCAAGTGGCATCATCAGTGTCACCGGTGTCACTGGTGTCACCAGCATCAAGTGGCATCATCAGTGTCACCGGTGTCACTGGTGTCACCGGTGTCATTGGTGTCACTGGTGTCATTGGTGTCATTGGCACCACCGGTGTCATTGGTGTCATCAGTGTCACCAGTGTCAAGTGGTGTCATCAGTGTCATTGGTGTCACCAGCGTCATCAGTGTCACTGGCATCACCGGGGTCACCAGTGTCACCAGCGTCACCGGAGTCACCAGCATCAAGTGGCATCATCAGTGTCACTGGTGTCACCAGCATCAAGTGGCGTCATTGGTGTCACTGGCATCACCGGTGTCATTGGTGTCACCAGCATCACCAGTGTCAAGCGGTGTCATCAGTGTCATCAGTGTCATCGGTGTCACCGGTGTCACCAGCATCAAGCGGCATCACCAGTGTCACCGGCGTCACCACCATCGCTGGTCAATAAAGGCGTTGGTTGCCGTGTCCCCCGTGTCCGTGCGTCCGGCCCCGGCCCGGTTGCCCACGAGCAGGTTGGGGTTGCCCACGAGCAGGTTGGGGTTGCCCACGAGCAGGTTGGGGTTGCCCCCAGAGGTCTGGGGGTGGGGGTTGGGGAGCTGAGATTCCTTGGTTGGGATGGAGAGGAGGACCCGGACGCCTGGGTCCCTGCGGCTTCATCGGGTGGGGTAATGATGAAGCTATAATGAGGCTAATGATGAGGCTAATGAGGCTAATGATGAGGCTAATGAGGCTTGTAATGAGGCTAATATTGAGGCTAATGATTAGGCTAATGAGGCTGAGGCTAATGAGGCTAATAATGAGGCTAATAAGGCTAATATTGAGGCTAATGAGGCTAATTAGGCTAATATTGAGGCTAGTAGTAGCCAATGAGGCTAATGATGAGGCTAATGAGGCTCGTAATGAGGCTAATGAGACTAATATTGAGGCTAATGATTAGGCTAATGAGGCTGAGGCTAATGAGGCTAGTAATGAGGCTAATGAGGCTAATATTGAGGCTAATGAGGCTGATAATGAGGCTAGTAGTAGCTGATGAGGCTAATGAGGCTAGTAATGAGGCTAATTAGGCTAATATTGAAGCTAATGATTAGGCTAATGAGGCTGAGGCTAATGAGGCTACTATTGAGGCTAATGAGGCTAATAATGAGGCTAATGATGCTAATGAGGCTAATAATGAGGCTAATGAGGCTGATAATGAGGCTAATGAGGCTAATAATGAGGCTAATTATGCTAATGAGTCTAGTAATGAGGCTAGTAGTAGCCAATGAGGCTAATGATGAGGCTAATGAGGCTCATAATGAGGCTAATGAGGCTAACATTGAGGCTAATGATTAGGCTAATGAGGCTGAGGCTAATGAGGCTAATAATGAGGCTAATAAGGCTAATAATGAGGCTAGTAGTAGCTAATGAGGCTAATGATGAGGCTAATGAGGCTGATAATGAGGCTAATAATGAGGCTAATGAGGCTGATAATGAGGCTAATGAGGCTTGTAATGAGGTTAATGAGGCTAATATTGAGGCTAATGATGCTAATGATGCTAATGAGGCTAGTAGTAGCCAATGAGGTTAATGATGAGGCTAATGAGGCTCGTAATGAGGCTAATGAGACTAATATTGAGGCTAATGATTAGGCTAATGAGGCTGAGGCTAATGAGGCTAGTAATGAGGCTAATGAGGCTAATATTGAGGCTAATGAGGCTGATAATGAGGCTAGTAGTAGCTGATGAGGCTAATGAGGCTAGTAATGAGGCTAATTAGGCTAATATTGAAGCTAATGATTAGGCTAATGAGGCTGAGGCTAATGAGGCTACTATTGAGGCTAATGAGGCTAATAATGAGGCTAATGATGCTAATGAGGCTAATAATGAGGCTAATGAGGCTGATAATGAGGCTAATGAGGCTAATAATGAGGCTAATTATGCTAATGAGTCTAGTAATGAGGCTAGTAGTAGCCAATGAGGCTAATGATGAGGCTAATGAGGCTCATAATGAGGCTAATGAGGCTAACATTGAGGCTAATGATTAGGCTAATGAGGCTGAGGCTAATGAGGCTAATAATGAGGCTAATAAGGCTAATAATGAGGCTAGTAGTAGCTAATGAGGCTAATGATGAGGCTAATGAGGCTGATAATGAGGCTAATAATGAGGCTAATGAGGCTGATAATGAGGCTAATGAGGCTTGTAATGAGGTTAATGAGGCTAATATTGAGGCTAATGATGCTAATGATGCTAATGAGGCTAGTAGTAGCCAATGAGGTTAATGATGAGGCTAATGAGGCTAATAAGGCTAATAATGATGCTAATGAGGCTAATGATGCTAATGAGTCTAATAATGAGGCTCGTAGTAGCCAATGAGGCTAATGATGATGCTAATGAGGCTGATAATGGGGCTAATGAGGCTGGGGAAGGGGCCACAGGACCCCAGACCCACAACGTGCAATTGGGGGGGGGGGCCCCCACGTCCTCCCCACGGACGCGGGGGGGAGCGGCTCAGGGTTCATCTGGGGGTGAACAATGAGGCTAATGAGGCTACTAATGAAGCTAATGAGGCTAATAATGAGGCTACTAATGAGGTCCGCCATCTCTTCCGGGCCGGCCGCCGTCTCTTCCGGCGCGGCCGCCGTCTCTTCCGGCCGCCATCTTTGTGTCGGGCGTGAAGCCCCGCTGCCCTCACCCCCCCCACCCGCGGTGCCCCCCCCGCTCTTAAAGGCGCAGGCGCCCCCTGGATGTACGGATAGGGCTTTATTTACAAAACGCGGGGGTAAAACGGGGGCAGTGGGGGCGGGGCGGGCGCCGCTCACTTGAGGAACGCGACCTCCGGGATCTTCCCCTCCAGCTGTGGGACAGGGACGCTCAGAGCGGTGGCACCGTGGCCCCAACGGTGTCCCCATGGCACCACCGGTGTCACCATGGCACCAACGGTGTCACCATGGCACCATCAGTGCCCCTATGTCCCCACCAATGTCCCCATGTCCCTACCAAAGTCTCCACGTCCCCAACCCCACCAGTGTCCCCATGTCCCCAACCCCACTGGTGTCCCCACCAATGTCCCCATGTCCCTACCTAAGTCTCCACGTCCCAAACCTCACCAGTGTCCCCATGTCCCCAACCCCATCAGTGTGCCCACATCCCCACCAATGTCCCCATGTCCCCACCAGTGTCCCCATGTCCCCAACCCCACCAGTGTCCCAATGTCATCACCAATGTCCCCACCTCCCGACCAGTGTCCCCATGTCTCCACTGGTGTCCCCATGTCCCCAACCCCAAGAGTGTCCCCACCAATGTCTCCATATCCCCACAATGTCCCTATGTCCCTACCAAAGTCCCCACATCCCCAACCCCACCACTGTCCCCATGTCCCCACCAGTGTCCCCATATCCCCAGCCCCACCAATGTCCCTGTGTCCCTATCAAAGTCCCCACATCTCCAACCCCACCAGTGTCCCCATGTCCCCAACCCCACTGGTGTCCCCATATCCCCAGCCCCACCACTGTCCCCATGTCCCCACCCGTGTCCCCATGTCCCCAACCCCACCAGTGTCCCCATGTCCCCACCAATGTCCCCATGTCCCCATCAATGTCCACATGTCCTCACTGATGTTCCCATGTCCCCATTAATGTCCCCATATCCCCAGCCCCACCACTGTCCCCATGTCCCCATGTCCCCAACCCCACCAATGTCCCCATGTCCCTACCCAAGTCCCCACATCTCCAACCCCACCGGTGTCCCTATGTCCCCAAGCCCACCAGTGTCCCCACATCCCCACCAATGTCCCCATGTCCCCACCAATGTCCCCAAGCCCACCACTGTCCCCACGTCCCCACCAGTGTCCCCATATCCCCAGCCCCACCAATGTCCCTGTGTCCCTACCCAAGTCCCCACATCCCCAACCCCACCAGTGTCCCCACATCCTCACCAATGTCCCCACATCCCCAACCCCACCAGTGTCTCCATGTCCCCACCAATGTCCCCATGTCCCCACCAGTGTCCCCACGTCCTCATCAATGTCCCCAAATCCCCATCAGTGCCCCTATGTCCCCACCAATGTCCCCATGTCCCTACCAATGTCCACATGTCCCCACCAATGTCCCCATGTCCCTACCAAAGTCTCCACGTCCCAAACCCCATCAGTGTCCCCATGTCCCCAACCCCACTGGTGTCCCCATACCCCCAGCCCCACCACTGTCCCCATGTCCCCATCCGTGTCCCCACGTCCCCAACCCCACCCATGTCCCCATGTCCCTACCCAAGTCCCCACATCCCCAACCCCACCGGTGTCCCTATGTCCTCAACCCCACCAATGTCCCCACATCCCCATCAGTGCCCCCATGTCCCCACCAGTGTCCCCACGTCCCCAACCCCACCAGTGTCCCCATGTTCCCAACCCTACTGGTGTCCCCATGTCCCCACAGTGTCCCCACGTCCACCCAGTGTCCCCATGTCCCCAACCCCACTGGTGTCCCCACATCCCCAGCCCCACCAATGTCCCCATGCCCCCAGCCCCACCAATGTCCCTGTGTCCCTACCAAAGTTCCCATGTCCCCACCCCCACTGGTGTCCCCATGTCCCCCCAGTGTCCCCACGTCCCCCCCAGTGTCCCCATGCCCCCCCTCACCTTGAGCTGTGTGAACACCTGCCCAGCGCGGCCGTAGTCCCAGTCGTTGTCCTGCAGGCACCTGCGGGAGACGGGGGGGCTGGGGGTCCCAATTTGGGGTGGGGGGGTCCCAATAATGGGGCTTGGGGGGTCCCAATTTGGGGTGTGTGTGGGGGTCCCAATTTGGGGGGTGGGGGGGTTCCCAATTCATGGTGTGTGGGGGGGCCCAATTCAGGGTGTGTGGGGGTCCCAATTGAGGGTGGAGGGTTCTCAATTTGGGGTGTGGGGGGGTCCCAAAAATGGGGGTGGGGGTGTCCCAATGTGGGGTGTGTGGGAGGGTCCCAATTTGGGGTGTGGGGGGTCCCAATTTGGGGTGTGTGTGTAGGGTGGTCCCAATTGAGGATGTGGGGTCCTGATTTGGGGTGTAAGTGGGGTGGATTTGGGGTGTGGGGGGGTCCTAATTCGGGGTGTGTGGGGGGTCCCAATTCGGGATGTGGGGGTGTCCCAATTGAGGGTGTGGTGGGGGTGGATTTGGGGTGTGTAGGGGGGTCCCAATTCAGGGGGTGGGGTCCCAATTTGGGGTGTGGGGTCCTGATTTGGGGTGTAAGTGGGGTGGATCTGGGGTGTGTGGGGGGTCCCAGTTCGGGGTGTTTGGGGGTTCCCAATTTGGGGTGTGTGGGGGGTCCCAGTTCAGGGGGTGTGGGGGGGGTTCCCAATTCGGGGTGGGGGGTTCTCGATTTGGGGTGTGGGGGGGTCCCAAAAATGGGGGTGGGGGTGTCCCAATTTGGGGTGTGGGGGGGTCCCAATTCAGGGGGTGGGGGGTCCCAATTTGGGGGGTGGGGGGGGGTGTGTCCCAATTTGGGGTGTGGGGTCCTGATATGGGGTGTAAGTGGGGTGGATTTGGGATGTGGGGATGGTCCCAATGTGGGGTGTGAGGGGGTCCCAATTCAGGGTGTGTGGGGGTCCCAATTCAGGGTGTGGGGGGTCCCAGTTTGGGGGGTGTGTGTGTGGGGGGGTCCCAATTTGGGGTGTGTGGGGGGGTCCCAATCTGGGGTGTGGGGTCCTGATTTGGGGTGTAAGTGAGGTGGATTTGGGATGTGGGGATGGTCCCAATGTGGGGTGTGAGGGGGTCCAAATTCAGGGGGTGTGGGGGGGGTCCCAATTGAGGGTGTGTGGGGGGGTCCCAATTTGCGGTGTCGGGTCCTGATTTGGGGTGTGGGGGCGTCCCAATTGAGGGTGTGGGGGGTCCCAATTTGGGGTGTAAGTGGGGTGGATTTGGGATGTGGGGATGGTCCCAATGTGGGGTGTGGGCGGGGGGAGGATTTGGGGTGTGTTGGGGGGGGAGGATTCGGGGTGTGTGGGGGTGGATCAGGGGTGTGTTGGGGGCGTGGGTGAGGGGTGGATTGGGGGGTCCCGCACTGACTTCTGGGACCACTCGAGGTTCATGCCGGACTGCATGGCGAAGGCGGCCAGCATCTCCTGCTGCTCGGCGGCCAGCGTGGGCACGGGGCTGGAGGAGGGCGTGGGCGCGGGCGCCAGGAAGGCCTTGCGCGCCTCCTCGCTCGTGGCCGCCCGCACAAACAGCTCGTCGTTCACGATGCACAGCCTGCGGGGGAATGGGGGAAATGGGGGGACAGAAATGGAGGGAAGGGGGGAATGGGGGGGATGGGGGGAAATGGGGGGGGAACAGAAATGGAGGGAATGGGGGAATGGGGGGGGAAAAGAGGGAGAAATGGGGGGGAAACAGAAATGGAGGGAATGGGGGAATGGGGGGAATGGGGGGGAAACAGAAATGGAGGGAATGGGGGAATGGGGGGGAAATGAGGGGGAAAGAGAAATGGAGGGAATGGGGGAATGGGGGGGAAAGAGGGAGAAATGGGGGGGAAACAGAAATGGAGGGAATGGGGGAATGGGGGGAGAATGAGGGGGAAACAGAAATGGAGGGAATGGGGGAATGGGGGGGGAAAGAGGGAGAAATGGGGGGGAAACAGAAATGGAGGGAATGGGGGGAATGGGGGGGAAATGAGGGGGGAAACAGAAATGGAGGGAATGGGGGAATGGGGGGGGAAAGAGGGAGAAATGGGGGGGAAACAGAAATGGAGGGAATGGGGGGAATGGGGGGAAAATGAGGGGGGAAACAGAAATGGAGGGAATGGGGGAATGGGGGGGATGGGGGGGAATGGGGGGAACAGAAATGGAGGGAATGGGGGAATGGGGGGAGAATGAGGGGGAAACAGAAATGGAGGGAATGGGGGAATGGGGGGGGAAAGAGGGAGAAATGGGGGGAACAGAAATGGGGGAATGGGGGGAATGGGGGGAAATGGGGGGACAGAAATGGAGGGAATGGGGGAATGGGGGGGATGGGGGGGAAACAGAAATGGAGGGAATGGGGGAATGGGGGGGAAATGAGGGGGAAACAGAAATGGAGGGAATGGGGGAATGGGGGGGGAAAGAGGGAGAAATGGGGGGGAAACAGAAATGGAGGGAATGGGGGAATGGGGGGAGAATGAGGGGGAAACAGAAATGGAGGGAATGGGGGAATGGGGGGGGAAAAGAGGGAGAAATGGGGGGGAACAGAAATGGAGGGAATGGGGGAATGGGGGGAAATGGGGGGAACAGAAATGGAGGGAATGGGGGGGATGGGGGGGAAACAGAAATGGAGGGAATGGGGGAATGGGGGGGAAATGAGGGGGAAACAGAAATGGGGGGAATGGGGGGAATGGGGGGGAAATGAGGGGGAAACAGAAATGGGGGGAATGGGGGGGAAATGAGGGGGAAACAGAAATGGAGGGAATGGGAGAATGGGGGGGGAAAGAGGGAGAAATGGGGGGGAAACAGAAATGGAGGGAATGGGGGAATGGGGGGGGAAAGAGGGAGAAATGGGGGGGAAACAGAAATGGAGGGAATGGGGGGAATGGGGGGAAATGGGGGGGATGGGGGGAATGGGAGGGAATGGGAGGGAATGGGAGGGAATGGGAGGGAATGGGGGGGAAATGGGGGGAATGGGAGGGAATGGGGGGAAAATGGGGAGAATGGGGGGAATGGGGGGGAAAAGAATGGGGAGAATGGGGGGAATGGGGGGAATGGGAAATGAGGGGAATGGGGGGAATGGGAAATGAGAGGAATGGGGGGAATGGGAGGAATGGGGAAATGAGAGGAATGGGGGGGAATCAGAAAAGGAGGGAATGGGGAGGAATGGGAGGGAATGGGGGGAATGGGGGGGAATGGGGGGAATGGGGAAATGAGGGGAATGGGGGGGAAATGGGGAGAATGGGGGGAATGGGGGAAAGGGGGCAGAAACGGGGAATGGGGGGATGGTGGGAATTGTGGGAAAGGGGGCGGAAACGGGGAATGGGGGGAAAGAGTAGGGAATGGGGGGGAAGGGGGAGAATGGGGGGGGGAATGGGGGGAATGGGGGGGAAAGGGGGAAGGGAGGGGATGGGGGGGAATGGGGGGGGATGGGGGAATGGGGGGAATGGGGAAATGAGGGGAATGGGGGGAATGGGGGGGAATGGGAGAGAATGGGAGAGAATGGGGAGAATAGGGGGGAAAAGAATGGGGAGAATGGGGGGGGAACAGAAAAGGAGGGAATGGGGGAATGGGGAGGAATGGGAGGGAATGGGGGGAATGGGAGGGAAACAGAAATGGGGGGAATAGGGGGAAAGGGGGGGAATGGGAGGGAATGGGGGAAATGAGGGGGAAACAGAAATGGGAGGAATAGGGGGAAGGGGGGAATGTCGGGGAATGGGGGGAAATGGGGGGAAATGGGGGCATGGGGGGGAAACAGGGGGAAATGAGGGGGAAACAGAAATGGAGAGAATGGGGGAATGGGGGGGATAGGGGAATGGGGGGAATGGGAGGGAATGGGAAATGAGGGGGAATGGGGGGGAATGGGGGGAATGGGAGAGAATGGGGAGAATGGGAGAGAATGGGGGGAATGGGGGGAAATGGGGGGAAATGGGGGGGAAATGGGGGGGAAATGGGGGGGAAACAGAAATGGAGGGAATGGGGGGAAATGGGGGGGAAATTGGAGAATGGGGGGAATGGAGGGAATGGGGGGAATGGGGGGAATTGGAGGGAAATGGGGGAATGGGGGGGAAAGAGGGGGGGAAATGGAGAGGGAAAATGGGAGGGAACGGGGGGGAGACGGGGGGGAAAATGGGGGGAAAATAGGGGAAACCAGGGGGAAACAGAGGGAAAAAAACAGGGGGAGAAATCAGGGGGAAAACAGAGGGGGAAACAGAGGAATGGGGGAAATGGGGGGAAATGGGGGGAAAACGGTGGGAACGGGGAAAATAGGAGGGAATGGAGGGGGAAATTGGGGGGGAAACAGGAGGGCAAATGGGAGAGGAAACAGGAGGGGAACAGCAGGAAATGGGGGAAACGGGAGGGGAAACAGGAGGAAGACAGGAGGAAGACAGGAGGAAGTAGGGGTAAATTTACTTTACGTGTAAATCTCTCAAAACATTGAAGAACGGTCAATGTCCCCTCTCCCGAACTCCTGGGTCTCCTCTCCCGAACTCCTGGGTCCCTTTCCCGAACTCCTGGGTCCCTTTCCCGAACGCCTGGGTCCCGTCTCCCGAACTCCTGGGTCCCTTTCCTGAACTCCTGGGTCCCCTCTCCTGAACTCTTGGGTCCCTTTCCGAACTCCTGGGTCCCTCTCCCGAACTCCTGGGTCCCCTCTCCCGAACTCCTGGGTCCCTTTCCCGAACTCCTGGGTCCCCTCTCCCGAACTCCTGGGTCCCCTCTCCCGAATTCCCAGCGATGCTCACCCCGTGTTCCCGGCCGGGACGGCGATGAACATCCGCGTGAATGCGCGAACCGAGTCCCGCGACTTCCCGTCCACTGCGGGAGGAAGAGGAAGAGGCGGGAGGAAGCAGCGGGAGGAAGCGGAAGCAGAAGAGGAAGCGGCAGGAGGAAGTGGAAGCAGCAGGAGGAAGAGGAAGCAGCAGGAGGAAGAGGAAGCAGCAGGAGGAAGAGGAAGTGGTGGGAGGAAGCAGCAGGAAGAAGAGGAAGTGGTGGGAGGAAGCGGCGGGAAGAAGAGGAAGTGGAAGAGGAAGCAGCGAGAGGAAGACGAAGAGCCAGGAGGAAGAGGTAGAGGAAGCGGTGGGAGGCAGCAGCAGGAGGAAGCAGTGGGAGGAGGAGGAAGAGGAAGCAGCGGGAGGAAAAGGAGGCGGTGGGAGGAAAAGGAGGTGGCAGGAGGAAGCGGCAGGAAGAAGAGGAAGCAAAAGAGGAAGCAGAAGAGGAAGTGGTGGGAGGAAGCGGAAGCGGCAGGAGGAAGCGGAAGCAGCAGGAGGAAGCGGAAGCGGCAGGAGGAAGAGGAAGCGGCAGGAGGAAGAGGAAGCGGCAGGAGGAAGAGGAAGACAAAGCGGTGGGAGGAAGCGGAAGCAGTAGACGAAGCGGAAGAGGAAGACGAAGCAGCGGGAGAAAGAGGAAGTGGTGGGAGGAAGAGGAAGCGGCGGGAGAAAGAGGAAGCGGCGGGAGAAAGAGGAAGCGGCGGGAGGAAGGGTTGTGTGAATTTGGGGGGGGCACCGGGTTTTTTTTGGGGGGGGGGCGGTTGTTTTTTGGGGGGTAAAACGCACCTTCCTTGAAGATCCCATGGACGGCGAAGCACAGGAGGGTGTTCTGGAGGGAGAGCAGCCGTGGGGGGGTTGGTGTTTTGGGGGGTTCAGTGTTTTGGGGAGGGGTGGTGGTGTTTTGGGGGGGGGGTTTGGTGATTTGGGGGGGCGCGTGGGACCCCCCCGGCCTCACCGTTTGGGCGCAGATGTCCACCATGAAGGAGCTGACGTCGTGCTGGGTTTTGGGGAGCTCGTTCAGAAACGCCACCACGTTGAGGCGCGTGTGCTTCAGCAGCTTGAAGCGCATGGCTGGGGGGCGGAAGGATGAGAACCCCCCCATAACCTGACCCCCCCTTTAACCTGCCCCCCCAGTAACGTATCCCCCCATTAACATGCCCCCCCATTAATGTATCCCCCCACTAACGTACTCCCCAGTAATGTGCCCCCCATTAAATGTCCCCCCATTCACTTATCCCCCCACTAACCTGGCCCCTGCATTAAAGAGCCCCCCCAATAATAAGCCCACCCATTAATGAGCCCCCTCGTTAACACAGCCCCCCATTAACATACCCATTAATGAGCCCCCATTAACATGTCACCCAATTAACGTGCCCCCCATTCATGTATCCCCCCATTAACCTGCCCCCCATTAATATACCCCCCCATTAACGAGCCCCCCTATTAACTTATCACTCCATTAACATGCCCCCCATTAATGAGCCCCCCCATTAACATATTCCCCCATTAACACACCCATTAATGAGACTCCATTAACATACCCATTAACGAGCTCCCCCATTAACCTATTCCCCCATTAACTTATCCCCCCATTAACATGCCCCCCCATTAACATGCCCATTAATGAGCCCCCATTAACATATCCCCCATTACCATACCCATTAACGAGCCCCCCCATTAACTTATCCCCCCATTAACCTGCCCCCCAATTAACGTGCTCCCCCATTAACGTATCCCATTAACCTGCCCCCCTATTATCATACCCATTAACGAGCACCCCCCATTAATGTATCCCCCCATTAACCTGCCCCCCAATTAATGTGACCCCCATTAACCTGCCCCACCATTATCATACCCATTAACGAGCCCTCCATTAACATATCCTCCCAATTAATGAGTCCCCCCATTAACCTGCCCCTCCATTACCATATCCCCCCATTAACGTGCCCCCCAATTAACGTGCCCCCCATTCACATATCCCCCCATTAACGTGCCCCCCAACTATCATACCCATTAACGAGCCCCCATTAATGTATCCCCCCATTAACCTGCCCCCCCCATTAACATGCCCCAAATTAACGTGCCCCCCAATTAATGTATCCCATTAACCTGCCCCCCATTAACATATCCCAATTAACGTGTCCCCCCATTAACCTGCCCCCCCATTACCATATCCCCCCATTAACCTGCCCCCCCAATTAACGTGCCCCCCCATTCACATATCCCCCCATTAACGTGCCCCCAACTATCATACCCACTAATGACCCCCCATTAATGTATCCCCCCATTAACCTGCCCCCCCATTAATGTATCCCCCCATTAACATATCCCCCCCTTAACATATCCCCCCATCAACGTGCCCCCCAATTAACGTGCCCCCCCTTCATTACTGTGCCCCCCCCCACCCCATTTTTGGGTGCCACTCACTGGGATCCTTCAGCTTCTTCACATTCCTGCTGTCCTTGAAATACTCGTTGAGGCTGTTCCTGGGTGGGGGGGGGGGCAGAAAACGCACTGTCAGGGCTATTCTGGGGTGGGGGGGGGTCCCATTTCCCATTTCCCACCCCCCCACGCCCCCCAGCGCACCTGGGGGGGGCCTGGGGGGCGAAGGGGATGCTGAGCGAGCAGCAGGCGCCGTCGTGATAGGCGTCAAGCAGCCCCTGCCGGTCGCTGGAGTCGTAAATGGAATAATACCTGCGGGGGGGGGGGACACGGGACAAGGTGAGGGGGGGGGGGTGATGTTTTGGGGGTGTAAAGAGTGTTGGGGTGACCCCCCCCGTACTCACTGCTGTAAGAAGCGCAGCACTAAAACTTTCAGGTCGTCTGAGCCGAAGTAGCTGCCCTAAAAAGAAGTGGAATGGGGGGTACCATGGTTGCCCCCCCCCCTAAAAAGGGGAGTGGTATCTCCCGCAGGGTGGGGGGTAAAGGGGGTCCCCACCTTGCAGGGCGGCAGCGTCGTGGGGGCCTCGACGTCGAAGGCGATGGGGGGGGGCAGCTCGTGGCCGTCCTGGGGGGGGAAAGTGGGGTGAGGGGGGGATTGGGTGGGGGGGGTGAAAGGGGAGGGGGGAGAGATGGGGATGGGGGGGGAAGATGGGGATGGGGGGGAAGTGGGGGGCAAAAAGGGGGGGAGAGATGGGGATGGGGGGGAAAGATGGGGATGGGGGGGAAGATGGGGATGGGGGGGAAGATGGGGATGGGGGGGAGATGGGGATGGGGGGGAAGATGGGGATGGGGGGGAAGATGGGGATGGGGGGGCAAATATGGGGATGGGGGGCAAATATTGGGATGGGGGGAAAGATGGGGATGGGGGGAAAGATGGGGATGGGGGGCAAATATTGGGATGGGGGCAAAAAGGGGATGGGGGGCAAATATTGGGATGGGGGGCAAATACTGGGATGGGGGGGAGAGATGGGGATGGGGGGACAAAGATGGGGATGGGGGGACAAAGATGGGGGCAAAAAGGGGATGGGGGAGAGATGGGGGGGCAAATATTGGGATGGGGGGAGATGAGGATGGGGGGAGAGGCAGGGATGGGGGGGGAATATTGGGATAGGGGGGCAAAGATGGGGATGGGGGGCAAAGATGGGGGGCAAAAAGGGGAATGGGGGAGAGATGGGGATGGGGGGAGAGATGGGGATGGGGGCGCAAATATTGGGGGGAAAGATGGGGTGGGGGGACAATGATGGGGGGCAAAAGGGGATGGGGGCCAATATTGGGATGGGGGGAGAAGTTGGGGGGACAAAGATGGGGGGGAAAGATGGGGATGGGGGGGCAAAGATGGGGGGCAAAAGGGGGATGGGGGGCAAAGATTGGGATGGGGGGACAAAGTGGGGGGCAAAAAGGGGATGGGGGAGGGACAGGGGGGCAAATATTGGGATGGGGGGACAATGATGGGGGGGAAAGATGGGGATGGGGGGCAAATATTGGGATGGGGGGGGAAAGATGGGGATGGGGGGCAAAGATGGGGATGGGGGGGCAAAGATGGGGATGGGGGGCAAAGATGGGGGGAAAGATGGGGATGGGGGGCAAAGATGGGGATGGGGGGGCAAAGATGGGGATGGGGGGGCAAAGATGGGGGGCAAAAAGGGGATGGGGGAGAGATGGGGGGGTAAATATTGGGATGGGGGGGGAAAGATGGGGATGGGGGGCAAATATTGGGATGGGGGGGCAAAGATGGGGATGGGGGGCAAAGATGGGGGGAAAGATGGGGATGGGGGGGCAAATATTGGGGGATGGATAGGGGCAAAGATTGGGATGGGGGGAGAGCTGGGGATGGGTGGGAATATTGGGATGGGGGGGCAAAGTTGGGGGGACAAAGATGGGGGAGAGAGATGGGGATGGGGGGCAAATATTGGGATGGGGGGCAAAAAGGGGATGGGAGGAGATGGGGATGGGGGGACAAAGATGGGGGGCAAATATTGGGGTGGGGGGAGAGATGGGGATGGGGGCACAAATATTGGGACGGGGGGGCCAAAAGGGGTTTGGGGGGGCACCCCCTTTGCTCACCAGGCGCAGCAGCTTGGGGAACCTCTCTCTGACGGAGCTGCCGGGGGGGACGAGAGTCACCCTGGGCCCCATCGCCCCCCAGGACCGGTCCTCACCCCCCCCCCATTCCAAAATCACCCCCCATCCCCCCCCAAAGCACCGGGGGGGAGCTCAGTGCACACAGTGGGGCTGCCCCCCAACCCCAGGCTGCGCCTTTGTGTGTGGGGGGGTCTCAATGTGTTGGGGGGGACTCAATGCATTGGGGGGGTCTCAATGTCTTGGGGGGTCTCAATGTGTGTGGGGGGGTCTCAATGTGTTGGGGGGGGGTCTCAATGTGTTCAGGGGGGGTCTCAATGTGTTCGGGGAGGGTCTTAATGTGTTGGGGGGGGTCTCAATGTGTGTGTGGGGGGGTCTCAATGTGTTGTTGGGGGGTCTCGATGTGTTGGGGGGGGTCTCAATGTGTATGTGGGGGGGTCTCAATGTGTTTGGGGGGGGGTCTCAATGTGTGTGTGTGGGTTCTCAATGCATTGGGGGGGTCTCAATGCATTGGGGGGGTTCTCAATGCATTGGGGGGGTCTCAATGCATTGGGGGGGTCTCAATGTGTGTGGGGGGGTCTCAATGCATTGGGGGGGTCCTCAATGTGTGTGGGGGTCTCGATGCATTGGGGGGGGTCTCAATGCATTGGGGGGGGTCTCAATGTGTGTGGGGGTCTCGATGCATTGGGGGGGGTCTCAATGCATTGGGGGGGGTCTCAATGTTTGTGGGGGTCTCAATGCATTGGGGGGTTCTCAATGTGTGTGGGGAGTTCTCAATGCGTTGGGGGGGTCTCAATGCATTGGGGGGGTTCTCAATGCGTTGGGGAGGGTCTCAATGCGTTGGGGGGGTCTCAATGTGTTGGGGAGGGTCTCAATGTGCTGGGGGGGGTCTCAATGTGCTGGGGGGGGTCTCAATGTGCTGGGGGGTGCCTCAATGTGCTGGGGGGGTGCTTACCTGGGTCATCCTCACCTGTCCGCAGGTGCCCAGAGCGGTGGGGGGGGGGGGGCAACGCCAACCGCCCCCTGGCGGCTCAACCATTGGCACACGCTCTTTTCAGCTGCGCGGCTTTCGCATTTGGGGACACCCCCCCCCAAAATAAAGCGGGGGGGGGGGTTTAGGGAAAAGAGGGATGGGGAAAAGGGTGGGGGGGGAAGCGTCTTCTCCTTCCCTCCCGGCTCCATGGCGGGGGCTGCGGCTGCACCCGGAGCCGAGGCCGCCGCTCGCGCTGGGGGCCGGCGGTGGCACCTCCAGGGGCGTCGCGGGGGGGCCTGCTCGGTGCCAGCGGCCAAACCAGCGCGGCGTGTCCCCCCCCCCCCCCATTTTAAACTCCCACCCCATCGGCGTTCGGCCGCTGCACGGCTGTGCCTGTCTTAGGTTGTTCCTCCCGTGAGGAATCTTACCCGTCTCTGGCTAACCAGCCCTCGTCGAGCGCCGAACGCGGGGGGGACGTATAGATTATGGTATAGAGGGGGGGGTGCGCAGCTCTATAGGGACGGGGGGGGCGGCGCTGAAGCGCCCCCCCTGCTTTATTGTCCCGTAAAGGCCCCATTGGAGCGGGGGGAGCGGGAGGCGCGGGGAAGAGGGCGAGGAGGGGAGGGATGGAGGGGGGGGAACGCAGCTGAAAACGAGCGGTGAAAGCACAACGGGGAGCGCTGGGCACCGGCGAGGTGATAAAAATGGGGGGGGGGGTGTTAAAAAGGTTAAAAAGGTGCGGGGGGGTGGGTTAAAGAAGAATTGGGGGTGGTTTGGTTGGCTCGGTGTGGGTAAAGGGGCGGCCAAGGGGTCTCATGGCCGCCCCCCCCGGGGTAAAACTGACCTGATGTAGCTGGATTGGTCGCGGAAGGAGTCGCACAAAGGGTTCCCGTCCAGCCAAAGCTCCTCCAGTTTCAGCCCCTTCACCTTGTCCAGCTCGCGGTCGGATTTTAACTAAAGGGGGGGAATGGAGGGAAGGGACTCGGAGGGGGAATGGAGGTAAATGGAGCCAAGGGGGAAATGGAGGCGAATCGGCTCAGGGGGAAATGGCGCGAATCACCTCAATGTTAGGATGTCACTAAGATCATCTCAATGTTAAAATGTCACTAAAATCACCTCGATGTTAAAATGGCACCAAAATCACCTCAGGATCAAAA
Organism: Patagioenas fasciata; assembly: GCF_037038585.1. Taxonomy (NCBI): domain Eukaryota; kingdom Metazoa; phylum Chordata; class Aves; order Columbiformes; family Columbidae; genus Patagioenas; species Patagioenas fasciata. The sequence continues at coordinate 221,587 of NC_092558.1, forward strand.
TGGCGCCAAAATCACCTCAGGGGGAAAATGGCACCAAAATCACCTCAGGATTAAAACATCACTAAATTCACCTCAATGTTAAAATGTCACTAAAATCACCTCAATGTTAAAATGTCACTAAGTTCACCTCAATGTTAAAACGTCACTAAATTCACCTCAATGTTAAAATGTCACTAAAATCCCCTCAATGTTAAAATGTCACTAAAATCACCTCAGGATCAAAATGGCGCCAAAATCACCTCAGGGGGAAAATGGCACCAAAATCACCTCAGGATTAAAACGTCACTAAATTCACCTCAATGTTAAAATGTCACTAAAATCACCTCAATGTTAAAACGTCACTAAAATCACCTCAGGATCAAAATGGCGCCAAAATCACCTCAGGGGCAAATGGCGCCAGAACCACCTCAGTGTTAAAATGTCACTAAAATCACCTCAGTGTCAAAACGTCACTAAAATCCCCTCAATGTTAAAATGTCACTAAATCACCTCAGGATCAAAATGGTGCCAGAATCACCTCAGAGGGAAAATGGCGCCAAAATCACCTCAGGATTAAAATGTCACTAAAATCCCCTCAATGTTAAAATGCCACTAAAATCACCTCGATGTTAAAATGGCACCAAAATCACCTCAGGATCAAAATGGCGCCAAAATCACCTCAGGGGGAAAATGGCACCAAAATCACCTCAGGATCAAAATGGCGCCAAAATCACCTCAGGGGGAAAATGGCACCAAAATCACCTCAGGATTAAAACGTCACTAAATTCACCTCAATGTTAAAATGTCACTAAAATCACCTCAATGTTAAAACGTCACTAAAATCACCTCAGGATCAAAATGGCGCCAAAATCACCTCAGGGGGAAAATGGCGCCAGAATCACCTCAATGTTAAAATGTCACTAAAATCACCTCAGGGTCAAAATGGTGGCCCCAGGGGTACCAATTGTGGTTTTTTTAGCCTTACGTTTATGATATAATAGAAAAAAATATATAAAAAGTGACTAATGTGGGAATTATTGATAAATAGAGTGATCACAAAGCTGCTTCAAAATGGTGCCAAATCACCTCAGGGTCCAAATGTCACTAAAATCACCTCAGGGTCAAAATGGGGGGCACCAATTTTGGGAGTTTTAGCCTCGATTTCATGATATAATGGAAGAAAATGCACAAAAAGTGATTAATGTGGGAATTATTGATAAATAGAGTGACCAGGAAGCTGCTTCAAAATGGCGCCAGAATCACCTCAGGGGCAAAATGGTGCCAGAATTACCTCAGGATCAAAATGGGGGGCACCAATTTTGGGAGTTTTACCCTCGATTTCACGACATAATAGAAGAAAATGTATAAAAAGTGACTAATGTGGGAATTATTGATAAATAGAGTGACCCTCAAAGTGCCTCAAAATGGCGTCAAATCACCTCAGGGGCAAAACGGCGCCAAAATCAGCTCAGGGCTCCAAATGGTGGCCCCAGGGGCACCAATTTGGGTTATTTTAGCCTCGATTTCATGATATAATGGAAGAAAACGTACAAAAAGTGATTAATGTGGGAATTATTGATAAATAGAGTGACCAGGAAGCTGCTTCAAAATGGCGCCAAATCACCTCAGGGTCAAAATGTCACTAAAATCACCTCAGGGTCAAAATGGGGGGCACCAATTTTGGGAGTTTTAGCCTCGATTTCATGATATAATGGAAGAAAACGTACAAAAAGTGATTAATGTGGGAATTATTGATAAATAGAGTGACCAGGAAGCTGCTTCAAAATGGCGCCAGAATCACCTCAGGGGCAAAATGGTGCCAGAATTACCTCAGGATCAAAATGGGGGGCACCAATTTTGGGAGTTTTAGCCTCGATTTCACGATATAATAGAAGAAAATGTATAAAAAGTGATTAATGTGGGAATTATTGATAAATAGAGTGACCCCAAAGTGCCTCAAAATGGCGCCAAATCACCTCAGGGGCAAAATGGCGCCAAAATCAGCTCAGGGCTCCAAATGGCAGCCCCAAGGGCACCAATTTGGGTTATTTTAGCCTCGATTTCATGATATAATGGAAGAAAACGTATAAAAAGTGATTAATGTGGGAATTATTGATAAAGAGAGTGACCAGGAAGCTGCTTCAAAATGGCGCCAAATCCCCTCAGGGTCCAAATGTCACTAAAATCACCTCAGGGTCAAAATGGGGGGCACCAATATTGGGAGTTTTAGCCTCGATTTCATGATATAATGGAAGAAAACGTACAAAAAGTGATTAATGTGGGAATTATTGATAAAGAGAGTGACCAGGAAGCTGCTTCAAAATGGCGCCAGAATCACCTCAGGGGCAAAATGGTGCCAGAATTACCTCAGGATCAAAATGGGGGGCACCAATTTTGGGAGTTTTAGCCTCGATTTCACGACATAATAGAAGAAAACGTATAAAAAGTGATTAATGTGGGAATTATTGATAAATAGAGTGACCCTCAAAGTGCCTCAAAATGGCGTCAAATCACCTCAGGGGCAAAACGGCGCCAAAATCAGCTCAGGGCTCCAAATGGTGGCCCCAGGGGCACCAATTTGGGTTATTTTAGCCTCGATTTCATGATATAATGGAAGAAAACGTATAAAAAGTGATTAATGTGGGAATTATTGATAAATAGAGTGACCAGGAAGCTGCTTCAAAATGGCGGCGCCTGAATCCCCTCAGGCTCAAAATGGCGCCAAACGGCCTCAGGGTTCCAAATGGCGCTAAAATCCCCTCGTGGGCGGCCATGGCGGCCCCGGGGGGGGTGAAGAATTTGGGGTACGCACCTCATTGCGGGACAGGTCGAGCACCCTGAGGCCGGCGGCCTTGAGCGGCAGCTCGGCCAGGTCGTCCAGGCGGTAGAGCTTGTTGTGGCTCAGGTTCAGGGAGCGCAGCTGCGGGACACGGGGTCAGGGGGGGCACTGAGGGGGGTTGGGGGGCACAAGGGGTTGGGGGACAAAGGGGGTCTTGTGGGGACTTGGGGGGAGATGGGGGGGTGGAGGGACGGGGGGGGTTGGGGGGACATGGGGATGTTGGGGGACATGGCGGGGACAAAGGGTTGGGGGGCAAAGGGTGGGGGGCACTAAGGGGGTTGGGGGGCACTAAAGGGGTTGGGGGCACTAAAGGGGTTGGGGGGCAAAGGGGTGGGGGGGCAAAGGGGTGGGGGGGGACAAAGGGGGTTGGGGGGCACTAAGGGTGGGGGGCACAAGGGGGTTTGGGGGTAAAGAGGGGGTTTGGGGGGCACTAAGGGGTTGGGGGACAAAGGGGCTTGGGGGCACAAAGGGTGGGGGGGGACAAAGGGGGTGGGGGGACAAAGCGGGGGGGGGACAAAGCGGGGGGGACGGGACAAAGGGGGTTTGGGGGCACAAGGGGTGGGGGGGCACTAAGGGGGCTGAGGGCACTAAGGGGGTTGGGAGGGCACACGGGGTGGGGGGGCACAAATGGCTTTGGGGGTAAAGAGGGGGTTGGGGGGCACAAAGGGGTTGGGGGGATAAGGGGGTTGGGGGGTAAAGAGGGGGTTTGGGGGGCACTAAGGGGTTGGGGGACAAAGGGTGGGGGGACAAAGGGGTGAGGGGACAAAGGGGTGGGGGGGGCAAAGGGGCTTGGGGGCACAAAGGGGCTTGGGGGCACAAAGGGTGGGGGGGCAAAGGGGTGGGGGGGGCAAAAGGGGTGGGGGGGGACAAAGGGGTTTCAGGGGTAAAGAGGGGGTTTGGGGGGTACAAAGTGGTTGGGGGGACAAAGGGGTTGGGGGACAAAGGGGGTCTTGTGGGGAGATGGGGGGGGTGGAGGGACAGGGGGGGTTGGGGGGACATGGGGATGTTGGGGGACATGGGGGGGGACTAAGGGTTGGGGCACTAAAGGGGTTTGGGGGACAAAGGGGGTTTGGGGGCACAAATGGTTGGGGGACAAAGGGTGGGGGGACAAAGGGGTGGGGGGGACAAAGGGGTGGGGGGGACAAAGGGGGTCTTGTGGGGACATGGGGGGTGTTGGGGGGAGATGGGGGGTGTTGGGGGGAAGGGGGGTTCGGGGGACATGGGGATGTTGGAGGACATGGGGGGGGACACACTAAGGGTTGGGGGACAAAAGGTGGGGGGGCAATGGGGTGGGGGCACTAAGGGGGTTGGGGGGTAAAGAGGGGTTGGGGGGACAAAGGGGCTTGGGGGGCACAAAGGGTGGGGGGGCAAAGGGTGGGGGGCACTAAGGGGGTTGGGGGGTAAAGAGGGGGTGGGGGGTACAAACGGGGGTTGGGGGGGACAAAGGGGTGGGGGGGACAAAGGGGTGGGGGGACAAAGGGGTTGGGGGCACAAAGGGGTTGGGGGGGCACAAAGGGGGGTTGGGGGGACAAAGGGGGTCGGGAGGGACAAAGGGGTGGGGGGACAAAGGGGGTCTTGGGGGGACACGGGGGGACATATGGGGTACTGGGGGGCCATGGGGGGTGTTGGGGGACACAGGGGGTGTTGGGGGACATGGGGGGCACTGGGGGCCATGGGGGGTGTTGGGGGGACATGGAGGGTGTTGGGGGCCATGGAGGAGACTGGGGGGTGTTGGGGGGCTATGGGGGGGTTGGGGGCCATGGGGGGTGTTGGGGGGCATACGGGGGACTGGGGGGCCATGGGGGGTGTTGTGGGACACGGGGGATGTTGGGGGGCCTTAGGGGGGTGTTGGGGGACATAGGGGAGCTGGGGTCCGTGGGGGGTGATGGCGGACATGGGGGGAGTTGGGGCCCATGGGGGGGGCTGCAGGGGATGTTGGGGGGATATGGGGGGGTTGGGGGCCACGGGGGATGTTGAGGGCCATGGGGGAGACTGGGGGGTGTTGGGGGAATATGGGTGGTGTTGGGGGCCATGGGGGGGACTGGGGGGTGTTGGGGGCCATGGGGGGGGTGTTGGGGGGATATGGGGGGTGTTGAGGGCCATGGGGGGGACTGGGGGGCTCCAGGGGGTGTTGGGGGCCATGGGGGGGACATGGGGGGTGCTGAGGGTCATGGGGGACTCTGGGGGTGTTGGGGGATATGGGGGGGTGTTGGGGGGCCATGGGGTTGTTGGGGGGATATGGGGGTTGTTGGGGGGATATGGGGGCTGTTGGGGGGCTCTGAGAGGGGGCGGTTTGGGGGACACAGGGGGTGTTGGGGGCCATGGGGGAAACTGGGGGTTGTTGGGGGGCTCCAGGCGGGGGTTTGGGGGACACAGGGGGTGTTGGGGGGCCATGGGGGGGACTGGGGGGTGCTGGGGGCCATGGGGGGGACTGGAGGGTGTTGGGGGCCTCCAGACGGGGGTTTGCGGGACACAGGGGGTGTTGGGGGGATATGGGGGGGTTTGGGAGACACGGTGGGTGTTGGGGGCCATGGGGGGGACTGGGGGATGTTGGGGGGCCATGGGGGGGGTGCAGGGGGTGTGGGTCGCGCGCCCCCACCTCGGGGATGTTCTCCTCGATGATGCGCAGCACGGCCTGCATGCAGCTGCGCTGGTTCAGCACCGCGTCGATGCTCTGGGACACCAGGTCTGGGGGGAGCGGGGGGTGAGGGGCGCCCCACGCAGCCCCCCCTGCCCCACGCAGCCCCCAGCCCCACGGCGCGGCCCCACGCAGCCCCACGGCGCGGCCGCCGAGGGGAGCAGCTCTTACCCGGGTCCCCGCGGAGGCTCTTGAGGTCCAGTGAGCGCTGGGAGCCGTCGTAGCGCTTGCTCATGCACAGCTGGGGGGAGGAGGAGGAGGAAGATGAGAGGGGGGAGGAGGAGGAAGAGGAAGAGGAGGTGGAGGAAGAGGAGGAAGAGGAGGAGGAAGAGGAGGAGGAGGAGGAGGAGGAGGAGGAGGAAGAGGAGGAAGAGGAGGAGGAAGAGGAAGAGGAGGAGGAGGAGGAGGAGGAGGAAGAGGAGGAGGAGGAGGAGGAGGAGGAGGAGGAGGAAGAGGAGGAGGAAGAGGAGGAGGAGGAGGAGGAGGAAGAGGAGGAGGAAGAGGAGGAGGAGGAGGAGGAGGAGGAGGAGGAGGAGAAGGAAGAGGAGGAGGAGGAAGAGGAGGAGGAGGAAGAGGAGGAGGAGGAAGAGGAGGAGGAGGAAGAGGAGGAGGAGGAGGAGGAGGAGGAGGAGGAGGAGGAAGAGGAGGAGGAAGAGGAGGAGGAAGAGGAGGAGGAAGAGGAGGAGGAAGAGGAGGAGGAAGAGGAGGAGGAAGAGGAGGAGGAGGAGGAGGAGGACAATAAGGATGAGGAGAAGGATGAGAATGAGGACAAGGATGAAAAGGAGGATGAGGATGATAAGAAGAAGGATGAGAATGAGAATGAAGATGAGGAGGAGGATGAGGAGGGGAGGGAGGATGAGGAGGGGAGGGAGGATGAGGAGGGGAGGGAGGATGAGGAGGGGAGGGAGGATGAGGAGGGGAGGGAGGATGAGGAGGGGAGGGAGGATGAGGAGAATGAGGAGGAGAACGAGGATGAAGAGGAGGATGAGAGTGAGGAGGAGAATGAAAAAGATGAGAGTGAGGAGAAGGATGAAGAGGAGGATGAATGAGGATGAAGAGGAGGAGGAGGATGAAAAGCAGAATGAGGATGAAGAGCAGGATGAGAAGAAGGATGAGGATGAAGAGGAAGATGAAGAGGAGAGTGAGAATGAAAATGAGGATGAGGATGAAGAGTGGGACGAGGAAGAGGATGAGAGTGAGGAGGAGGAGGAGGAGAGTGAGAATGAAGATGAGGAAGAGGATGAAGAGGAGGATGAGGAGGAGATTGAGAATGAGGAGGAGAACGAGGATGAGGAGGAGGATGGGGAGGAGGAGGATGAAGATGAGGAGGAGGATGAAGATGAGGAGGAGGAGGATGAAGACGAGGAGGAGGAGGATGAGGACGAAGATGAGGACGAAGATGAGGATGAAGATGAGGATGAGGAGGAGGACGAAGATGAGGATGAAGATGAGGATGAAGATGAGGATGAGGAGGAGGACGAAGATGAGGATGAAGATGAGGATGAAGATGAGGATGAGGATGAGGATGAAGATGAGGATGAGGATGAGGACGAAGATGAGGATGAAGATGAGGATGAGGAGGAGGATGAAGATGAGGAGGAGGATGAAGATGAGGATGAAGATGAGGAAGGCCGCGTCCCTCGCTCGCCCACCTTGAGCTGCTCGATCTCCTGCGCCTTCAGCTCGTTCTGCAGCGACTGCGGCGGCGCCGACGAGTTGATCACGATCACCACCTGCAGGAGCGGAGCCCGCGCCCGTCCGTCTGTCCCCGTCCGTCCGTCCGTCCGTCCGGACACACAGACCCTCCCGGACAGCCCCCCCGCGTCCGTCTGTCCGTCCGTCTGTCCCCACCCCACCTTGTAGTTGTCCCTGTCGGTGATCTTGCGCGACACCTGCTTGAGGGCGCTGGCGGTGGTGGCGTCTTCCACGTAGAACTGGGCCCGGTTGTGGTCGTAGTGGAACTGGAAAGGGGGTGGTTATTGGGGGGGGGTGGTCCTGGGGTGCCCCCCACCCATGGGGTGGAAGGGGGGGGCCCTGGGGTGCTCCCCACCCATGGGATGGGGATGGAAAGGGGGGGTCCCTGGGGATGGAAAGAGGGATCCCCCCATGGGATGGGGATGGAAAGGGGGGGCCCTGGGGATGGAAAGAGGGGGTCCTGGGGTGCCCCTCATGGGATGGGGATGGAAAGGGGGGGCCCTGGGGATGGAAAGGGGGGTCCCCCCATGGGATGGGGATGGAAAAAGGGGGCCCCTGGGGACAGAAAGGGGGGTCCCTGGGGATGGAAAGGGGTTCCCTGGGGTGCCCCCCCATGGGATGGGGATGGAAAGGGGGGGTCCCCCAATGGGATGGGGATGGAAAAAGGGGGCCCCTGGGGATGAAAAGGGGGGGTCCCTGGGGTGCCCCCTACCCATGGGATGGGGATGGAAAAGGGGGTCCCTGGGGATGGGGATGGAAAGAGGGGTCCCCCCATGGGATGGGGATGGAAAGAGGGGTCCCCCAATGGGATGGGGATGGAAAGAGGGGTCCCTGGGGTGCCCCCCATGGGATGAGGATGGAAAGGGGGGTCCTGGGGTGCCCACCCATGGGATGGGGATGGAAAGAGGGGTCCCCCAATGGGATGGGGATGGAAAGAGGGGTCCCCCAATGGGATGGGGATGGAAAGAGGGGTCCCCCAATGGGATGGGGATGGAAAGAGGGGTCCCTGGGGTGCCCCGCATGGGATGGGGATGGAAAGGGGGTCCCTGGGGTGCCCCCCACCTGTGGGATGGGGATGGAAAGGGGGGTCCCCCCACGGGATGGGGATGGAAAGGGGGTCCCTGCAGATGGAAAGAGGGGTCCCCCAATGGGGTGGAAAGGGGGGTCCCTGGGGTGCCCCCATGGGATGGGGATGGAAAGAGGGGTCCCCCAATGGGATGGGGATGGAAAGGGGTCCCTGGGGGGGTCCCGCTCACCTCCACGGGGGTGAAGGGGACGCTGCAGAGGTTCTGGATGGAGCTGAGCAGCCATGACTTGTCGTACTTCTTGCCATAGGGGATCTGGGGGAGGAAGAGGACAGGAGAGGAAGAGGAAGAGGAAGAGGGAGTGGGAGAGGGAGAGGAAGACGGAGAGGAAGACGGAGAGAAAATGGAGAAGAGAGAAAAGGGGGAAAATGGGTGAAAAAGGGGGGGAAAAGGAGGGGGGTAAAGGGGGGGGAAAAGGAGGGGGGGAAGAAAGGGGGGGAAGAAAGGGGGGGAAGAAGGGGGGGGAAGAAGAAGGGGGGGAAGAAAGGGGGGGGAAGAAAGGGGGGGGAAGAAAGGGGGGGGGAAGAAAGGGGGGGGAAGAAAGGGGGGGAAGAAAGGGGGGGAAGAAAGGGGGGGAAGAAAGGGGAGGGAAGAAAGGGGGGGGAAGAAAGGGGGGGAAGAAAGGGGGGGAAGAAAGGGGGGGGAGGAAAGGGGGGGGAGGAAAGGGGGGGGAGGAAAGGGGGGGGAGGAAAGGGGGGGGAGGAAAGGGGGGGGAAGAAAGGGGGGGGAAGAAAGGGGGGGGAAGAAAGGGGGGGAGAGGAAAGGGGGGGGAAGAAAGGGGGGGGAAGAAAGGGGGGGGAAGAAAGGGGGGGGAAGAAAGGGGGGGGAAGAAAGGGGGGGGGGAAAGGGGGGGAAGAAAGGGGAGGGAAGAAGGGGGGGGAAGGGGGGGGGAAGAGGGGGGGGAAGGGGGGGGAAGGGGGGGGAAGGGGGGGGAAGAGGGGGGGAAGAGGGGGGGAAGAGGGGGGGAAGGGGGGGGAAGAGGGGGGGGAAGGGGGGGGGAAGAGGTGGGGGGAAGAGGGGGGGGGAAGAGGGGGGGGGAAGGGGGGGGAAGAGAGGGGGGGGAAGAGGGGGGGGAAGAAAGGGGGGGGAAGAAAGGGGGGGAAGAACGGGGGGGGAAGGAAAAGAGGAAAAATAGGAAAAAGGAGGAAAAAAGCCCAAGAAAAAGAGGGAAAAGAGAGGAAAAAGAAAAGAGAAAAAAGAGGAGAAAGGAAAGAAAAGAAACGAGAAAAAGGAAAAGAAAAGAAGAAAAAAGAAAAGGGAAAATGGGAAAAATGAGAAAAAAGACCAAAAAAATGAAAAAAGAAATAAAAATGAGTAGAAAAAGGTGCAAATGGGCCCCGTGGCTCCTCCCCACAGCCCCGATCCACTCCCCCCGACCTTCCAGCCCCAGATCCGCCTGTTCCCCCTTCCACCGCCTGTTGCCAGCTCTGGGACCTGATGGTGACAGCAGGACAGTGACAGGGTGACAATGACACCGTGACAGCGACACCGTGGTGACAACGCTGGGATAGTGATGTGGTGACGGTGACACCGGGATGATGACGCTGTGACAGTGACATGGTGACAATGCCACCGTGACGGTGATATGGTGACAATGACACCATGACAGTGACACTGTGGTGACAACGCTGGGATAGTGACGTGGTGACGGTGACACTGTGATGATGACGCTGTGACGGTGACATGGTGACAATGACACCGTGACAGTGACACTGTGGTGACAACGCTGGGATAGTGACGTGGTGACGGTGACACTGTGATGATGACGCTGTGACGGTGACATGGTGACAATGACACCGTGACAGTGACACCGTGGTGACAACGCTGGGATAGTGACATGGTGACGGTGACACCGTGATGATGACGCTGTGACGGTGACATGGTGACAATGACACCATGACAGTGACAGGGTGACAATGACACCGTGACAGCGACACCGTGGTGACAACGCTGGGATAGTGACGTGGTGACGGTGACACTGGGATGATGATGCTGTGATGGTGACATGGTGACAATGACACCGTGACAGTGACACCGTGGTGACAACGCTGGGATAGTGATGTGGTGACGGTGACACCGGGATGATGACGCTGTGACGGTGACATGGTGACAATGACACCGTGACGGTGATATGGTAACAATGGCACCGTGACGGTGATATGGTGACAATGACACTGTGACAGTGACACCGTGGTGACAACGCTGGGATAGTGACGTGGTGACGGTGACATCGGGATGATGAGGCTGTGATGGTGACATGGTGACAATGACACCGTGACGGTGATATGGTGACAATGACACCATGACAGTGACACCGTGGTGACAATGCTGGGATAGTGACATGGTGATGGTGACATCAGGATGATGACACCGTGACGGTGATATGGTGACAATGACACCATGATAACACTGTGACAGTGATATGGTGATGGTGACATCATGATGATAACACTGTGACGGTGACACTGTGATGGTGACATAGTGACAATGACACCGTGACAATTACACCATGACAGTGACCCCGTGACACTGACACTACGATGATGACACTGTGATAGTGACATGGTGACGCTGACACCGTGATGATAACACTGTGACAGTGACATGGTGACAATGACACCGTGACAACGACACCGTGATGGTGACATGGTGACAATGACACCGTGACAGTGACAGGGTGACAATAACACTGTTTCAGTGACATGGTGACAATAACACTGTGTCAGTGACACTGTGATGATACTGTAACAATGACACCGTGACAGTGACATAGTGATGGTGACGCCGTGATAATGACACCGTGACAGTGACATGGTGACGACGACACTGTTTCAGTGACATAGTGACAATAACACTGTGACGGTGACACTGTGATGATACTGTGACAATGACACCATGACAGTAACACTGTGACAATAACGCCATGACGGTGACACCGTGATGGTGCCATGGTGACAGTGACACTGTTGACGATGACATGGTGACATTGCCACAGTGACGATGACACCATGACAGCGACATGGTGACAATAACACCGTGACAGTGACACCACGACAATGACACGGTGACGACGACACTGTGACAGTGACACTTTGATGGTATCACGGGGATGGTGCCACCGTGACAATGACACCATGATGGGGTCACGGTGACGGTGCCATGGTGACAGTGACACTGTGACAATGATACCGTGATGATGACACTGTGAGGGTGACACCGTTACAGTGACATTGTGACGGTGCCACCATGACAATGACATGGTGATGGTGCCACAGTGATAGTGACACCATGACAATGACACCATGACGGTGTCATAGTGACGGTGCCACCATGACAGTGATACAGCGAGCGACACAGTGACAGTGACACCATGACGGTGACGTGGTGACAATAACATCGTGACAATAATATGGTGATGATGACACCATGACAGTGACACCGTGACGGTGCCACACGGACGGTGCCACCGTGACAGTGACACCATGACGGTGCTACAGTGACAATAACATCGTGACAGTAACACCGTGACAATGACATGGTGACAATGACACTGTGACAGTGACACCATGACGTTGCTACAGTGACAATAACATCGTGACAGTAACACCGTGACAATGACATGGTGACAACAACACTGTGACAGTGACACCATGACAATGATACCATGACGGCGCCACACGGATGGTGCCGTGGTGACAATGACACCATGATGGTGCCATGATGATGGCACCACGGTGACTGTGACACCATGACGATGACATCGCGACAATGACACCATGATGGTGACATGGTGACAACAACACCGTGACAGCGACACCGTGACAGCGCCATAGTGACGGCGCCATGGTGACCAGTGACAGCATGATGGTGACATGGTGACAATAACACCGTGACGGTGCCATAGTGACGGCGCCACGGTGACAGTGACACCATGACGGTGCTACGGTGACAACAACATCGTGACAGTGACACCGTGACAATGACACTGTGACGGTGCCACCATGACAATGACACCATGATGGTGCCATGGTGATGGCACCACGGTGACTGTGACACCATGGCGATGACACCGCAACAATGACACCACGATAGTGACATGGTGACAGTGACACCGTGACAGCACCATAGTGACGGCGCCATAGGGACGGTGCCACGGTGACAATGACACCATGATGGTGCCATGGTGATGGCACCATGGTGACCGTGACACCATGACGATGACATCGCGAAAATGACACCATGATGGTGACATGGTGACAATAACACCGTGACAGCAACACCGTGACAGCAACACCGTGACAGCGCCATAGTGACAGCACCACGGTGACCAGTGACACCATGATGTTGACATGGTGACAATAACACCGTGACAGCGACACCGTGATGGTGCCATAGTGACGGCACCGCGGTGACAGTGACACCATGACGGTGCTACGGTGACAACATCATCGTGACAGTGACACCGTGACAATGACACTGTGACGGTGCCACCATGACAATGACACCACGATATTGCCATGGTGACGGCACCATGGTGACTGTGACACCGTGACAATGACACCATGATGGTGACATGGTGACAATAACACCGTGACGGTGACACCGTGGTGACGTCACGGTAACAGCGACACCACCACCATGACAGCGCCCCCCGCTGCGCCCCACTCACCGTGATCTTGAACCAGTTCCTGCGGCCACCATCTCGGCTGGTGCCGCCACCACCACCACCGCCGCCGCTGCCGCGCTCCGGGGCCGGCAGGTCCCGTCTCACCGTGATGTGGATGTTGGCCGTGCGGTTGGGCCGGGGGCCGTAGGGCAAGCTGGGAACACCGCGGTGAGACCGGGGGTACAACCGCTTCCCCCCACCAGCCGCCAACCCCCCGGGGCGAGCCGCCCGCGCTCACTATCGGCCGCGGGGTCCCTCGTGGGCTTCGCTCATGGGGACGTCGCCGTCGTCGTCGTCCGGGCGCGCGCGGGGGCCGGGGCGGCCGCGGGGGCGGTGGTTGGGCTCGCTGTACATCTTGCCGCGGAAAGGCCCGCGGCCTTTCTTCCGGCGGCCCGAGAAGGCTCGGCCGCCCACGCGGTCATCGTGTTCTGCACGGGGAGAGACGCCCTCAGCGCACGGCAACGGGGGGCGACCAGCAATGGGGGACAAGCAGCAACAGGGGGTGCCCAGCAACAGGGAGCGCACACCATGGGTGCCCCTCTCCCCAGTCCCGTCTCCTCTCTCTGTCCCCATTCCTGTCCCCTTTTTCCGTCTCCATTCCCATCCCTGTCCCCTCTCCCCTTCCCCATCCTTGTCCCCTCTTTCCATCCCCATCCCATCCCCTTGTCCCCTCTCTGCAGCTCCCCATCTTTGCTCCCTCTCCCCATCCCCGTTCCCTGTCTCCATTCCTGTCCCCTCTCCCATTCCCTGTCCCCTCTTCCCATCCCTGTCCCTCCTCCCCAGCCCCATCCTCAGCCCCTCTCCCCTTCCCCATCCTTGTCCCCTCTTTCCAACCCCATCCCCATCCTCTTTCTCCATCTCCATCCTCATCCGCTCTCCCCATCTTTGCTCCCTCTCCCCATCCCCATCCCCTCTCCCTATCCCCATTCCCTGTCACCATTCCTGTCCCCTCTCCCCATCCCTGTCCCTTCTCCCCATCCCCTCTCCCCATCTTTGCTCCCTCTGTCCATCCCTATCCCCGTTCCCTGTCTCCATTCCTGTCCCCTCTCCCCATCCCCATCTCCTCTCCCCATCTTTGCTCCCTTCTCCCTGTCCCTGTCCCTCCTCCCCATCCCCAGCCCCTCTCCCCATCTTTGCTCCCTCTCCTCATCCCCATCCCCTCTCCCCATCCCCGTTCCCTGTCTCCATTCCTGTCCCCTCTCCCATTCCCTGTCCCCTCTTCCCATCCCTGTCCCTCCTCCCCAGCCCCATCCCCAGCCCCTCTCCCCTTCCCCATCCTTGTCCCCTCTTTCCAACCCCATCCCCATCCTCTTTCTCCATCTCCATCCTCATCCACTCTCCCCATCTTTGCTCCCTCTCCCCATCCCCATCCCCTCTCCCCATCCCCATTCCCTGTCACCATTCCTGTCCCCTCTCCCCTTCCCTGTCCCCTCTCCCCATCCCTGTCCCTTCTCCCCATCCCCAGCCCCTCTCCCCATCTTTGCTCCCTATCTCCATCCCTATCCCCGTTCCCTGTCTCCATTCCTGTCCCCTCTCCCCATCCCCATCTCCTCTCCCCGTCTTCGCTCCCTTTCCCCATCCCTGTCCCTTCTCCCCAGCCCCATCCCCAGCCCCTCTCCCCATCTTTGCTCCTTCTCCCCATCCTCATCTGCAGCCCCATCCCTGTCCCTCCTCCCCATCCCCTCTCCCCATCTTTGCTCCTTCTCCCCATCCTCATCTGCAGCCCCATCCCTGTCCCTTCTCCCCAGCCCCATCCCCAGCCCCTCTCCCCTTCCCCATCCCTGTCCCCTCTTTCCATCCCCATCCCCTCTCCCCATCTTCGCTCCCTCTCTCCATCCCCATCTGCAGCCCCATCCCTGTCCCTTCTCCCCAGCCCCTCTCCCCTTCCCCATCCCTGTCCCCGTCCCCTCTTTCCAACCCCATCCCGTCTCCATCCTCATCCCCATCCTCTTTCTTCATCTCCATCCTCATCCGCTCTCCCCATCCTCATCTCCTCTCCCCATATTTGCTCCCTCTCTCCATCCCCTTCCCTATCCCCTCTCCCCTCTTTCCAACCCGGTCCCCTCTTTCCAACCCCATCCCCATCCTCTTTCTCCATCTCCATCCCCTTCCCCTCTCCCCTTCCCCATCCCTGTCCCCTCTTCCAACCCCATCCCATCTCTCCATCCTCATCCCCATTCTCTTTCTTCGTCCCTGTCCCCTCTACCCATCGCTATCTCCTCTCCCCATCTTTGCTCCCTCTCCCCATCCCCATTCCCTGTCTCCATCCCTGCCCCCTCTCCCCATCCCTGTCCCTCCTCCCCAGCCCCATCCCCAGCCCCTCTCCCCTTCCCCATCCCTGTCCCCTCTTTCCATCCCCATCTTCGCTCCCTCTCTCCATCCCCATCTGCAGCCCCATCCCTGTCCCTTCTCCCCAGCCCCTCTCCCCTTCCCCAGCCCTGTCCCCGTCCCCTCTTTCCAACCCCATCCCGTCTCTCCATCCTCATCCCCATCCTCTTTCTCCATTCCTGTCCCCTCTCCCCATCCCCATCTCCTCTCCCCATCACTGTCCCTCCTCCCCATCCCCAGCCCCTCTCCCCATCCCCATCCCCTATCTCCATTCCTGTCCCCTCTCCCCAGCCCCATCCCCATCCCCTCTCCCCTTCCCCATCCCCTCTTTCCAACCCCATCCCGTCTCTTCATCCTCATCCCCATTCTTTCTTCGTCCCTGTCCCCTCTCCCCATCCCTATCTCCTCTCCCCATCTTTGCTCCCTCTCCCCATCCCCAGTCCCTCTCCCCATCTTTGCTCCCTCTCCCCATCCCCGTTCCCTGTCTCCATTCCTGTCCCCTCTCCCATTCCTTGTCCCTTCTCTCCAGCCCCATCCCCAGCCCCTCTCCCCTTCCCCATCCCTGTCCCCTCTTTCCATCCCCATCCCATCCCCATCCCCTCTCCCCATCTTCGCTCCTTCTCCCCATCCTCATCTGCAGCCCCATCCCTGTCCCTTCTCCCCAGCCCCATCCCCAGCCCCTCTCCCCTTCCCCATCCCTGTCCCCTCTTTCCATCCCCATCCCCTCTCCCCATCTTTGCTCCCTCTCTCCATCCCCATCTGCAGCCCCATCCCTGTCCCTTCTCCCCAGCCCCTCTCCCCCATCCCTGTCCCCGTCCCCTCTTTCCAACCCCATCCCGTCTCTCCATTCTCATCCCCATCCTCTTTCTCCATTCCTGTCCCCTCTCCCCATCCCCATCTCCTCTCTCCATCTTTGCTCCCTCTCCCCATCCCCATCCCCGTTCCCTGTCTCCATTCCTGTCCCCTCTTCCATTCCCTGTCCCCTCTCCCATTCCTTGTCCCTTCTCTCCAGCCCCATCCCCAGCCCCTCTCCCCTTCCCCATCCCATCCCATCCCCTCCCCCCATCTTCACTCCCTCTCTCCATCCCCATCTGCAGCCCCATCCCTGTCCCTTCTCCCCAGCCCCTCTCCCCATCTTTGCTCCCTCTCTCCACCCCCATCCCTGTCCCTTCTCCCCATCCCCATTCCATCCCCAGCCCCTCTTCCCTTCCCCATCCCCTTCCCCTCTTCCCTTCCCCATCCCCATCCCCTTCCCCTCTCCCATCCCTGTCCCCTCTCTCCAGCCCCATGCCCTTCCCCGTCTCCTCTCCCTGTCCCCATCTTCGCTCCCTCTCCCCTTCCCCATCCCCTGTCCCCTCTCCCCGTCCCCTGTCCCCTCTCCCCATCCCCTGTCCTCTCCCGTCCCCTCACCGCCCGCCGCGGCCTCACCGCCCAGGCCCCAGCGCCGCCTCCAACCGCCCGCGGCCTCCAGCTCCCCGCTCCCCGCCGCCACCCGGCCCCGCGGCTCCCGGGGACTCCCCCGAGGGCTCCCCGGAGGCTCCCCCGGCGCTCCCCGGCCCGCTCGGCCCCGCTCGGCCCCGCTCACCGCTGTATCCCCCCTTCCCCTCCTCCGCCATCGCTCCGGCAGCCGCGGCCTCAGCGCCGCGCCACGCCCCCCGCGTCACTTCCGCCCGCAGGTCACGGCCGCCTGCGCAGGCGCGTTCGCTCCTCCCCGCCCACCCGCCCGGCTCCGCCCACCCGCCCGGCTCCGCCCACCGCAACCATGAGGCCTCCGGTTCGAGTCCCGCCTGCGGAAGAAAAGGCGGCAGGCGGAGGTCCCACGGTTTTAATGCGGGTCTGCAGCCCCCCCCGCGGGGGTCACAGTGGCACCAGGGTCCCACAGTGTCACCCACGGCTGTACAGTGTCACCAGGGTCCCACAGTGTCCCCTGGGGTCCCACAGTGTCACCCAGGGCTGTACAGTGTCACCAGGGTCCCCCAGTGTCCCCTGGGGTCCCACAGTGTCACCCAGGGCTGTACAGTGTCACCAGGGTCCCACAGTGCCCCCTGGGGTCCCACAGTGTCACCCAGGGCTGTACAGTGTCACCAGGGTCCCATAGTGTCCCACAGTGTCACCCACAGCTGTACAGTGTCACCAGGGTCCCACAGTGTCCCCTGGGGTCCCACAGTGTCACCAGGGTCCTGAAGTGTCACCAGGGTCCCACAGTGTCACCCACAGCTGTACAGTGTCACCAAGGTCCCACAGTGTCACCAGGGTCCCGCAGTGTCCCCCGGGGGCCGTACAGTTGTCACCAAGGTCCCACAGTGTCCCCAGGGTCCCACACTGTCACCCAGGGCTGTACAGTGTCACCAGGGTCCCACAGTGTCCCCTGGGGTCCCACAGTGTCCCCCATGGCTGTACAGTGTAACCAGGGTCCTGCAGTGTCGCCAGGGGGCTGTATAGCGTCACCAAGGTCCCACAGTGTCCCCAGGGTCCCGCAGTGTCCCCAGGACACTGTACAGTGTCCCCAGGGGCCGCACAGCGTCCCCAGGGTCCCACAGTGTCCCCACGGGGCTGTACAGTTGTCACCAAGGTCCCACAGTGTCCCCAGGACACTGTACAGTGTCCCCAGGGTCCCGCAGTGTCCCCAGGACACTGTACAGTGTCCCCAGGGTCCAGCAGTGTCCCCAAGGGCTGTACAGTTGTCACCAGGGTCCCACAGCGTCCCCAAGGGCTGTACAGTGTCCCCAGGGTCCCACAGTGTCCCCAAGGGCTGTACAGCGTCACCAGGGTTCAAAACCCCACGAGGGTCCCACAGCTTTACCGGGGGCTGCAGCCCCCGGGGGTCCACAACACAGGGGTCCCCAGGGCTGGGTTGGGGTCCCCAGGACAAGTCGGGGTCCCTGGGGGCAAGTTGGGGTCCCCATGGGTGGGTTGGGGTCCCCACGGCTGGGCTGGGGTCCCCGGGACAAGTCAGGGTCCCCAGGGCTGGGTTGGGGTCCCCATGGCTGAGTCAGGGTCCCCAGGGATAAGTCAGGGTCCCCATGGCTGGGTCGGGGTCCCTGGGGCAGGTCGGGGTCCCCATGGCTGGGCTGGGGTCCCCGGGGACAAATTGGGGTCCCTGGGGACAGGTTGGGGCCCCCAGGGCTGAGTCGGGGTCCCCAGGGACAGGTTTGGGTCCCTGGGGACAAGTTGGAGTCCCCAGGGGCAGGTCGGGGTCCCCATGGGACAAGTTGGGGTCTCCAGGGCTGGGCTGGGGTCCCCATGGCTGGGTCGGGGTCCCTGGGGACAAGTTGGGGTCCCCATGGCTGGGTCAGGATCCCCAGGGGCAGGTCGGGGTCCCAAGCAGGACCTGCCCCCTCCCCACACAAACGTCCGTCTCCAAGCCCCGCGGAGTCCGTCTGTCCGTCCCGGCCGGTGGGACGAGGAGCGAGGAGGAGGAGGAGGAGGAGGAGGAGGCTCAGGCCAGGAAGACGACGAAGACGATGAAGAAGACGATGAGGATGAGGAAGATCTTGACCATGAGCCAGCGGTTGGACGTGACCGACTGGAAGTACTTGAGGATCTCGCCGTGCGCCGCCTCCACGTTCAGCTGCGCGTCCTCCACGCTGGCGTCGATCCTGGGGGCGGGGAGGGACGGCGTTTTGGGGGGGTCCTTGGGGGCCCTGGGGGCAAGTCAGGGTCCCCATGGCTGGGTCGGGGTCCCTGGGGGCAAGTCGGGGTCCCCAGGGGCAGGTCGGGGTCCCCAGGGCTGGGTTGGGGTCCCCATGGCTGGGTTGGGGTCCCTGGGGACAAGTCGGGGTCCCCATGGCTGGGTCGGGGTCCCTGGGGGCAGGTTGGGGTCCCCAAGGGCAGGCCGGGGTCCCCATGGCTGGGTCGGGGTCCCTGGGGGCAAGTCGGGGTCCCCAGGGGCAGGTCGGGGTCCCCAGGGCTGGGTTGGGGTCCCCATGGCTGGGTTGGCGTCCCTGGGGACAAGTCGGGGTCCCCATGGATGGGTCAGGGTCCCTGGGGGCAGGTTGGGGTCCCCAAGGGCAGACCGGGGTCCCCATGGCTGGGTCGGGGTCCCTGGGGGCAAGTCGGGGTCCCCAGGGGCAGGTCGGGGTCCCCAGGGCTGGGTTGGGGTCCCTGGGGACAAGTCGGGGTCCCCATGGATGGGTCGGGGTCCCTGGGGGCAGGTTGGGGTCCCCAAGGGCAGACCGGGGTCCCCATGGCTGGGTCGGGGTCCCTGGGGGCAAGTCGGGGTCCCCAGGGGCAGGTCAGGGTCCCCAGGGCTGGGTTGGGGTCCCTGGGGGCAGGTCGGGGTCCCCATGGCTGGGTTGGGGTCCCTCAGGGCAAGCTGGGGTCCCCATGGCTGGGTTGGGGTCCCCAGGGCTGGGTTGGGGTCCCTCAGGGCAAGCTGGGGTCCCCATGGCTGGGTTGGGGTCCCCTGGGGGGTGGGAGGGGGAATGGGGGTCCCTGAGGGGCAGGAGAAGTTTGGGAGGGGTCATAGGGGACAAGTTTTGTAGGTCCCTGGGGGGCAGGAGGGGGTTTGGGGGGATCACAGGGGACAGTTTTGGGGGTCCCTGGGGGGCAGGAGGGTGATTGGGGGGTCACGGGGAGCAGGAAAGGTTTGGGGGATCCCTCGGGGGGTGGGAGGGGTTGGGGGGTCCCTGTAGGGTGGAAGGGGGTCATAGGGGACAAGTTTTGCAGGTCCCTGGGGAGCAGGAGGGGGTTTGGGGGTCCCTGGGGACAGGAGGAGGATTGGGGGGGTCACATGGGACAGTTTTGGGGGTCCCTGGGGGGCAGGAGGGGGATTGGGGGGGTTCTAGGGAACAGCAGGGGGTTCGAGGGGTCATGTGGGACAGGAGGGGTTTGTGGGGCGGTCACAGGGGACAGGAGGAGTTTTGGGGGTCCCTGGAGGGCAGGAGGGGTTTGGGGGGTCCCTGGGGGGCAGGAGGGGTTTGGGGGGGTCCCCGCGTGGGCCAGGAGGTGGGGCCGGGGGGCTCCGGCACCTCTGGATCGTCTCCTCCTGCTCCTTCACCATGTGCGCCAGCTGCTGGAAGATGGAGCCCAGCTCCACGATGGTGGATTCGATGTTCTGCATGGTGTCCGCGCGGCTCTGGATGTACGAATCCTGCGTGGGGGGGACACATCACTCCCTGTGTGTGTGTGTCCCCCCCCTTTCTAATGTCCCTTGAGATGGGGGGACACACACAAGTGTCACCCCCCCGCAGCTCCAGGCCCACCTGCTCGTCGATGAGCTGCAGCTGCTGGCTGGTGCGCGCGTCCATCTCGATGGCCACGGCCCCCCCGCGCTGCGGCTCGTCCTGCAGCACCGTCGAGCCTTTGGGGGGGGGACAGGGGGTTAAAACGGGGGGTGGGGGGTGTAGGACCCCCCCTCCGCCCCCCCCAAATCCCGGCGCTCACCCAGGTTGCCGGCGGCGAGGGGGAAAGCGGAGACGGGGGCGCGGGAGAAGTGCTCACGGCGGCTCCGCTGCTGCTTCAGGTTCTGGGGGGGGAAATGGGGGTCAGGGGGCTTGGGGGGGGTCAGGTTGGGCTCATAGGGGGTTGGGGGGGGTCAGGGGGCTCAGGGGGGCTCAAAAGGGTCAGGGTGGGCTCAGGGGAGTTGGGGGGCTCAGGAGGGTTGGGGGCTTGAGGGGTTCAGGGGGGTTGGGGGGTTGAGGGGTTCAGGGGGTCTCAGGGGAGTTGGGGGGCTCAGGAGGGTTGGGGGTTCAGGGGGGGCTGGGGGCGCTCAGGAGGGTTGGGGGGTTCAGGGGGGCTCAGGGGAGTTGGGGGGGCTCAGGAGGGTTGGGGGGTTCAGGGGGGGCTGGGGAGCTCAGGAGGGTTGGGGGGTTCAGGGGGGCTCAGGGGGGCTGGGGGAGGCTCAGAAGGGTTGGGGGGTTCAGGGGGGCTCAAGGGGGGCTGGGGGGGCTCAGGGGAGTTGGGGGGCTCAGGAGGGTTGGGGGGTTCAGGGGGGCTCAGGGGAGTTGGGGGGGGCTCAGGAGGGTTTGGGGGTTCAGGGGGGCTCAGGGGAGTTGGGGGGCTCAGGAGGGTTGGGGGGTTCAGGGGGGCTCAGGGGGGCTGGGGGGGGCTCAGGAGGGTTTGGGGGTTCGGGGGGCTCAGGGGAGTTGGGGGGCTCAGGGGAGTTGGGGGGTTCAGGGGGGCTCAGGGGAGTTGGGGGGCTCAGGAGGGTTGGCGGGTTCAGGGGGGCTCAGGGGGGCTGGGGGGGGCTCAGGAGGGTTGGGGGGTTCGGGGGGCTCAGGGGAGTTGGGGGGGGCTCAGGGGGGTTGGGGGGTTCAGGGGGGCTCAGGGGGGCTGGGGGGGGCTCAGGGGGGTTGGGGGGTTGAGGGGGGTTGAGGGGCTCAAAGGGGGCTGGGGGAGGCTCAGAAGGGTTGGGGGGTTCAGGGAGGCTCGAGGGGGGCTGGGGGGGCTCAGGGGGGTTGGGGGTTCAGGGGGGCTCAGGGGAGTTGGGGGGCTCAGGAGGGTTGGGGGGTTCAGGGGGGCTCAGGGGGGGCTGGGGAGCTCAGGAGGGTTTGGGGGTTCATGGGGGTTGAGGGGGCTCAGGAGGGTTGGGGGGTTGAGGGGTTCAGGAGGGCTCAGGAGGGTCTGGGGGGGTCAAGGGGGGGCTGGGGGGGCTCAAGAGGGTTGAGGGGTTCAGGGGGGGATCAAGAGGGGCTGGGGGGTTCAGGAGGGGCTGGGGGGGCTGGAGAGGATGGGGGGCTTGGGGGGCTCAGTGGGGGCTGGGGAGGTCAAGGGGGGGCTGGGGGCTGGGGGGTTCAGGGGGTTCATGGGGGTCAGGTGGGGCTCATGGGGGGCTGGGGGGGTCAGAGGGGGTTCAAGGGGGTCAGGGGGGCTCAGGGGAGTTGGGGGGTTCAGGGGGGGCTCAGGGGGTCAAGAGGGGGCTCAAGAAGGTCAGGGGGGTTTGGAGGGTTCAGGGGGGCTCAGGAGGGGCTGGGGGGTTCAGGGGGGGTTCAGGAGAACCAGGGGGGGCTGAGGGTTTTTGGGGGGGCTCATGAGGAGCTGGGAGGTCAGGAGAACCAGGGGGGACTCAGGAAGGTCAGGGGGGGCTGAGGGTTTTTGGGGGGGCTCAGGAGGACCAGGGGGGGCTCAGGAGAACCAGGGGGGGTACATGAGGAGTGGGGGGTTGAGGGTTTTGGGGGGGTCTCAGGAGGGTCGGGGGGGGTGAGGGTTTTGCAGGGGGGGGGTTCGTGAGGGTCAGGGAGGGGTCAGGAGAACCAGGGGGGGTTCATGAGGGGCTGGGAGGGCTGAGGGTTTTGGGGGGGCTCAGAAGGACCAGGGGGGGCTGAGGATTTTGGGGGGGGCTCAGGAGAACCGGGGGGGGCTCAGGAGGGTCGGGGGGGGCTAAGGGTTTCAGGGGACTCAGGAGGACCAGGGGGGCTGAGGATTTTGGGGGGGGCTCATAAGGGTCAGGGGGGGCTCAGGAGAACCAGGGGGGGCTCAGAAGGATCAGGGGGGGCTGAGGGTTTTGGGGGGGGTCAGGAGAACTAGGGGGACCTGAGGGTTTTGGGGGGGAACTCATGAGGATCAGGGGGGGCTGAGGGTTTTGGGGGGGGCTCAGGAGGACCAGGGGGGGCTGAGGGTTTTGGGGGGGAACACATGACAGTTGGGGGGGGCTGAGGGTTTTGGGGGGGGCTCAGGAGGACCAGGGGGGGCTGAGGGTTTTGGGGGGGAACTCATGAGGGTCAGGGGGGGCTGAGGGTTTTGGGGGGCTCAGGAGGACCAGGGGGAGCTGAGGGTTTTGGGGGGGAACTCATGAGGGTCAGGGGGGGCTGAGGGTTTTGGGGGGGAACTCATGAGGGTCAGGGGGGGCTGAGGGTTTTGGGGGGGGTCAGGAGGACCAGGGGGGGCTGAGGGTTTTGGGGGGGGCTCAGGAGGACCAGGGGGAGCTGAGGGTTTTGGGGGTGGGTCAGGAGGACCAGGGAGGGCTGAGGGTTTTGGGGGGGGCTCAGGAGGACCAGGGGGGGCTGAGGGTTTTGGGGGGGAACTCATGACGGTCAGGGGGGGGCTGAGGGTTTTGGGGGGCTCAGGAGGACCAGGGGGGGCTGAGGGTTTTGCGGGGGGGGTGCTCAGAACTCACCTCTGTCCGCACCTCCAGCACTGATTTGAAATCATTGGACATGGAGGCCAGTTTGGACTGCGGAACGAAGGGGGGAATCAGCCAGGTGGGGGGGGACAGGGGACATGGGACACGGGGGGGGGATCGTGTGTCCGTGCGTCCGTCCCCACCTGCAGCGACACCACGACGGTGTTGGAATGGCTCTGGACATGGCGGCCGCTCTGGCCGCCCCGCGCCCGCACCAGCTCCTGCAGCTGCGCGATCTGCTTGTTCAGGCTGTTGATGTCCTGGGGAGAACGGGAAAAACGGCGCCAAAATCACCTCGGGGGGAAAATGGCGCCAAAGTCACCTCAGGGGGAAAATGGCGCCAAAGTCACCTCAGGGGGGAAATGGCGCCAAAGTCACCTCAGGGGGGAAATGGCGGCAAAGTCACCTCAGGGGGAAAATGGCGCCAAAGTCACCTCAGGGGGAAAATGGCGCCAAAGTCACCTCAGGGGGAAAATGGCGCCAAAGTCACCTCAGGGGGAAAATGGCGCCAAAGTCACCTCAGGGGGAAAATGGCGTCAAAGTCACCTCAGGGGGAAAATGGCGCTAAAATCACCTCGGGGGGAAAATGGCGCCGAAATCACCTCAGGGGGGAAATGGCGTCAAAGTCACCTCAGGGGGGAAATGGCGCCAAAATCACCTCAGGGGGAAAATGGCGCCAAAATCACCTCAGGGGGAAAATGGCGCTAAATCACCTCAGGGGAGAAATGGCGTCAAAGTCACCTCAGGGGCAAAATGGCGCTAAATCACCTCAGGGGAGAAATGGCGTCAAAGTCACCTCAGGGGGAAAATGGCGCTAAATCACCTCAGGGGGAAAATGGCGCCAAATCACCTCAGGGGAGAAATGGCGTCAAAATCACCTCAGGGGGAAAATGGCGCCAAAATCACCTCAGGGGAGAAATGGCGTCAAAGTCACCTCAGGGGGAAAATGGCGCTAAATCACCTCAGGGGGAAAATGGCGCCAAATCACCTCAGGGGAGAAATGGCGTCAAAATCACCTCAGGGGGAAAATGGCGCCAAATCACCTCAGGGGAGAAATGGCGCCAAAGTCACCTCAGGGGGAAAATGGCGCCAAATCACCTCAGGGGGAAAATGGCGTCAAAGTCACCTCAGGGGGGAAATGGCGCCAAAGTCACCTCAGGGGGAAAATGGCGCCAAAATCACCTGAATGTTAGAACATCACTAAAATCACCTCAATGTTAAAATGTCACTAAAATCACCTCAATGTTAAAATGTCACTAAATTTACCTCAGGGCTCAAAATGGCACCAAAATCACCTCAGTGTCAAAACGTCACTAAAATCACCTCAGGATCAAAATGGGTGGGCACCAATTTTGGGAGTTTTAGCCTCAATTTCATGATATAATGGAAGAAAATGTACAAAAAGTGATTAATGTGGGAATTATCAATTAATAGAGTGACCCCCAAAGTGCCTCAAAATGGCGCCAAATCACCTCAGGGGCAAAATGGTGCTAAAATCACCTCAGGTGAAAATGTCACTAAAATCACCTCAGTGTTAAAACGTCATTAAAATCACCTCAATGTTAAAATGTCACTAAAATCACCTCAATGTCAGAATGTCACTAAAATCACCTCAATGTTAAAATGTCACTAAAATCACCTCAATGTTAAAACGTCACTGAAATCACCTCAGGATCAAAATGGCGCCAAAATCACCTAAAGCCTCCAAATGTCACTAAAATCACCTCAGGGCTCCAAATGGCAGCCCCAGGGGCACCAATTTTGGGCGTTTTACCCTCAATTTCACGATATAATGGAAAATATGTACAAAAAGTGACTAATGTGGGAATTATTAATAAAAAGAGCGACCACAAAGCTGCTTGAAAATGGCGCCAAATCCCCTCAGGGGCAAAATGGCGCCAAATCCCCTCAGGGGTAAAATGGCAGTAAAATCACCTCAGGGTCAAAATGTCACTAAAATCACCTCAGGGCTCAACAGGGCAGTCCCAAGAGACCCAATTTAGGAGCTTTTGGCCTCAATATGATGCTTTTAATTGGTTTTATGTCATTAAATCCCTCCCGCCCTCTCTGAACAGGGGGCAGCTCCCATTTGGATGCCAGGGGCAAAATGGCGGCTCCTTCACCTCAATCATGAATTGAATTACAGTGTGTGCCCCCCAAAAATGTGACCCTCCCCCCAAAAGTGTGACCCCCCCACAAGGTGGGGACCCCCCCCAACAAGGTGGGGACCCCCCCGACAAGGTGTGGACCCCCCCACCTGTTTGATGATGTAGGTGAGCTCCTCGATCTCCACGGCTTTGTCGTCAAAAAGGGACTTTCGCTTGGCCACTGGGGGGACATGGGGAGGTGGGGGGGTCACGGGGGGAAAAGGGGGATGGGGGGGGGGGGGCAAGGGGGAAATGGGGATGGGGGGGTGAAATGGGGAGGGGGGAATGGGGGGGGAGTGGGGGGGGGGATGGGGGGAGAAGGGGGGAAGAGAGGGGAATAGGGGGGGAAGGGGGGAAGAAGGGGGAATGGGGGGGAAGGGGGGAAGAGGGGGGAATGGGGGGGAAGGGGGGGGAAGGGGGGGAAAGGGTGGGAAAGGGTGAGAAAGGGGGGGAAAGGGGGGAAGAGAGGGGGAAGGGGGGGGAAGGGGGGGTGGAAGGGGGGAAAGGGGGGGAAGAGGGGGGGAAGAGGGGGGGGAAGAGGGGGGGAAGAGGGGGGGAAGAGGGGGGGAAGAGGGGGGGAAGAGGGGGGGAAGAGGGGGGGAAGAGGGGGGGAAGAGGGGGGGAAGAGGGGGGAAGAGGGGGGGAAGGGGGGGGAAGGGGGGGGAAGGGGGGGGAAGAGGGGGGGAAGGGGGGGGGAAGGGGGGGGAAGAGGGGGGAAGAGGGGGGAAGAGGGGGGAAGAGGGGGGAAGAAGGGGGAAAAGGGGGGAAGAGGGGGGAAGAGGGGGGAAGAGGGGGGAAGAGGGGGGAAGAGGGGGGAAGAGGGGGGAAGAGGGGGGGAAGAGGGGGGGAAGAGGGGGGGAAGAGGGGGGAAGAGGGGGAAACGGGGGGGGAAACGGGAAACAGGGGGGGAAACGGGAAACGGGGAGGAAACGGGAAACGGGGAGGAAACGGGAAACGGGGGGGGGGAACGGGAAACGGGGGGGGAACGGGAAACGGGGGGGGGGAACGGGAAACGGGGGGGGGGAACGGGAAACGGGGGTGGAACGGGAAATGGGGGTGGAACAGGGAGAAGGGTGGAAGGGGGTGGGGACGGGGGGGCTAACAGGGGGGGAAATGGGGGGGGAAACGGGGGGGAGGGAAACAGAGACGGGTAGAGAACGGGGGAGGGAAATGGGGGGGAAACAGGGAGGAGGGGGACACGGGGAGGGGGAACATAGTGGGGGTTGGGGAACAGTGGGGGGGGGGAACAGTGTGGGGGGGGAACGCGGTTTGGGGGGGGACGCGTGGTTTTGTGGGGGACACATGGTGGGGGGGGGACACGGGGAGGTGGGGGGACAGAAGGAGGTGGGGGGGTCAGTGGGGGGGTCAGTGGGGGGGACAGTGGGGGGGTCGCCCCACCCGCCCCCACTCACGGAAGGTCAGCTTCTCCAGCTTGGCGAAGGTGTTGCTCAGGTCCTTCCCGATGCGCCTGCGGACGGGGGGGGTTAAAAAGGGGGGGTCC
This sequence comes from Patagioenas fasciata, assembly GCF_037038585.1. NCBI lineage: Eukaryota > Metazoa > Chordata > Aves > Columbiformes > Columbidae > Patagioenas > Patagioenas fasciata. The sequence goes on from NC_092558.1 coordinate 248,527, forward strand.
CCCTCCTTGCCCCCCCCATCTCCTCGCAATGGGGAGCCCCCCGTTCCTTCCGGTTCCCCCCCACCCCTCTCCTGTTCCCCCCCTATGGACCCCCAAACCCCCTCCTGCCCCACAGGGACCCCCCACACCACCCCATGGACCCCCAAACCCCCTCTTATCCCCCATGGACCCCCCAAACCTCCCACATCACCCCATGGAGCCCCCCAAACCACCCCATGGACCCCCAAACCCCCTCCTGCCCCCCAGGGACCCCCCCAAACCACCCCATGGACCCCCAAACCCCCTCTTATCCCCCATGGACCCCCCAACCTCCCCCCAAACCACCCCAAGGACCCCCCAAATCCCCTCCTGCCCCCCATGGACCCCCCAAACCTCCCAGATCACCCCATGGACCCCCAAACCCCCTCTTATCCCCCATGGACCCCCCAAACCCCCTCCTGCCCCCCATGGACCCCCCAAACCTCCCAGGTCACCCCATGGACCCCTCCAAACCACCCCATGGACCCCCAAACTCCCTCCTGCCCCCCAGGGACCCCCAATCCCTCCCCCACCCCCCAGGGACCCCCAAACCCCCACACCACCCCATAGACCCCCCCAAACCCCCTCTTGCCCCCCAGGGACCCCCCAAGCCACCCCATGGACCCCCAAAACCACCTCATGGACCCCAAAACCCCCTCTTTTCCAGCATGGACCCCCAAAACCACCTCATGGACCCCCAAACCCCCTCTTATCCCGCATGGACCCCCCAAGCCACCCCATGGACCCCCAAACCCCCTCTTATCCCGCATGGACCCCCAAAACCACCTCATGGACTCCCAAACCCCCTCTTATCCCGCATGGACCCCCAAACCTCCCACATTACCCCATGGACCCCCCCAAACCACCCCATGGACCCCCAAACCCCCTCCTGCCCCCCAGGGACCCCCAAACTGCCTCTTATCCCCCATGGACCCCCCAAACCTCCCACATCACCCCATGGACCCCCCCAAACCACCCCATGGACCCCCAAACCCCCTCCTGCCCCCCTGAGACCCCAAATCCCCCTCCCACCCCCCCAGGGAGCCCCCAAACCCCTCCCACCCCCCCAGGGACCCCCCAAACCACCCCCTGGACCCCCGAAACCCCCCCGGGGACCCCCCAAATCCCTTCCCCCTCACTTGGCCATGAGGCTGAACTCGCTGCGCTGCCGCCCCCCAAGTGGGGCCGCTCTGCCGGGGGGGACCCCGTCCTGTGGGGGGGGACACGGTTGGGGGGTCCCCATGTAGGACAGCAGGGGGATTGGGGGGGCCATGGGGGATAAGAGGGGGTTTGGGGGTCCGTGGGGTGGTTTGGGGGGTCCATGGGGTGATGTGGGAGGTTTGGGGGTCCATGGGGGATATGAGGGAGTTTGGGGGTCCATGGGGTGGTTTGGGGGGTCCATGGGGTGATGTGGGAGGTTTGGGGGTCCATGGGGGATATGAGGGGGTTTGGGGGTCCGTGGGGTGGTTTGGGGGGTCCATGGGGTGATGTGGGAGATTTGGGGGGTCCATGGGGGATATGAGGGGGTTTGGGGGTCCATGGGGGTGGTTTGGGGGGTCCCTGTGGGGTGGGAGGGGGATTGGGGGGTCCCTGTGGGGTGGGAGGGGGTTTAGGGGGTCCATGGGGTGGTTTGGGGGGGGTTGGGGGGTCCATGGGGGATAAGAGGGTGTTTGGGGGTCCATGGGGTGCTTTGGGGGGGTCCATGGGGTGATGTGGGAGGTTTGGGGGGTCCATGGGGAAAAAGAGGGGGTTTGGGGGTCCATGGGGGTGGTTTGGGGGGTCCCTGTGGGGTGGGAGGGGGATTGGCGGGTCCCTTGGGGGCAGGAGGGGTTGGGGGGGTCACAGGGGACAGGAGGAGTTTTGGGGGGCCCTGGAGGTAGGAGGGGTTTGGGGGGTCCCGGGGGGGCAGGAGGAGGCTTGAGGGGGGTCCGTGGGGACCATGAAGGGGATTGGGGGGTTCCCAGGGGTCAGGAGGGGTTTGGGGGGCCCCTGGGGGTCAGGAGGGGGATTGGGGGGGTCCCAGGGGACCATGATGGGGATTGGGGGCTCCCAGGGGGCCAGGAGGGGTGTGGGAAGTCCCAGGGGGCCATGACGAGTTTGGGGGGTCCTTGGGGACCGTGAGGGGGATTGGGGGGTCCCAGGGGTTCAGGAGGGGTTTGGGGGGTCCCTGGGGATTATGAGAGGGTTTGGAGGGTTCCCGGGGTCAGGAGGGGTTTGGGGGTTCTCAGGGGGTCAGGAGAGGTTTGGGGGGTCCCTGGGGACCATGAGGGGGATTGGGGGATCCCTGGGGGTTGGGAAGAGTCTGGGGGGTTCCTGGGGTCAGGAGGGGTTTTGGGGGTCCCTGGGGACCATGAGGTGGATTGGGGGGTCCCAGGGGTTCAGGAGGGGTTTGGGGGTTCCTGGGGATTATGAGAGGGTTTGGGGGATCCCTGAGGATTATGAGGGGGTTTGGGGGGTTCCCGGGGTCAGGAGGGGTTTAGGGGGTCCCAGGGGACCATGAGGGGGATTGGGGGGGGTCCCTGGGAACCATGAGGGCGATTGGGGGGTCCCAGGGGGTCAGGAAGGGTTTGGGGGTCCCTGGGGACCATGATGAGGACTGGGGGGGGTGGGTCCAAAGGGATCAGGAGAGGTTTGGGGGAGCCCTGGGGACCATGATGGGGATTGGGGGATCCCTGGGGGTCAGGACGGGTTTGGGGGGCCCCAGGGGACCATGATGGGGATTGGTGTTCCCAGGGGGTCAGGAGGGGTTTGGGGGGCCCCTGGGGACCATGATGGAGATTGGGGGGTCCCAGGGGGTCAGGAGGGGTTGGGGGGTTCCCAGGGGGTCAGGAGGGGTTTGCGGGGTCCCTGGGGACCATGAGGCGGATTGGGGGGTCCCAGGGGGTCAGGAGGGGTTTGGGGGTTCTCAGGGGGTCAGGAGAGGTTTGGGGGGTCCCTGGGGACCATGAGGGGGATTGGGGGGGTCCCTGGGAACCATGAGGGCGATTGGGGGTTCCCAGGGGGTCAGGAGGGGTTTGGGGGGTCCCTGGGAACCATGAGGGTGATTGGGGGGTCCCAGGGGGTCAGGAGGGGTTTGGGGGGTCCCTGGGGACCATGAGGGCGATTGGGGGGTCCCAGGGGGTCAGGAGGGGTTTGGGGGGTCCCTGGGGACCATGAGGGCGAGTGGGGGGTCCCAGGGGGTCAGGAGGGGTTTGGGGGGTCCCTGGGAACCATGAGGGCGATTGGGGGTTCCCAGGGGGTCAGGAGGGGTTTGGGGGGTCCCGGGGGGTCGGGAAGAGTCTGGGGGGTCCCAGGGGGTCAGGAAGGGTTTGGGGGGCCCCTGGGGACCATGATGAGGATTCAGGGGGGGGTCCCAGGGGGTCAGGAGGAGTTTGGGGGTGCCCCCCCCCCACCTGTCGGCCCTGCAGGGACTTGCAGGCGGAGAGGAACTCCTGGGTCCGGTCGCGACACGACATGACGTCAGCAGGGGGCGGGGCGGGCGGCGGGGGCGGGGCCGGGCCGGGCGCGGGCTGTGTCTGGGGGGGGCCCCGCTGAGCTCCCTCTGCCCGCTGCTTAGGGCCGAGCCGGCGGCGCGTGAGCATCGGGGCGCATCCCCTGCGCTGCGGGGGGGTCAGAGCGGGCACCCGCGACCCCCGGGACCCCCCCGGGTCACCCCGGGACCCCCCGGTCACTGACACCCCCCCCAGAGCCAACGGGATCCCCCAGGTCACTGACACCCCCCCCAGAGCCAACGGGATCCCCCCGGTCACTGACACCCCCTCCAGAGCCAACGGGATCCCCCAGGTCACTGACACCCCCCCCAGAGCCAACGGGATCCCCCCGGTCACTGACACCCCCCCCAGAGCCAACGGGATCCCCCAGGTCACTGACACCCCCCCCAGAGCCAACGGGATCCCCCAGGTCACTGACACCCCCCCCAGGGACACCGGGACCCCCCCAGTCACTGACACCCCCCCCAGAGCCACTGGGACAACCCCGGGGACACTGGGACCCCCCAGGTCACTGCCACCCCCCCAGAGCCACCGGGACCTCCCAGGTCACTGTCACCCCCCCCAGAGCCACCGGGACCCCCCCGGTCACTGCCACCCCCCCCAGAGCCACCGGGATCCCCCAGGGACCCCCCCAGTGCCACCGGGACCCCCCGGGACACCCCCAGGGACACCGGGACCACCCCGGTCACTGACACTCCCCCCCCAGAGCCACCGGGACCCCTCGGGGACACCGGGACCCCCCCAGTCACTGCCACCCCTCCCAGAGCCACCGGGATCCCCCAGGGACCCCCCCAGAGCCACCAGGATCCTCCAGAGACACCGGGACCCCCACAAGGGGACACCGGGACCCTCCGGGGACCCCCCCAGGGACTCAGGGACCCCCCCGCTCACCGCCACCCCCCAAAAAGCCACCGGAACCCCCCCAGATCCACCGACCCCGCCGCTCACCGTTACCGGGACCTTCCCGGGGACCCTCGGGCCACCGGGCCCCCCATGGCTACCGGAACCCCCCCCCTGGCCACCGGAAACCCCCCAACCCCCCCCCGCCGCGGGCCGGAACCGACCGGGCTCCCCCCCCGCCCAGTGCGGAGGGGGCGGGAACAGGCGCGCGCTGCCGCTCAGCCCCGCCCCCCTCATTTCCCCCCACCCCCCCCCCTCGTTTCCCGCGCTCACCGGGACTCGGGGGTCTGAGGCCTCGCGCCGCCGCCGGGACGCACCGGCCGCACTGACGTCACCGCCACGTCGCTTCCTCCTCCCGTTCGCCCAACCCCATCAGGTGCCCATCGCTCCTTCCGGAAGTCCGAGCTCTATGGGCCGGAAGTCCTCCACACCCCCCCTCCCCGCTGCTCTTTGAGCCTTAGCGACAGGCCCCGCCCCTTAGCAACCGCGCCGTTGCTTAGCAACGCGGGCGCGACCCCCGAGTGGCGCGCTCCCCCCCCCCCACCCCCCAAAGCCCCCTTGGTACAAAGCGAGCGCAGCCGAGTGCAGCGTGAGCGGCTTTATTGAAGGGGGAGGGGCGGGCGGGACGGTCCCATCGGCGGTGCGGGGCTCGGGGGGGGGGTGGTCCCGGTGCGGTGGTCCCGGTGCGGTGGTCCCGGCGGGGCGGGGCGGGGGGGGTCACTCCCGTTTCTTGTAGTCCTCCAGGTGGGCGAGCACCCAAGCGGCCGGGCCCAGGCAGGTGATGAACATGGCGACGAACCCCACCACGCTCTCCTGCGGGGACAGCGCGGTCACCCCCGTAACCTCCACACCCCCACGACCCCGCCAAGGTCATCGCCCCCCCGGCTTCCCCCCCGCCCTCACCGCGGTCCCCAGCGGCTGCTCCGGAGGCCCCGAGATGATGCCGCGCCGGGCCGGGCCGGGCCGGGCGAGGGGACGGAGGAGCCCACGGGCAAGGCGGCTGGCGAGCGGCATGGCGGCGGGCACGGCGCTTCCGGGGAGGTGGCGGGGAGGCTCCGCCCCTTTCTGGGCGGGGCTCGACCTGCACAGCCCATAGGCTCCGCCCCTTTCTGGGCGTGGCTCAACCCGCACAGCCCATAGGCTCCGCCCCTTTCTGAGCACAGTCCAACCAGTGCAGCCCGGAGGCTCCGCCCCTTTCTGAGCGTAACCCAACCAGCGCAGCCCATAGGCTCCGCCCCTTCTGGGCGTGAACCAACCAGCACAGCCTGTATGCTCCACCCCTTTCTGGGCGTGGCTCAACTCGCACAGCCCATAGGCTCCGCCCCTTTCTGAGCACAGCCCAACCAGCACAACCCATAGGCTCCACCCCTTTCTGAGCATGGCCCAACCAGCACAGCCCATAGGCTCCGCCCCCTTCTGAACATAACCCAACCAGCTCAGCCCATAGGCTCCGCCCCCTTCTGGGCATAATCAAACCAGCACAACCCATAGGCTCCGCCCCCTTCTGGGCATAACCCAATCAGTGCAGCCCATAGGCTCCACCCCTTTCTGAGTGCAACCCAACCAGCATAGCCCATAGGCTCCACCCCTTTCTGAGCGTGGCCCAATCAGCACAGCCACAGCCCTTAGGCCACTCCCCCCCACGTGTCCCCCCAGGCCACCCAGTCCTCCCGCCCACGGGGGGGCGCTGTTCCCAGGGGCCATTAAATTCAACTTTAATTACTATTATTTATTAATTAGTTACAAACAAAAACATCTGGAAAAGGGGGGGGGGGAGGGGCCTCGACTCCCGCGAGGCCCCAAAAATGGCAACAAAAATACCCCCCCCAATAAAAAAGGAGGGGGATGGGTGGGGTGGGGGGGATCCCATCACCCATTGGGTAACTGGAGCGGGGAGGGCACAAGCGGGCTGTGCCACCCCCCCCAAGGCAAGGGGGTGTTTTTGGGGTGAAGCGGTGAGATTTGGGGGGGGAGGGGGGGGGGCTCAGCGGCAGCAGCCCCCGCAGGGCCCCCCCCCGGGGTGCGTCTCCCCGAATTTGGTCCTTCGGCTGAGGATCTCGTAGGAGCAGTCGTCCCCGCAGCAGCCGGACGCGCTGGGGGAGGCGCCGTCCACCTCGAACCTGGGGGGGGACAGGGGGGGATGGGGGTGTCAGCACCACCCCCCCCACCACCCCGGGACATAGGGTGGCCCCCCAGTTCCATAGGGTGGCACCACAACCCCTCCCGGGTCATTGGGTGGCCCCCCAGTTTCATGGGTGCCACTGTGACCCCCCCCCTGTTCATAGGGTGGCACCATGACCCCCCAGGCCACAGGGTGTCAACTTGACCCCCCCATTCATTGGGTGACGCCCCGGTTTCATAGGGTGTCAACTTGACCCCCCCATTCATTGGGTGACCCCCAGTTCCATAGGGTGGCACCCTGAGCACCCCAGGCCATGGGGGTCACCATGACCCCCCCTGTCCATAGGGTGTCAACCTGAGCCCCCTGGTCTATAGGGAGGCACTGTGACCCACCCTGTCCATAGGGTGACCCCCCCAGTTCCATAGGGTGTCACTGTGACCCTCCAGTTCCATAGGGTGGCACCCTGAGCCCCCAGTTCCATAGGGTGGCACTGTGACCCCCCCCTGTCCATAGGGTGTCAACCTGTCCCCCCTGGTCTATAGGGAGGCACAGTGACCCACCCTGTCCATAGGGTGCCCCCCCAGTTCCATAGGGTGGCACCATGACCCCCCAGTTCCATAGGGTGGCACCCTGAGCCCCCAGTTCCATAGGGTGGCACTGTGACCCCCCCCCTGTCCATAGGGTGTCAACCTGAGCCCCCTGGTCCATAGGGAGGCACAGTGACCCCCCCTGTCCATAGGGTGCCCCCCCAGTTCCATAGGGTGGCACCATGACCCCCCAGTTCCATAGGGTGGCACCCTGAGCCCCCAGTTCCATAGGGTGGCACTGTGACCCCCCCCCTGTCCATAGGGTGTCAACCTGAGCCCCCTGGTCCATAGGGAGGCACAGTGACCCCCCCTGTCCATAGGGTGCCCCCCCAGTTCCATAGGGTGTCACTGTGACCCTCCAGTTCCATAGGGTGTCACTGTGACCCCCCCAGTTCCATAGGGTGGCACCATGACCCCCCCATCCATTGGGTGACCCCCCCCATCCATAGGGTGGCACTGAGCCCCCCCATCCATAGGGCAGCACCCTGAGCCCCCCCTGTCCATAGGGTGGCCCCCCCCATTCCATAGGGTGGCACCGTGACCCCCCCATTCCATAGGGTGGCAGAAAATGGTGGGGGGGGGGGGGAAATCCCAACCCCCCCCAAAAAATCAACCCCCCCAACAAAACCAAAACCCCCCCAAAAAACAACCCCCGAGCCCCCAAAAAAGCCCAAAACCGACCCCAAAAATCCACCCAAACCGACCCAAAAATCCCAAAATACCCCAATGCCCCCCCCCAAAAAACTCCCCCAACCCCCCCAAAATCCCCCCAAAGAAAACCCCCAGAAAACAACCCCCCAAAAACCCCCAAAAACCCCCCCAAAAAACCCCCAAACCCCCCAAAAACACCCCCCAAACAACCCCAAAAACACCCAAACCCCCCCAAAAACTCCCCCCAACCCCCCCCAAAAAAGCCCCAATACCCCCCCAAAATAACCCAGAAAACCCCCCCAAAAACCCCCCAAGCCCCCCCAAAACCAACCCAATCGACCCCCCCAAAAAACCCCAGAAATGGACAAAACTACAAAGTGGGGGAAAAACCAACCCGGAAATGGCGCCAAAACCAACCCGGAAATGGCGCCAAAACCAACCCGGAAATGGCGCCAAAAAACAACCTGGAAGTGGGGCCAAAACCAACCCGGGAAATGGGGCCAAAACCAACCCGGAAATGGAGTCAAAACCAAATTGGTAATGGAGTCAAAACCAATCCGGAAATGGGGCCAAAAAACCCCAGAAATGGGGTCAAAAACCACCCGGAAATGGCGCCAAAAATCAACCTGGAAGTGGGGCCAAAGCCAACCCGGAAGTGGGGCCAAAACCAAATTGGAAATGGAGTCAAAACCAATCCGGAAATGGGGCCAAAAAATCCCGGAAATGGGGCCAAAAACCACCCGGAAATGGGGCCAAAAATCAACCTGGAAGTGGGGCCAAAAGCGACTCGGAAATGGGGCCAAAAACCAACCCGGAAGTGGGGTCAAAACCAAATTGGAAATGGAGGCAAAAGCGACCCGGAAATGGGGGCAAAAAGAACCCAGAAATGGCGCCAAAAATCAACGTGGAAGTGGGGCCAAGAAACCGACCCGGAAGTGGGGGCAAAAGCGACCCGGAAGTGGGGGCAAAAGCGACCCGGAAGTGGGGGCAAAAGCGACTCGGAAGTGGGGTTAAAAGCGACCTGGAAATGGAGGCAAAAGCGACTTGGAAATTGGGTCAAAAACAACCCAGAAGTGGGGTCAAAAAACCCCGGAAATGGGGTCAAAAACCACCCGGAAGTGGGGCCAGAAAACAAATTGGAAATGGAGTCAAAACCAACCCGGAAATGGGGCCAAAAATCAACCTGGAAGTGGGGCCAAAACCAACCCGGAAATGGGGGCAAAAGCCAACCTGGAAATGGGGGCAAAAAGACCCCGGAAGTGGGGGCAAAACCAACTTGGAAATTGGGTCAAAAACAACCCGGAAATGGGGCCAAAAAACCCTGGAAATGTCACCAAAAACCACCCAGAAATGGGGCCAAAAATCAACCTGGAAGTGGGGCCAAAACCAAATTGGAAATGAAGTCAAAAACAACCCGGAAATGGGGTCAAAAAACCCCGGAAATTGGGTCAAAAACCACCCGGAAATGGTGCCAAAAACCACCTGGAAGTGGGGCCAAAAAACCCGGAAATGGCGCCACAAACCACCTGGAAGTGGGGCCAAAAACCAATCTGGAAGTGGGGCCAAAACCAACCCGGAAATGGGGCCAAAAACCCCCTGGAAATGGGGCCAAAAAGAATCCGGAAGTGGGGCCAAAACCAACTCGGAAGTGGGGCCAAAACCAACCAGGAAACGGGGCCAAAAACCAACCCGGAAATGGGTTTGAAAACGGGTTCAAATCTCCTTTTTCCCCTTGAACCATTGGGTTTAAAACCCCGTGAAGCAAAAGTCGCCAAAAAGGGGCAAAACCCCTCAAAAAATGGGTGAAAAACACCTGGAAATGGGTCTGGGGGCCTCGAAAGCGGATGAAAAACCCCCGGAAATGGGTCTGGGGGCCTTGAAAGTAGGTGAAAAACACCTGGAAATGGGTCTGGGGGTGTTGAAAGTGGGTGAAAAACCCCCGGAAATGGGTCTGGGGGCCTTGAAAGCGGGTGAAAAACCCCCGGAAATGGGTCCGGGGGTGTTGAAATGGGTGAAAAACCCCCGGAAATGGGTCTGGGGGTGTTGAAAGTGGGTGAAAAACCCCGGAAATAGGTCTGAGAGCCTCAAAAGTGGGTGAAAAACACACGGAAACGGGTCCCGGGGCCTCAAAACTGGGTGAAAAACCCCCAGAAATGGGTCTGGGGGCCTTGAAAGCGGGCGAAAAACCCCCGGAAATGGGTCTGGGGGTGTTGAAAGTGGGTGAAAAACCCCCGGAAATGGGTCTTAGGGTGTTGAAAGCAGGTGAAAAACCCCCGGAAATGGGTCTGGGGGTGTTGAAATGGGTGAAAAACACACGGAAACGGGTCCCGGGGCCTCAAAACTGGGTGAAAAACCCCCAGAAATGGGTCTGGGGGTGTTGAAAACGGGTGAAAACGCCCCAAATCAGGGTGTGCGTCCCCCCCCCCCAGCACCCACCTCTCTCGGCTGCCCCTTCCCCTCCTGCCCGCGGCGCCCGGCCCGTTGCCAGCGCACTGCAACGACAGTCGTGCAACAGCGTGTTACAGACGGACGGACGGACAGCGCCACCCCCCCCCCCACCCCAAATCCCACCCTACCCCCACCCCGCCCCCGGGATGGTGAGAAACGGGGTGAAAACGAGCGGATTTGGGTGGGTTCGGGGTCACCACCCCCTGGCTTACTGGAGAGCGTCCCGGAAGAAGTGGTAGGCGCCGTGGTTGTGTTTGAAGACGGTCAGCATCACCTTCTTCATTTGGGTGCTGGGGGGGGGACAAAGTGGGGTGGGGGGGGGGTTAGAGGCACCTAATGGGCGTGGCCAAAGGGTCCTGGGGGGGCTGGGGGGGTCCAAAGGGTCCTAGGGGGTCTGGGAGAGGCCCAAGGGCGATCTCAGGGGGAACTCCCAGGACCCCATGGGACCCAGGTAGGTCTGGGGGGAACCAAGGGGGTCCCAAAAGGGGGTTCCAGGGGGTCCTGGGGGTGTCCCAAGGGTGTGGGTGGGTCCTGAGAAGACCCCTGGGGTGGGTCCCATGGGGTCGTGGCGGGGAGTGGGGTCCCATGGGGGGTCCTGGAGAGGATTGGGGAGGTTCCAGTGGGGTCCCAAGGGTCCTGAGGGGTATGGGAGAAGTCTGGGGGTGGCCCAAGGGGGATTTCAGGGGGGTCCCAGAGAGGTCTGGGGGGGGTCCCAGAGGGTCCTAGGAGGTCTGGGGGGAGCCCAAGGGGATGCTGGGGGGATCTCAGAGGAGTCCGATGGGGTCCTGGGGGAGTCCCAGGGGGGTTTAAAGGGTCTTGGGGGGTCCCAAGGGTGCTGGGGGGTCCTGAGAAAATCCCTGGGGGGTCCCATGGGGTCCTGGGGTGGTCCCAGGTGGGTCCCGGAGAGGTCTGGGGGGTCCCAAGGGTCCTGGAGGTCGTGGGGGGGTCCAAAGGTGGGGTCCTGGGAGATCTCAGAGGAGTCCGATGGGGTCCTGGGACGGTCCCGGCGGGGTCCAAAGGGTCCTGGGGGGTTTGGGAGGGGGCCCAAAGGGGTCCTGGAGGGTCTGAGGGGGGTCCCAGGTGGGTCCCAGAGAGGTCTGGGGGCTCCCAAAGGGTCCTAGGGGGTCTGGGAGAGGTCTGTGGGGGGGCAAGGGGGTCCTGGGGGATCTCAGGGGAGTCCGATGGGGTCCTGGGGTCATCCCAGGGGGTCTGAGAGGGAGCCCAAAGGGGTCCTGGGGTGTCTCAGGGGGGTCCCATGGGGTCCTGGGAGGGTCTCAGAGAGATCTGGGGGGGCCCCAGGGGGGTCCAAAGGGTCCTGGGAGAGGTCTGGGGGGGGGGGCCCAAGGGGGATCTCAGGGGGGTCCCATGGGGTTGTGGGGGGGGTCCCAGGGGGATCTGGGAGAGGTCTGGGGAGGTCCCGGGGGGTCCAAAGGCTCCTGGGGGTTCTGGGAGAGATCTGGGGGGGCCCAAGGAGGTGCTGGGGGTCCCATGGGGTCCTCGGGAGGTCCCAGGGGGGTCACGGAGAGGTCTGGGGGGGCCCAAGGGAGGTCCAAAGGGTCCTGGGGACCTGGGGGGGTCCTGATGGGATCCCAAGGTGGTCCCAAGGGTCCCAGGGCTCTGGGGGTGTCCCAGGGGGGTCCTGAGTGGTTCCGAGTGGGGTCCCAGAGGATCCTGGGGGGGTCCATGGGGGTCCCAAGGATCCCAGGGGAGTCCTGGGGGTCTGGGAGGGTCCCAGGGGGTTCCTGGGGGCTTCCCAGAGGATCCTGAGGGGGTCCCAGAGGGGTCTCAGAGCTTCTGAGGGGGTCCCAGGGGAGTCCTGGGGGGACCTCAGGGGGGGTCCCAAGGGTCCTGAGGTTCTCCTGGGTGTCTGGGAAGGTCCCAGAGGATCCTGAGGGGTCCCATTGGGTCCCAAGGGGGTCCAAAGGGTCCTGGGGGACTCCTGGGGGCCTGGGGGGGGTCCCAGAGGATCCTGAGGGGATCTCAGGGGGCGTCCCAAGGGTCCTGAGCGTCTCCTGGGGTCCTGGGGGGTCCCACGGGGGTCCCAGGGGGGTCCTGAGGGTCTCCTGGGTGTCTGGGAGGATCCCAGAGGATCCTGAGGGGTCCCAAGGGGGTCCAAAGGGTCCTGGTGGACTCCTGGGGGTGTCCCAGAGGATCCTGAGGGGGTCCCAGAGGGGTCCTGAGGTCTCCTGGGGGGGTCCCAGGGGGTCCTGAGGGGGTCCAGGGGAAGTCCTGAGGGCCTGGGAGGGTCCAGGGGGGTCTCAAGGGTCCTGAGGGTCTCCTGGGTGTCTGGCAGGGTCCCAGAGGATCCTGAGGGGTCACATTGGGTCCCAAGGGGGTCTAAAGGGTGCTGGGGGACTCCTGGGGGGGTCCCAGAGGATCCTGAGGGGGTCCCAGAAGGGTCCTGAGGGTCTGGGAGGGTCCAGGGGGGTCCCAAGGGTCCTGAGGGTCTCCCGGGGGGGTCCGGGGGGGTCCTGGGGGTCTGGGAAAGTCCAGGGGGGTCCCAAGTGTCCTGAGGGTCTCCTGGGTGTCTGGGGGGGTCCCAGAGGATCCTGAGGGGTCCCATTGGGTCCCAAGGGGGTTCAAAGGGTCCTGGGGGACTCCTGGGGGCCTGGGGGGGCAGTCCCAGAGGATCCTGAGGGGGTCCCAGAGGGGTCCTGAGGTCTCCTGGGGGGGTCCCAGGGGGTCCTGAGGGGGTCCAGGGGAAGTCCTGAGGACCTGGGAGGATCCAGGGAGGTCTCAAGGGTCCTGAGGGTCTCCTGGGTGTCTGGCAGGGTCCCAGAGGATCCTGAGGGGTCCCATAGGGTCCCAAGGGGGTCCAAAGGGTCCTGGGGGACTCCTGGGGACCTGGGGGTGTCCCAGAGGGGTCCTGAGGGGATCTCAGGGGGGGTCCTGAGGGTCTCCTGGGGGGGTCCAGGGGTTCTGGGAAGGTCCAGGGGGGTCCCAAGTGTCCTGAGGGTCTCCTGGGTGTCTGGCAGGGTCCCAGAGGATCCTGAGGGGTCCCATTGGGTCCCAAGGGGGTCCAAAGGGTCCTGGGGGACTCCTGGGGGCCTGGGGGGGGGTCCCAGAGGATCCTGAGGGGGTCCCAAGGGGGTCCAAAGGGTCCTGGGGGACTCCTGGGGACCTGGGGGTGTCCCAGAGGGGTCCTCAGGGGATCTCAGGGGGGGTCCCAAGGGTCCTGAGGGTCTCCTGGGGTCCTGGGGGGTCCCATGGGGGTCCCATGGGGGTCCTGAGGGTCTCCTGGGTGTCTGGGAGGATCCCAGAGGATCCTGAGGGGTCCCAAGGGGGTCCAAAGGGTCCTGGGGGACTCCTGGGGGTGTCCCAGAGGATCCTGAGGGGTCACATTGGGTCCCAAGGGGGTCCAAAGGGTGCTGGGGGACTCCTGGGGGTGTCCCAGAGGATCCTGAGGGGGTCCCAGAGGGGTCCTGAGGTCTCCTGGGGGGGTCCCAGGGGGTGTCCTGAGGGTCTGGGAGGGTCCAGGGGGGTCCCAAGGGTCCTGAGGGTCTCCTGGGTGTCTGGGAGGGTCCCAGAGGATCCTGAGGGGTCCCAGGGGGGGTTCAGGGGGGTCCCAGGGGTCCCCAAATCCGCGTCTCCTCACCTGTTGGCCACGAGCTGCAGGATCTGCAGGAGGAACTTGCCCAGCCCGCGCCGTCGCACCCGGCTCTCCAACTGCAGCTCGTAGCTGGGGGGACACCCACCCGAGCCCCCCGCGGCGTTACAAGGTGGTACAACCCCATTTTGGGGGGGTTTTTGGGGCGGGGAGGGGGGCGCTCACCAGTACAGGACCTCGTCGCCGCACTCGACGTCGAAGCGGAAGTGGGAGAAGGCGACGGGGCCGCGCTGGGGGTCGCGGGCCACCAGGTACCAGGCGCGCTCGTCACGCAGCTCCGCGCGCTTCTCCCGCTCCTTCCAGCCCCACTCGCTCTGCTCGTAGCTGCGAGGAAATGGGGGGGGTCAGAGGGGGGGAAATTGGGCGGTTGGACCCCCCCCCAGCTGTGATATTGGGGTGGGGAGGGGGAGAGCGTGGTGGGGGAAAAGGCACAAAGGGATTGGAGGGTGTGGGAGGGGAATATTGGGTGGTTTGGGGGGCAAAAACGCCATGAGCGGCGATTTGGGGGCCAAAAAACCCCACGAGCGACGACGCGGGGGCCCAAAAACCCCACGAGCGACAACGCGGGGGCCAAAAAACGCCCCCCAAGCAATGATTCAGAGGCCAAAAACCACAATGAACAACAATTTGGAGGCCAAAAAACACAACGAACAGTAACTTGGAGGCTAAAAAAACCCCAAGAATGATGACTTGGAGGCCCAAAAATGCCCCCCAAGCGCCGATCCGGAGGCCCAAAAATGCCCCACAAACAATAATTTGGGGCCCCAAAAACGTCCCCCCGCCAATGCCCGTTTGGGAGGCCAAGAAAGTCCCATGAACAATGATAAGGAGACCAAAAAACACCCCAAAAACGCCTGTTTGGGAGACCCAAAGACGCCCCCCAAACGCACATTTGGGAGACCCAAAGACGCCCCCCAAACGCCTCTTTGGAGGCCCCAAAAAAGCCCACTGGGAGGCCCAAAAACGCCCCCCAAACGCCCATTTGGGAAGCCAAAAAACACCCACTGGGAGGCCCAAAACACCCCCCAAACGCCCATTTGGGAGGCCAAAAAATGGCCCCCAAACGCCCATTGGGAGGTCCAAAAACACCCCCCAAGCGCATGTTTGGAGGCCCCAAAAACACCCACTGGGAGGCCCAAAACACCCCCCAAACACCTGTTTGGGAGACCCAAAAATGCCCGTTTGGGAGGCCCAAAAACGCCCCCCAACCAACCATTTGGAGGTCAAAAAATGGCCCCCAAACGCCCATTGGGAGGCCCAAAAACACCCCCCAAAGTGCCTGTTTGGAGGCCCCAAAAACACCCACTGGGAGGCCCAAAACACCCCCCAAACGCCCATTTGGGAGGCCCCCAAAACGCCCACTGGGAGGCCCAAAAACGCCCCTCAAACACCTGTTTGGGAGACCCAAAAATGCTCGTTTGGGAGGTCCAAAAACGCCCCCCAAACACCCGTTTGGTGGCCCCAAAAGCGCCCACTGGGAGGCCCAAAATGCCCCCCAAACGCCTGTTTGGGAGGCCCAAAAATGCCCGTTTGCGAGGCCCAAAAACACCCCCCAAACAACCATTTGGAGGCCCCAAAAATTCTCACTGGGAGGCCCAAAAACGCCCCCCAAACGCCCATTTGGGAGGCCAAAAAACAGCCCCCAAGTGACCATTTGGAGGCCAAAAGAACCCAACCCAACCACTTTTGGGGGAAACCAAAAACTACCAATGAATCTGGGGCAAAAAGCCCCGATTTTGGCGCCGGAGGGGGGGGACTCACAGCGTCTGCATGTTGGCCTTGGTGAGGTCGAAGGCCCAGTCGAGCGTGGGGGGGTCCAGCGCGGCCGCGCGCTTGCACTCGATGGCGACGTCCAAGCTGCGGGAGACGGCGGGTGTGGGAACGGCGCCGGGCGGCGGCGCCGCGCGATGGGAGAAACTCACCCGTTGCGGTCGTACTTCCGGAACACCGGGAACGACGCCAGGGGGTCCTCGAGCTGCAAGGAGGCGGAGAAGGGGGGGGAAATGGTGCTGGAATCGCCTCGGGGGGCAAAACGGCGCCAAAGGGGGCTCGGGGGGCAAAACGGCGCCAAAGGGGGCTCGGGGGGCAAAACGGCGCCAAAGGGGGCTCGGGGGGCAAAACGGCGCCAAAGGGGGCTCGGGGGGCAAAACGGCGCCAAAGGGGGCTCGGGGGGCAAAACGGCGCCAAAGGGGGCTCGGGGGGCAAAACGGCGCCAAAGGGGGCTCGGGGGGCAAAACGGCGCCAAAGGGGGCTCGGGGGGCAAAACGGCGCCAAAGGGGGCTCGGGGGGCAAAACGGCGCCAAAATCACCTCAATGTCAAAATGTCACTAAAATCACCTCAATGTCAAAATGGCACTAAAAATCAGCTCAATTTGGGGAGTTTTAGCCTCGATTTCATGATATAATGGAGGAAAATGTACAAAAAGTGACGAATGTGGGAATTATTGATACAGAGAGTGACCCCCAAAGTGCCTCAAAATGGTGCCAGAATCACCTCAGGGGTCATAATGGCGCCAAAATCACCTCAGGGGTCAAAATGGCAGCCCCAGGGGCACCAATTTGGGTTATTTTACCCTTGATTTCATGATATAATGGAAGAAAATGTATCAAAAGTGATTAATGTTGGAATTATTGATAAAGAGAGTGACCATGAAGCGGCTTCAAAATGGCGCCAAATCCCCTCAGGGTCCCAATGGCGCCAAAACCGCCCCAGGGTCCAAAACGGCGGCCAAGCCGCCCCGTTCTACCCCGTCAGGTCTCCCGTGCGGGTCTCAGGACGGCAGCGGAGGGGCCGAACCCACCTTGTTGGCCGCGTCCACCTTGGCGCAGACGGCGGCCATGGCCGCGCGCTCCTCCAGCCGCCTCTGCTTCTTCTCCTTGGCCCGGCTCGACTTCCTCTGCCAAGCGGAACAAAACAGGGGCGTTTGGGATCAAAAAGGGGTGTTTTGGGGCTCAAAAATGGGGAGGCTTTAAGGACTGACAAAGCTCCACCCGTCAACAGCACAAATACTTAATTAAAAATTAAATCAGTTAATTAATAAGTTAATAAATTAAGTTATTCTAGGAAGTAAATTTTTAAATAAGTATTGAATATTTAAATATCATACTAAATAGATTAGAATATTATTCTATTATTGAAAAACATTATAGCATATATATATATTATATATATTATATATTACATATATAATGTATATTTATCATATATATTATATACATTATATATATTATATATTACATACATAACATATAGTATATATAATATATACAATAACATAATAAAATATATATATTAAGCACTAACTATAATTATACTATAATAATACACCACTACACGTCTATAAATACTTATATTCTACATATTTATATATTATGACAATTATAAAAACCATATTACATTATCATTTTAACAGCTATAATAATGTATTACTCTAACAAAAATCATATTATAACCATATTATACCATAATATCACTATATTACTATATTAGCGTATCAAAATAAAATAGCATAGCAATCTAATAATATAATGTATATATATATAAAAACATACATCAGATATATCATATATACCAAACTATATTACATGCTACACTACATTACATGCTATACTATATTACACGTTACTATATACTATGCTATATTACATAGTGTACTATACTACATACTATCATAAGCTATACTATATTACTTAGTACACTATACTATATTACTTAGTGCACTATATTATATATTATCATATACTACATTGTATTATGTAGTTTACTATACTATATACTATCACATACTATGCTATATTATATACTGTCATATACTACACTATATTGCACTGTATACTATATTATATATTATTATATACTAAAACTATACTGTGTACTATATACTATACTACATTATACACTACGATATTCTATGCTATATCATATACTACATTATATTATACACTATTATGCTCTATGCTATATTATATACTGCATTATATTACATACTACTATATACTATACTATATTATATACTGCATTATATTATACACTACTATATACTATACTATATTATATACTGCATTATACACTACTATATACTATGCTATATTATATACATTATACACTATTCTATACCGTACTATAATATATACTACATTATACACTATTATATACTATACTATATACTATACTATATTATACACTACTATATACTATACTATATACTATACTATATTATAGTTATATACTATACTATATACTATACTATATTATACACTATTATATACTATACTATATACTATACTATATTATACACTATTATATACTATACTATATACTATACTATATTATACACTATTATATACTATACTATATACTATACTATATTATACACTATTATATACTATACTATATATTATATACTATTATATACTTTACTATATAATATACTATATTATACGCTATTATATACTACACTATATTATATTATATACTACACTATACAATACACTACATTATACAGTACAATTATTAGATTGTACTATTATGTAAATAATTAATATCAACATTATAATAATTACTATAATCCTCATATATTGTCATAAAATGGTTATTACATAATACCATAACGTATTACCATAACACTTCTAATAACACCATACTATTATGACAACACTATTACGTTATAATATTAATATCAATACTAACCAGCTAAAGCCCCTGAGCAGAGCAACAACCCCGCAGCAGGTGGGGAACAGAGCTTCCCCCCCCAAACCGGCGCAAACCGCGGGACTTCGGGCCAGCAAACCCCGCTCTGCGGGCGCAGAGCCCCAAGCGTCCCCACTCGAGCCCCAAACCCCCACAGAAACCCCCAACCCCCTCCACCCCAACCCCCAAACCCCCCGTATCTCCACGGAACCCCCCCCGGCCGCCTCACAGGAGCCTCGCAAGCCCCGCCCCTTCCCCCGTTCCCCCCTCCCGCGCCCCGGAGGCCCCGCTCACCCCCATGGCGGCGGCGGCGGGCGCGGCCACGGCGGCTTCTTAGTGAGTGGGGGGGCAGACGCGACTGAGGGAAGGGGGCGAGTGGGTGCGCGCCCTATATATAGGGGGAGGACGCGGCGCGCGAGCCGGAGCCCACCAATCACGCGGCGCCTGCGCGGAGCGAGGGGGGCGGAGCGCGGGTAGCACGCATGCGCATAAACGGGGAGGGGGGAAGTGCATGCGCAGTATGGGATGGGGGGGAGATGAGGAGCCGGCGTGTGGCGGCATCGTTAGGCGCGAAGGCTGCTCGTCGCTGATTGGTTGAAAAGGCGGGACCCCCGGTGCGCTGAGTGGAGCGACGGGAAGGCGGCTCGTCGCTGATTGGCTGAGAGGGAGGGAAGGCGGGACGCTCAGCGCGTTGAAGGGAGAGGCGCGAAGGCAGCTCGTCGCTGATTGGTTGAGGAGGCGGGACGCCCAGCGCGTTAAAAGGGAGAGGCGCGAAGGCAGCTCGTCGCTGATTGGTTGAGAGGACGGGAAGGCGGCACCCTGCTCCGCCGAGGGCAGCGGCGCGAAGGCAGCTCGTCGCTGATTGGCTGAGAGGGCGGGAAGGCGGGACCCTGCTCCGCCGAGGGGAGAGGCGCGAAGACAGCTCGTCGCTGATTGGTTGAGAGGGCGGGCCCCCGGTGCGTTGAGGGGAGTGGCGCGAAGGCAACTCGTCGCTGATTGGCTGAGACGGCGGGAAGGCGGGACCCCACTGCGCTGAGGGGAGCGGCGCGATGACAGCTCCGCGTCCCGTGGGTCTGACCCACGGCCCAGCCCCATAGCCCTGGCCCCTGGGGGTCCTCGGCCCGCCCCATCGCAGCCCCTTCGCAGCCCTAGGGGCCCCACCCTCCCTCCCCAGCTCCCCCCAGCCATGCGGGGCACCGCCGCACCGCCCAGCGCAGTGACGGGGAGCAGCGGGGCTGCCCCGCGGTGCGTGAGTACCGGCGACCCCTTTGTCCCTCTGCCCTTTGTTCCTGCAGCCACGCGTGGCGTTCAGACCCCACACCCCCCCCGCCGTGGGTCCCACCCCCCCCTCCTCACGGTGTCCGTCCCCGCGTGTCCCCCCCCACCCACCCCGCGTTCTCCGCCGGCGGAGGGGTACGCAGGGGCGGGGGGGCCGTGCTGAGGCCGGGGGAGCTGGAACTACTTTGGCACCGTGCGTGCGGCGGGAGCAGCCGGCGGCGCTTTGTGTGGCCGGGGGGGTTGCACTGGGACCCCCATTTCCCCCCCTTCCCTTTCCCCAATTACCACCGCGACCCCCCCATTCATCTCCCCTTTCCCCCCCTTTATTTCCTCAACGATTTGACTGAGTTTCCTTCATTTTGGGGGAGGGGGCACCCGCTCCCCCCCCCCCCCCATTCACCCCATCCTCCCTTAGAATAACAAGGGATTAAACTCAACTTTGCCGCCCCCCCCCCCAGCCCCAGCGATGCCGTCGGCGATGGAGAAACCACCGGGGATCCCCCCCCGTGGCCGCCCCAGGGCGGGGGGCACCGGTGCCCCCCCCCAATTGGAGGACGAGGGCAGCGAGGACGAGCACGCGCACGGTGAGTCCCGCCCCCCCCCTTCCCCCCCAAAAATCAAACAACCCCCCCAAAACACACCTGTGCCCCCCCCCTTCCCCCCACCATGTGTATTGGAGCCCCACGCTCGCCACACGTGGGTTTTTTGGGGGGGTGAGGGGGGGGGATGTCAACCCCATCCATGGGGTGGTGGGGAACAAAGCCCCATTGTCCCCGCGGGGTCCCCATTGTCCCCGCCTGCCCGCGTGTGCGTGGCCCTGGGCTTTGTGTGCTGGGGGGGCACAACTGCTGCCCCCCCATACACAACCTTGAACCCCCGTGTCCCCCCATTAACCCCCGTGTCCCCCCATTAACCCCCGTGTCCCCATTAACCCTTGTGTCCCCGTTACCCCCCTCCCCTTGTTAGCCCCATTAACCCCCTTCCTTGTTAACCCCCATCCCCTCATTAACCCCCATGTCTCTGTTGCCCCCCGTTACCCCCCATGTCCCTCCATTAACCCCCGTGTCCCCCCATGTCCCCATTAACCCCCAATCACCCCTGTGTCCCCATTAACCCCCTCCCTCTTTAACCCCGTTAAACCCCTTCCTCCTTAACCCCTCTCCCCTCATTAACCCCCATTCCCTCATTAATAACCGTCCCCCCATTAACCCCCTTGTCCCCCCATTGACATCATGTCCCCCCATTACCCCCCATGTCCCCATTACCCCCCGTGTCCCCCCATTACTCCCTATGTCCCCATTAACCCCCATGTCCCTGTCATCCCCCACGTCCCCATTAACCCCCATGTCCTAATTAACCCCCATGTCCCCCCATTAACCCCATGTCCCCGTGTCCCCCCATTAACCCCGTGTCCCCCTGTCACCCCCCATGTCCCCATTAACCCCATGTCCTAATTAACCCCCCGTGTCCCCCTGTTAGCCCCCATGTCCCCCCATTAACCCCATGTCCCTGTTACCCCCCAAGTCCCCATTATCCATGTCCCCCCATTAACCCCCATCCCCCCATTAACCCCCGTTCCCCCGTCACCCCCCATGTCCCCATTAACCCCATGTCCCCATTAACCCCATGTCCTAATTAACCCCCCGTGTCCCCCTATTAACCCCTCATGTCCCCCTATTAACCCCCCATGTCCCCCTACTAACCATGTCCCCCCATTAACCCCATGTCCTAATTACCCCCCGTGTCCCCCTGTTACCCCCATGTCCCCCCATTAACCCCATGTCCCCGTTACCCCCCAAGTCCCTGTTATCTATGTCCCCCCATTAACCCACATGCCCCCATTGACCCCATGTCCTAATTAACCCCCGTATCCCTCCATTAACCCCTGTTCCCCCGTCACCCCCCGTGTCCCCATTAACCCCATGTCCTAATTAACCCCCGTGTCCCCCCCATTAACCCCGTGTCTCCCTCGTTACCCCCCATGTCCCCCCATTATTCCCCATGTCCCCCCATGTCCCCATTAACCCCCGGGTCTCCACTGACCCCCGTTACCCCCCCATGTCTCCCCATTAACCCCTGTGTCCCCCTTAACTCCCTCCCCCATTACCCCTGGTGTTCCCATTAACCCCCTCACTTTTTGACCCCATGTGTCCCCATTAACCCTCATGGCCCCCCATTGACCCCATCCCCCCACTAACCCCCTTGTCCCCCCCATTGACATCATGTCCCCCCATTAACCCCTGTGTCCCCATTACCCCCCGTGTCCTCCTGTCACCCCCCATGTTCCCCCATTACCCTCCGTGTTCCCCCATTACTCCCCATGGCCCCATTAACCCCCCTGTCCCCGTCACCCCCCACGTCCCCATTAACCCCACGTCCTAATTAACGCCCGTGTCAACCCCATTAACCCCCATGTCCCCATTAACCTCCGTGTTCCCCTGTCACCCCCCATGTCCTAATTAACCCCCCGTGTCCCCCCATTAACCCCCCGTGTCCCCCCATTAACCTCAGGTCCCCGTTACCCCCCATGTCCCCGTTAACCATGTCCCCCCATTAACCCTCATGCCCCCATTATCCCCATGTCCCCATTATCCCCATGTCCCCATTAACCCCCGTGTCCCCCCATTAACCCCATGTCCTAATTACCCCCCATGTCCCCGTTACCCCATGTCCCTGTTAACCCCCATGTCCCCGTTACCCCCCATATCCCCCCATTAACCCCATGTCCCTGTTACCTTCCCAAGTCCCTGTTAACCATGTCCCCCCATTAACCCCTGTGCCTCCATTAACCCCATGTCCTAATTACCCCCCCATGTCCCCATTAACCCCCATCCCCCCATTAACCCCCATGTCCCTGTCACCTCCCATGTCCCTGTTAACCCCCATGTCCCCCCATTAACCCCATGTCCTAATTACCCCATGTCCCCCCATTACCCCTATGTCCCCGTTACCCCCATGTCCCCCCATTAACCCCAGGTCCCCGTTACCCCCCATGTCCCCATTACCCCGTGTCCCCGTTACCCCCCATATCCCCCCATTAACCCCATGTCCCTGTTACCCCCCAAGTCCCCGTTAACCATGTCCCCCCATTAACCCCATGTCCTAATTACCCCCCGTGTCCCCATTAACCCCCATTCCCCCATTAACCCCATGTCCCTGTCACCCCCCATGTCCCTGTTAACCCCCGTGTCCCCGTTACCCCCCCATGTTCCCCATTAACCCCATGTCCTAATTACCCCCATGTCCCCCCATTAACCCCAGGTCCCCATTACCCCTATATCCCCCCATTACCCCCCATGTCCCCCCATTACCCCTATGTCCCAGTTACCCCCATGTCCCCCCATTAACCCCATGTCCCTGTCACCCCCCATGTCCCCATTACCCCATGTCCCTGTTAACCCTCGTGTCCCTGTTACCCCCAATGTCCCCCCATTAACCCCGTGTCCTAATTACCCCCATGTCCCCCCATTACCCCCCAGGTCCCCATTAACCCCCATGTCCCCCCATTAACCCCCATGTCCCCCCATTAACCCCCGTGTCCCCATTACCCCCATGTCCCCCCATTATCCCATGTCCCTGTTAACCCCCATGTCCCCGTTACCCCCATGTCCCCCCATTAACCCCAGGTCCCCGTTACCCCCCCACATCCCCCCATTAACCCCATGTCTCCATTACCTCATGTCCCTGTTAACCCCCGTGTCCCCGTTACCCCCCATGTCCCCCCATTAACCCTATGTCCTAATTACCCCCATGTGCCCCCATTAACCCCTGTGCCCCCATTAACCCCATGTCCTAATTACCCCCTGTGTCCCCATTAACCCCCATCCCCCCATTAACCCCGTGTCCCTGTTACCCCCCATTAACCCCGTGTCCTAATTACCCCCATGTCCCCCTATTAACCCCAGGTCGCCATTACCCTCAAGTCCCCATTAACCATGTCCCCCCATTAACCCCCGTGCCCCCATTAGCCCCATGTCCCCGTTAACCCCTGTGTCCCCATTAACCCCATGTCCCCATTACCCCCATGTCCCCCCATTAACCCCAGGTCCCCGTTACCCCCCATGTCCCCATTACCCCATCTTCCTGTTAACCCCCGTGTCCCTGTTACCCCGCCATGTCCCCTCATTAACCCTATGTCCTAATTACCCCAATGTCCCCCTATTAACCCCAGGTCCCCATTACCCCCCAAGTCCCCATTAACCATGTCCCCCCATTACCCCCATGTCCTCGTTACCCCCCATGTCCCCCCATTACCCCCATGTCCCCATTAACCCCCGTGTCCCCCCCCAGACAGCATGATCCGGGTGGGCGCCGACTACCAGGCCGTGATCCCCGACTGCAAACCAGGTGGGGACGCTTTAACAGAACTGGGGGGTCACGGGGTGGGGGGGTCCGTGTGACCCCAATTGACCTTCCCCCCCTAAACCCCCCCACCCAGAGAGCCCCGCACGCTACAGCAACAAAGAGCTGAAGGGGATGCTGGTCTGGGCCCCCAACCACTGTGTGTCGGACGCCAAACGTGAGCCCCCCCCACGGTACCGGGGTGTCCCGCGGTGCCCCCCACCCTCCCTGACACCCCCTTTCCCACCCCCCCCCCCCAGTGGACAAATACATCGCCATGGCCAAGGACAAGCACGGCTACAACATTGAGCAGGTACCGTGACCCCCCCCCCAACACCACAGGGGTCCCCACAGCGTGTCCTGACCCCCCCCAATGCACCCCCAAATGCGTCCCCAAACCTCCCCAAAATGCATCCCAAATCACACCCCCAAACCCCACCCAATTGCACCCCCAAACCCCCCCAATGCACCCCCAAGTGCGTCTCCAAACCCCCCCCCAAAATGCATCCCAAATCACACCCCCAAACCCCACCCAATTGCACCCTCAACCCCCCCAATGCACCCTCAAATGTGTCCACAAACCCCCCCAAAATGCATCCCCAATCACATCCCCAAACCCCACAAAATGCACCCCTAAATGTGTCCCCAAGTGCCCCAAAAATGCACCCCAAATCACACCCCCAAACCTACCCCAAAATGCACTCTTGAACCCCCCCAAATGCACCCCCAAACCCCCCCAATTGCACCCCCAAACCCCCCAAACCTCCCCCAAATGCACCCCCAAACACACCCCCAAATGCATCCCCCAACCCCTCCCAAATGCATCCTCAAACACACCCCAAAATGCACCCCCTGAACCCCCCCAAATCCACCCCCTGAACCCCCCCAATTGCACCCCCAAACCTCCCCCAACCTCCCCCCAATTGCACCCCCAAGCCCCCCCCAATCGCATCCCCAAATGTGTCCCCAACCTCCCCCCAAACGCAGCCCAAACCTCCCCCAAATGCACCCCAAAAACCCCCACGAACCCACCCCCATTTGCACCCCAAACCCTCCCAAAATGCACCCCCAACCCCCCCAATTGCACCCCCCAAACACCCCCCCAAACCCCCCCAAATGCAGCCCCAAACCTCCCCAAAATGCACCCCTGAACCTCCTCAAATGCACCCCTGAATCCTCCCAAAAGCACCCCGAACCCCCCCAAAACCCCTCAGCACACCCCCAAACCTCCCCCAAACCCACCCTGAACCCCCCCAGCCAAACGCACCCCAAAATCCCCCCAAACACACCCCAAACCCCCCCAAACACACCCCCAAATGCACCCCAAAACCCCCCCAATTCCACCCCAAACCCCCCCAAACCTCCCCAAAATGCACCCCTGAACCTCCCCAAATGCACCCCTGAATCCCCCCAAAAGCACCCATGAACCCCCCCAAACTGCCCCCAGCACACCCCCAAACCTCCCCCAAACCCACCCTGAATCCCCCAGCCAAACACACCCCAAAACCCCCCCAAAACGCACCCCCAAACCCCCCCAGGCGCTGGGGATGCTGCTGTGGCACAAACACGATGTGGACAAATCCCTGGCCGACCTGGGCAACTTCACCCCCTTCCCGGACGAGTGGACGCTGGAGGACAAGGTGCTGTTCGAGCAGGCCTTCAGCTGCCACGGCAAGAGCTTCGCCCGCATCCAGCAGATGGTGAGACCCCAAAATGCACCCCAAACCCCCCCAGAATGCACCACCGACCCCCCAAAATCCAGCCCCAAACACAGCCCCAAACACAGCCCCAAACGCAGCCCCAAATGCACCCCCAAGTGCAGCCCCAAACTGCATCTTGTCCCCCTTCCACGGCAAGAGCTTCGCCCGCATCCAGCAGATGGTGAGACCCCCAAAATGTACCCCGAATCCCCCCAAATGCACCCCCAAACCCCCCCAAATGCACCCCCAAATCCCCTGAAATGCACCCCCAAACACAGCCTGAAATGCACCCCCAAATGCAGCCCCAGACCCCCCAAATGCACCCCCAAAATGCATCTTGTCCCCCTTCCACGGCAAGAGCTTTGCCCGCATCCAGCAGATGGTGAGACCCCAAAATGCACCCCAAACCCCCCCAGAATGCACCACCGACCCCCCAAAATCCAGCCCCAAGCACACCCCCAATTGCACCCCGAAACGCCCCCCAAATTCACCACTGACCCCCTAAAATGGAGCCCCAAACACATCCTCAAATGCATCCCCAAATGCACCCCTAAATGCACCCCCAGACCCCCTAAATGCACCCCCAAAATGCATCTTGTCCCCCTTCCATGGCAAGAGCTTCACCTGCATCCAGCAGATGGTGAGACCCCCCCCAAAATGCACCCCCAAACCCCCCCAAAATGCACCACCAAACCCCCTCAATGCAGCCCCAAACACACCCCCAATTGCACCCCCAGACCTCCTAGAATGCACCAATGACCCCCCCCAAAAAGCACCACTGACCCCCCTCAGGATGCACCCCTAAACCCCCAAAATGCACCCCCATACACACCCCCAAATCCCCCCAAACACACCCCCAAACTGCATCTTGTCCCCCTTCCACGGCAAGAGCTTCGCCCGCATCCAGCAGATGGTGAGACCCCCCCCCAAAATGCACCCCCAAACCTGCCCAGAATGCACCACCGACCCCCCAAAATGCACCCCCAAATCCCCTGAAATGCACCCCCAAACACAGCCCCAAATGCAGCCCTAAACGCAACCCCAAACGCATCCCCAAGTGCACCCCCAAACTGCATCTTGTCCCCCTTCCACGGCAAGAGCTTCGCCCGCATCCAGCAGATGGTGAGACCCCAAAATGTACCCCAAACCCCCCCAGAATGCACCACCGACCCCCCAAAATGCACCCCCAAACCCCCTAAAATCCAGCCCCAAATGCAGCCCCAAATGCAGCCCCAAATGCAGCCCCAAACGCAGCCCCAAGTGCAGCCCCAAAATGCATCTTGTCCCCCTTCCGTGGCAAGAGCTTCGCCCGCATCCAGCAGATGGTGAGACCCCAAAATGCACCCCCAAACCCCCCCAAATGCACCCCCAAATCCCCTGAAATGCACCCCCAAACACAGCCTGAAATGCACCCCCAAATGCAGCCCCAGACCCCCCAAATGCACCCCCAAAATGCATCTTGTCCCCCTTCCACGGCAAGAGCTTTGCCCGCATCCAGCAGATGGTGAGACCCCAAAATGCACCCCAAACCCCCCCAGAATGCACCACCGACCCCCCAAAATCCAGCCCCAAGCACACCCCCAATTGCACCCCGAAACGCCCCCCAAATTCACCACTGACCCCCTAAAATGGAGCCCCAAACACATCCTCAAATGCATCCCCAAATGCACCCCTAAATGCACCCCCAGACCCCCTAAATGCACCCCCAAAATGCATCTTGTCCCCCTTCCATGGCAAGAGCTTCACCTGCATCCAGCAGATGGTGAGACCCCCCCCAAAATGCACCCCCAAACCCCCCCAAAATGCACCACCAAACCCCCTCAATGCAGCCCCAAACACACCCCCAATTGCACCCCCAGACCTCCTAGAATGCACCAATGACCCCCCCCAAAAAGCACCACTGACCCCCCTCAGGATGCACCCCTAAACCCCCAAAATGCACCCCCATACACACCCCCAGATCCCCCCAAACACACCCCCAAATGCATCTTGTCCCCCTTCCACGGCAAGAGCTTCGCCCACATCCAGCAGATGGTGACCCCCCCCAAAATGCACCCCTAAACCCCCCAAATGCACCCCCAATTACATCCCCAAACCCCCCCAATTGCACCCCTAAATGCATCCCCAACCCCCCCCAAAATGCACCCCCAAATCCCTCCGAAATGCGCCCCCAAACGCACCCCCGAACCCTCACTAAACGCACCCCCAACCCCCCAATTGCATCCCCAAAATGCACCCCCAAATCCCCCAAAATGCACCCTCAAACCCCCCCAATTACACCCCCAAATCCTCCCAAACATGCCCCCAAACCCCCCCAAATGCACCCCTAAACTCCCCCGACCCCCCCCAAAATGCACCCCCCAAATACCCCCAAAATGCACCCCCAAATGCATCCCCAAACCCCCCCAACTGTACCCCCGAACCCCCCCAATTGCACCCCCAAACGCACCCCCGAACCCCCCTAAATGCACCCCCTAACCCCCCCAAAATGCACCACCGACCCCCCCCAAATCCCCCCAAAATGCGCCACACCCCCCAAACGCACCCCCAGATCCCCCCCAATGCACCCCCACATCCCCCCCAAAATGCACCCTGCCCTTTCCCCCCACTCCTCCCCCATTTTTAGGGGTGTCCCCCCCCATCTATTTCAATGGTTCCTTCCCCATTCCCCATCCTCTTATTACTAAGGGGTCACCCCCTTTTATTCTTAGTGTTTCTTAAAGGGCCCCCCCCATTTCCAGGGGTGTCCCCCCCCATCTATTTCAATGGTTCCTTCCCCATTCCCCATCCTCTTATTGCTAAGGGGTCACCCCCCTTTATTCTTAGTGTTTCTTAAAGGGCCCCCCCATTTCCAGGGGTGTCCCCCCCCATTTCCAGGGGTGTCCCCCCCATTTCCAGGGGTGCCCCCCTCATTTCCAGGGGTGTCCCCCCCCATCTATTTCAATGGTTCCTTCCCCATTCCCCATCCTCTTATTGCTAAGGGGTCACCCCCCTTTATTCTTAGTGTTTCTTAAAGGGCCCCCCCTCCCCATTTCCAGGGGTGTCCCCCCTCATTTCCAGGGGTGTCCCCCCCATTTCCAGGGGGCTCCCCCTCATTTCCAGGGGTGTCCCCCCCCATCTATTTCAATGGTTCCTTCCCCACTCCCCATCCTCTTATTACTAAGGGGTCACCCCTCTTTATTCTTAGTGTTTCTTAAAGGGCCCCCCCCCATTTCCAGGGGTGTCCCCCCCATTTCCAGTGGTGTCCCCCCCATTTCCAGGGGTGCCCCCCCCCAAATCTCACCTGTGCCCCCCAGCTCCCCGACAAGCTCATCTCCAGCCTGGTTAAGTATTATTACTCCTGGAAGAAAACCCGGACCCGGACCAGCGTCATGGATCGGCAGGCTCGGCGCCCCCTGGGCCGCAGGGACAGGTGACCCCCCCAAAACCCCCCCAAATACACCCCCAACCTCCCCCGAATGCACCCCCAAACACACCCCCAAACCCCCCCAAAACGCACCCCCAAACCCCCCCAAAACGCACCCCCAAACCCCCCCATTGCACCCCTGAACCTGCCACAAAATGCACCCCCAAACTCCCCCAATTGCACCCCCAAATGCATCCCCAACCCCCCCAAATGCACCCATGAACCCTCCCAAATGCACCCCCAAAAGCACCCCCAATTCCCCCCAAAAGCACCCCCAAAGTCCCCCCAAACGCACCCCCAACCTCCCCAAAATGCACCCCCAACCCCCCCAATCCCACCCTTTACCCCCACAAAATGCCTCCCCAAACCCCCCCAAATGCACCCCAAACACACCCCCAAATGCATCCCCAAACCACCCCCAAATACACCCCCAAACCCCCCCAAATGCACCCCCAAATGCACCCCAAACCCACCCTTTACCCCCCCAAAAATGTACCCCAAACGCACCCCAAACCCCCCCCAAACACACCCCCAAATGCATCCCCAAACCACCCCCAAAAACACCCCCAAACCCACCCTTTCCCCCCCCAAAATACACCCCCAATCCCCAAAATGCACCCCCAAACCCCCCCAAATGCACCCTCCCAAAATGCACCCCCCAAATACCCCCCATCGCCCCCCCAAAACCCCCCCTTCCCCCCATCTCCATAGCAACGAGGATCCCGACGCCCCCCCCCAGAGCCAAGTGGAAGCGGCCGACCCCACCAATGAGGTTTGCGCCGGGGGGGGGATGGATGAAGGGGTCACTTTGCTAACACCGTGACCCCCCCCAATTTAATTAACCCATTCCAGCCTTTTTACCCCAAAATCGGGGTGCGGCGGGAGGGGCCGTCCCGGCAGCCCCCCCCCCCTCGGCAGCGGCGCCGCCCCCCCCGGGGGATGCGACTGAGCCGGGAGGACGTGGCCGTTGTCACCGCCAACCCCGATTTGGGGGCGCTGGCCCTGCAGCAGCTGGATTGCCAGCTGGTGTCCCTCAAACGGCAGGTAAACCCCCCCCAAAATAACCCCCAACCCCCCCCCCCCAAATCTATAGGGTGCCCCATAGCGGGGCGACCCCAAGCTGTGTGTGTCCCCCCCCTAAAGGTGCAGCGGATCAAGCAGATCAACAGCGGCCTGAAGGTGGCGCTGGAGGGGGGGCTGGATGGGCTGCGCCCCCATGAGGTGGGTCTGGGGGGGACATGGGGGTCCGGGGGGGGTCCCTGCCCCACATCACCCCCCCCGCCCCCCTCCTCCAGGGCAAATTTGGCTCCGGTTGGACCACGGACGAGCAGCTGCTGGCGGTGCAGGGTGAGCCCCCCCCCCCCAGATTAACCTCGTTAAGGCTTTGCCTTCGTTAGCGCCCCGCCCTCATTGTAATTAACCCGCAGCCCTGGGGCGCTGCGCCCGGGACCTCCCACCCGTGTCGCCAACGCGGGGGCGGAGCTTCCTGCTGGGCGCCGCCCGGCGCCGCAGGGGGCGGGACCAAGAGCGGCCACGCCCCGGGGAGGAGGAGGAGGAGGAGGAAGAGGTGAGTGGGCTTAGGCTGGGCTTAGGTCTGGGCCCAGTCGCAGGTCTGGGCTTAGTCCTGGTCCCAGGTCTGGTCTCAGCCCCAGGTCTGGCCTTAGTCCTGGTCCCAGGTGGTCCCAGGCTCAGGTCTGGGCTTAGTCCTGGTCTTAGTCCCAGGTGGTCCCAGCCCCACATCTAATCTCAGTCCTGATCCCAGTCTTGGGTCTGGTCTCAGTTCTGGTCCCAGTCCCAGGCCTGGGCTTAGTCCTGGTCCCAGTCCTGGATCTGGTCTTAGTC
The DNA here is from genome assembly GCF_037038585.1 of Patagioenas fasciata. Classification (NCBI taxonomy): domain Eukaryota; kingdom Metazoa; phylum Chordata; class Aves; order Columbiformes; family Columbidae; genus Patagioenas; species Patagioenas fasciata. Next base: position 279,608 of record NC_092558.1, read on the forward strand.
CTGGTCTCAGTCATGGTCCCAGTCCCAGGTCTGACCTTAGTCCTGGTCCTAGTCCCAGGTGGTCCCAGGCCCAGGTCTGGCCTTAGTCCTCATCCCAGTTCTGGTCTCAGTCCTATTCCCGGTCCCAGTCCTGCTCCTAGGCCCAGATCTGGGCTTAGTCCTGGTCCCAGTCCTGGATCTGGTCTTAGTCCTGGTCTCAGTCCTGGTCCCAGCCCCAGGTCTGGTCTCAGTCCTGGTCCCAGGCCCGGGTCTGGTCTTAGTCCTGGTCCTAGTCCCAGGTGGTCCCAGGCTCAGGTCTGGTCTTAGTCCTGGTCCCAGTCCCAGGTCTGGCCTTAGTCCTGGTCCTAGTCCCAGGTGGTCCCAGGCCCAGGTCTGGCCTTAGTCCTGGTCCCAGTTCTGGTCTCAGTCCTATTCCCAGTCCCAGTCCTGGTCACAGCCCCGGGTCCAGCCTTAGTCCTGGTCCCAGCCCCACATCTACTCTCAGTCCTGGTCCCAGTCCTGGGTCTGGCCTTAGTCCTGCTCCTAGGCCCAGATCTGGGCTTAGTCCTGGTCCCAATCCTGGATCTGGGCTTAGTCCTGGTCTCAGTCGTGGTCCCAGCCCCAGGTCTGACCTTAGTCCTGGTCCCAGCCTCAGGTCTGGTCTCAGTCCTGGTCCCAGGCCCGGGTCTGGGATTAGTCCTGGTCCCAGTTCCAGGTTTGGGCTTAGTCCCAGGCCCAGGTCTGGTCTCAGTCCTGATCCCAGGTCCAGGCTTAGTCCTGATCCCAGTCTCAGGTCTGGTCCCAGCCCCGCCCCCGCTCTGGCCCCGCCCCCACACTGCTCTTCTTCCCACAGGTGCAGATCACGGGGTTTTCCCGCCTGCCTCTGGCCCCGCCCACCAACGCGGCCCCGCCCCCTCCCCCAGCCCCACCCCCTTCAGCCTCCCCTTCGCGCCCCCCGCAGCCCCCGCCCCTCCTGCGCCCGGCCCCGCCCCCTGCCCCCGTGCGGCCCCGCCCCCCACCGCCGCTCCAGCCGGGCCGGGCCCCGCCCCCTCTGATCCGGCCTGGCCACGCCCCCGCGCCGAGGCCACGCCCCCCCGCAGCCGGCCACGCCCCACCTCGCTGAGCGCTGGGAGCTGCGGCGCCCCCTGCTGGGCTGGGGGGCACATGGGGGGCACATGGGGCCCTCGGCCACTTTGCAATAAAGGTATTTTACTAGAGCGGCTGCGTGCGCCGGGCTGTGCTGGGAGCACTGGTTTATACTGGGAGCATTGTCCTGGGAGCACTGGTTTATACTGGGAGCACTGGTCTGTACTGGGAGCACTGGGGTCTGTACTGGGAACACTGGGGTCTATACCGGTCTACACTGGGATATATACTGGGAACACTGGGGTCTGTACTGGTCTATACTGGGAACATTGGGGTCTATATTGGGAGCACTGGGGTCTATACTGGGAACACTGGGGTCTGTACTGGGAACACTGGGGTTTATACTGGTCTGTACTGGTCTATACTGGGAGCACTGGGGTCTACACTGGCCTGCACTGGGAGCACTGGGGGTCTACGCTGGTCTGCACTGGGAGCACTGGGGTCTGTACTGGGAGCACTGGGGTCTATACTGGTCTGTATTGGTCTGTACTGGTCTATACTGGTCTGTACTGGGAGCACTGGTCACAGCCAACGGGTCTTTCTGGAAAGATTTTAATGTAGAACCTGGAAAATCCAGCGGGGGCGGGGCCGGAGGGGTGGGGGCGGGGCCAACATTTGGCTCCTCCCCCACCCGCCGAGGGGGGCGGGGCCCGTGGGAGGGGCTTCGGGACCCCGCCCCTCGGCGCGGGGCGGGGCTACAGCAGTTTAAAGGGGCCACGACCCCCAGAGCAGCAGAACCGCCCCCACCCCCACCCCCCCGGCCCTTCCTGAGTGCTGGGGGGAGGGGACATCCCCGTGTCCCCCCCTCGTGCCATCAGGATGTCCCCATGTCCCCTAAGGCCACCGGGGGGGGGTGCTGGGGTCACCCCCATGGGGACAAAAAGGCCCCAGACGGTCCCTGGGGACACCCGGGCCCATCCCCGTGTCCCCCGTAAGGCTTTGGGGACATCCCTGCAGTCCCCGGGGTGGCCCCACAGGTCCCGGGGCCACCCAGGATGTCCCCATGAAGTCCTGGGTCATACAACGTCCCCTGAGGTCCCAGGGCTATCCAGGATGTCCCCAAAGGTCCCAGGGCCATCCAAGGTGTCCTTAGACATCCCAGGGCCATCCAGAACGTCCCCAGATGTCCCAGGTCCATCCAGAACGTCCCAGGGTCATCCAGAACATCCCGAGAGGTCCCAGGTCCAACCAAGAGGTCCCAGGTCCATCCAGAACATCCCCAGGTCCATCCAGGACGTTCCCAGAGGTCCCAGGTCCATCCAAGATGTCCCCAAAGGTCCCAGGTCCATCCAAGATGTCCCCAGAGGTCCCAGGTCCATCCAGAACATCCCCAGGTCCATCCAGAATGTCCCCAGGTCCATCCAAGAGGTCCATCCAGAGGTCCCAGGTCCATCCCAGAGGTCCCAGGTCCATCTGAGGTGTCCTTAGACGTCCCAGATCCATCCAAGAGGTCCCAGATCCATCCAAGGTGTCCTCAGATGTCCCAGGTCCATCCAGAACATCCCCAGGTCCATCCAAGGTCCATCCAGGATGTGTCTGGAGGTCCCAGGTCCATCCCAGGGGTCCCAGATCCATCCAAGACTTTCCAGATCCATCCAAGATGTCCCAGGTCCATCCCAGGTCCATCCAAGATGTCCCAGGTCCATCCCAGAGGTCCCAGATCCATCCCAGATCCATCCAAGACATCCCAAGTCCATCCAAGACCTTCCAGATCCATCCGGAATGTCCCCAGGTCCATCCCAGAGGTCCCAGGTCCATCCAAAGTGTCCTCAGATGTCCCAGATCCATCCCAGGGGTCTCAGATCCATCCCAGGTGCATCCAAGACGTCCCAGGTCCATCCCAGGTCCATCACAGGTGCATCCAAGACATCCCAGGTCCATCCAAGATGTCTCAGGTCCCATATCAGGTCTATCCCAGGTCCATCCAAGAGGTCCCAGGTCCATCCAAGAGGTCCCAGGTCCATCCCAGGTCCATCCAAGAGGTCCCAGGTCCATCCAAGAGGTCCCAGGTCCATCCTAGGTCCATCCAAGACCTTCCAGATCCATCCCAGATGTCCCCAGGTCCATCCCAGGTGTCCTCAGATGTCCCAGGTCCATCCCAGGGGTCTCAGATCCATCCAAGACATCCCAGGTCCATCCCAGATGTCCCAGGTGCGTCCCAGGTGCATCCAAGAGGTCCCAGGTCCATCCAAGAGGTCCCAGGCCCATCCCAGGTGCATCCAAGAGGTCCCAGGTCCATCCAAGAGGTCCCAGGTCCATCCTAGGTCCATCTAAGACCTTCCAGATCCATCCCAGATGTCCCCGGGTCCATCCCAGGTGCATCCAAGAGGTCCCAGGTCCATCCAAGAGGTCCCAGGTCCATCCCAGGTGCATCCAAGAGGTCCCAGGTCCATCCAAGAGGTCCCAGGTCCATCCCAGGTCCATCCAAGAGGTCCCAGGTCCATCCAAGAGGTCCCAGGTCCATCCTAGGTCCATCCAAGACCTTCCAGATCCATCCCAGATGTCCCCAGGTCCATCCCAGGTGTCCTCAGATGTCCCAGGTCCATCCCAGGGGTCTCAGATCCATCCAAGACATCCCAGGTCCATCCCAGATGTCCCAGGTGCGTCCCAGGTGCATCCAAGAGGTCCCAGGTCCATCCCAGGTGCATCCAAGAGGTCCCAGGTCCATCCAAGAGGTCCCAGGTCCATCCTAGGTCCATCTAAGACCTTCCAGATCCATCCCAGATGTCCCCGGGTCCATCCCAGGTGCATCCAAGAGGTCCCAGGTCCATCCAAGAGGTCCCAGGTCCATCCAAGAGGTCCCAGGTCCATCCCAGGTGCATCCAAGAGGTCCCAGGTCCATCCAAGAGGTCCCAGGTCCATCCCAGGTGCATCCAAGAGGTCCCAGGTCCATCCCAGCCGTCCCCACACCTCACACCCGTCCCCTGTCCGTCCGTCCGTCCATCCATCCGTGGGGCGGCCCCCCTCAGAGCTTGAGCTCGTTGGCCACCTTGGAGGCGATGTTCTTGAAGGCCATGGAGGTGCCGGCGATGCGCTTGAAGCGGACGCCGTTGAGCGAGAGGCGGGGGAGCTTGCAGACCTCCATCTCCCACTGCACGAAGGAGTCGTGGCCGGGGGCGCCGTGGGCGCAGAGCAGCACGAAGCGCTCCTGGGGCTCGCAGCGGCAGCTGTTGGCGTCCAGCACCTTGCGGATCTCGCGCAGCATCTCCCCCGGCTCCAGGGAGCTCGTGGTCTTCATGCTCCAGGTGAAGCGGAGGGAGCGCGGTTTGGGCTCGCGGACGGCGGAGGGGGCGGGGGTGGTGGCGGAGGGGGGCGCGGAGGGGGCGGCGGTGGCGGCGTCGCGAGGGGGTTTGTCTGGAGTCACCGTGGGTCTGGGGGAGAGAGGGGGTCACTGGGGGTAGGGGGGGTGGGGGTAGTGGGGGCAATGGGGATGGTGGGGACAATGGGGATGGTGGGGGACAGTGGGGATGGTGGGGACAGTGGGGATGGTGGGGGGTAGTGGGGGACAATGGGGATGGTGGGGACAGTGGGGATGGTGGGGACAATGGGAATGGTGGGGACAGTGGGGATGGTGGGGACAATGGGAATGGTGGGGACAGTGGGGATGGTGGGGACAGTGGGGATGGTGGGGACAATGGGGATGGTGGGGGGCAATGGGGGGCAATGGGGATGGTGGGGACAATGGGGATGGTGGGGACAGTGGGGATGGTGGGGGACAGTGGGGATGGTGGGGGACAGTGGGGATGGTGGGGACAGTGGGGATGGTGGGGGGCAGTGGGGGGCAATGGGGATGGTGGGGGGCAATGGGGATGGTTCAGGGCAATAGGGGACAATGGGAATGGTGGGGGGCAGTGGGGGACAATGGGGGACAATGGGGATGGTGGGGGACAATGGGGGACAATGGGGATGGTGGGGACAGTGGGGATGGTGGGGGGTAGTGGGGGGCAGTGGGGATGGTGGGGGGCAGTGGGGATGGTTCGGGGCAATAGGGGACAATGGGAATGGTGGGGGGCAGTGGGGGACAATGGGGGACAATGGGGATGGTGGAGGGCAGGGGATGGTGGGGGGCAATGGGGAGCAATGGGGATGGTAGGGGGCAGTGGGGGGAAGTGGGGATGGTGGGGACAGTGGGGATGGTGGGGGAGAGTGGGGGGCAGTGGGGATGGTGGGGACAGTGGGGACAATGGGGATGGTGGGGGAGAGTGGGGGGCAATGGGGATGGGGGGGGCAATGAGGCAATGGGGATGGTGGGGGGCAATGGGGCAATGGGGATGGTGGGGGGCAATGGGGGACAATGGGGATGGTGGGGACAGTGGGGATGGTGGGGGGCAGTGGGGATGGTGGGGGACGGTGGGGGCGGTGGGGGGTGGCGAAGGGGTTTGTCTGGAGCTACGGCGGGGCTGGGGGACACAGGGGGGGTCACTGGGGGACACAGGGGGGGTCACTGGGGGACACAGGGGGGGTGGCTGGGGGACACAGGGGGGGTCACTGGGGGACACAGGGGGGGTGGCTGGGGGACACAGGGGGGGTCACTGGGGGACACAGGGGGGGTCACTGGGGGACACAGGGGGGGTCACTGGGGGACACAGGGGGTGGTGGGGGGGTCTGGGGCGCAAGGGATGGGAGTGGGAGCAGCACAGACAGACCAGGGGCCCTGGGGTGGCCTGGGGACACTGGGGGGTGGCCTGGGGACACTGGGATGCTGGGGGGACACTGGGGGTGGCCTGGGGACACTGGGGGGACACCGGGATGCTGGGGGGACACCGGGGGTGTCCTGGGGACACTGGGATGCTGGGGGGACATTGGGATGCTGGGGGGACACCGGGGGAGTCCTGGGGACCCCAGGGGTGGCACAAGGAATCCACAGGGACGCTGGGGGTGACACGAGGACACTGGGGGTGTCCTGGGGAGCTCATGGGGGCCATGGGGACCCCACGGATGACAAGAGGACCCTGGGGTGACACAAGGATCCCAGGGGTGTCCCAGGGGTGCCATGGGGATCCTGGGGGTGACACGAGGACACTGGGGGTGTCCCGAGGACACTGGGGATGGCCTGGGGACCCCATGAGTGACACAGGGACACTGGGGGTGTCCTGGGGAGCTCATGGGGGTCATGGGGACTCCAGGGGTGACACAAGGAGCCCACAGGGACCCTGGGGGTGTCCTGGGGAGCCCACGGATGCCATGGGGACCCCAGGGGTGTCCCAAGGAGCCCAGGAGTGACATGAGGACCCTGGGGGTGACACGAGGACACTGGGGGTGGCCTAGGGAGCCCATGGATGTCATGGGGACCCTGGGGTGGCACAAGGAGCCCATGGGGACCCTATGGGTGACATGAGGACCCTGGGGGTGACACGAGGACCCTGGGATCCCATGGGAACCCCAGGGGTGACACAAGGAGCCCACAGGGACCCTGAGGGTGACACTGGGACCCCAGGGGTGACACGAGGAGCCCACAGGGACGCTGAGGGTGACACTAGGACCCCAGGGGTGACACGAGGAGCCCACAGGGACCCTGAGGGTGACACTGGGACCCCAGGGGTGACACGAGGAGCCCACGGGGACCCTATGGGTGACATGAAGACACTGGGGGTGTCCTGGGGATCCCATGGGTGTCATAGGGTCCCCAGGGGTGACCCGAGGAGCCCATGGGGACCCTACAGGTGACCCTGGAACCCCAGGGGTGACACGAGGAGCCCACGGGGACCCTATGGGTGACACTGGGACCCCAGGGGTGACACGAGGAGCCCACGGGGACCCTATGGGTGCCATGGGGACCCTATGGGTGCCACGGGGACCCTATGGGTGACACGGGGACCCTATAGGTGACACGGGGACCCTACGGGTGACACGGGGACCCTATGGGTGACACAGGGACCCTATAGGTGACACGGGGAACCTATAGGTGACACGGGGACCCTATGGGTGACACAGGGACCCTATGGGTGACATGGGGACCCTATAGGTGACACGGGGAACCTATGGGTGCCATGGGGACCCTATGGATGACACGGGGACCCTATAGGTGACACGGGGACCCTATGGGTGCCACGGGGACCCTATAGGTGACACGGGGACCCTATGGGTGCCACGGGGACCCTATAGGTGCCACGGGGACCCTATGGGTGACACGGGGACCCTATGGGTGCCATGGGGACCCTATGGGTGACACGGGGACCCTATGGGTGACACGGGGACCCTACGGGTGACACGGGGACCCTATAGGTGACACGGGGACCCTATGGGTGACACGGGGACCCTATGGGTGACACGGGGACCCTACGGGTGACACGGGGACCCTATAGGTGACACGGGGACCCTATGGGTGCCATGGGGACCCTATGGGTGACACGGGGACCCTATAGGTGACATGGGGACCCTATAGGTGACACGGGGACCCTATGGGTGACACGGGGACCCTATAGGTGACACGGGGACCCTACGGGTGACACGGGGACCCTATGGGTGACACGGGGACCCTATAGGTGACACGAGGACCCTACGGGTGACACGGGGACCCTACGGGTGACACGGGGACCCTATAGGTGACACGGGGACCCTATAGGTGACACGAGGACCCTATGGGTGACACGGGGACCCTACGGGTGACATGAGGACCCTATAGGTGACACGGGGACCCTACAGGTGACACGGGGACCCTATGGGTGACATGAGGACCCTATAGGTGACACGGGGACCCTATGGGTGACACGGGGACCCTACGGGTGACACGGGGACCCTATGGGTGACACGGGGACCCTACGGGTGACACGGGGACCCTATAGGTGACATGGGGACCCGTCCCACACTCACCTGAGCGTCTCCACCCGCTCTTTGCTCTCGGGCTCGTGCGGGTTCCTCGAGAGACCAAAAGGGGCACAAATGAGCCTGGGGGGGGGGGACGGGGGGGACATCCCCTCCCCTCCCCCTCCCGCCACGGGACCCAGGCGTCCGGGCGGACAGACAGACACACACACACACACAGAGGGAGGACGGACGGACGCACGCAGAGCCGAGCGGGGGAGGGACCATGCGGGGTTGATATGGGGGGGTTGGGGGGGGGGTGGGAGGTGACATGCGGGGGGACCCAGGCGTCCGGCACGGCCCCTACCTTCTGGCAAACCTGAAAGACAGATTTCTACAAAGACAAACAGAAAGAGGGCGAGGTTGGGGGGGGGAGGGGCCAGGAGGGAGCCACCCCCGCCCCCACACCCCCAGGGACCCAGGCGTCCGGGGGTCCCATCCCCCCCTGCCCCATAGGAGGGGGTGGTGTTGGGATAAGGGACCCAGGCGTCCGGGTGTCCCATCCCCCAATGGTGTTGGGATAAGGGACCCAGGCGTCCGGGTGTCCCATCCCATAGGAGGGGGTGGTGCTGGGATAAGGGACCCAGGCGTCCGGGTGTCCCATCCCCCAGTGGTGTTGGGATAAGGGACCCAGGCATCCGGGTGTCCCATCCCCCAATGGTGTTGGGATAAGGGACCCAGGCGTCCGGGTGTCCCATCCCCCAGTGGTGTTGGGATAAGGGACCCAGGCGTCCGGGTGTCCCATCCCCCAATGGTGTTGGGATAAGGGACCCAGGTGTCCGGGTGTCCCATCCCCCAGTGGTGCTGGGATAAGGGACCCAGGCGTCCGGGTGTCCCATCCCCCAATGGTGCTGGGATAAGGGACCCAGGCGTCCGGGTGTCCCATCCCCCAATGGTGTTGGGATAAGGGACCCAGGCGTCCGGGTGTCCCATCCCCCAGTGGTGTTGGGATAAGGGACCCAGGCGTCCGGGTGTCCCATCCCCCAATGGTGTCGGGATAAGGGACCCAGGCGTCCGGGTGTCCCATCCCCCAATGGTGCTGGGATAAGGGACCCAGGCGTCCGGGTGTCCCATCCCCCAATGGTGTCGGGATAAGGGACCCAGGCGTCCGGGTGTCCCATCCCCCAATGGTGTCGGGATAAGGGACCCAGGCGTCCGGGTGTCCCATCCCCCAATGGTGTTGGGATAAGGGACCCAGGCGTCCGGGTGTCCCATCCCCCAATGGTGTTGGGATAAGGGACCCAGGCGTCCGGGTGTCCCATCCCCCAATGGTGTTGGGATAAGGGACCCAGGCGTCCGGGTGTCCCATCCCCCAATGGTGTTGGGATAAGGGACCCAGGCGTCCGGGTGTCCCATCCCCCAATGGTGTTGGGATAAGGGACCCAGGCGTCCGGGTGTCCCATCCCCCAATGGTGTTGGGATAAGGGACCCAGGCGTCCGGGTGTCCCATCCCCCAATGGTGTCGGGATAAGGGACCCAGGCGTCCGGGTGTCCCATCCCCCAATGGTGTCGGGATAAGGGACCCAGGCGTCCGGGTGTCCCATCCCCCAATGGTGTTGGGATAAGGGACCCAGGCGTCCGGGTGTCCCATCCCCCAATGGTGTTGGGATAAGGGACCCAGGCGTTCGGGGTGAAGCTGCGCCCACCCCCCCCGCCCACCCAGTGTCCCCTCCCCAGCTCTGCGGTGTCACACAGAGGGGGGACATGGGGACAGTGGCCCTAAGGGGACATGGAGGGGACGTGGAGGAGCCTGGGGGACAAGGACACATGAGGGACAAAGGGGACAAGAGGGGACATGGAGGGGATATTGGGGGGGGACAAAGAGGGGACAGGGAGGAGCTCTGAGAGGACAAGGGGACACTAAGGGGACACTGGGAGGTACATAGGGGGTCACAGAGGGGACACTGGGGGGACATCGGGGGTCACAGAGGAGACACTGGGGGTCACAGAGGGGACACGTGGGGGAACATGTGGGGACACCAGGGTCACAGAGGACACTGTGGGGACACAGTGGGGACACCAGGGGTCACAGAGGGGACACTGGGGGGTCACAGAGGGGACATGTGGGGACACCGTAGGTCACAGCGGGGACACTGAGGGGGACATGGGGATCACAGAGGGCACATAGGGAACAATGAGGGGACACCGGAGGTCACAGTGGGGACACCGGGGGTCAAGGGGGGACACTGGGGGGGACACAGGGGTCACAGAGGGCACATAGGTGACAAAGGGGGGACACCGGGGGTCACAGAGGGGACACTGAGGGGGACATGGGGGTCCCAGAGGATCACAGAGGGGACACCAGGGGTCATGGGGGGACATGTGGGGACACCGGGGGCCACAGGGGGGACATATGGGGACACTGGGGGGACACCGGGGGTCACAGGGGGGACACTGGGGGACATGTGGGGACACTGGGGGTCACAGGGGGGACACTGGGGGGGACATGGGGGTCACAGAGGGCACATAGGGGACAAAGGGGGGACACCGGGGGTCACAGGGGGGACATGTGGGGACACTGGGGGGGACACCGGGTGTCACAGGGGGGACACCTGGTGGACAATGAGGGGCACATGGGGGTCCCAGAGGATCACAGAGGGGACACTGGGGGTCACAGGGGGACATGTGGGGACACCGGGGGTCACAGGGGGGACACCGGGGGGACACTGGGGAGGACACCAGGGGGACATGTGGTGACACTGGGAGGACACCGGGGGTCACAGAGGGGCCATGTGGGGACACCGGGGGTCACAGAGGCGACACCAGGGGGACATGTGGGGACACTGGGGGGACATGTGGGGACACCGGGGGTCACAGAGGGGCCATGTGGGGACACCGGGGGTCACAGAGGGGACACTGGGAGTCACAGGGGGGACATGTGGGGACACTGGGGGGACATGTGGGGACACCGGGGGTCACAGACGGGGTCACAGCGGGGTCACAGGGGGAACACCAAGGGTCACAGAGGGGACATCGGAGGTCACAGAGGGGACATTGGGGGGGACATGGGGGTCACAGAGGGCACATAGGGGACAAAGTGGGGACACCGGGGGTCACAGAGGGGACACTGGGGGGACACCGGGGGTCACAGGGGGGACATGTGGGGACACTGGGGGGACACCAGGTGGACACTGAGGGGGACATGGGGGGTCCCAGAGGGCACATAGGGGACAAAGCGGGGACACCGGGGGTCACAGGGGGGACATGTGGGGACACTGGGGGTCACAGGAAGGACACCAGGGGGTCACAGGAGGGACATGTGGGGACACTGGGGGGGACACCGGGGGTCACAGAGGGGACACTGAGGGGGACATGGGGGTCCCAGGGGATCACAGAGGGGACACTGGGGGGACACCGGGGGACACTGGGGGACACGTGGTGACACTGGGGGGACGGGGGGACACTGGGGGTCACAGGGAGACACCAGGTGGACACTGAGGGGGACACCAGGGGTCACAGAGGGGACACATGGGGGACACCGGGGGTCACGGGGGGACATCAGGTGGACACAGAGGGGGACATGGGGGTCACGGAGGGTACATAGGGGACACTGGGGGGACACTGGGGGGATACATGGGGACACCGGGGGTCACAGGGGGGACATGTGGGGTCACTGGGGGGACACCAGGTGGACACTGAGGGGGACACGGGGGTCCCAGAGGGCACATAGGGGACAAAGCGGGGACACCGGGGGTCACAGGGGGTACATGTGGGGACACTGGGGGTCACAGGAAGGACACCAGGGGGTCACAGGAGGGACATGTGGGGACACTGGGGGGGACACCGGGGGTCACAGAGGGGACACTGAGGGGGACATGGGGGTCCCAGGGGATCACAGAGGGGACACTGGGGGACATGTGGTGACACTGGGGGGACGGGGGGACACTGGGGGTCACAGGGGGACACCAGGTGGACACTGAGGGGCACACGGGGGTCCCAGAGGGCACATAGGGGACAAAGTGGGGACACCGGGGGTCACAGAGGGGACACTGAGGGGGACATGGGGGTCCCAGGGGATCACAGAGGGGACACTGGGGGGACACCGGGGGAAACTGGGGGACACGTGGTGACACTGGGGGGACGGGGGGACACTGCGGGTCACAGGGGGACACCAGGGGTCACAGAGGGGACACTGAGGGGGACATGGGGGTCCCAGGGGATCACAGAGGGGACACTGGGGGGACACCGGGGGTCACGGGGGGGACATGTGGGGACACTGGGGGTCACGGGGGGACACCAGGTGGACACAGAGGGGGACATGGGGGTCACGGAGGGTACATAGGGGACACTGGGGGGACACTGGGGGGATATATGGGGACACTGGGGGGATATATGGGGACACCGGGGGTCACAGGGGGGACACGTGGGGTCACTGGGGGGACACCAGGTGGACACTGAGGGGCACACGGGGGTCCCAGAGGGCACATAGGGGACAGTGGGGGGACAGCGGGGGTCAGAGGGCGAGCAGCCCCCCCCTCACCTGCGCACGAACTTGGAGGTGAACTTGCTGAAGAGGCTGGCGGGGGCGGGGGGGCCGCGGCGGGCGGGGCCGGCGCCCGCGGGAGAGCCGGGGGGGGGCAGCGCGGGGGGCAGCGCGTAGGGCAGGGGGGGCTGGTCCCGCGCCCCCCGCAGCTGCCCCGCGTGGAAGGTGCTGCGCGTGGCCACCCCCCGCGGGAAGGTGGGCCGCTCCGCCCCGGCCTGGCTCACGTTGTGCGCGGAGGGGGACGCGGCGGGGACGCGGGGGGGGACGGCGCTGCGGGGACACGGGGGGCGCTGTCACCACCGGGAGCCTCGCTGTCACCCCACAGCGCCCACAGGGACCCGCTGCCACCCCACAGGGACCCACAGGGACACATGGACCCACAGGGACCCGCTGCCACCCCACAGGGACCCACTGCCACCCCACAGGGACCCACAGGGACCCACTGCCACCCCACAGGGACCCACAGGGACACATGGACCCACAGGGACCCGCTGCCACCCCACAGGGACCCACTGTCACCCCAGGGACCCACTGTCACCCCACAGCGCCCACAGGGACCTGCTGCCACCCCACAGGGACACATGGACCCACTGCCCCCCCAGGGACCCCCAGGGACACACGGACCCACAGCCCTCCCCAGGGACCCACTGCCACCCCCCAGGGACCCACAGGGACCCACTGCCACCCCACAGGGACCCACTGTCACCCCACAGCGCCCACAGGGACTCGCTGCCACCCCACAGGGACCCACAGGGACACATGGACCCACAGACACCCACTGCCACCCCAGGGACCCACAGGGACACACGGACCCACAGGGACCCACTGCCACCCCACAGGGACCCATTGCCACCCCCCAGGGACCCCCAGGGACCCACGGACCCACAGGGACCCACTGCCACCCCCCAGGGACCCCCAGGGACACACGGACCCACAGGGACCCACTGCCACCCCACAGGGACCCACAGGGACCCACGGACCCACAGGGACCCACTGCCACCCCACAGGGACCCACAGGGACACACGGACCCACAGGGACCCACTGCCACCCCCCAGGGACCCACAGGGACACACGGACCCACAGGGACCCACTGCCACCCCAGGGACCCACAGCCCCCCAGGGACCCACAGCCCTCCTCAGGGACCCACTGCCACCCCAGGGACCCACAGGGACGCACAGCCCCCCAGGGACCCACAGGGACCCACTGCCACCCCAGGGACCCACTGCCACCCCACAGGGACCCACTGTCACCCCAGGGACCCACAGCCCTCCCCAGGGACCCACTGCCACCCCACAGGGACCCACAGCCCCCCCAGGGACCCACTGCCACCCCACAGGGACCCACTGCCACCCCAGGGACCCACAGCCCTCCCCAGGGACCCACTGCCACCCCACAACCCCCCAGGGACCCACAGCCACCCTAAGGACCCACCAGGACCCAATGTCACCCCACAGCCCCACAGGGAACCCCAGGGACCCACTGTCACCCCAGGGACCCACAGGGACACACAGCCCCCCAGGGACCCACTGTCACCCCACAGGGACCCTTTGTCATCTCAGGGACCCACTGGCACCCCAGAGCCCCCACAGGGACCCAATGTCACCCCAGGGACCCACAGCCACCCTAAGGACCCCCACTGTCACCCCACAGCCCCCCCAGGGACACACAGCCCCCCAGGGACCCCCAGGGACCCACTGTCACCCCACAGCCCCCACAGGGACCCAATGTCACCCCAGGGCCCCCCAGGGACCCACTGCCACCCTAAGGACCCCCACTGTCACCCCACAGTCCCCCAAGGGACACACAGCCCCCCAGGGACCCACAGGGACCCACTGTCACCCCACAGCCCCCCCAGGGACCCACTGTCACCCCAGGGACCCACAGCTCTCCCCAGGGACCCCAGGGACCCACTGCCACCCCACAACCCCCCAGGGACCCACAGCCACCCTAAGGACCCCCACTGCCACCCCACAGCCCCCACAGGGACCCTAAGGACCCACCAGGACCCAATGTCACCCCACAGCCCCACAGGGACCCAATGTCACCCTAAGGACCGCCAGGGACCCCCAGGGACACATTATCACTTCACAGCCCCCCAGGGACCCACAGCCACCCTAAGGACCCCCATTGTCACCCCACAGCCCCCCAGGGACCCCCTGTCACCCCACAGCCCCCCTAGGGACCCACAGCCACCCTAAGGACCCCCATTGTCACCCCACAGCCCCCCAGGGATCCCCAGCCCCCCAAGTCACCCCAAAGCCCTGGGGACACATTGGGGGGGCAGGGAGGGGACCCCAGCCCCCCAGGTCACCCCAAACCCCTGGGGACACATTGGGGGGACAGGGAGGGGACCCCAGCCCCCCAGGTCACCCCAAAGCCCTGGGGACACATTGAGGGGACAGGGAGGGGACCCCAGCCCCCCAGGTCACCCCAACCCCCTGGGGACACATTGGGAGGCCAGGGAGGGGACCCCAGCCCCCCAGGTCACCCCAACCCCCTGGGGACACATTGGGGGGCCAGGGAGGGGACCCCAGCCCCCCAGGTCACCCCAAACCCCTGGGGACACATTGGGGGGCCAGGGAGGGGACCCCAGCCCCCCAGGTCACCCCAAACCCCTGGGGACACATTGGGGGGCCAGGGAGGGGACCCCAGCCCCCCAGGTCACCCCAAACCCCTGGGGACACATTGGGGGGCCAGGGAGGGGACCCCAGCCCCCCAGGTCACCCCAAACCCCTGGGGACACATTGAGGGGACAGGGAGGGGACCCCAGCCCCCCAGGTCACCCCAACCCCCTGGGGACACATTGAGGGGACAGGGAGGGGACCCCAGCCCCCCAGGTCACCCCAAACCCCTGGGGACACATTGGGGGGACAGGGAGGGGACCCCAGCCCCCCAGGTCACCCAAACCCCTGGGGACACATTGGGAGGCCAGGGAGGGGACCCCAGCCCCCCAGGTCACCCCCAAATCACAGAGGGGTCAGCAAAAGGCACATGCGGACCCCCCCAAACCCTCCCGGGGGTCCCCCCAGAACACGGAGCCCCCATGGGGGGTGTGGGGGGTCCTCACCTGGGTCGGGGGGGCTCGCTGGTGGCGTCGGGTTTTGGGTGCTGGCGGGAGCGCGGGGGGGCCCCGGGGGAGGGGCGGCTGGGAGAGAAAGGGGGGGCACGGGGTGTTATGGGGGGGCGGGGAGGGGGAGGGGAAGGAGGGGTCCCTGGGGTGCCCCCCATGGGATGAGGATGGAAATTGGGGTCCCCCTCTATGGGGTGGGGAAGGAAAGGGGGGTTCCTGGGGATGGAAAAGGGGGTCCCTGGGGTGCCCCCACATGGGATGGGGATGGAAAGGGGGACCCCCCAATGGGATAGGGATGGAAAGGGGGGTCCCCCAAATGTGACGGGGATGGAAAGGGGGATCCCCACCCACAGGAGGAGGATGGGAAGGGGGGTCCCCCCCAATGGGATGAGGATGGAAATGGGGGTCCCATCCATTGGATGGGAATGGAAAGGGGGTCCCCACATGGGATGGAAAGGGGGGTTCCCCTATGGGATGGGGATGGAAAGGGGGTCCCTGGGGATGGAAAGGGGGGGTCCCTGGGGTCCCATCCATGGGATGGGGATGGAAAGGGGGTCCCTGGGGATGGAAAGGGGGGTCCCTGGGGTCCCCCTCTATGGGATAGGGATGGAAAGGGGGTCCCTGGGGATGGAAAGGGGGGTCCCCCCTGGGATGGGGATGGAAAGGAGGGTCCCTGGGGTTCCCCCTGGGATGGGGATGGAAAGGGGGGTTCCCCCAATGGGATGAGGATGGAAAGGGGGGTCCCTGGGGTCCCCTTCTATGGGATGGGGATGGAAAGGGGGTCCCTGGGGATGGAAAGCGGGGTGCCCTGGGGATGGAAAGGGGGGTTCCCCCAATGGGATGGGGATGGAAAGGGGGGTCCCTGGGGTCCCCCATGGGATGGGGATGGAATGGGGGTCCCTGGGGATGGAAAGGGGGGTCCCTGGGGTCCCCTTCTATGGGATGGAAAAGGGGTCCCTGGGGATGGAAAGGGGGGTTCCCCCAATGGGGTGGGGATGGAAAGGGGGATCCCTGGGGTCCCCCTCTATGGGATGGGGACGGAAAGGGGGTCCCTGGGGATGGAAAGGGGGATCCCCCCTGGGATGGGGATGGAAAGAGGGGTTCCCCCAATGGGATGGGGATGGAAAGGGGGGTTCCCCCCTGGGATGGGGATGGAAAGGGGGGTCCCCGTGCTGGGGGTACCTGTCCTTGCCGTTCTGCAGGGGGCTCTGGGCCAGGCCGGCCCGCTCCAGCAGGGGGGAGTTGCGGCTGCGGGTGGTGCCGGTGGACAGGACGCTGTTCTGGGGGGGGACGGGGAGCGTTGGGGGGCGGGGGCACAGCCCGGGGAGGGGGCCCCCAAAGTGATGAGGGTCTGGGCCCCCCCAAAATTCTGAGGGTCTGGGCCCCCCCAAAGTGCTGAGGGTTTGGGGTCCCATACAAATCAAGGCGCCCTTGAGAGAAAGGGGTGCTGGGGGGGACGCAACCCTCTGCTCCCAACCTCAAGGGGACCCAGGCGTCCGGGGACCCCCACACCCCCACAGGACCTCACCCCCCACCCAACCAGGGGACCCAGGCATCCGGGACCCCCTACCAGACCTCACCCCACACCCAAGCAGTGGACCCAGGCGTCCGGGAGCCCCCCCACCAGACTTCACCACCACCCAACCAGGGGACCCAGGCGTCCGGGACACCCCCACAGGACCTCGCCCACCACTCAACCAGGGGACCCAGGCGTCCGGGACCCCCCCCAACAGACCTCACCACCACCCAACCAGGGGACCCAGGCGTCCGGGACCCCCCCCAACAGACCTCACCACCACCCAACCAGGGGACCCAGGCGTCCGGGACCCCCCCCAACAGACCTCACCCCCCGCCCAACGAGGGGACCCAGGCGTCCGGGACCCCCTACCAGACCTCACCCCACACCCAAGCAGTGGACCCAGGCGTCCGGGAGCCCCCCCACCAGACTTCACCACCACCCAACCAGGGGACCCAGGCGTCCGGGACCCCCCACCAGACCTCACCCCCCACCCAATCAGGGGACCCAGGCGTCCGGGACCCCCTACCAGACCTCACCCCCCACCCAAACAGTGGACCCAGGCGTCCGGGACCCCTACCCCAACCTTTGCCCCGCCAAAGCGGGGGACCCAGGCGTCCGGGGACCCAGGCGTCCGGGGCGCCCCCCACTCACCGTGGATGGGGAGGGGGTGCCCTTGGCTCTGTCCAGGCTGGGCAGGGGGCTGGGGGGCACCTTGGCGGTGCTGCCCGCCCGCCGCCCCCCGTCTTCCTCCCCTCCTCCTCCTCCTCCTCGCTTGTTCTCCGCATTGGTCGCCTGCGTCTTCTTACAATAGGAGGCCGAGGGGGGGATGGACAGACCGGCTGGGGGGACAGAGGGACAAATGGAGTCTGGGGGTGTCCCCAAAAGTCACAGGGACCCCTCGCTTCACCCCCTCCACCCACAGGGACCCAGGCGTCCGGGACCCCCCACAGGACCTCACCCCCACCCAACCAGGGGACCCAGGCGTCCGGGACCCCCCACACCCCCCACCCAAGTAAGGGACCCAAGCGTTCGGGACCCCCCAAACGATCCTCACCCCCACCCAACCAGGGGACCGAGGCATCCGGGACGCCCAACACCCCCAAAGGACCTCGGTCCCCACCCAACCAGGGGACCCAGGCGTCCGGGACCCCCCCCACACTCCCTGCCTGATCAGGGGACCCAGGCATCCGGGAGCCCCCATCCCCAAAGGACCCTCACCCCCCACCCAAACAGGGGACCCAGGCGTCCGGGACCCCCCACAGGACCTCAGTCCCCATCCAATCAGGGGACCCAGGCGTCCGGGACTACCCACACCCCCCACCCAAGCAGGGGACCCAGGCGTCCGGGACCCCCCACAGGACCTCACCCCCACCCAACCAGGGGACCCAGGCGTCCGGGACCCCCCACACCCCCAAAGGACCTCAGTCCCCATCCAATCAGGGGACCCAGGCATCCGGGACCCCCCACACCCCCAAAGGACCTCAGTCCCCACCCAACCAGGGGGACCCAGGCATCCGGGACCCCCAACAGGACCTCACACCCCACCCAACCAGGGGACCCAGGCATCCGGGGCGGGGACCCAGGCGTCCGGGGCAGGGACCCAGGCATCCGGGTACCCTACAGGACCTCAGTGCCTGCCCAACCAGGGGACCCAGGCGTCCGGGGCAGGGACCCAGGCGTCCGGGTACCCCACAGGACCTCAGTCCCTGCCCAACCAGGGGACCCAGGCATCCGGGGCGGGGACCCAGGCGTCCGGGTACCCCACAGGACCTCAGTCCCTGCCCAACCAGGGGACCCAGGCATCCGGGGTGGGGACCCAGGCGTCCGGGTACCCCACAGGACCTCAGTCCCTGCCCAACCAGGGGACCCAGGCGTCCGGGGCAGGGACCCAGGCGTCCGGGTACCCCACAGGACCTCACCCCCTGCCCAACCAGGGGACCCAGGCGTCCGGGGCAGGGACCCAGGCGTCCGGGTACCCTACAGGACCTCAGTCCCTGCCCAACCAGGGGACCCAGGCGTCCGGGGCAGGGACCCAGGCGTCCGGGTACCCCACAGGACCTCAGTCCCTGCCCAACCAGGGGACCCAGGCGTCCGGGGCGGGGACCCAGGCATCCAGGGCAGACCCCCCCGCCACCCCCCAATGGACCCAGGCATCCGGGGTGGGGACCCAGGCATCCGGGTACCCTACAGGACCTCACCCCCTGCCCAACCAGGGGACCCAGGCGTCCGGGGCGGGGACCCAGGCGTCCGGGTACCCCACAGGACCTCAGTCCCTGCCCAACCAGGGGACCCAGGCATCCGGGGTGGGGACCCAGGCATCCAGGGCAGACCCCCCCGCCACCCCCCAATGGACCCAGGCGTCCGGGGGGTCCCGCAGTCCCGGGGGGCTCACCCTGGTCGCTGACGCGGCGTTTGGGGTTGGCCGAGACGCTGCGCTGCACCTTGTGCGCCGGGGACGGGCCCGAGGCGTTGGGGGGCTCGGCGGTCACCCGCGGCTTCAGGGACAGGCTGTCCTCCAGCTGGGGACACGGGGACATGTGGGACGTGGGGGGACATGGCGGGGAATGGGGGGACGCGGGGGTGTGGGGTGGGAGGGGAAATGGGGGGATGCGCCAAGAAGATGTGGGGACTGAGCCAGGAGGGTTGGGAATGGGAGGTGCTGGCATGGGGGACAGATGGGGACAAGGGATGGGGGACATAGGGGGACAGGGGACAGATGGGGACTGGGGACAGATGGGGACAAGGGATGGGGGACATTGGGGGACAGGGGACAGATGGGGACTGGGGACAGATGGGGACAAGGGACGGGGGACAATGGGGGATAAGGGACAGATGGGGACTGGGGACAGATGGGGACAAGGGATGGGGGACATAGGGGGATAGGGGACAGATGGGGAATGGGGACAGATGGGGACAAGGGATGGGGGACAATGGGGGACAGGGGACAGATGGGGACAAGGGATGGGGGACACTGGGGAACAGGGGACAGATGGGGACAAGGGATGGGGGACATAGGGGGACAGGGGACAGATGGGGACAAGGGATGGGGGACATTGGGGGACAGGGGACAGATGGGGACAAGGGATGGGGGACATAGGGGGATAGGGGACAGATGGGGACTGGGGACAGATGGGGACAAGGGATGGGGGACATAGGGGGACAGGGGACAGATGGGGACTGGGGACAGATGGGGACAAGGGATGGGGGACATAGGGGGACAGGGGACAGATGGGGACTGGGGACAGATGGGGACAAGGGATGGGGACATAGGGGGATAGGGGACAGATGGGGACTGGGGACAGATGGGGACAAGGGATGGGGGACATAGGGGGATAGGGGACAGATGGGGACTGGGGACAGATGGGGACAAGGGATGGGGGACATAGGGGGATAGGGGACCGATGGGGACTGGGGACAGATGGGGACAAGGGATGGGGGACAATGGGGGACAGGGGACAGATGGGGACAAGGGATGGGGGACATAGGGGGATAGGGGACAGATGGGGACTGGGGACAGATGGGGACAACGGATGGGGGACAATGGGGGATAGGGGACAGATGGGGACAAGGGATGGGGGACATAGGGGGATAGGGGACAGATGGGGACAAGGGATGGGGGACATAGGGGGATAGGGGACAGATGGGGACTGGGGACAGATGGGGACAAGGGATGGGGGACATTGGGGGACAGGGGACAGATGGGGACTGGGGACAGATGGGGACAAGGGATGGGGGACATAGGGGGATAGGGGACAGATGGGGACTGGGGACAGATGGGGACAAGGGATGGGGGACATTGGGGGACAGGGGACAGATGGGGACTGGGGACAGATGGGGACAAGGGACGGGGGACAATGGGGGATAAGGGACAGATGGGGACTGGGGACAGATGGGGACAAGGGATGGGGGACATAGGGGGATAGGGGACAGATGGGGACTGGGGACAGATGGGGACAAGGGATGGGGGACATAGGGGGACAGGGGACAGATGGGGACAAGGGATGGGGGACATAGGGGGACAGGGGACAGATGGGGACAAGGGATGGGGGACATAGGGGGATAGGGGACAGATGGGGACAAGGGATGGGGGACATTGGGGGATAGGGGACAGATGGGGACAAGGGATGGGGGACATAGGGGGATAGGGGACAGATGGGGACTGGGGATGGGGGACAATGGGGGATAGGGGACAGCTGGGGACTGGGGACAGATGGGGACAAGGGATGGGGGACATTGGGGGATAGGGGACAGATGGGGACAAGGGATGGGGGACATTGGGGGATAGGGGACAGATGGGGACAAGGGATGGGGGACATAGGGGGACAGGGGACAGATGGGGACAAGGGATGGGGGACATTGGGGGATAGGGGACAGATGGGGACAAGGGATGGGGGACAATGGGGGATAGGGGACAGATGGGGACAAGGGATGGGGGACATAGGGGGACAGGGGACAGATGGGGACAAGGGATGGGGGACATAGGGGGATAGGGGACAGATGGGGACAAGGGATGGGGGACATAGGGGGACAGGGGACAGATGGGGACAAGGGATGGGGGACATAGGGGGATAGGGGACAGATGGGGACAAGGGATGGGGGACAATGGGGGATAGGGGACAGATGGGGACAAGGGATGGGGGACATAGGGGGACAGGGGACAGATGGGGACAAGGGATGGGGGACATAGGGGGATAGGGGACAGATGGGGACAAGGGACGGGGGACAATGGGGGATAAGGGACAGATGGGGACAAGGGATGGGGGACATAGGGGGATAGGGGACAGATGGGGACAAGGGATGGGGGACAATGGGGGATAGGGGACAGATGGGGACAAGGGATGGGGGACAATGGGGGACAGGGGACAGATGGGGACAAGGGATGGGGGACATAGGGGGACAGGGGACAGATGGGGACAAGGGATGGGGGACATAGGGGGATAGGGGACAGATGGGGACTGGGGACAGATGGGGACAAGGGATGGGGGACATTGGGGGACAGGGGACAGATGGGGACTGGGGACAGATGGGGACAAGGGACGGGGGACAATGGGGGATAAGGGACAGATGGGGACTGGGGACAGATGGGGACAAGGGATGGGGGACATAGGGGGACAGGGGACAGATGGGGACAAGGGATGGGGGACATAGGGGGACAGGGGACAGATGGGGACAAGGGATGGGGGACATAGGGGGATAGGGGACAGATGGGGACAAGGGATGGGGGACATAGGGGGATAGGGGACAGATGGGGACAAGGGATGGGGGACATAGGGGGATAGGGGACAGATGGGGACAAGGGATGGGGGACATTGGGGGATAGGGGACAGATGGGGACAAGGGATGGGGGACATAGGGGGATAGGGGACAGATGGGGACAAGGGATGGGGGACATAGGGGGATAGGGGACAGATGGGGACAAGGGATGGGGGACATTGGGGGATAGGGGACAGATGGGGACAAGGGATGGGGGACATAGGGGGATAGGGGACAGATGGGGACAAGGGATGGGGGACATTGGGGGATAGGGGACAGATGGGGACAAGGGATGGGGGACAATGGGGGATAGGGGACAGATGGGGACTGGGGACAGATGGGGACAAGGGATGGGGGACAATGGGGGATAGGGGACAGATGGGGACTGGGGACAGATGGGGACAAGGGATGGGGGACAATGGGGGATAGGGGACAGATGGGGACTGGGGACAGATGGGGACAAGGGATGGGGGACATAGGGGGATAGGGGACATAGGGGGACAGGCAGAGCTGGGGACAGCTGGGGACAGCTAGGGACAAGGAACAGATGGGGACAGGGACAGGACACATATAGGGACAAAGGACAGCTGGGGACAGATGGGGACAGGGCACAAATGGGAACAAGGGACAGATGGGGACAGGGCACATATGGGGACAGATGGGGACGGGGACAAGGGACAGGGCACATATGGAAACAGGGTGTATATGGGCACAGGATGCATACGGTGACAGGGGACAGATGGGGACAGGGCACATACGGGGACAGGGATGGGGCACATATGGGGACAAGGGACAGGGCACATATGGGGACAAGGGACAACTGGGGACAAGGGACAGGGCACATATGGGGACAAGGGACAACTGGGGACAAGGGACAGGGCACATATGGGGACAAGGGACAGTCCCCACCCCCTTTTTTGGGGTCCCACCCTCCATTTAGGGTCCCAATTCAATATGGTGGGGGTGACCCCCATGTAGGGATGACCCACCCCCACTCTGGGGTCCCACCCCCAGTCTTGGGGTCCCACCCCCATTCTGGGGTCCCACCCCCAGTCTCGGGGTCCCACCCCCATTCTGGGACCCACCCCCAGTCTTGGGGTCCCACCCCCATTCTGGGGTCCCACCCCCAGTCTCGGGGTCCCACCCCCATTCTGGGGTCCCACCCCCAGTCTTGGGGTCCCACTCCCCGTCTTGGGTCCCACCCCCATTCTGGGGTCCCACCCTCACTCTTGGGGTCCCACCCCCAGTCTCGGGGTCCCACTCCCCGTCTTGGGTCCCACCCCCAGTCTCGGGGTCCCACCCCCATTCTGGGACCCACCCCCAGTCTTGGGGTCCCACCCCCATTCTGGGGTCCCACCCCCAATCTTGGGGTCCCACCCTCACTCTTGGGGTCCCACCCCCATTCTGGGGTCCCACCCCCCATTCTTGGATCCCAACTTCAACCCTTCAACCCCCAAGTTTGGGTCGAAATTGAAGCTTTTTGGGTCCAAATCGGAGCCGTTTGGGTTCAAATGGAAGATTTTTGGGGTGCCCCCCCCCTTATTTTCGGGGTCCCCCCGCACCTCGGAGCTCTTGTGGTCCAGCAGCAGGTAGGTGGCCATCACCTCGTTGTACTTCTGCCCCACCAGCGACTCCTGGATCTCCTCCCTCGTGTAGCCCATGGACACCATCAGCTCTGCACAGGGACCCAGGCGTCCGGGAGGGGACCCAGGCGTCCGGGGAAGGGCTCAAAGACCCCCCCCAAAATGAAAGGTGGGGGTACAGGGGGGTCCCAACCTGTTCTACGCGGGTCCTTGTAGTCGGGCACGGGCTCCACGTAGGGCTTGAGCTCATCGTCCTCGTGGCCCACGTTCATCCAGCGGTCCTTCATGATTTGCTGGGGACAAAAGGGGGGTGAGGGGGTCCCGGGGCTTTTTTGGGGGTCCCAGAGGTATTTTGGGGGGTCCTGGGGCTGTTTTGGGGGTCTCAGGGCTGCTTGGGGGTCTTGGGGTGTCCAATGTCCCATGGGTGCTTGGGATCATGCAGAAGGTGCCCAGGGGCATTCTGGGGTTCCAGGGCCATTCTGGGGGCCCCAGGGCCATTCTGGGGGTCCCAGGGGCACCCAGGGCCATTCTGGAGGTCTTGGGGTGCTCTGGGGGGTGTCCAAGGTCCCATGGGTGCTCAGGATCATGCAGAAGGTGCCCAGGGCCATTCTGTGGGTACCCATGGGCACCCAGAGCCATTCTGGGGGTCTTGGGGTGTCCAAGGTCCCATGGGTGCTCGGGATCACCCAGAAGGTGCCCAGGGCCACTGTGGGGGTCCCAGGACCATTCTGGGGCTCTTGGGGGTGCCCAAGGTCCCATGGGTGCTCAGGATCATGCAGAAGGTGCCCAGGGCCATTCTGGAGTCCCAGGGCCATTCTGGGGGTCTTGGGGTGTCCAAGGTCCCATGGGTGCTCGGGATCATACAGAAGGTGCCCAGTGCTGTTTGGGGAGTCCCAGGGCCATTCTGGGGGTGCCAGAACCATTCTGGGGGTCTTGGGGTGCTCTGGGGGGTGTCCAAGGTCCCATGGGTGCTCAGGATCATGCAGAAGGTGCCCAGGGCCATTCTGGGGGTCCCAGGGCTGTTCGGGGGTCTTGAGGGTGTCCAGGGTCCCATAGGTACCAGGGCCATTCTGGGGGTCCCAGGACCATTTGGGGGCACCAGGGTCATTGTGGGGGTCCCAGTGCTGATCTGGGGTCCTAGGGCCATTCTGGGGCTCCAGGGGGTGTCCAAGGTCCCATGGGTGCCTGGGATCATGTAGAAGGTGCCCAGGGCCACTGTGGGGTCCCAAGGCCATTCTGGGGGTCCCAGGGCCGTTTGGGGGTCCCAGTGCTATTTTGGGGGTCCCAGTGCCCTTCTGGGGGTCCCAGGGCTGTTTGGGGTTCTTGAGGGTGTCCAAGGTCCCATGGGTGCTCGGGATCATACAGAAGGTGCCCAGTGCTGTTTGGGGAGTCCCAGGGCCATTCTGGGGGTGCCAGAACCATTCTGGGGGTCTTGGGGTGCTCTGGGGGGTGTCCAAGGTCCCATGGGTGCTCAGGATCATGCAGAAGGTGCCCAGGGCCATTCTGGGGGTCCCAGGGCTGTTCGGGGGTCTTGAGGGTGTCCAGGGTCCCATAGGTACCAGGGCCATTCTGGGGGTCCCAGGACCATTTGGGGGCACCAGGGTCATTGTGGGGGTCCCAGTGCTGATCTGGGGTCCCAGAGCCATTCTGGGGCTCTTGGGGGTGTCCAAGGTCCCATGGGTGCTTGGGATCATGTAGAAGGTGCCCAGGGCCACTGTGGGGTCCCAAGGCCATTCTGGGGGTCCCAGGGCCGTTTGGGGGTCCCAGTACTATTTTGGGGGTCCCAGTGCCCTTCTGGGGGTCCCAGGGCTGTTTGGGGTTCTTGAGGGTGTCCAAGGTCCCATGGGTGCTCGGGATCATGCAGAAGGTGCCCAGTGCTGTTTTGGGGTCCCAGGGCCATTCTGGGGGTCCCAGAGCCATTCTGGGGGTCTTGGGGGTGTCCAAGGTCCCATGGGTGCTTGGGATCATGCAGAAGGTGCCCAGTGCTGTTTTGGGGTCCCAGGGCCATTCTGGGGGTCCCAGGACCATTCTGGGGGTCTTGGGGTGCTCCTGGGGCTGTCCAAGGTCCCATGGGTGCTCGGGATCATGCAGAAGGTGCCCAGGGCCATTCTGGGGGTCCCAGGGCCATTCTGGAGTTCCCAGCCCTATTCTGGGGGTCCCAGGGGCACCCAGGGCCATTCTGGGGGTCTTGGGGTGTCCAAGGTCCCATGGGCGCTTGGGATCCTACAAAAGGTGCCCAGTGCTGGTTTGGGGTCCCAAGGCCATTCTGGGGGTCCCAGGGACGTTTGGGGGTCCCAGTACCATTGTTGGGGTCCCAGGGCCCTTCTGGGGGTCCCAGGGCTGTTTGGGGCTCTTGGGGGTATCCAAGGTCCCATGGGTGCTTGGGATCATGCAGAGGGTGCCCAGGGCCATTCTGGGGGTCTTGGGGTGCTCTTGGGGGTATCCAAGGTCCCATGGGTGCTTGGGATCATGCAGAAGGTGCCCAGGGCCACTGTGGGGTCCCAAGGCCATTCTGGGGGTCCCAGGGCCATTTGGGGGTCCCAGGGCTGTTTGGGGCTCTTGGAGGTGTCCAAGGTCCCATGGGTGCTCGGGATCACGCAGAAGGTGCCCAGGGCCACTGTGGGGTCCCAAGGCCATTCTGGGGGTCCCAGGGCCGTTTGGGGGTCCCAGTGCTATTTTGGGGGTCCCAGTACCATTGTTGGGGTCCCAGGGCTGTTTGGGGCTCTTGGGGGTATCCAAGCTCCTATGGGTGCTCAGGATCATGCAGAAGGTGCCCAGTGCTGTTTTGGGGTCCCAGGGCCATTCTGGGGGTCCCAGAGCCATTCTGGGGGTCTTGGGGGTGTCCAAGGTCCCATGGGTGCTCGGGATCATGCAGAAGGTGCCCAGGGCCATTCTGGGGGTCCCAGGGCCATTCTGGAGTTCCCAGCCCTATTCTGGGGGTCCCAGGGGCACCCAGGGCCATTCTGGGGGTCTTGGGGTGTCCAAGGTCCCATGGGCGCTTGGGATCCTACAAAAGGTGCCCAGTGCTGGTTTGGGGTCCCAAGGCCATTCTGGGGGTCCCAGGGCTGTTTGGGGCTCTTGGGGGTATCCAAGGTCCCATGGGTGCTCGGGATCATGCAGAGGGTGCCCAGGGCCATTCTGGGGGTCTTGGGGTGCTCTTGGGGGTGTCCAAGGTCCCATGGGTGCTCCAGGATCATGCAGAAGGTGCCCAGGGCCACTGTGGGGTCCCAAGGCCATTCTGGGGGTCCCAGGGCCGTTTGGGGGTCCCAGTGCTATTTTGGGGGTCCCAGTGCCCTTCTGGGGGTCCCAGGGCTGTTTGGGGGTCCCAGTGCTATTTTGGGGGTCCCAGTACCATTGTTGGGGTCCCAGGGCTGTTTGGGGCTCTTGGGGGTATCCAAGGTCCCATGGGCGCTCAGGATCACGCAGAAGGTGCCCAGCGCTGTTTGGGGATCCCAGGGCCATTCTGGGGGTCTTGGGGGTGTCCAAGCTCCCATGGGTGCTCAGGATCATGTAGACGGTGCCCAGGGCCATTCTGGGGGTCCCAGGGCTGTTTGGGGCTCTTGGGGGTGTCCAAGGTCCCATGGGTGCTCGGGATCACGCAGAAGGTGCCCAGGGCCACTGTGGGGTCCCAAGGCCATTCTGGGGGTCCCAGGGCCGTTTGAGGGTCCCACTGCTATTTTGGGGGTCCCAGTGCCCTTCTGGGGGTCCCAGGGCTGTTTGGGGGTCCCAGTGCTATTTTGGGGGTCCCAGTACCATTGTTGGGGTCCCAGGGCTGTTTGGGGCTCTTGGGGGTATCCAAGCTCCCATGGGCGCTCAGGATCACGCAGAAGGCGCCCAGCGCTGTTTGGGGATCCCAGGGCCATTCTGGGGATCCCAGCCTTATTTTGGTGCTCCCCATCCCCATTTTGGGGGTGTCCCCAGCCCCCCTCTCACCTCCAGCGTCCCCCTCTTGGTGGGGTTGAGGATGAGGAACTTCTTGAGCAGGTTCTCACAGTCGGTGGACATGTAGAAAGGGATGCGGTACTTCCCCCGCAACACCCGCTCGCGCAGCTCCTACAGCCGCCAACACCCGTCAGTCAACCCCACATCCACGACACCCCCAAAACGACACCGGGAACCCCCCAAAAACCAGCGTTCACCTTCAGGTTCTGCCCGTCGAAGGGTAAGGAGCCGCTGACCAGGGTGTAGAGGATGACCCCCAAGCTCCAGACGTCCACCTCGGGGCCGTCGTATTTCTTGCCCTGGAAGAGTTCGGGGGCGGCGTACGGGGGGGACCCACAAAACGTGTCCAGTTTGTTGCCGAAGGTGAATTCGTTGCTGAAGCCGAAATCGGCGATTTTGATGTTCATGTCGGCGTCGAGGAGGAGGTTCTCGGCCTGAGGGGGGCACGGAGAGGGTTATGGGGGGGGTTTGGGGGGGATATGGGGGGATTTGGGGGGGATATGGGGGGTTTGGGGGTGCCAGAAGGGGTCTGGGGGTGTTTGGAGGTCTGGGGATGTTTGGGGATTGCAGCGGGTCTGGGGCTGTTTGGGGGTCCCAGGAGGGTCTGGGGGCTGTTTGGGGGTCATGGAGGGGGTTTGGGGGGGTCTGGAGGTCATGGGGGGGGTCTGGGGCTGTTTGGGGGGATATGGGGGGGTTTGGGGGTGCCAGAAGGGGTCTGGGGGTGTTTGGAGGTCTGGGGATGTTTGGGGATTGCAGCAGGTCTGGGGCTGTTTGGGGGTCCCAGGAGGGTCTGGGGGTTGTTTGGGGGTCATGGAGGGGGTTTAGGGGGGTCTGGAGGTCATGGGGAGGGGTCTGTGGGGGTTTGGGGGGGATATGGGGGGTTTGGGGGTGCCAGAAGGGGTCTGGGGGTGTTTGGAGGTCTAAGGATGTTTGGGGATGGCAGCGGGTCTGGGGCTGTTTGGGGGTCCCAGGAGGGTCTGGGGGTTGTTTGGGGGTCATGGGGGGGTTTGGGAGGCTGTTTGGGGGCCATGGTGGGGGGGCTGGGGGGCTCAGGGGGGATTTGGGGGGGGTTTGGGGCAGATATGGGGGGTTTGGGGGTGCCAGAAGGGGTCTGGGGGTGTTTGGAGGTCTGGGGATGTTTGGGGATGGCAGCGGGTCTGGGGCTGTTTGGGGGTCCCAGGAGGGTCTGGGGGCTGTTTGGGGGTCATGGGGGGGTTTGGGGGGGTCTGGAGGTCATGGGGAGGGGTCTGGGGGGGTTTGGGGGGGATATGGGGGGGTTTGGGGGTGCCAGAAGGGGTCTGGGGGTGTTTGGAGGTCTGGGGATGTTTGGGGATTGCAGCAGGTCTGGGGCTGTTTGGGGGTCCCAGGAGGGTCTGGGGGCTGTTTGGGGGTCATGGGGAGGTTTGGGGGGCTCTGGGGGCTGTTTGGGGGTCATGGGGGGGTTTGGGGGGCTCGGGGGGGTCTGGGGGCTGTTTTGGGGGTCATGGGGGGGGTTTGGGGGCTGTTTGGGGGTCTCAGGAGGTCTGGGGGTCCCAGGGGGTCTGGGGCTGTTTGGGGGTCCCAGGAGGGTCTGGGGATCTCAAGGGGGTCTCAGGGACGTCTGGGGGTCTCAGGGGGGTCTGGGGGCTGTTTGGGGGTCATGGGGAGGGGTCTGGGGGGGTTTGGGGGGGATATGGGGGGGTTTGGGGGTGCCAGAAGGGGTCTGGGGGTGTTTGGAGGTCTGGGGATGTTTGGGGATGGCAGCGGGTCTGGGGCTGTTTGGGGGTCCCAGGAGGGTCTGGGGGCTGTTTGGGGATCATGGGGGGGTTTGGGGGGCTCTGGGGGCTGTTTGGGGGTCATGGGGGGGTTTGGGGGGCTCGGGGGGGTCTGGGGGCTGTTTTGTGGGTCATGGGGGGGGTTTGGGGGCTGTTTGGGGGTCTCAGGAGGTCTGGGGGTCCCAGGGGGTCTGGGGCTGTTTGGGGGTCCCAGGAGGGTCTGGGGATCTCAAGGGGGTCTCAGGGAGGTCTGGGGGTCTCAGGGGGGTCTGGGGGCTGTTTGGGGGTCATGGGGAGGGGTCTGGGGGGGTTTGGGGGGGATATGGGGGGGTTTGGGGGTGCCAGAAGGGGTCTGGGGGTGTTTGGAGGTCTGGGGATGTTTGGGGATTGCAGCGGGTCTGGGGCTGTTTGGGGGTCCCAGGAGGGTCTGGGGGTTGTTTGGGGGTCATGGAGGGGGTTTGGGGGGGTCTGGAGGTCATGGGGGGGGGCTGGGGGCTGTTTTGGGGGTCATGGGGGGGGGTTTGGGGGCTGTTTGGGGGTCTCAGGAGGTCTGGGGGTCCCAGGAGGGTCTGGGGCTGTTTGGGGGTCCCCGGGTGCCGTTTGGGGGTCCCTGGGGGGTCTGGGTGCTGTTTGGGGGTCCCAGTGCTGTTTAGGGCTCCCCGGGTGCCATCTGGGGGTCCCCGGGTGCTGTTTGGGGGTCCTTGGGTGGTCTGGGTGCCGTTTGGGGGTCCCAGTGGTGTTTGGGGGTCCCCAGGTGCCGTTTGGGGGTCCCCGGGTGCCGTTTGGGGGTCCCAGTGCTGTTTGGGGGTCCCCAGGTGCCGTTTGGGGGTCCCTGGGGGGTCTGGGTGCTGTTTGGGGGTCCCAGTGCTGTTTAGGGGTCCCCGGGTGCCGTTTGGGGGTCCTCGGGTGGTCTGGGTGCCGTTTGGGGGTCCCCGGGTGCCGTTTTGGGCTCCCAGTGCTGTTTGGGGGTCCCCAGGTGCCGTTTGGGGGTCCCTGGGGGGTCTGGGTGCTGTTTGGGGGTCCCAGTGCTGTTTGGGGGTCCCCGGGTGCTGTTTGGGGGTCCCAGTGCTGTTTAGGGGTCCCCAGGTGCCATTTGGGGGTCCCCGGGTGCTGTTTGGGGGTCCCAGTGCTGTTTGGGGGTCCCCAGGTGCTGTTTGGGGGTCCCCGGGTGCCGTTTGGGGGTCCCAGTGCTGTTTGGGGGTCCCCAGGTGCCGTTTGGGGGTCCCTGGGGGGTCTGGGTGCTGTTTGGGGGTCCCAGTGCTGTTTAGGGGTCCCCGGGTGCCGTTTGGGGGTCCCAGTGCTGTTTGGGGGTCCCCAGGTGCCGTTTGGGGGTCCCTGGGGGGTCTGGGTGCTGTTTGGGGGTCCCAGTGCTGTTTAGGGGTCCCCGGGTGCCGTCTGGGGGTCCCCGGGTGCTGTTTGGGGGTCCTTGGGTGGTCTGGGTGCCGTTTGGGGGTCCCCGGGTGCCGTTTGGGGGTCCCAGTGCTGTTTGGGGGTCCCCAGGTGCCGTTTGGGGGTCCCTGGGGGGTCTGGGTGCCGTTTGGGGGTCCCAGTGCTGTTTGGGGGTCCCCAGGTGCCATTTGGGGGTCCCCGGGGGGGTCTCCTCACCTTGAGGTCCCTGTGCACGATGAACTTCTGGTGGCAATACTGCACGGCCGACACTATCTGCAGGACATGGGGGGGTCAGGGGGGGCTCCCCAAATTTGGGGGGCCAGGGGGGGACCCCAAAACCCCCCACCCCGGATCGCACCCCACCTGGCGGAATTTGGCTCGAGCTTCTTTCTCCTTCATGCGCCCGTGGGCCACCAGGTAATCGAAGACTTCACCTGTTGGGGACACAAAATGTGGGTGACACCCCCCCCTTGGCACCCCCAGACAGGGTGGGGGGGTCTGGAGGCCTTAGGGGCACCCACACAATGAGGGTGGGGGGGTTTGGGGGTTCAGGGGGACCCACAGCCAGTGGAGGGGGGTTTGGGGGAACCCACAACCAGTGTGGGGGGTTTGGGGGCACCCATAATCAGTGTGGGGGGGTTTGGGGGTTCGGGGGCACCCATAATCAGTGTGGGGGGGCTGGGGGCACCCACAATCAGTGTGGGGGGGTTTGGGGGTTCAGGGGCACCCACAACCAGTGTGGGGGGGTTTGGGGGTTCGGGGGCACCCACAGCCAGGGTGGGGGGGTTGGGGGTTCAGGGGCACCCACAGCCAGTGTGGGGGGGTTTGGGGGTTCGGGGGCACCCACAAGCAGGGTGGGGGGGTTTGGGGGTTCAGGGGCACCCACAACCAGTGTGGGGGGGTTTGGGGGTTCGGGGGCACCCACAACCAGTGTGGGGGGGTTTGGGGGTTCGGGGGCACCCACAACCAGTGGGGGGGGGGTTCGGGGGCACCAACAAGCAGGGTGGGGGGGTTTGGGGGTTCAGGGGCACCCACAACCAGTGTGGGGGGGTTTGGGGGTTCGGGGGCACCCACAGCCAGTGTGGGGGGGTTTGGGGGTTCGGGGGCACCCACACCCAGGGTGGGGGGGTTTGGGGGTTCAGGGGCACCCACAGCCAGTGTGGGGGGGTTTGGGGGTTCGGGGGCACCCACACCCAGGGTGGGGGGGTTTGGGGGTTCAGGGGCACCCACAGCCAGTGTGGGGGGGGGGTTTGGGGGTTCGGGGGCACCCACAACCAGTGGGGGGGGGTTTGGGGGATCAGGGGCACCCACAGCCAGTGGGGGGGGTTTGGGGGTTCAGGGGCACCCACAGCCAGTGTGGGGGGGTTTGGGGGTTCAGGGGCACCCACAACCAGTGTGGGGGGTTTGGGGGTTCAGGGGCACCCACACCCAGTGTGGGGGGGTTTGGGGGTTCGGGGGCACCCACAGCCAGTGTGGGGGGGTTTGGGGGTTCAGGGGCACCCACACCCAGTGTGGGGGGGTTTGGGGGTTCGGGGGCACCCACAACCAGTGGGGGGGGGTTTGGGGGATCAGGGGCACCCACAGCCAGTGGGGGGGGTTTGGGGGTTCAGGGGCACCCACAGCCAGTGTGGGGGGGTTTGGGGGTTCAGGGGCACCCATAATCAGTGTGGGGGGGTTTGGGGGCACCCATAATCAGTGTGGGGGGGTTTGGGGGTTCGGGGGCACCCACAACCAGTGTGGGGGGGTTTGGGGGTTCGGGGGCACCCACAACCAGTGTGGGGGGGTTTGGGGGTTCGGGGGCACCCACAGCCAGTGTGTGGGGGTTTGGGGGTTCGGGGGCACCCACAACCAGTGTGGGGGGGTTTGGGGGTTCGGGGGCACCCACAACCAGTGGGGGGGGGGTTCGGGGGCACCCACAAGCAGGGTGGGGGGGTTTGGGGGTTCAGGGGCACCCACAACCAGTGTGGGGGGGTTTGGGGGTTCGGGGGCACCCACAGCCAGGGTGGGGGGGTTTGGGGGTTCGGGGGCACCCACACCCAGGGTGGGGGGGTTTGGGGGTTCAGGGGCACCCACAGCCAGTGTGGGGGGGTTTGGGGGTTCGGGGGCACCCACACCCAGGGTGGGGGGGTTTGGGGGTTCAGGGGCACCCACAGCCAGTGTGGGGGGGTTTGGGGGTTCGGGGGCACCCACACC
Organism: Patagioenas fasciata; assembly: GCF_037038585.1. Taxonomy (NCBI): domain Eukaryota; kingdom Metazoa; phylum Chordata; class Aves; order Columbiformes; family Columbidae; genus Patagioenas; species Patagioenas fasciata. The sequence continues at coordinate 312,725 of NC_092558.1, forward strand.
CAGGGTGGGGGGGTTTGGGGGTTCAGGGGCACCCACAGCCAGTGTGGGGGGGGGGTTTGGGGGTTCGGGGGCACCCACAACCAGTGGGGGGGGGTTTGGGGGTTCAGGGGCACCCACAGCCAGTGTGGGGGGGTTTGGGGGTTCAGGGGCACCCACAACCAGTGTGGGGGGTTTGGGGGTTCAGGGGCACCCACACCCAGGGTGGGGGGGTTTGGGGGTTCAGGGGCACCCACAGCCAGTGGGGGGGGTTTGGGGGTTCAGGGGCACCCACAGCCAGTGTGGGGGGGTTTGGGGGTTCAGGGGCACCCACAATCAGTGTGGGGGGGTTTGGGGGTTCGGGGGCACCCACAACCAGTGGGGGGGGTTTGGGGGTTCAGGGGCACCCACACCCGGGGGGGGGGGTTTGGGGGTTCAGGGGCACCCACAATCAGTGTGGGGGGGTTTGGGGGTTCGGGGGCACCCACAGCCAGTGTGGGGGGTTTTGGGGTTCAGGGGCACCCACACCCGGGGGGGGGTTTGGGGGTTCAGGGGCACCCACAGCCAGTGTGGGGGGGTTTGGGGGTTCAGGGGCACCCACACCCAGGGGGGGGGGTTTGGGGGTTCAGGGGCACCCACACCCAGGGGGGGGGGTTTGGGGGTTCAGGGGCACCCACACCCAGGGGGGGGGGTTTGGGGGTTCAGGGGCACCCACAGCCAGTGTGGGCGGGTTTGGGGGATCAGGGGCACCCACAGCCAGGGTGGGGGGGTTTGGGGGATCAGGGGCACCCACAACCAATATGGGGGGGTTTGGGGGTTCGGGGGCACCCACAACCAGTGTGGGGGGGTTTGGGGGTTCAGGGGCACCCACAGCCAGGGTGGGGGGGTTTGGGGGTTCGGGGGCACCCACAACCAGTGTGGGGGGGTTTGGGGGATCAGGGGCACCCACAACCAATATGGGGGGGTTTGGGGGTTCGGGGGCACCCACAGCCAGTGTGGGGGGGTTTGGGGGTTCGGGGGCACCCACAACCAGGGTGGGGGGGTTTGGGGGTTCGGGGGCACCCACAGCCAGGGTGGGGGGTTTGGGGGTTCGGGGGCACCCACAAGCAGGGTGGGGGGGTTTGGGGGTTCAGGGGCACCCACAACCAGGGTGGGGGGGTTTGGGGGTTCGGGGGCACCCACAACCAGTGTGGGGGGGTTTAGGGGTTCGGGGGCACCCACAGCCAGTGTGGGGGGGTTTGGGGGTTCAGGGGCACCCACAGCCAGTGTGGGGGGGTTTGGGGGTTCAGGGGCACCCACAGCCAGTGTGGGGGGGTTTGGGGGTTCAGGGGCACCCACAGCCAGGGTGGGGGGGTTTGGGGGTTCAGGGGCACCCACAGCCAGTGTGGGGGGGTTTGGGGGTTCAGGGGCACCCACAACCAGTGTGGGGGGGTTTGGGGGTTCGGGGGCACCCACAGCCAGGGTGGGGGGGTTTGGGGGTTCAGGGGCACCCACAGCCAGTGTGGGGGGGTTTGGGGGTTCAGGGGCACCCACAACCAGTGTGGGGGTGTTTGGGGTTTCAGGGCCACCCACAACCAGTGTGGGGGGGTTTGGGGGTTCAGGGGCACCCACAGCCAGGGTGGGGGGGTTTGGGGGTTCAGGGGCACCCACAGCCAGTGTGGGGGGGTTTGGGGGTTCAGGGGCACCCACAACCAGTGTGGGGGGGTTTGGGGGTTCGGGGGCACCCACAGCCAGGGTGGGGGGGTTTGGGGGTTCAGGGGCACCCACAGCCAGTGTGGGGGGGTTTGGGGGTTCAGGGGCACCCACAACCAGTGTGGGGGTGTTTGGGGTTTCAGGGCCACCCACAACCAGTGTGGGGGGGTTTGGGGGTTCAGGGGCACCCACAGCCAGGGTGGGGGGGTTTGGGGGTTCAGGGGCACCCACAGCCAGTGTGGGGGGGTTTGGGGGTTCAGGGGCACCCACAGCCAGTGTGGGGGGGTTTGGGGGTTCAGGGGCACCCACAACCAGTGTGGGGGTGTTTGGGGTTTCAGGGCCACCCACAACCAGTGTGGGGGGGTTTGGGGGTTCAGGGGCACCCACAGCCAGGGTGGGGGGGTTTGGGGGTTCAGGGCCACCCACAACCAGTGTGGGGGGGTTTGGGGGTTCAGGGGCACCCACAGCCAGGGTGGGGGGGTTTGGGGGTTCGGGGGCACCCACAATCAGTGTGGGGGGGTTTGGGGGTTCGGGGGCACCCACAACCAGTGGGGGGGGTTTGGGGGTTCAGGGGCACCCACACCCAGGGGGGGGGGGTTTGGGGGTTCAGGGGCACCCACAATCAGTGTGGGGGGGTTTGGGGGTTCGGGGGCACCCACAGCCAGTGTGGGGGGGTTTGGGGGTTCGGGGGCACCCACAACCAGTGTGGGGGGGTTTGGGGGTTCGGGGGCACCCACAACCAGGGTGGGGGGGTTTGGGGGTTCAGGGGCACCCACAACCAGTGTGGGGGGGTTTGGGGGTTCGGGGGCACCCACAGCCAGTGTGGGGGGGTTTGGGGGTTCAGGGGCACCCACAGCCAGTGTGGGGGGGTTTGGGGGTTCAGGGGCACCCACACCCAGGGTGGGGGGGTTTGGGGGTTCAGGGGCACCCAAAACCAATATGGGGGGGCTTGGGGGTTCAGGGGCACCCACACCCGGGGGGGGGGGTTTGGGGGTTCGGGGGCACCCACAGCCAGTGTGGGGGGGGTTTGGGGGTTCGGGGGCACCCACAACCAGGGTGGGGGGGTTTGGGGGTTCGGGGGCACCCACAACCAGTGTGGGGGGGTTTAGGGGTTTGGGGGCACCCACAGCCAGTGTGGGGGGGTTTGGGGGTTCGGGGGCACCCACAACCAGTGTGGGGGGGTTTGGGGGTTCGGGGGCACCCACAGCCAGTGTGGGGGGGGTTTGGGGGCACCCACAATCAGTGTGGGGGGGGTTGGGGGTTCGGGGGCACCCACAGCCAGTGTGGGGGGGTTTGGGGGTTCGGGGGCACCCACAGCCAGTGTGGGGGGGTTTGGGGGTTCGGGGGCACCCCCAATCCGACCTGGCCAGGCTATAGGAATGGGGTTCTCGCCCAGGCTCGGTCCCTTGTGCGGATCTATTGGGGATCATGGGTGGATTTCCCTCTCGTGCTTCCACATTTGCACGCGCATTCACACCTCCCATGTCCATTTGCACGCGCATTTATACCTCCTGTGCGCATTTGCACGCGTATTTATATGTCCTATGCCCATTTGCATGCACATTCACACCTCCCATGCCCATTTGCACGCGCATTCACATCTCCTATGCCCATTTGCACGCGCATTCACACCTCCCATGCCCATTTGCATGCGCATTTACACCTCCCATGCCCATTTGCACGCGTATTTATGCCTCATGTGCACATTTGCACACATATTTACACCTCCCATGCCCATTTGCACGCGCATTCACACCTCCTATGCCCATTTGCACGCGCATTTACGCCTCCCGCGCCCATTTGCACGCATATTTACACCTCCCATGTCCATTTGCACGCACATTTATGCCTCCTGTGCCCATTTGCACGCGCATTCACGCCTCCCATGCCCATTTGCACGCGTATTCACGCCTCCCATGCCCATTTGCACGCGCATTTACGCCTCCCATGCCCATTTGCACGCGCATTTACACCTCCCATGCCCATTTGCACGCGCATTTACGCCTCCCGTGCCCATTTGCACGCGCATTCATGCTTCCCGTGCCCATTTGCACGCACATTTACACCTCCCATGCCCATTTGCATGCGCATTCACACCTCCCATGCCCATTTGCACGCGTATTCACGCTTCCCTTGCACACTTGCATGCACATTTACACCTCCCATGTCCATTTGCACGCACATTCATGCTTCCCTTGCCCATTTGCACGCACATTTACACCTCCCATGCCCATTTGCACGCGCATTTACGCCTCCCGTGCCCATTTGCACGCACATTTACGCCTCCTGTGCCCATTTGCATGCGCATTCACGCCTCCCATGCCCATTTGCACGCGTATTCACGCTTCCCTTGCACACTTGCATGCGCATTTACACCTCCCATGTCCATTTGCACGCACATTTACACCTCCCATGCACATTTGCATGCGCATTTATGCCTCCCATGCACATTTGCACGCATATTTATGCCTCCTGTGCCCATTTGCACGCGCATTTACGCCTCCCATGTCCATTTGCACGCGTATTCACGCTTCCCTTGCACACACATTTACACCTCCCATGTCCATTTGCACGCGCATTTACACCTCCCATGCCCATTTGCACGCGCATTCACGCTTCCCTTGCACACTTTCACGCCCATTTACACCTCCCATGCCCATTTGCACGCGCACTCTCCATGGTTAACAAGCCCCATCTGCACTCCAGGAAAGTGGTGTTAACGGCGCTTAATTCTTAATAATCGTTAATTAATCCACCCAAATTGCACCAGGTGTTGTTGTGGCTATCTCAGCGGTGTTAATTAGTTAATTAACGGGGTGTTAATTAATTAAACGAGCCCCCGAGGGGGGATAACTCACCCCCGCTGGCGTATTCCATGACCAGGTAGAGCGTCTTCTCGGTCTCGATCACCTCAAACAGCTTCACTGCGAATGGGGGTGCAAGGAGCTGGGAATGGGGGGGACACGGGGTGGGGGGACCCCCCCCTAGGGTGGGGGGGACCCCAATGATCCCCCCCCTTGGGTGGGGATGGGGGGCGCGGGGGTCCCAGGGGATAAATGGGGGGTTTGGGTGCTCACCGATGTTGGGGTGGTTCAGGACCTTCATGATTCGAACCTCGCGGAAGAGCTGGGGGGAGATTTGGGGTGACAAGCATGGGGGAGGTGGCCCCAAAAGTGTCACCACCCCCCCCCATGGGGACACCCAAGGGATTTCCTCACCTTCTGCAGGCTGGAGGAGTTGAGCTGGGTCTTGTCGATGATCTTCACGGCGACCTGGGAGGGGACAACGGGCAGGGAATGTCCCCAAGTGTCCCCAAGTGGAGGGGAAACCCAGGGGAACCAGCGCACAGAGCTGTCCCCAAATTGCGGTGACACCAATAGGACCAGGAGGCCAGAACTGTCCCCAAAATGCGGTGACACCCATGGGACAAAGAGCCCAGAACTGTCCCCAAATTGCGGTGACACCCATGGGACAAAGAGCCCAGAGCTGTCCCCAAATGGCGGTGACACCAAGAGAACCAGGAGGCCAGAACTCTCCCCAAATTGCGGTGACACCAAGGGGACAAAGAGCCCAGAACTGTCCCCAAACTGTGGTGACACCCATGGGACAAAGAGCCCAGAGCTGTCCCCAAATTGCGGTGACACCAAGGGGACAAAGAGCCCAGAGCTGTCCCCAAATGGCGGTGACACCAATAGAACCAAGAGCCCAGAACTGTCCCAAATTGTGGTGACACCAAGGGGACAAAGAGCCCAGAGCTGTCCCAAATTGCGGTGACACCAATGGGACAAAGAGCCCAGAGCTGTCCCCAAATTGTGGTGACACCAACAGGACACAGAGCACAGAACTGTCCCCAAATTGCGGTGACACCCATGGGACAAAGAGCCCAGAGCTGTCCCCAAACTGCGGTGACATCCACGGGACAAAGAGCCCAGAACTGTCCCCAAATTGCGGTGACACCAATAGAACCAAGAGCCCAGAACTGTCCCCAAAATGCGGTGACACCAATGGGACACAGAGCACAGAGCTGTCCCCAAACTGCGGTGACACCCATGGGACAAAGAGCCCAGAGCTGTCCCCAAATTGCGCTGACACCAATGGAACCAAGAGCCCAGAACTGTCCCCAAATTGCGGTGACACCCATGGGACAAAGAGCCCAGAGCTGTCCCCAAACTGCGGTGACATCCACGGGACAAAGAGCCCAGAACTGTCCCCAAATTGCGGTGACACCAATAGAACCAAGAGCCCAGAACTGTCCCCAAAATGCGGTGACACCAATGGGACACAGAGCACAGAGCTGTCCCCAAACTGCGGTGACACCCATGGGACAAAGAGCCCAGAGCTGTCCCCAAATTGCGCTGACACCAATGGAACCAAGAGCCCAGAACTGTCCCCAAATTGCGGTGACACCAATAGAACCAAGAGCCCAGAACTGTCCCCAAAATGCGGTGACACCAATGGGACACAGAGCACAGAGCTGTCCCCAAATTGCGGTGACACCCATGGGACAAAGAGCCCAGAGCTGTCCCCAAACTGCGGTGACACCCATGGGACAAAGAGCCCAGAACTGTCCCCAAATTGCGGTGACACCCATGGGACAAAGAGCCCAGAGCTGTCCCCAAATTGCGGTGACACCCATGGGACAAAGAGCCCAGAGCTGTCCCCAAACTGCGGTGACACCCATGGGACAAAGAGCCCAGAACTGTCCCCAAATTGCGGTGACACCCATGGGACAAAGAGCACAGAGCTGTCCCCAAATTGTGGTGACACCCATGGGACACAGAGCCCAGAGCTGTCCCCAAATTGTGGTGACACCCATGGGACAAAGAGCCCAGAGCTGTCCCCAAATTGCGGTGACACCAAGGGGACAAAGAGCCCAGAGCTGTCCCCAAATTGCGGTGACACCAATAGAACCAAGAGCCCAGAACTGTCCCCAAATTGCGGTGACACCAAGGGGACAAAGAGCCCAGAGCTGTCCCCAAATTGCGCTGACACCAATGGAACCAAGAGCCCAGAACTGTCCCCAAATTGCGGTGACACCAATAGAACCAAGAGCCCAGAACTGTCCCCAAATTGCGGTGACACCAAGGGGACAAAGAGCCCAGAACTGTCCCCAAATTGCAGTGACACCAAGGGGACAAAGAGCCCAGAACTGTCCCCAGGTTGCGGTGACACCAAGGGGACAAAGAGCCCAGAGCTGTCCCCAAATTGTGGTGACACCCATGGGACAAAGAGCACAGAGCTGTCCCCAAATTGCGGTGACACCAAGGGGACAAAGAGCCCAGAACTGTCCCCAAATTGCGGTGACACCAAGGGGACAAAGAGCCCAGAACTGTCCCCAAATTGCGGTGACACCAATGGGACACAGAGCACAGAGCTGTCCCCAAATTGCGGTGACATCCACGGGACAAAGAGCCCAGAGCTGTCCCCAAATGGCGGTGACACCAAGGGGACAAAGAGCCCAGAGCTGTCCCCAAATTGCGGTGACACCAAGGGGACAAAGAGCCCAGAGCTGTCCCCAAATTGCGGTGACACCAAGGGGACAAAGAGCCCAGAGCTGTCCCCAAATTGCGGTGACACCAAGGGGACAAAGAGCACAGAACTGTCCCCAAACTGCGGTGACACCAAGGGGACAAAGAGCCCAGAACTGTCCCCAAATGGCGGTGACACCAAGGGGACAAAGAGCCCAGAACTGTCCCCAAATGGCGGTGACACCAAGAGAACCAGGAGCCCAGAACTGTCCCCAAACTGCGGTGACACCCATGGGACACAGAGCACAGAGCTGTCCCCAAATTGCGGTGACACCCATGGGACAAAGAGCCCAGAGCTGTCCCCAAATTGCGCTGACACCAATAGAACCAAGAGCCCAGAACTGTCCCCAAATTGCGGTGACACCAAGGGGACAAAGAGCCCAGAACTGTCCCCAAATTGTGGTGACACCAATGGGACACAGAGCCCAGAGCTGTCCCCAAATTGCGGTGACACCAATGGGACACAGAGCCCAGAGCTGTCCCCAAATTGCGGTGACACCAATAGAACCAAGAGCCCAGAGCTGTCCCCAAATTGCGGTGACACCAATAGAACCAAGAGCCCAGAACTGTCCCCAAACTGCGGTGACACCCATGGGACAAAGAGCCCAGAGCTGTCCCCAAATTGCGGTGACACCAAGGGGACAAAGAGCCCAGAGCTGTCCCCAAATTGCGGTGACACCAATAGAACCAAGAGCCCAGAGCTGTCCCCAAACTGCGGTGACACCAAGGGGACAAAGAGCTCAGAGCTGTCCCCAAATTGCGGTGACACCCATGGGACAAAGAGCCCAGAGCTGTCCCCAAATTGTGGTGACACCCATGGGACAAAGAACCCAGAGCTGTCCCCAAATTGTGGTGACACCCATGGGACAAAGAACCCAGAGCTGTCCCCAAATGGCGGTGACACCAAGAGAACCAGGAGGCCAAAACTGTCCCCAAATTGCGGTGACACCAAGGGGACAAAGAGCCCAGAGCTGTCCCCAAATTGCGGTGACATCCACGGGACAAAGAGCCCAGAACTGTCCCCAAATGGCGGTGACACCCATGGGACAAAGAGCCCAGAGCTGTCCCCAAATTGTGGTGACACCCATGGGACAAAGAACCCAGAGCTGTCCCCAAATGGCGGTGACACCAAGAGAACCAGGAGGCCAAAACTGTCCCCAAATTGCGGTGACACCAAGGGGACAAAGAGCCCAGAGCTGTCCCCAAATTGCGGTGACACCAACAGAACCAAGAGCCCAGAACTGTCCCCAAATTGTGGTGACACCAATAGGACCAGGAGCCCAGAACTGTCCCAAATTGCGGTGACACCAATGGGACAAAGAGCCCAGAGCTGTCCCCAAATTGTGGTGACACCAACAGGACACAGAGCACAGAACTGTCCCCAAATTGCGGTGACACCAATGGCACAAGGAGCCCAGAACTGTCCCCAAATGGCGGTGACACCCATGGGACAAAGAGCCCAGCGCTGTCCCCAGGTTGCGGTGCCACCCATGGGACAAAGAGCCCCGCGCTGTCCCCAAGCCGTGGTGCCACCCACAGGACCAGGATCCCCTGAGCTGTCCCCAGGTTGTGGTGACACCCACAGGACCAGGAGCCCAGAGCTGTCCCCAGGTTGTGGTGACACCAAGCGCACCAGGAACCCAGCGCTGTCCCCAGGTTGTGGTGACACCAAGAGCACCAGGAACCCAGAGCTGTCCCCAGGTTGTGGTGACACCAAGAGCACCAGGAACCCAGAGCTGTCCCCAGGTTGCGGTGACACCCACGGGACAAAGAGCCCAGCGCTGTCCCCAGGTTCCGGTGCCACCGACAGGACCAGGATCCCCCGAGCTGTCCCCAGGTTGTGGTGACACCCATGGGACAAAGAGCCCAGCGCTGTCCCCAGGTTTTGGTGACACCAAGAGCACCAGGAACCCAGGGCTGTCCCCAGGTTGCGGTGACACCCACAGGACCAGGAACCCAGAACCATCCCCAGGTTGTGGTGACACCAAGCGCACCAGGACCCCCCTGCTGTCCCCAGGTTGTGGTGACACCCATGGGACAAAAAGCCCAGAACCATCCCCAGGTTGTGGTGACACCAAGAGCACCAGGAACCCAGAGCTGTCCCCAGGTTGTGGTGACACCCATGGGACAAAGAGCCCAGCGCTGTCCCCAGGTTGTGGTGACACCCATGGGACAAAGAGCCCAGCGCTGTCCCCAGGTTGTGGTGACACCCATGGGACAAAGAGCCCAGCGCTGTCCCCAGGTTGCGGTGACACCCATGGGACAAAAAGCCCAGAACTGTCCCCAGGTTGTGGTGACACCAAGAGCACCAGGAACCCAGAGCTGTCCCCAGGTTGTGGTGACACCCATGGGACAAAGAGCCCAGAGCTGTCCCCAGGTTGTGGTGACACCCATGGGACAAAGAGCCCAGCACTGTCCCCAGGTTGCGGTGACACCAACAGACCCAGGAGCCCAGCGCTGTCCCCAGGTTGTGGTGACACCAAGCGCACCAGGAACCCAGCGCTGTCCCCATGTTGTGGTGACACCAAGAGCACCAGGAACCCAGCGCTGTCCCCAGGTTGCGGTGACACCCATGGGACAAAGAGCCCAGCGCTGTCCCCAGGTTGTGGTGCCACCGACAGGACCAGGATCCCCCGAGCTGTCCCCAGGTTGTGGTGACACCCATGGGACAAATAGCCCAGCGCTGTCACCAGGTTGTGGTGACACCAAGCGCACCAGGAACCCAGCGCTGTCCCCAGGTTGTGGTGACACCCATGGGACAAAAAGCCCAGAACTGTCCCCAGGTTGCGGTGACACCCATGGGACAAAAAGCCCAGAACTGTCCCCAGGTTGTGGTGACACCAAGAGCACCAGGAACCCAGCGCTGTCCCCAGGTTGCGGTGACACCAAGCGCACCAGGAACCCAGCGCTGTCCCCAGGTTGCGGTGACACCCACGGGACAAAGAACCCAGCACTGTCCCCATGTTGTGGTGACACCAAGCGCCCCAGGAACCCAGCGCTGTCCCCAGGTTGCGGTGACACCCACAGGACCAGGACCCCCCTGCTGTCCCCAGTTTGCGGTGCCACCCACAGGACCAGGACCCCCCTGCTGTCCCCGAGCCGCGGTGCCCTCACCTCCTTTCCGGTCAGGACGTGCCGGGCCAGCTTGACCTTGGCGAAGTTGCCCTTGCCGATGGTTTTGAGCAGGCGGTAGTTGCCGATGTGCGGCTGCTCCTCGGCCGCCGCGCCGGCGTTGCGGCCCCGCAGCATGGCGGCCTTCCCGCCGCTCTTCCCTTCGGCCTGCGGGGACACAACGGGGACAACGGCGTCACCGGGTGGCGTCACCTGGGTTGCGGTGTTGGGATGGGGGGGGGGGGGTCCCGCGGTTGTTGGGAGCAAAGTCCGGGCGCCGGAGCTGGCGCCGCGCCCCGGGAGCCGCCCCCGATACCTGACGCAAGCTCCGGTGGTTTCGGGTTGGGTCGGGGTGGGGACGCCGGTGACAGCGCCTGGGTGTTTGGGGACAGCGCCCTCGCACAACCGGGGTGGTTTCAGCCCAAAATGGTTGGGGTGGTGGGCACCCCCCCCCCGTCCCCGTCTATGGGGCCACACTTAGGGTGTTTCCTTATGGGGAGCGAAACGCCACCCCCCCACCGCGTGGTGCTGTCACCGCTCCGGTGACACCGGAGATAACGGCGCACGTGGGACCCCCCCCACCCCCACATTGGAGGAAACCACCAACGGAAGCCGCGCGGGGTGGGGGGGGGGACGTTCGCACTGTGGCGCAACCTGGGGGGGGGAAGGCGGCGTTTTGGGGGTGGGGGGGGTTGGATTCTCAACCGAAACGTGGAGGAGAAGCAGGGGTTGGTGCCAAAAAGCTGCCGTGGCAACGGGGGGGGAGCTGCGGGCGCCATCTGTTTTGGGAACCGCGCCGGCGTTTTGGGGGGTGCGTGGTGGTGGTGGTGGCACCGGATCCCTTCCCCCCCCCGCCCCAAAACAACCTGCGGCGAGAGCGGTGCCACGCGGTGCTCGTTAAGCGGGTCTTAGTTAATTAAACCGGGCTCAAGCGCCCTGGGTTGCTGCCCAAACGCGTGGTGCCTCGGTTTGGCGGTGGTGGTGGTGCCGGGAGCGCCAAACCGGCTGGACCGGTTGTGCCGGGGTTGGGCGTGAAAACGGGGGGGAAAAGGGGAAAAGCGGCAGTAAGGGGGCCGGCGGCGGGCGGAGCCAAAGGGGGGGGCGGCGGGGGTGGCATCGCGGTGATGATGTCGCCGTGGTGATGTCACCACGGCGATGTCACCGTGGTGATGATGTCACCGCGGCGATGTCACCGCAGCGATGGCATCATGGTGATGATGTCACCACGGCAATGCGGCGATGTCACCATGGCGATGATGTCACCGCGGCAATGTCACCGTGGTGATGATGTCACCGCGGCGATGTCACCATGGCGATGTCGCTGTGGTGATGATGTCACCGCGGCGATGGCATCATGGTGATGATGTCACCACGGCGATGTCGTCACCATGGCAATGTCACCACGGCGATGTCGCTGTGGTGATGATGTCACCGCGGCGATGGCACCGTGGTGATGGCATCATGGTGATGATGTCACCACGGCGATGTCGTCACCGCGGCAATGTCACCATGGCGATGTCGCTGTGGTGATGATGTCACCACGGCGATGGCACCGTGGTGATGGCATCACGGTGATGATGTCACCACGGCAATGTTGTCACCACGGCGATGTCACCGTGGCGATGTCGCTGTGGTGATGATGTCACCGTGGCGATGTCACCACAGCAATGGCATCATGGTGATGATGTCACCACGACAATGATGTCACCGTGGCGATGTCACCACGGCAATGTCGTCAACACAGCAATGTCACCGTGGTGGTGATGTCACCATGGCGGTGATGTCACCATGGCGGTGATGTCACCATGGCGGTGATGTCACTGTGGCGATGGCACCGCGGTGATGATGTCACCACAGCAATGATGTCACCGTGGCGATGTCACCGTGGTGATGGCATCATGGTGATGATGTCACCACGGCAATGTCACCATGGCAATGTCATCACCACGGCGACGTCACCGTGGTGATGATGTCACCGTGGTGACGATGTCACTGTGGCAATGGCACCGCGGTGACGATGTCACCACAGCAACGATGTCACCAGGGCGATGGCACCGCGGTGATGATGTCACCACGGCGATGTCACCGCAGTGATGACGTCACCAGGGCGACGTCACTGTGGCGGTGATGTCACCGTGGCGATGGCGTCACTGTAGTGATGTAACCATGGTGATGTCACCGTGGCGATGGCGTCACCGTGGTGATGTAACCGCGGTGATGATGTTACCATGGTGACGTCACCGTGGTGATGTCACCACGGCGATGATGTCACCACGGTGATGTCAGCGCCAAGAGGCGGCACCGGAAGCTGTGGTTGTTCCCCCACCGCTTTGCGATGGTGAAGCAGCTTCGGCGCTGAAATGTCAGCCAAATCGGGTTATTTTTGATGTTTTATATATATATATGTATATACATCTATACACATATGTGATGGAGAGGCTGGCGGGGGGAAGAGAGGGAGGACACCCCAATTTTGGGGCTGGTTTGGGGGGACACAAAGAACTCCCCGGCAGCAAAAGAAGGGGAAATCACCCAAAAGGGCCAGGGGTGGCTGACGGTGTTGGGGACACCGAGATGAAGCCACTTGGGGGTGTGTGTCCCCCACACCTCCAATCCTGTTGGGGTCCCCCCCCAGCACTTGGGGTCCCCCGCATTGCTTGGGGTCCCCCCCATCATTCAGGGTCCCTCCTCATCACTTGGGGTTTCCCCCATCACTTGGGGTCCCCCACCCAATCATTTGGGGTCCCCCTCTATCATTCAGAGTCCCCCCCCATCATTCAGGACCCCCCCAGCACTTGGGGTCCCCCCCATTGCTTGGGGTCCCTCTCTAGCATTCGGGGTCCCCCCCATCATTCAGGGTCCCTCCCCATCATTCAGGGTCCCTCCTCATCACTTGGGGTCCCCCACCCAATCACTTGGGGTCCCCCTCTATCATTCAGAGTCCCCCCCCTTCATTCAGGACCCCCCCATCACTTGGGGTTTCCCTCATCATTCAGGGTCCCCCCATCACTTGGGGTTCCCCCCATCATCACTTGGGGTTTCCCCCATCACTTGGGGTTTCCCCCCCTTAATCATTTACTTAGGGTCCCCCCCAATCATTTGGGGTCCCCCCATCACTTGGGGGTCCCTCCCCATCACTGGTGGGTTCCCCCCATCATTCAAGATCCCCCCCATCACTTGGGGTCGCCCCCTATCATTCAGGGTCCCCCCATCAGTTGAGGTCCCTCTCTATAATTTGGGGGTCCCCCCCATCACTTGGGGTTTCCCCCATCACTTGGGGTCCCTGTCTATCATTTGGGGTCCCCCCCCATCACTTGGGGTTTCCCCCTTCATTTGGGACCCCCCAATCATCACTTGGGGTTTCCCCATCATCCAGGGTTCCCCCTTCATAATTTACTTGGGGTCCCCCCATAATCATTCAAGGCCCCCCCCATCACTTGGGGGTCCCTCCCCATCACTGGGGGGTTCCCCCCATCATTTGGGATCCCCCCCATCACTTGGGGTCCCTCCACATCATTCAGGGTCTTCCCCATCATTCAGGGTCCCCCCCAAAATCATTCAGGGTCCCCCATCATCACTTGGGGTTTCCCCCATCACTTGGGGTCCCCCCCTATCATTCGGGGTTCCCCATCACTTGGGGTCCCCCCCCATCATTCGGGGTCCCTCATCACTTGAGGTCACTCCATATCATTTGGGGTCCCCCCAATCATTTACTTGGGGTCCCCCATCATTCAGGGTCCCCCCCATCACATGGGGTGCCCCCAATCATTTACTTGGGGTCCCCCATCATTCAGGGTCCCCCCATCACATGGGGTCCCCCCAATCATTTACTTGGGGTCCCCCATCATTCAGGGTCCCCCCATCACATGGGGTCCCCCCAATCATTTACTTGGGGTCCCCCATCATTCAGGGTCCCCTCAATCATTTACTTGGGGTCCCCCATCATTCAGGGTCCCCCCCAATCATTTACTTGGGGTCCCCCATCATTCAGGGTCCCCCCATCACATGGGGTGCCCCCAATCATTTACTTGGGGTCCCCCATCATTCAGGGTCCCCCCATCACATGGGGTCCCCCCCAATCATTTACTTGGGGTCCCCCATCATTCAGGGTCCCCCCAATCATTTACTTGGGGTCCCCCATCATTCAGGGTCCCCCCATCACATGGGGTGCCCCCAATCATTTACTTGGGGTCCCCCATCATTCAGGGTCCCCCCATCACATGGGGTCCCCCCAATCATTTACTTGGGGTCCCCCATCATTCAGGGTCCCCCCCCATCACATGGGGTCCCCCCAATCATTTACTTGGGGTCCCCCATCATTCAGGGTCCCCCCCATCACATGGGGTCCCCCCAATCATTTACTTGGGGTCCCCCATCATTCAGGGTCCCCCCATCACATGGGGTCCCCCCATCATTCAGGGTCCCCCCCATCATTCAGGGTCCCCCCCAATAATTTACTTGGGGTCCCCCATCATTCAGGGTCCCCCCATCACATGGGGTCCCCCCAATCATTTACTTGGGGTCCCCATCACATGGGGTCCCCCCCAATCATTTACTTGGGGTCCCCCATCACATGGGGTCCCCCCCATCACATGGGGTCCCCCCCAATCATTTACTTGGGGTCCCCCATCATTCAGGGTCCCCCCCCATCATCACTTGGCATTTCCCCCATGACTTGGGGTCCCCCAATCAGTGGGGGTCCCCCCCTATCATTTACTTGGGTTCCCCCCCAATCATTCGGGGTCTTCCCATGACTTGGGGTCCCTCCCCATCATTCAGGGTCCCCCCCATCCCAGAAGGTGGGGATCCCCCCCAATACCCTCCAAACGGGGGGTGTCACAGCACTGGGGAAACCAAGGGGACCCCACGAATCCCCCCTAAACCCCACACCCCAACATGGGGGACCCCAAAACACACACAGGGGGAAAACAGGGTCCCCCAGACCCCCCTTTCCCCTCACATAAAGGGACCCAGGGTCCCCCATTTCCCCTCTTTTCCCGCCCAAAGGACCCCCCCAGACCCCCCTTTCCCCTCACAAAAGGGACCCAGGGTCCCCCAGGCCCCCCTTTCCCCTCATAAGAGGGACCCAGGGCCCCCCAGACCCCTCTTTTCCCACCCAAAAGACCCCCCAGACCCCCCCTTTCCCCTCACAAGAGGGACCCAGGGTCCCCCAGGCCCCTCTTTCCCCTCACAAGAGGGACCCAAGGTCCCCCAGACCCCCCTTTTCCCACCCAAAGGACCCCCCAGACCCCCCTTTCCTCCCACATAGAGGGACCCAAGGTCCCCCAGACCCCCCTTTCCCCTCACAAGAGGTTCCCAGGGTCCCCCATTTCCCCTCTTTTCCCGCCCAAAGGACCCCCCAGACCCCCCTTTTCCCTCACAAGAGGGACCCAGGGTCCCCCAGCCCCCCCTTTCCCCTCACAAAAGGCCCCCCAACCCCCCATTTTCCCTCCCAAACCGCCCCGGGACTCCCCCCACCCCCCTTCCAGGAGCGGCCTTTACCTGCTCCGCGTCTCTCTCGTTGACGGTGGGCAAAGGGCTGCGGGCGCTGCTCGACATGGCGCCCCCCCCCCCGCCGCCGACTATCGCGATAGGGGGAAGCGCTCTGCGGGGAGGGGGAACGGAAAGCGGGTGGCAGGGACGGGGCTCCGCGCTCAGGGAGCGGGGGGGGGCCAGGCCAGCGGCATCGGGGAGGCCGGGGAAGGGGAGCGGAGCGGGGAAGGAGCGGGGGGCGCGTCCGCCCGGCCCGGCCGCCTCACGCCCGCGTCTCCTCAGCGCACAGCGGCTCCCAACATGGCGGGCGCCGCCGGCCCTCGGCCATTTCCGCCGCCGCGCCGGAAACACCCGACACGCCCCCCACTACGCTTCGGCTCTTTCCGGATGGGGTTCGGCGCCGCCCCCCGGCTTCGGGTGTTTCCGGCTCTTTTCGGCTCTTTCCGGATGGGGTTCGGCGCCGCCCCCCGGCTTCGGGTGTTTCCGGCTCTTTTCGGCTCTTTTCGGATGGGGTTCGGCACCGCCTCCCGGCTTCGGGTGTTTCCGGCTCTTTTCGGCTCTTTCCGGATGGGGTTCGGCGCCGCCCCCCGGCTTCGGGTGTTTCCGGGGGCGCTCCGAAATCACCCGACACGCCCCCCGCTCCGCTTCGGCTCTTTCCGGCTCCTCTTCGGCTCTTTCCGGCTCCTCGGCTCTTTCCGGCTCTTTTCGGCTCTTTCCGGATGGGGTTCGGCGCCGCCCCCCGGCTTCGGGTGTTTCCGGGGGCGCTCCGAAATCACCCGACACGCCCCTCCACGCTTCGGGTGTTTCCGGTTCTTTTCGGCTCTTTCCGGATGGATTCAGTTCGGCACCGCCCCCCGGCTTCGGGTGTTTCCGGCTCTTTCCGGCTCTTTCCGGATGGGGTTCGGCGCCGCCCCCCGGCTTCGGGTGTTTCCGGGGCCGCTCCGAGATCACCCGACACGCCCCCCGCTCCGCTTCGGCTCTTTCCGGCTCCTCTTCGGCTCTTTCCGGCTCCTCGGCTCTTTCCGGCTCTTTTCGGCTCTTTCCGGCTCTTTCCGGATGGGGTTCGGCGCCGCCCCCCGGCTTCGGGTGTTTCCGGGGGCGCTCCGAAATCACCCGACACGCCCCCCCACGCTTCGGGTGTTTCCGGTTCTTTTCGGCTCTTTCCGGATGGGGTTCGGCGCCGCCTCCCGGCTTCGGGTGTTTCCGGCTCTTTTCGGCTCTTTCCGGATGGGGTTCGGCGCCGCCCCCCGGCTTCGGGTGTTTCCGGGGGCGCTCCGAAATCACCCGACACGCCCCCCCACGCTTCGGATGTTTCCGGTTCTTTTCGGCTCTTTCCGGATGGGGTTCGGCGCCGCCCCCCGGCTTCGGGTGTTTCCGGGGGCGCTCCGAAATCACCCGACACGCCCCCCCACGCTTCGGATGTTTCCGGTTCTTTTCGGCTCTTTCCGGATGGGGTTCGGCGCCGCCCCGGGGCTTCGGGTGTTTCCGGCTCTTTTCGGCTCTTTCCGGATGGGGTTCGGCGCCGCCTCCGGGCTTCGGGTGTTTCCGGGGGCGCTCCGAGATCACCCGACACGCCCCCCCCGGCTTCGGGTGTTTCCGGTTCTTTTCGGCTCTTTCCGGATGGGGTTCGGCGCCGCCTCCCGGCTTCGGGTGTTTCCGGCTCTTTTCGGCTCTTTCCGGATGGGGTTCGGCGCCGCCTCCCGGCTTCGGGTGTTTCCGGCTCTTTTCGGCTCTTTCCGGATGGGGTTCGGCGCCGCCTCCCGGCTTCGGGTGTTTCCGGAGGGCGCTCCGGAATCACCCGATGCGTCTCCCCGGCCCCGCCCCCCGGCGCGGAAAGACCCGAAGCCGCCTTCGGCAATTTCCGGCGGCTGGAATAAAAGGAGCGTTTACAAGGGAAACATGAAACCCGAATTAAACCCGAATGAAACCCGAATGAAACCCGAATGAAAACCCAGACACAACACAGCTGCAAACCCACCCTATTTACTGCAAAACCCCGTTGGTAGGAAGCGCCCCCCACCCCAGGCGCTGCCGCACGGCGCCGGGCAGAAAACCCTCCAAAAAATGGCAAAAGTCCCGAAAAAGCGGCGCCGGAGCCTCCGGAACGTCCGGGACCAAGCGCAGCAGCACCTGTGGCTCCATCACCCGGGCGCTGGCGCCGAAGCGCAGCAGTGGTTGTGTGGGCCTGTCCCCCCGCGCCAGCGTCTCCGTCACCTCCCGCTCCAGCGCCAGGTCGCGGTCGTCACCGAGGTGGTGGGGGTGGTGGCGCCGGAGCTGTCGGCGCAGGCGGCGTCGCCCGCTCCACACGCGGTGCCACACGGAGCAGCTCCAGGTCACCCCGGTCACCCGGTCAGGGGCGGCGAGGCGGGGGCGCTTGGGGGGGATGGGGGGTGATGTGGGGAGGGGGCGTTTGGGGGGTGCTGGGGTGGAGGATTCAGGACGCGGAGGGGGCGGGGGGGGTATTGGGAGCCCCAGGTTCTCACCGGCTGCGCTGGGGGGCACCGGGAGCCCCGATTCTTCACTGGGAACACTTGGGGGGTCCATTGGGAGCCCAAATTCTTCACCAGGAGCACTTGCGGGGTCCATTGGGAGCCCCAGTTCCTCACTGGGAGCACTTGGGGGGTCCATTGGGAGCCCAAATTCTTCACCAGGAGCACTTGGGGGATCCATTGGGAGCCCCAATTCTTCACCAGGAGCACTTGGGGGGTCCATTGGGAGCCCCAATTCTTCACCAGGAGCACTTGGGGGGTCCATTGGGAGCCCCAGTTCCTCACTGGGAGCACTTGGGGGGTCCATTGGGAGCCCCAGTTCCTCACTGGGAGCACTTGGGGGGTCCATTGGGAGCCCCAATTCCTCACCGGGAGCACTTGGGGGGTCCATTGGGAGCCCCAGTTCCTCACCAGGAGCACTTGGGGGGTCCATTGGGAGCCCCAGTTCCTCACTGGGAGCACCTGGGGGGTCTATTGGGAACCCCAATTCCTCACCAGCATCACTCGATGGGTCCATTGGGACCCCCAATTCTTCACCGGGAGCACTTGGGGGATGCATTGGGAACCCCAGTTCCTCACTGGGAGCACTTGGGGGGTCCATTGGGACCCCCAATTCCTCACTGGGACCACTTGATGGGTCCATTGAGAGCCCCAATTCCTCACTGGGAGCACTCGGTGGATCGATTGGGACCCCCAATTCCTCCCCATCCTCCCCCGTGCCCCCCACCTCCTGGCAGCTGCACTTGAGCACGTCGCGGAGCACGAAGCCGATGGCGGAGCACACGTCCCCAAACCGGGCGCCGGAGCCCTGGGGGTCCTGGGCGGGCAGCTCGATGACGAAGGCGCCGGAGGCTCCGGTTGCTCCGGTGGCTCCGGGATCCGCGGTGCTGGGCAGGAAGAGGCGCAGGAGCCCCCAGGCGTGGCCGGGGCTGCGGTGGAAGCGGGGGCTCCGGCAATGCCCGGCGGCCTCGCGGCAGCAGCGGGAGAAGCGTTGGGCGGTTTTGGGGGTGACGTTGGCGGCCACGTTGTGGTTCAGCTCAAAAGGGTCCTGGAGGTTGAGGGGACCCAGTTTGAACCCCTCGGGAAGGGGGGTTTGGGGGTCCCGGGGGGGCAGCGGGAGCGCCCGTCCCTCCCGTAGAGAAATCAACTGCCCCGCGAAGTCAAAGTCGCTGAACACGGTGAAGAATTCGGCCAAGAGCGAAGCTGGGGGGGGAAAAGGAGGGTGAGGGGGGCAATGGGACCTCCCCCAGACTCCTGGGACACCCCTGGGATCTCCCCTGACCCCCGGGACCCCCCTGGACACCCCCAGACCCCTAGGACTCTTGGGACACCCCTGGGATCCCCCCAGACCCCTGGGACCCCCCTGGACACCCCCAGACCCCTGGGACTCTTGGGACACCCCTGGGATCCCTCCAGACCCCTGGGACCCCCCTGGACACCCCCAGACCCCTGGGACTCTTGGGACACCCCTGGGATCCCTCCAGACCCCCAGGGACCCCCCTGGACACCCCCAGACCCCTGGGACTCTTGGGACACCCCTGGGATCCCTCCAGACCCCCAGGGACCCCCCTGGACACCCCCAGACCCCTGGGACTCTTGGGACACCCCTGGGATTCCCCCAGACCCCGGGGATCCCCCCAGACCCCAGGGACACCCCCAAACCCCGGGGACCCCCCTGGATACCCCCAGACCCCTGGGATTCTTGGGACACCCCTGGGATCCCCCCAGACTCCGGGGACACCCCCAAACCCCAGGGACCCCCCTGGACATCCCTGGGACTCTTGGGACACCCCTGGGATCCCCCCAGACCCCGGGGATCCCCCCAGACTCCGGGGATCCCCCCAGACCCCTGGGACTCTTGGGACACCCCTGGGATTCCCCCAGAACCCAGGGATCCCCCCAGACCCCAGGGACACCCCCAAACCCCGGGACCCCCCTGGACACCCCAAGACCCCTGGGACTCTTGGGACACCCCTGGGATGCCCCCAGACCCAGATCCCCAAGAGGGGACACCCCCAGGACCCCATGGGACCCCCTCCCAGGATGCTCTGGGACACCCCTAGGGAGCCCCCAAGACCCTCCCAGATCCCCTGGGACCTCCCTCCCCCTCCCCAGACCCCCCTGGGACCCTTGGGACCACCTCCCTGGGAACTTCCCAGGACCCCCCAAGACCTCCCCGGGACCCTTGGGACACCCCCAGACACCCCCAGAATCCTCTGGGTCACCCCAGACCCCCCTGGGACCCCCATGGGAACCCTGCAGGACCCCTCTGGGACCCCTACAGAGCTCCCCAGGACCCCCCCAGACACCCCAGGACCCCCCCAGGACCCCCATGGGAACCCCTCAGGACCCCTCTCAGACACCCCAGACACCCCTGGGACCCCCATGGGAACCCCCCAGGACCCCTCTGGGCCACCCCAGACCCCCTGTGACCCCCCCAGGATCCTCTGGGCCGCCCCTGGGACCCCCATGGGAACCCCCCAGGACCCCTCTGGGCCACCCCGGGACCCCCACAGGAACCCCCCAGGACCCCTCTGGGCCACCCCAGAGACCCCTGGGATCCCCCCAGGATCCTCTGGGCCACCCCGGGACCCCCATGGGAATCCCCCAGGACCCCTCTGGACCACCCCAGGTCCCCTGGGACCCCCACGGGAACCCCCAGGATCCTCTGGGCCACCCCTGGGACCCCCATGGGAACCCCCCAGGACCCCTCTGGGCCACCTCAGACCCCCTGGGACCCCCATGGGAACCCCCCAGGACCCCTCTGGACCACCCCAGACACCCCTGGGACCCCCCCAGGATGCTCTGGGGCACCCCGGAACCCCCATGGGAACCCCCCAGGACCCCTCTGGGCCACCCCAGACCCCCTGGGAACCCCCCGGGATCCTCTGGGCCACCCCGGGACCCCCATGGGAACCCCCCAGGACCCCTCTGGGCCACCTCAGACACCCTGGGACCCCCATGGGAACCCCCCAGGACCCCTCTGGGCCACCTCAGACACCCTGGGACCCCCATGGGAACCCCCCAGGACCCCTCTGGGCCACCTCAGACCCCCTGGGACCCCCATGAGAACCCCCCAGGACCCCTCTGGACCACCCCAGACACCCCTGGGACCCCCCCAGGATGCTCTGGGCCACCCCGGGACCCCCATGGGAACCCCCCAGGACCCCTCTGGGCCACCCCAGACACCCTGGGACCCCCATGGGAACCCCCCAGGATCCTCTGGGCCACCCCTGGGACCTCCATGGGAACCCCCCAGGACCCCTCTGGGCCACCCCAGACCCCCTGGGACCCCCATGGGAACCCCCCAGGACCCCTCTGGGCCACCCCAGACCCCCTGGGACCCCCCCCGGGATCCTCTGGGCCACCCCGGGACCCCCATGGGAACCCCCCAGGACCCCTCTGGGCCACCCCAGACCCCCTGGGAACCCCCCGGGATCCTCTGGGCCACCCCGGGACCCCCATGGGAACCCCCCAGGACCCCTCTGGGCCACCTCAGACCCCCTGGGACCCCCATGGGAACCCCCCAGGACCCCTCTGGGCCACCTCAGACACCCTGGGACCCCCATGGGAACCCCCCAGGACCCCTCTGGGCCACCTCAGACACCCTGGGACCCCCATGGGAACCCCCCAGGACCCCTCTGGGCCACCTCAGACCCCCTGGGACCCCCATGAGAACCCCCCAGGACCCCTCTGGACCACCCCAGACACCCCTGGGACCCCCCCAGGATGCTCTGGGCCACCCCGGGACCCCCATGGGAACCCCCCAGGACCCCTCTGGGCCACCCCAGACACCCTGGGACCCCCATGGGAACCCCCCAGGATCCTCTGGGCCACCCCTGGGACCCCCATGGGAACCCCCCAGGGCCACCCCAGACCCCATGGGACCCCCCAGGACCCCCCCCAGGCCCCCATGTGCGCTCACTGGTGCTCTGGGTGTTGGTGCTGGGCTCCAGCGCCGCCGCGTCCCCGGGGAAGCTGCAGTCCCAGCCGCACACCACGCGCCGATCGGCGGGCCCTGCGGGACCAACGTGAGAACGGGGACGGACGGAGGGACACGGACAGCGGGACACGTGTGAGAACAGGGACGGACAGCGGGACACGTGTGAGAACAGGGACGGACAGCGGGACACGTGTGAGAACAGGGACGGACAGCGGGACACGCGTGAGAACAGGGACGGACAGCGGGACACGCGGTGGGACGGACGGCGGGATGGACGCGAGAACAGGGACGGACAGCGGGACACACGGGGGATGGGAAGCGGGACACGGACAGCGGGACGCACGGGGGACGGACAGCAGGACGGACAGCGGGACACATGGGGGATGGACAGCAGGACACAGACAGCAGGACACGGACAGGGAAGACAGACGGGGGGACAGACGGGGTAGGGATGTGGGACAGACAGGGGGGATGGACAAGGAGCACAGGTGGACAGGGGGGACAGACGGACAGACAGATGGGGGGGACAGACAGACGGCAGGGACAGACAGGCGGCGGGGGGGGGGACAGACAGACGGGGGGGGGGGGGGACAGACAGACGGGGGGGGGGGACGGACAGACGGGGGGGGGGACGGACAGACGGGGGGGGGGACGGACAGACGGGGGGGGGGGACGGACAGACGGCGGGGGGGGGACGGACAGACGGGGGGGGGGGGGACGGACAGACGGGGGGGGGGGGGGACAGACGGGGGGGGGGGGGGACAGACGGGGGGGGGGACGGACAGACGGGGGGGGGGACAGACGGGGGACGGACGGACAGACGGGGGGGGGGACGGACAGACGGGGGGGATGGACAGACGGGGGGGGGGGGACGGACAGACGGGGGGGGGGGACGGACAGACGGGGGGGGGGGACGGACAGACGGGGGGGGGGACGGACAGACGGGGGGGGGGGACAGACAGACGGGGGGGGACAGACAGACGGGGGGGGGGACAGACAGACGGGGGGGGGGACAGACAGACGGGGGGGGGACAGACAGATGGAGGGGGGACGGACGGACGGGGGGGATGGATTGGGGGGGGGGGGGGGACAGACGGACGGACGGGGGGGACAGACAGATGGGGAGGGGGAGACGGGGGTCCCGGATAGGGGTACAGATGGGGGACGGACGAGGGGCACAGATGAACATGGGGGACAGACGGACAGGGGGGATGGACAGGGGGGCTGATGGGGGTCCCGGATTGGGGGACAGATGGGGGACAGATGAGGGGGACAGACAGACGAGGGGGACAGACGAGGGGGGCGGACGGACAGGGGGAACAGACGGGGGTGCCGGATGGGGGGACAGACAAGGGGCACAGATGGACAGGGGGGACAGACGAGGGGCACAGACGGATGGGGGGTTTGATGGGGAGCCCGGATGGGGGGCCAGACAGACAGGGGGGACAGATGGATCGGGAGGACGGACGGACAGGGGGACAGATGGGAGGACGGACCTGGGTGGGGCGGGATCGGGGACGGGGGCGAATGGACAGGGGGACGGACGGGCGGACGGATGGCGGGGGCATGGATGGGGGGGGCAGATGAGGGGCGAGGACGGACAGGGGGGACGGACGGACAGGGGGGACGGACGGACAGGGACCCACCTGCCAGGTCACGCAGGCGGAGGAGGGTGGGCAGCACGGGGGGGCTGCGCGTCTGCAGGAAGAACAGCGCCAGCAGCGTCAGCGCGTAGTTGGTGAGCAGGGGGCCGCGCCCCGAGGCGTTTCCTGGGGGGGGGACACGGCGTCAGGGACGGGGCTGGGGGGGACAGAACGGGAGGGGAAGGGAGGGATGGGATGGGACAGAAGGGATGGGAAGGGGAGGGGAAAGGGGAGGGGAAGGAGGGGAGGGGGAGGGGAAGGAGGGGAAGGGGAAGGGGGAGGGGGAGGGGGAGGGGGAGGGGGAGGGGGAGGAGGGGAAGGGGAAGGAGGGGAAGGGGAAAGGGGGGAGGGGAAGGGGAAGGAGGGGAAGGGGAAAGGGGGGAGGGGAAGGGGAAGGAGGGGAGGGGAAGGGGAAGGAGGGGAGGGGAAGGGGAAGGAGGGGAGGGGAGGGGAAGGAGGGGAGGGGAGGGGAGGGGAGGGGAGGGGAGGGGAGGGGAGGGGAGGGGAGGGGAGGGGGAAGGAGGGGAAGGGGAAGGAGGGGAAGGGGAAGGAGGGGAAGGGGAAGGAGGGGAAGGGGAAGGAGGGGAAGGGGAAGGAGGGGAAGGGGAAGGAGGGGAAGGGGAAGGAGGGGAAGGGGAAGGAGGGGAAGGGGAAGGAGGGGAGGGGAGGGGAAGGAGGGGAGGGGAGGGGAGGGGAAGGAGGGGAGGGGAGGGGAAGGAGGGGAGGGGAGGGGAAGGAGGGGAGGGGAAGGAGGGGAGGGGAAGGAGGGGAGGGGAGGGGAGGGGAAGGAGGGGAGGGGAAGGAGGGGAGGGGAGGGGAGGGGAGGGGAGGGGAGGGGAGGGGAGGGGAGGGGAGGGGAGGGGAAGGAGGGGAAGGGGAGGGGAAGGAGGGGAGGGGAGGGGAAGGAGGGGAGGGGAGGGGAGGGGAAGGAGGGGAAGGGGAGGGGAGGGAAAGGAGGGGAAGGGGAGGGGAGGGAAAGGAGGGGAAGGGGAGGGGAGGGGAAGGGGAGGGGAAGGGGAGGGGAAGGGGAGGGGAAGGGGAGGGGAAGGGGAGGGGAAGGGGAGGGGAAGGGGAGGGGAAGGGGAGGGGAAGGGGAGGGGAAGGGGAGGGGAAGGGGAGGGGGAAGGGGAGGGGGAAGGGGAGGGGGAAGGGGAGGGGGAAGGGGAGGGGGAAGGGGAGGGGGAAGGGGAGGGGGAAGGGGAGGGGGAAGGGGAGGGGGAAGGGGAGGGGGAAGGGGAGGGGGAAGGGGAGGGGGAAGGGGAGGGGAAGGGGAAGGAGGGGAGGGGAAGGGAGGGAAAGGAGGGGAGGGGAGGGAAAGGAGGGGAGGGGAGGGGAAGGAGGGGAGGGAAAGGAGGGGAGGGGAGGGAAAGGAGGGGAGGGGAGGGGAAGGAGGGGAGGGGGAGGGAAGGGAAGGGGAAGGGGAAGGAGGGGAGGGGAAGGGAGGATGAGAGGGGAGGGGACAGGAGGGGACGGGAGAGGATAGAAGGAATGGCAAGGGACAGAAGGGGACAGGAGGGGACAGGAGGGGACAGGAGGAATGGGAAGGGATAGGAGAAGATGAGAAGGGACAGGAAGGGATGGGAGGGAATGGGATGGAAAGAGACAGGAGGGGAAGGGACGAGAGGGGATAGGAGGAGTGGGAAGGGATGGGAGAGGTGGGAAGGGATGGGAAGGGACGGGAGGAGAAGGGAAGGGACAGAAAGGGACAGGAGAGGACAGGAAGAGAAGGGGATGGGAGGAAACAGAAGGAATGGGAGGAAACAGGAGAGGATGAGAAGGGATGGGAAGCAATGAAAGGGGATAGAAAGAATGAGAGGGGACGGGAGGGGACGGGAAGGGACAGAAGAGGACAGGATGGGACAGGAGAGGACAGGAGGGGACGGGACGTGATGGGAAGAGATAGAAGGAATGGGAGGGGATGGGAAAGCGGGGATAGAAAGGGACAAGAGGAATGGGAAGGGACGGGATGAGACAGGAAAGGATGGGAAGGGACAGAAAGGGATAAGGAGGGATGGGAGGGGACAGAAAGGGACAGGAAGGGAGGGACAAGAGGGGACGGGAGGGACAGGAAGGGATAGAAGGAAGGCAGGGGACAGGAAGGGACAGGAGGGGATGGGAAGGGACAGGAGGGGATGGGATGGGAAGCAATGAGGGGGACAGAAGGAATGGGTGGGGACAGAAAGGGACGGGAGGGGACAGGAGAGGATGAGAAGGGATGGGAAGGGGGGAAATGGGACGGAAAGAGACAGGAGGGGAAGGGACGAGTGGGGATAGAAGGGGTGGGAAGGGACGGGAAGGAATGGGAGAGGACGGGAAGGAATGGGAGGGGACGGGAGAGGAGGTGACAGGAAGAGAAGGGGATGGGAGGGGATGGGACAGGAGGAATGGGAAGGGACGGGAGGGCACAGGAAGGGAAGGGTGGAGATGGGAAGGGGACAAAAATGGATGGGAGGGGACAGGAAGGGGATGGGAGGGACCAGGAAGGGACAGAATGGGACAGGAGGAGATGGGACGGGACAGGAGGACATGGAAGGAATAGGAGAGGATGGGAGGGACGGGAAGGGACAGAAAGGGACGAGATGAATGGGAAGGGACAGGAAAGGATGGGAAGGGACAGGAAAGGATGGGAAGGGACAGAAAGGGACGAGATGAATGGGAAGGGACAGGAAAGGATGGGAAGGGACAGAAAGGGACAGGAAGAGAAGGGAGGGGACAGGAAGAGAAGGGAACAAAAAGGGACAGGAGGGCATAGAAAGAATGGGAGGGGACAGGAGAGGATGAGAAGGGACGGGAGGGACAGGAAGGGCCAGGATGGGATGCAATGAGAGGGGATAGAAGGAATGGGAGGGGATGGAAGGGGACAGAAGAGGATGGGAGGGGACAGAATGGGACAGGAGGGAATAAAAGGAATGGGAAGGGACAAGAAGGAAGAGAAGGGACAGGAGTGAAAGCGATGGGAGGGGATAGAAGGGATGGGAGGGGACGGGAAAGGAACAGGAAGGGGACAGGAAGAATAGGAGGGAACAGGAGAGGATGAGGAGGGAATGAAGGGATGGGAGGGGACAGGAGGGGACAGGAGGGGACCCGGTGCCGCTGTCCCCACCTGCCAGGCCGTGCCGCTTGGCCCAGAGCCGCAGCGCGAACACCAGGGGCCGCACACGCGTGTCCGTGTCACCGCAGAGCCGCAGGAACCGCGTGTTCAGCAGCGCCAGCCTGGGGACGGGGACAGGGACACGGACACGGACACGTCACTGAACCCCGAAACAGGGCGCAGGGTCTGGGGGACCATGATGTGTCACCTTGGGGACAGGGACACGTCACTGCACCCCGAAACGGGGCGCAGGGCCTGGGGGACCATGATGTGTCACCTTGGGGACTGGGACACGTCACTGAACCCCGAAATGGGGCGCAGGGCCTGGGGGACCATGATGTGTCACCTTGGGGACAGGGACACGTCACTGCACCCCGAAATGGGGCGCAGGGGATGGGGGACCATGATGTGTCACCTTGGGGACTGGGACACGTCACTGAACCCCGAAATGGGGCGCAGGGCCTGGGTGACCATGATGTGTCACCTTGGGGACAGGGACACGTCACTGAACCCCGAAATGGGGCGCAGGGCCTGGGGGACCATGATGTGTCACCTTGGGGACAGGGACACGTCACTGAACCCCGAAATGGGGCGCAGGGCCTGGGGGACCATGATGTGTCACCTTGGGGACAGGGACACGTCACCTTGGGGACAGAACCCCCCGTACCCCAAAAATGGGGCACAGAGCCTGTGGGGACCAGGGAGACGTCACCATGGGGACAGAACCCCCCGTACCCCAAAAACGGGGCACGGAGTCTGTGGGGACCACAAGGTGTCACCATGGGGACCAGGACACGTCACCTTGGGGACAGAACCCCGTGAACCCCAAAAATGGGGCTCCCCCACCTGTGGGGACCACAGCATGTCACCATGGGGACAGGGACATGTCACTGTGGGGATAGAACCCCCCGTACCCCAAAAATGGGGCACGGAGCCTGTGGGGACCACAAGGTGTCACCATGGGGACTGGGACACGTCACTGCACCCCGAAACGGGGCGCAGGGCCTGGGGGACCATGATGTGTCACCTTGGGGACTGGGACACGTCACTGCACCCCGAAATGGGGCGCAAGGCCTGGGGGACCATGATGTGTCACCTTGGGGACTGGGACACGTCACTGAACCCCGAAACGCGGCGCAGGGCCTGGGGGACCATGATGTGTCACCTTGGGGACAGGGACACGTCACTGCACCCCGAAACGCGGCGCAGGGTCAGGGGGACCATGATGTGTCACCTTGGGGACAGGGACACGTCACTGAACCCCGAAATGGGGCGCAGGGTCTGGGGGACCATGATGTGTCACCTTGGGGACAGGGACACGTCACTGAACCCCGAAATGGGGCGCAGGGTCTGGGGGACCATGATGTGTCACCTTGGGGACAGGGACACGTCACTGAACCCCGAAATGGGGCGCAGGGCCTGGGGGACCATGATGTGTCACCTTGGGGACAGGGACACGTCACTGAACCCCGAAACGCGGCGCAGGGCCTGGGGGACCATGATGTGTCACCTTGGGGACAGGGACACGTCACTGAACCCCGAAACGGGGCGCAGGGCCTGGGGGACCATGATGTGTCACCTTGGGGACTGGGACACGTCACTGAACCCCGAAACGGGGCGCAGGGCCTGGGGGACCATGATGTGTCACCTTGGGGACAGGGACACGTCACTGAACCCCGAAACGGGGCGCAGGGTCTGGGGGACCATGATGTGTCACCTTGGGGACAGGGACACGTCACCTTGGGGACAGAACCCCCCGTACCCCAAAAATGGGGCACGGAGCCTGTGGGGACCAGGGAGACGTCACCATGGGGACAGAACCCCCCGTACCCCAAAAACGGGGCACGGAGTCTGTGGGGACCACAAGGTGTCACCATGGGGACCAGGACATGTCACCTTGGGGACAGAACCCCGTGAACCCCAAAAATGGGGCTCCCCCACCTGTGGGGACCACAGCATGTCACCATGGGGACAGGGACATGTCACTGTGGGGATAGAACCCCCTGTACCCCAAAAATGGGGCACGGAGCCTGTGGGGACCACAAGGTGTCACCATGGGGACAGGGACACGTCACTGCACCCCGAAACGGGGCGCAGGGTCTGGGGGACCATGATGTGTCACCTTGGGGACAGGGACACGTCACTGAACCCCGAAATGGGGCGCAGGGTCGGGGTGACCATGATGTGTCACCTTGGGGACAGGGACACGTCACTGAACCCCGAAATGGGGCGCAGGGCCTGGGGGACCATGATGTGTCACCTTGGGGACAGGGACACGTCACTGCACCCCGAAATGGGGCGCAGGGCCTGGGGGGACCATGATGTGTCACCTTGGGGACAGGGACACGTCACTGAACCCCGAAATGGGGCGCAGGGTCTGGGGGACCATGATGTGTCACCTTGGGGACAGGGACACGTCACTGAACCCCGAAACGGGGCGCAGGGTCAGGGGGACCATGATGTGTCACCTTGGGGACAGGGACACGTCACTGAACCCCGAAACGGGGCGCAGGGTCGGGGGGACCATGATGTGTCACCTTGGGGACAGGGACACGTCACTGCACCCCGAAACGGGGCGCAGGGCCTGGGGGACCATGATGTGTCACCTTGGGGACAGGGACACGTCACTGAACCCCGAAACGGGGCTCAGGGTCTGGGGGACCATGATGTGTCACCTTGGGGACAGGGACACGTCACTGCACCCCGAAACGGGGCGCAGGGTCTGGGGGACCATGATGTGTCACCTTGGGGACAGGGACACGTCACTGCACCCCGAAACGGGGCGCAGGGTCTGGGGGACCATGATGTGTCACCTTGGGGACAGGGACACGTCACTGCACCCCGAAACGGGGCGCAGGGTCTGGGGGACCATGATGTGTCACCTTGGGGACAGGGACACGTCACTGAACCCCGAAATGGGGCGCAGGGTCGGGGGGACCATGATGTGTCACCTTGGGGACAGGGACACGTCACCTTGGGGACAGAACCCCCCGTACCCCAAAAATGGGGCACGGAGCCTGTGGGGACCAGGGAGACGTCACCATGGGGACAGAACCCCCCGTACCCCAAAAACGGGGCACGGAGTTTGTGGGGACCACAAGGTGTCACCATGGGGACCAGGACACGTCACCTTGGGGACAGAACCCCGTGAACCCCAAAAATGGGGCTCCCCCACCTGTGGGGACCACAGCATGTCACCATGGGGACAGGGACATGTCACTGTGGGGATAGAACCCCCCGTACCCCAAAAATGGGGCACGGAGCCTGTGGGGACCACAAGGTGTCACCATGGGGAGTGGGACACGTCACTGCACCCCGAAATGGGGTGCAGGGCCTGGGGGACGATGATGTGTCACCTTGGGGACAGGGACACGTCACTGAACCCCGAAATGGGGCGCAGGGTCGGGGTGACCATGATGTGTCACCTTGGGGACAGGGACACGTCACTGAACCCCGAAATGGGGCGCAGGGCCTGGGGGACCATGATGTGTCACCTTGGGGACAGGGACACGTCACTGCACCCCGAAATGGGGCGCAGGGCCTGGGGGGACCATGATGTGTCACCTTGGGGACAGGGACACGTCACTGAACCCCGAAACGGGGCGCAGGGTCAGGGGGACCATGATGTGTCACCTTGGGGACAGGGACACGTCACTGAACCCCGAAACGGGGCGCAGGGTCGGGGGGACCATGATGTGTCACCTTGGGGACAGGGACACGTCACTGAACCCCGAAACGGGGCTCAGGGTCTGGGGGACCATGATGTGTCACCTTGGGGACAGGGACACGTCACTGAACCCCGAAACGGGGCGCAGGGTCAGGGGGACCATGATGTGTCACCTTGGGGACAGGGACACGTCACTGAACCCCGAAACGGGGCGCAGGGTCGGGGGGACCATGATGTGTCACCTTGGGGACAGGGACACGTCACTGAACCCCGAAACGGGGCGCAGGGCCTGGGGGACCATGATGTGTCACCTTGGGGACAGGGACACGTCACTGCACCCCGAAACGGGGCGCAGGGTCTGGGGGACCATGATGTGTCACCTTGGGGACAGGGACACGTCACTGAACCCCGAAATGGGGCGCAGGGTCGGGGGGACCATGATGTGTCACCTTGGGGACAGGGACACGTCACCTTGGGGACAGAACCCCCCGTACCCCAAAAATGGGGCACGGAGCCTGTGGGGACCAGGGAGACGTCACCATGGGGACAGAACCCCCCGTACCCCAAAAACGGGGCACGGAGTTTGTGGGGACCACAAGGTGTCACCATGGGGACCAGGACACGTCACCTTGGGGACAGAACCCCGTGAACCCCAAAAATGGGGCTCCCCCACCTGTGGGGACCACAGCATGTCACCATGGGGACAGGGACATGTCACTGTGGGGATAGAACCCCCCGTACCCCAAAAATGGGGCACGGAGCCTGTGGGGACCACAAGGTGTCACCATGGGGACAGGGACACGTCACTGAACCCCGAAACGCGGCGCAGGGCCTGGGGGACCATGATGTGTCACCTTGGGGACTGGGACACGTCACTGAACCCCGAAATGGGGCGCAGGGCCTGGGGGACCATGATGTGTCACCTTGGGGACTGGGACACGTCACTGAACCCCGAAATGGGGCGCAGGGCCTGGGGGACCATGATGTGTCACCTTGGGGACAGGGACACGTCACTGAACCCCGAAATGGGGCGCAGGGCCTGAGGGACCATGATGTGTCACCTTGGGGACAGGGACACGTCACTGCACCCCGAAATGGGGCGCAGGGCCTGGGGGACCATGATGTGTCACCTTGGGGACAGGGACACGTCACTGAACCCCGAAATGGGGCGCAGGGCCTGAGGGACCATGATGTGTCACCTTGGGGACAGGGACACGTCACTGAACCCCGAAACGGGGCGCAGGGTCAGGGGGACCATGATGTGTCACCTTGGGGACAGGGACACGTCACTGCACCCCGAAATGGGGTGCAGGGCCTGGGGGACCATGATGTGTCACCTTGGGGACAGGGACACGTCACCTTGGGGACAGAACCCCCCGTACCCCAAAAATGGGGCACGGAGCCTGTGGGGACCAGGGAGATGTCACCATGGGGACAGAACCCCCCCCGTACCCCAAAAACGGGGCACGGAGTCTGTGGGGACCACAAGGTGTCACCATGGGGACCAGGACATGTCACCTTGGGGACAGAACCCCGTGAACCCCAAAAATGGGGCTCCCCCACCTGTGGGGACCACAGCATGTCACCATGGGGACAGGGACATGTCACTGTGGGGATAGAACCCCCCGTACCCCAAAAATGGGGCACGGAGCCTGTGGGGACCACAAGGTGTCACCATGGGGACTGGGACACGTCACTGCACCCCGAAATGGGGCGCAGGGCCTGGGGGACCATGATGTGTCACCTTGGGGACAGGGACACGTCACTGAACCCCGAAATGGGGCGCAGGGCCTGGGGGACCATGATGTGTCACCTTGGGGACTGGGACACGTCACCTTGGGGACAGAACCCCCCGTACCCCAAAAATGGGGCACGGAGCCTGTGGGGACCAGGGAGACGTCACCATGGGGACAGAACCCCCCGTACCCCAAAAACGGGGCACGGAGTTTGTGGGGACCACAAGGTGTCACCATGGGGACCAGGACACGTCACCTTGGGGACAGAACCCCGTGAACCCCAAAAATGGGGCTCCCCCACCTGTGGGGACCACAGCATGTCACCATGGGGACAGGGACATGTCACTGTGGGGATAGAACCCCCCGTACCCCAAAAATGGGGCACGGAGCCTGTGGGGACCACAAGGTGTCACCATGGGGAGTGGGACACGTCACTGAACCCCGAAATGGGGCGCAGGGCCTGGGGGACCATGATGTGTCACCATGGGGAATGGGAGACGTCACCTTGGGGACAGAACCCCCCGTACCCCAAAAACGGGGTGCAGAGCCTGGGGGGACCATGAGGTGTCACCATGGGGACTGGGACACGTTACTGTGGGGACAGAACCCCCCTGAACCCCAAAACTGGGGCTCCCCCACCTGTGACCATGTCACGGGGGACATGGAGGGACATGGGGACATGGGGGGACATGAGGGGACATGGACATGGGGACAAGGTGGGACACGGACATGGGGACATGGTCATGGGGGACACTGGGGGACAGCGGGACGTGGGGTGACAAGGGGGGGAACAAGGACATGTGGACACAGTCACGGGGGGACACGGGGGGACATGGGGGGACACGGACATGGTGATGCAGTCATGGGGGACGTGGGGGGACAGTGGGACATGGGGTGACAAGGGGGGACGGGGGGGAACAAGGACATGGTCACATAGTCATGGGGGACACAGTCATGGGGGACACGGACATGGGGGAACGTGGGGACAGGGGGGAACGTGGGGACAGGGGGGAACGTGGACATGGTGACACAGTCATGGGGGACACAGTCATGGGGGGACATGGGGGGACATGGACATGGGGACATGGTCGGGGGACACAAGGGGACAGTGGGATATGGGGGGAACATGGACATGGTGACACAGTCATGGGGGACACAGTCACAGGGGGACATGGGGGGACATGGACATGGTGACACAGTCATGGGGGACACGGTCACAGGGACATGGGGGGACACAGGGAGACATGGACATGGGGGGACATGGGGGGAACGGAGGGACAGGGGAGAACACGGACATGGTGACACAGTCATGGGGGACACAGGGACATGAGGGGACATGGACATGGGGGGACATGGAGGGAACAGGGGGACAGGGGAGAACATGGACATGGGGACACAGTCATGGGGGACACAGTCACAGGGACATGGGAGGACACGGACGTGGGGACACAGTCATGGGGGACACGGTCACAGGGACATGGGGGGACACAGGGAGACATGGACATGGGGGGACAAGGACATGGGGGGACACGGGGGGAACGGGGGGACAGGGGAGAACATGGACATGGTGACACAGTCATGGGGGATACAGTCACAGGGGGACATGTGGGGACATGGAGGGACATGGGGACATGGTCGGGGGACACGGGGGGAACATGGGGACAGGGGGAACATGGACATGGTGACACAGTCATGGGGGGCACAGGGACATGAGTGGACATGGGGGGACATGGAGGGAACAGGGGGACAGGGGAGAACATGGACATGGTGACACAGTCATGGGGGACACGGTCACAGGGACATGGGGGGACACAGGGAGACATGGACATGGGGGGACAAGGACATGGGGGGACACGGGGGGAACGGGGGGACAGGGGAGAACACGGACATGGTGACACAGTCATGGGGGACACAGGGACATGAGGGGACATGGACATGGGGGGACATGGAGGGAACAGGGGGACAGGGGAGAACATGGACATGGGGACACAGTCATGGGGGACACAGGGACATGGGGGGACACGTCACTGTGTGGACAGACCCCCCCTGAACCCCCAAACCCGGGTGTCCCCACCTGTTGTCGATGGAGACGTCCCCCGCCAGCCCCGACTGCTTGTGCAGGAACTTGACGACGGGGCGGCGGGCGGCGGGGACGGCGCGGACGCGGCGCACACCCGGCACGCAGCGCCGCAGCACCGCGGCCACCAGCGCCAGCAGCTCCGGCGCCGGCGCCGCCGCCAGCTCCAGCTCGCTCAGGATGGAGGGGTCGGAGCTGGAGCCGGGGGCGGAGTCAGAGCCGGGGGCGGAGTCAGAGCCGGGGGCGGAACTGGAGCCGGAGTTGGAGCCGGAGCCGGGGGTGGAGTTGGAGTTGGAGCCAGGAGTGGAGCTGGAGTCAGAGCTGGGGGTGGAGCCAGAGTTGGAGTTGGAGCTGGAGCCGGGGGTAGAGCTGGAGCCGGGATTGGAGTTGGAGATGGAATTGGAGCTGGCGCTGGAGCCGGGGGTGGAGTCGGAGATGGAGTCGGAGGCAGAGCCAGGAGCGGAGTGGGAGCTGGAGCCAGGATTGGAGTTGGAGATGGAATTGGAGCTGGAGCCGGGGGTGGAGTCGGGGGTGGAGCCGGAGATGGAGCCGGAGGCAGAGCCAGGAGAGGAGTGGGAGCTGGAACCAAAGCCAGAGCCAGGGGCGGAGCCGGAATCGGAGCCAGGGGCGGAGCCAGAGCCAGGGAAGGAGCCAGAGGAGGAGCCGGAGCTGGAATCAGAGCCAGGGGTGGAGTCGGAGCAGGGGGTGGAGTCGGAGCTGGAACTGGAGCCGGAACCAGGGGCGGAGTCAGAGCCGGGGGAGGAGCCAGAGGCGGAGCTGTAGTTGAAGCTGGAGTCGGGAGCGGAGTCTGAGCTGGAGCTGGGGGTGGAGCTGAAGCCGGAGTCAGAGCCGGGGGTGGAGCCGGAGCCGGATCCGGAGCCAGGTGGCGCGGCCGCCTGCAGCGCTTTGGTGGCCTCCAGGTCCAGCAGCAGGTCCAGGTCGCAGCCGCGGGCGCCGAAGCCGTTGACGGACGAGCCGAAGGGGACGACGGAGCAGCCTGGGGGGGACAGGGCCGTGTCACACACGTGTGGCACACGCGTCACACGTATCGCGTGCACAAGTCACAGGTGCAGCGCGTGTCACACGCGTGTCGCGGGTGTCACGTGCACACGTGCCACGTGTGTGTCGCACACGTCGCACGGGTCAGGCGGGTGTTGTGTGTCAGGCGTGTGCATCGCACACGTCAGGCGCGCGTGGTCACACGCGTGTTGCTTGCGTGCGTCACGCGTGTCAGGTACGCGGGGTCGCACACGTCATGCATGTGTCACACGTGTGCACGCGGTCGCACACGTCACACGTGTCGCTTGTGTGCGTCACACGCGTGTGTCGTGTGTGTCACTCGTGTCAGGCGTGTGTCGCACGTGTGTGTCAGGCACGTGTCGCACGTCGGGCGCACGTGTCGCGCGTGTCAGGTGTGTGTCACACGTGTCACACACGCGGTTGCGCACATCACGCGTGTTACTTGTGCGTGTCACACGTGTCAGGCGCGTGTCACGTGCGTGTTGGGCGTGCGTCACACACGTGTGCGTCGCAGCTGTCGCGCGCCTGTCGCTTGCGTGTGTCGCGTGTGTCACTCTTGTCACACGTGTGTCACACGCGTCAGGTGAGCGTGTGTCACACGTGCGTCAGGCGCGCGTCACGTGTTACGCAGGCGTGTCAGGCGCACGCCGCTCACGTCACACGCACGCGTGGGGTGTGTCACGCGTGTCCCGTGTCACACGCGCGTGTCGTGGCACACTCACCGGGGAAGAACTCGGTGAACACCTCCTGGAACAGCGCCACCAGCAGCTGCCGCAGCCGCCGCTCGGCCTCGCTCAGCGCCAGCAGCGCCACCAACCGGCCCAGCTGCGCCTCCACCTGCAGCGAGGGACCCGGGAGTTCGGGAGAGGGACCCAGGAGTGCCCCAAGGGACCCAGGAGTGCGGGAGAGGGACCCAGGAGTGCCCCAAGAGACCCAGGAGTTCGAGAGAGGGGACCCAGGAGTGCAGGAGAGGGGACCCAGGAGTGCCCCAAGGGACCCAGGAGTGCGGGAGAGGGACCCAGGAGTGCTCCAGGGGACGCAGGAGTTCGGGAGAGGGGACCCAGGAGTTCGGGAGAGGGGACCCAGGAGTGCCCCAAGGGACTCAGGAGTGAGGGAAAGGGACCCAGGAGTGCTCCAGGGGACCCAGGAGTTCGGGAGAGGGGACCCAGGAGTTCGGGAGAGGGGACCCGGGAGTGCGGGAGAGGGGACCCGGGAGTGCGGGAGAGGGGACCCGGGAGTGCGGGAGAGGGGACCCGGGAGTGCGGGAGAGGGGACCCGGGAGTGCGGGGAGAGGGGACCCGGGAGTGCGGGGAGAGGGGACCCGGGAGTGCGGGAGAGGGGACCCAGGAGTGCCCCAAGGGACCCAGGAGTTCGGGAGAGGGGACCCAGGAGTGCCCCAAGAGACCCAGGAGTGTGGGAGAGGGACCCAGGAGTGCCCCAAGGGACCCAGGAGTGCGGGGGAGGGACCCAGGAGTGCCCCAAGGGACCCAGGAGTTCGAGAGAGGGGACCCAGGAGTGCGGGAGAGGGGACCCAGGAGTGCCCCAAGGGACGCAGGAGTGCGGGAGAGGGGACCCAGGAGTGCCCCAAGGGACCCAGGAGTTTGGGAGAGGGGACCCAGGAGACTCCTTGGACACCCTCAGGACCCCTCCCCAAAGCCCTGGGTGTCCCCAACAGAGCCTCAGGACCCGCCTTGCACCCCAGGGACTCCCCCAAAAGAGCCTCAGAAGCCCCTGGGACACCCCAGGACCCCTCCCCAAATCCCCGGGTGACCCCAGAAGAGCCTCAGGACCCCCCTTGAACCCCCCTTGCACCCCCAGGACTCCCTCAAACCCCTGGGGCCCCCCCAAAAGAGCCTCAGAAGCCTCTGGGACATCCCCATTCACCCCCAGGACCCCTCCCCAAACCCCTGAGGCCCCCCCAAAAGAGCCTCATGATCCCCTTGTGACAGCCCCAGGACCCCTCCCCAAACCCCTGACCCCCCCCCAGCCCTCCCAGGGGTCCCCACTCACATCGGGGGCGCAGCGCAGCTCCTGCTCCAGCCGCTCGGGGTCCAGGGGGTCCCGGCGGGGGCTGCGGGCGGGGGGGCCACGCGTGGGGGTCCCGGGGGTCTCGGGGGGGGCGGGCGGGAAGGCCTTGGTGCGGCGGGGGCGCACGCGGAGCGGCCGCCCGGCCAAGAGGTGGCGCGGCTGAGCCAGAGCCCGCTCACAGCCCCCGGCCTCGCGCAGCTCCACGATGGCGTAGGCGCCCTGGGACATGGGGACACGGTCAGGGGGGGACGTGGGGACATAAGGGGATGGGGGACATGGGGACATATGAGGACACAGTCATGGGGGACATAGGGATAGGGAGACATAAGGGGACAAGGGGTCACGGGGGGACATGAAGGGACATGGATGGGGACATGGTGGGGACATGGAACTGGGGACACGGTCATGGGGGATATGGGGAGACATGGACATGGGGACACGGGGGGACAGTGGGACATGGGGGGAACATGGGGACGGGGGGGACATGGTCACAGGGGGA
This sequence comes from Patagioenas fasciata, assembly GCF_037038585.1. Lineage (NCBI taxonomy): Eukaryota > Metazoa > Chordata > Aves > Columbiformes > Columbidae > Patagioenas > Patagioenas fasciata. Next base: position 350,718 of record NC_092558.1, read on the forward strand.
CATGAGGAGACACAGAGGTGGGGACACGGGGACAAGGGGGGACATGGACATGGGGACATGGTCGTGGGGGACACGGGGGGAACATGGGGACGGGGGGGACAGGGGGGACATAGACATGGTGACACAGCCATGGGGGACACAGTCACAGGGGGACATAGGGACAGGAGGACACAGGACAGGGACATGGGGGGACATGGAACTGGGGACATGGTAATGGGGGTCATGGGGGACAGGGGGACATATGGGGACACGGTCACGGGGGGACATGGGGAGACATGGACATGGGGACACGGGGGGACACGGACATGGTGACACAGTCATGGGGGTCACGGGAGGACATGGGGACAGGGACATGGGGGAAACGGACATGGTGACACAGTCATGGGGACATGGTCACAGGGGGACATGGGGACAGGAGGACACGGGGGGACACAGACATGGGGGGACATGAGGGGACAGGAGGGGACACGGGGACAAGGGGGGACATGGACATGGGGACATGGTCATGGGGGACACGGGGGTACAGTGGGACATGGGGGGAACATGGGGACGGGCGGGACATGGACATGGTGACACAGCCATGGGGGACACAGTCACAGGAGGACATGGGGACAGGAGGACACAGGACAGGGACATGGGGGACATGGAACTGGGGACACGGTAATGGGGGTCATGGGGGACATGGTCACGGGGGAACATGGGGAGACATGGACATGGGGACATGGGGGGACACGGACATGGTGACACAGTCATGGGGACACAGTCACAGGGGGACATGGGGACAGGAGGACACGGGGGGACACGGACATGGGGGGACATGAGGGGACAGGAGGGGACACGGGGACAAGGGGGGACATGGACATGAGGACATGGTCGTGGGGGACATGGGGGTACAGTGGGACATGGGGGGAACATGGGGGGAACATGGGGACAGGGGGGGACAAGCAGGACATGGACATGGTGCCACAGTCATGGGGGTCACGGGGGGACATGGGGACAGGAGGACACGGGGACACAGTCATGGGGGAATGGGGGACACAGGGACGGGGGGGGGACACGGGGACATAGGGACACAGAGGGGGCACGGGGACGGAGGAGACACGGACACGGTGGGGGACACAGAGGGGGCACGGGGACATGGGGGGGCACGGGGACATGGGGGGGCACGGGGACGGAGGGGACACGGTCACGGGGGGCACACGGGGACGGCGCCCCCCGCACCTTGTCCTTGTCCATGACCACGGCCGCCACGTCCCCGAAGGCCCCGAAGTATCGGGCGAGCTCCGTGTCCGCGGTGCCGCGGGCGAAGCCGCTCACGAACAGGCTCCGCCGCTCCTGCTCCGCCCGCTCGGCCCGCAGGCTCCGCAGCCGCCGGTGCTTCTTCCCCCGGAGGTGCTCGGCCAGGCTCGGGGCTGCGGGGACAACGGCGCCGTCAAACGGCGGCGCGGAGCGCGGCCCCAGGACACCCCCCCCACCCCGTAACGCCGCTCCACTCACGGTTGGCTGCGGAGATCTGGCACAGGCGGCAGCGGAACCCGCCCCGCGGCAGCGGCTCCACGTCCGGGTCCGGGTCCGCGTCCATGGCGGGGCCGGGGCGGGGAGCGCAGCGGGGCCGGGAGCGCAGCGGGAGCCGCGTCCTCCCGCGGCCGCCTCACCGGCCCAACTGCGGGCGGAAGTGGTGCGGCGCGCCTTCCTTCCCGCGGGACTTCCGCCGGAAGTGTGACCCGACACAAGAGTTCCGTGCTCTGGCAGCCTGACTAGGAACGAGTTTCTCCTCGTCTTGAAGCGGAACCTTTTGTGTTGCAGTTGGCACCCATTGTTCCTTGTGCTATTGTCAGCGATGGCTCCACCTCCTGACACGCCCCCTTTCCATATTATTCACCATTAATTAATCACCCCTCAGTCTCCTCCAGCTCCAGAGCTGGTCTCCCATCCAAGCGCTGACCGGGGCCGACCCTGCTTAGCTTCCCAGGTCACATGAGACGGGGCACTCAGGGTGCTGTGGCTGCGTATATTCCATATATATGTGTATATATATGTGTATGTAAGTTTCTCAAGGTTATCCTTATAGTATATGAACCAAACCCTTTATTCAAGGGCAGAGTAGAGAGGCAGGAGAACCTCCCCGGACCCACCTGGTCTCCCATCCAAGCACTGACCGGGGCGGACCCTGCTTAGCTTCCCAGGTCACATGACACTGGGCATTCCCAGGGTGCTATGGCTATATGTATATATATGTATGTATATATGTTCCTCAAGTATATCCTGATAGTACCTGAACTAAACCCTTATTCCATCCGCAGAATAGAGGGGGAGGAGAACCCCTCTGGACCTACTGAGCACCCCCTTCTAACCCACCCCAGGCCCCATTGGCCTACATGGTCTCCCATCCAAGCACTGACCGGGGCCGACCCTGCTTAGCTTCCCAGGTCAGGCATTCTCAGGGTGCTATGGCTCTATATACCACATATATATCTATACATATATATATGTGAGGGTCAGGAGAACCTCTCTGACCCACTGAGCACCCCCTTCTAATGCACCCCGGGTCCCATTGGCTTCCTGGGCACAAGGAAGTGGCCACCCCGCTGTCCCCAGGACCCCCAGGTCCCTTTCCCCTATGTTGCTCTCCCATAGGTCACCCCCCAACTTAAAGAACTTCCCCGGCCCTTATAGAACATTCCCCAGCCCTTAAAGAACCAACGCTTACAGAGCCAGCCATTAATGAACGGAGCCTTAACGAACTGAGCCTTAATGAACTGAGCCTTAATGAACTGAGCCTTAATGAACTGAGCCTTAATGAACTGAGCCTTCAGGAGAGGGGACCCAGGAGTTCGGGAGGGACCCAGGAGTTCGGGAGGGACCCAGGAGTTCAGGAGAGGGGACCCAGGAGTTCGGCAGAAGGGACCCAGGAGTTCGGGAGAGGGACCCAGGAGTTCGGGAGAGGGGACCCAAGAGTTTGGGAGAGGGGACCCAAGAGTTTGGGAGAGGGGACCCAAGAGTTCAGGAGGGACCCAGGAGTTCGGGAGAGGGACCCAGGAGTTCGGTAAAAGGACCCAGGAGTTCGGGAGAGGGACCCAGGAGTTCGGGAGGGACCCAGGAGTTCGGTAAAGGGACCCAGGAGTTCGGGAGAGGGACCCAGGAGTTCGGTAAAGGGACCCAGGAGTTCGGGAGGGACCCAGGAGTTCGGTAAAGGGACCCAGGAGTTCAGGAGGGACCCAGGAGTTCGGGAGGGACCCAGGAGTTCGGGAGGGACCCAGGAGTTCGGGAGAGGGGACCCAGGTGTTCGGAAGGGACCCAGGTGTTCGGGAGAGGGGACCCAGGAGTTTGGTAAGGGGACCCAGGAGTTCGGGAGAGGGGACCCAGGAGTTCGGGGAGGGACCCAGGAGTTTGGGAGGGACCCAGGAGTTCGGGAGAGGGGACCCAGGAGTGCGGGGAGGGACCCAGGAGTTTGGGAGGGACCCAGGAGTTCGGTAAAGGGACCCAGGAGTTCGGTAAAGGGACCCAGGAGTTCAGGAGGGACCCAGGAGATCAAGAAAGGGACTCTTAGAGACCCAAAAGTGCCCCATAAGTGTCTGTTCGTGACTCCCCAAGTGCCCCATAGAGCTCCATAAGTGACTCATAGTGACCCATGAGTGCCCCATAGCGTCTCCCCAGTGCCCCATAGTGCCCCACAAGTGACTCATGGAGCCCCATAAGTGACCTATAGTTCCCCATTAGTGCCCCATACAGCTCCATAAGTGACCCATGGAGCCCTATAGTGACCCTCAGGGTCCCATAAGTGACTCATAGTGACCCGTGAGTGCCCCATAGCGTCTCCCCAGTGCCCCATAGTGCCCCACAAGTGACCCATGTAGCCCTATAAGTGCCCCACAGAGCCCCATGGAGCTCCATAAGTGCCCCACGGAGCCCCATAAGTGACCCATAGTGACCCATAGAGCTCCATAAGTGACTCATAGAGACCCATAAGTGCCCCTTAGCATCTCCCCAGTGTCCCATAGTTCCCCACAAGTGACCTATAGTTCCCCATTAGTGCCTCATAGAGCTCCATAAGTGACCCATGGAGCTCCATAAGTGCCCCAGAAGTGCCCCATAAGTGACTCATAGAGCCCCATAAGCGACTCGGCCGCTCAAGAAAAACCGCCAGGTTTATTTCCTGTGCCTACAGAACCGGGACGGCCCGAGATACAAAACCGGGGGGGGTGTCGCTCCACGTACAAAAGGGGTCACGGGTGGGGTGGCGGGGGGGTGGGGGGGGCAGAATAAGCCCACCCCCCCCCCCCCCCCCCAAACCCCCCCACCCGTGGTTTCTATGGCGATAAAAAAAATACAAAAGGGGCCCGATGCGGGGGGGTGGGGATAAGGGGGGAAAGGGGGGGTCAGTCCTCCAGGACAATGGGCTCCGAGGTGCTGGCGGGGTGTGGGGGGGCGGGGGGCGCCAGGGCCCCCCCGGGTCGCAGCGGCTTGACCTTGAGGGGGAGGTTGGGGCGGCGGGCGGCGCGGCGGAGCTCCAGGTGCGTCAGAGCCTTCCGCAGCGCCCTGGGGGGGGAAATGGGGGTCAGTGTGGGGGGTCACGCTATAGACCCACCCCTTGTGTCCCGTTTCCCCCCACTTAAAGCCTTACCTGGTGTCCTTGGTGGCCACGAACACCACGGGGTTGGGGGCGTCCGCTGGGTTCAGCTTCTGGCGCTTGCTGGCTGGGGGGGGCCCTGCGCGCAGCCCCGCCGCCAGGGGGCGCCCGTTGGCGGAGAACGGGAGGCCCGAGGCGCCCACCTGTGTGTGAGTGGGGGGAAGGGGCGTGGTTACTGCAAAGCCACGCCCCTCGACCAATCACACACGCCCATCCCGATCAGCCCAAAGCGAGCTCCACGCCCCCAAAGTGGTTTTGTCCATCAGGCCGCGCCAGCCCCGCCCCTCGTCAATCATCCCCAGCCTCGCTCCCATAGGCCCTGCTCGCTGTCAATCACCCCCAGCCCTGCTCCCATAGGCCCTGACGCTGCTTAGCGTCTCAGATCAGGTGAGATGGGGCACTCTCAGGGTGCTATGGCTATATATACATATGTGTGTGTATATATATATATATATATATATATGTTCCCCAATATATCCTGCCCCTTTATTCAAGGGCAGAGTAGAGGGGCAGGAGAACTTCTCTGGACCTACTGACCACCCCCTTCTAACCCACCCCAGGCCCCATTGGCCTCCATGGTCTCCCATCCAAGCACTGACCGGGGCCGACCCTGCTTAGCTTCCCAGATCACATGAGACTGGGCATTCCCAGGGTGCTATGGCTACATATATATATATATAAATATGTATATATATATGTTCCTCAAGTATATCCTGATAGTACCTGAACTAAACCCTTATTCCATGGGCAGAACAGAGGGCGAGGAGAACCCCTCTGGACCTATTGACCACCCCCTTCTAACCCACCCCAGGTCCCATTGGCCTTGTGGTTTCCCATCCAAGCACTGACCAGGGCCGACCCTGCTTAGCTTCCCAGAGATCGGGTGCTCCCATAGGCCCTGCTCCCTGTCAATCACCCCCAGCGCTGCTCCCATAGGCCCTTCTCCCTGGCAAGCCCCACCCCCTCAGAGCCCCATCCAGGGGTCTGGTGGCCCCCGGTAGCCCCCGTGGCCCCCGATGGCCCCTGGTGGCCCGTACCCGCACGCGGGGCGGCCGGTGGCCCTCGCCAGCCCCCTCGTAGCCGCGCTTGCCCACCAGCCCCGCCAGCCCCCGGCTCTGGCTCAGCTGGTTGCGGTTGATTGGGGTCTTGGTGCCGCGCGGCGTCTTGGGCTTCAGGGGGGCTTGTGCGGCTAAGGGGGGGGGACAGGGGGGTCAGGGGCTGCCTGGGGGGGGGGGCACCTCCTGCTCCCCCCTGACCCCCAAAACTCAGCCCCAAATGCCCTCTTCCCACCCCCAACCCCGAACACGTACCCTGGGGGTCCCCCCATTCATTCCCCCCCCAGGGACCCCCCTAAAACATCCTCAGGGACCCCCCCATTCATCCCATTCATCCCCCCCCCCTAAAACATCCTCAGGGACCCCCCCATTCATCCCATTCATCCCCCCCCCTAAAACACCCTCAGGGACCCCCCCCATTCATCCCATTCATCCCCCCCCCTAAAACACCCTCAGGGACCCCCCCCATTCATCCCATTCATCCCCCCCCCTAAAACACCCTCAGGGACCCCCCCATTCATCCCATTCATCCCCCCCCTAAAACACCCTCAGGGACCCCCCCATTCATCCCATTCATCCCCCCCCCCAAAAACATCCTCAGGGACCCCCCCCCATTCATCCCATTCATCCCCCCCCTAAAACACCCTCAGGGACCCCCCCATTCATTACCCCCCCAGGGACCCCCTTAAAACACCCTCAGGGACCCCCCCACCCCTCACCCAGCTCAGGGACCCCCCAGGACCCCCCCTAAAACACCCCCAGGACCCCCCCAGCCCCTCTCCCAGCTCAGGGAACCCCCCTGGACCCCCAGGACCCCCCCAGCCCCTCACCCACCTCAGGGACCCCCCAGGACCCCCCTCATCCCTCACCCAGCTCAGGGACCCCCCCTAAAACACCCCCAGGACCCCCCCAGCCCCTCTCCCAGCTCAGGGAACCCCCCTGGACCCCCAGGACCCCCCCAGCCCCTCACCCACCTCAGGGACCCCCCAGGACCCCCCTCATCCCTCACCCAGCTCAGGGACCCCCCCTAAAACACCCCCAGGGACCCCCCAGCCCCTCAACCAGCTCAGGGAACCCCCCTGGACCCCCAGGACCCCCCCAACCCCTCACCCAGCTCAGGGACCCCCCAGTAACCCCCCTAAAACACCCCCAGGACCCCCTCATCCCTCACCCAGCTCAGGGACCCCCCAGGACCCCCCCAGGACCCCCCCGGACCCCCTCATTCCTCACCCAGCTCCTTGACAATGGCGGCGAGCGGCAGCCGGGCCAGAGGGTGGATTTTCAGGGGGGTCTTGGCCGCTTTGGGGAGGCGGATGGAGCCTGGGGGGGGGACACAAAATCAGGTCAGGGTAAAATGGCGCTAAATCACATCAGGGTAAAATGGCACTAATATCACATCAGGGTAAAATGGCGCTAAAATCACCTCAGGGGGGAAATGGCGCCAAAATCACCTCAGGATCAAAATGGCGGCAGCAAACCCCTCAGCCCCAAAATGGCGCCAAAATCACCTCAGGGGCAAAATGTCATTAAATAACCTCAACATCAAAACGTCACTAAAATCACCTCAATGTTAAAATGTCACTAAAATCACCTCAGTGTTAAAATGTCACTAAAATCACCTCAGAGGTCCAAACAGCACCAGAATCCCCTCAGGATCAAAATGGCGCCAAAATCACCTCAGGCTCAAAACATCACTAAAACTACCCCAGGATCAAATGTCACTAAAATCACCTCAATGTCAAAATGTCATTAAATCACCTCAACATCAAAACATCACTAAAATCACCTCAGTGTTAAAATGTCACTAAAATCACCTCAGCCCCAAAATGGCGCCAAAATCACCTGAGGATCAAAAAGTCACTAAAATCACCTCAGTGTTAAAACATCACTAAAATCACCTCAGGGTCAAAACGTCACTAAATTAGGTCAGAGTCCAAATGTCACTAAAATCACCTCAATGTCAAAATGTGACTAAAATCACCTCAGGGCTCCAAATGGCACCAAAATCACCTCAGGATCAAAATGTCACTAAATTACGTCAGGATCAAAACGTCACTAAAATCACCTCAATGTTAAAACGTCACTAAAATCACCTCAGTGTTAAAATGTCACTAAAATCACCTCAATGTTAAAATGTCACTAAAATCACCTCAATGTTAAAACGTCACTAAAATCACCTCAATGTTAAAACGTCACTAAAATCACCTCAGTGTTAAAATGTCACTAAAATCACCTCAATGTTAAAATGTCACTAAAATCACCTCAATGTTAAAATGTCACTAAATCATCTCAATGTTAAAACGTCATTAAAATCACCTCAATGTTAAAATGTCACTAAAATCACCTCAATGTTAAAATGTCACTAAAATCACCTCAGGGCTCCAAACGGCACCAAAATCACCTCAGGATCAAAATGGCGCCAAACCCCCTCATGGCTCAAAATGGCGGCACCAACCCCCTGATCCCCAGGACGCCCCCAAACACCCTTAGAATCAAAACATCACTAAAATCACCTCAATGTTAAAATGTCACTAAAATCACCTCAATGTCAAAACATCACTAAAATCACCTCAGGGCTCCAAACGGCGCCAAAATCACCTCAGGTTCAAAATGGCGCCAAACCCCCTCAGGGCTCAAAATGGCGGCACCAACCCCCTGATCCCCAGGACGCCCCCAAATCCCCTCAGGATCAAAACGTCACTAAAATCACCTCAATGTTAAAATGTCACTAAAATCACCTCAATGTTAAAATGTCACTAAATTCATCTTAATGTTAAAACATCACTAAAATCACCTCAGGGCTCCAAACGGCGTCAAAATCACCTCAGGTTCAAAATGGCGCCAAACCCCCTCATGGCTCAAAATGGCGGCACCAACCCCCTGATCCCCAGGACACCCCCAAATCCCCTCAGGATCAAAACGTCACTAAAATCACCTCAATGTTAAAATGTCACTAAATTCATCTTAATGTCAAAACGTCACTAAAATCACCTCAGGGCTCCAAACGGCGCCAAAATCACCTCAGGATCAAATGGCACCAAACCCCCTCATGGCTCAAAATGGCGGCACCAACCCCCTGATCCCCAGGATGCCCCCACACCCCCTCAGGATCAAAACGTCACTAAAATCACCTCAGTGTTAAAATGTCACAAAATTCATCTTAATGTTAAAACATCACTAAAATCACCTCAGGGCTCCAAACGGCGCCAAAATCACCTCAGGTTCAAAATGGCGCCAAACCCCCTCATGGCTCAAAATGGCGGCACCAACCCCCTGATCCCCAGGATGCCCCCAAACACCCTCAGGATCAAAACGTCACTAAAATCACCTCAATGTCAAAACGTCACTAAAATCACCTCAATGTCAAAACATCACTAAATCACCTCAGGGCTCCAAACGGCGCCAAAATCACCTCAGGTTCAAAATGGCGCCAAACCCCCTCATGGCTCAAAATGGCGGCACCAACCCCCTGATCCCCCGGACACCCCCACACCCCCCGATCCCCCGGACACCCCCACACCCCCTGGACACCCCCCCACCCCCCGGACACCCCGTGTCTCACACTCGGCTTTGATGGCGTTGGCGTTGATGGGCGCGTAGGGGCGGCGCGCGGCGCGGCGCGGCTGCAGGACGTCGCGGCACAGGCGGCGCGCCAGGCGCGTGAGGCGCGTGGTGTGGAGCAGGAAGGTCTGGCGGTTCTTGGCCAGCAGTTTGGCGCGGCTGGCGCTGGTGGTGTACGGGGACAGGCTCTGCGCCTCCGGCCGGGACAGGTGACCGCGGGAGTGGGGCTCCTGGGGGTGCAGGGGGTTATGGGGGGTGATGGGGGTTTGGGTGCATGGGGGGTTATGGGGGGTTATGGGGGTTTGGGTGCATGGGGGGTTATGGGGGGTTATGGGGGGTTTGGGGTGCATGGGGGGTTATGGGGGTTTGGGTGCATGGGGGGTTATGGGGGGTTATGGGGGTTTGGGTGCATGGGGGGTTATGGGGGGTTATGGGGGGTTTGGGGTGCATGGGGGGTTATGGGGGGTTTGGGTGCATGGGGGGTTATGGGGGGTTATGGGGGTTTGGGTGCATGGGGGGTTATGGGGGGTTATGGGGGTTTGGGTGCATGGGGGGTTATGGGGGGTTATGGGGGTTTGGGTGCATGGGGGGTTATGGGGGGTTATGGGGGTTTGGGTGCATGGGGGGTTATGGGGGTTTGGGTGCATGGGGGGTTATGGGGGGTTATGGGGGTTTGGGTGCATGGGGGGTTATGGGGGTTTGGGTGCATGGGGGGTTATGGGGCGTTATGGGGGTTTGGGGTGCATGGGGGGTTATGGGGGTTTGGGTGCATGGGGGGTTATGGGGGTTTGGGGTGCATGGGGGTGATGGGGGTTTGGGTGCATGGGGGGTTATGGGGGGTTATGGGGGTTTGGGTGCATGGGGGGTTATGGGGGGTTATGGGGGGTTATGGGGGGTTATGGGGGTTTGGGGTGCATGGGGGGTTATGGGGGGTTATGGGGGTTTGGGTGCATGGGGGTTATGGGGGGTTTGGGGGAGATGGGGTACAGGGGGGTTATGGGGGAGATGGGGTACGGGTGGTTAATGGGGGTTTGAGGTATGGGGGGTTATGGGGGTTTGGGGGGGTTTGGGGTACATGGGGGGTTATGGGGGTTTGGGTTATGGGTGTTTGGGGTATGGGGGGTTATGGGGGTTTGGGGGAGATGGGGTACAGGGGGTTATGGGGGGTTTGTGGGGGGTGGGGGGAATGGGGTACAGGGGGGGTTATGGGGTCTATGGGGTATGGGGTGGGGGGGGAATGGGGTACAGGGGGGTTATGGGGGGTTATGGGGGTATGGGGGTTATGGGGTTTGGGGTACGGGGGGTTATGGGGTTTGGGGTACAGGGGGGTTATGGGGGTTTGGGGTACAGGGGGGTTATGGGGTTTGGGGTACGGCGGGTTATGGGGTTTGGGGTACAGGGGGGTTATGGGGTTTGGGGTACGGCGGGTTATGGGGTTTGGGGTACAGGGGGGTTATGGGGGTTTGGGGTACAGGGGGGTTATGGGGGTTTAGGGTACGGGGGGTTATGGGGTTTGGAGTACGGGGGGGTAATGGGGGTTTGGGGGCTTTGGGGTACAGGGGGGTTATGGGGGTTTGGGGTATGGGGGGTTATGGGGAGTTATGGGGGGTTTGGGGGCAGGGGGCATGGGGGACTACAGGGGGTTTGTGGGGGTGGGGGGAATGGGGTACAGGGGGGTATGGGGGGAATGGGGTACAGGGGGTTATGGGGGGTTTGGGGTATGGGGGGTTATGGAGGTTTGGGGTCCGGGAGGGGTCTGGGGTGCAGGGGGGGTTTATGGGGTGCGGGGGGGTTTCAGGGGGCTCGGGGTGCTGGGGGGGCCGTGTCTCACCGATGCGCTGCGCGCCGCCCCCTCCAGCTGGGTGGGGGTCTTCAGCCCCCCGTATTTCTTCCAGTAGATCCAGCAGGAGGCGCAGAGGCGGCACTGCATGTTGGGGGGGCCCCAGGCGTACCACTGCGCAGACTGCGTGGCTGGGGGGGCACGGCCAGCGTCCACACCCCCCCGCACGGACAGACGGACACCCCCCCAGGGTCTAGAGACCCCCCCCAAAGGTATGGAGAGCACCCCAAACATATAGAGACCACCCAAGGGGCACAGAGGCCCCCGCAAGGGGATAAAGACCACACAAGGGCACAGAGACCCCCCTAAAGGTATAGAGAGCCCCGCAAAGGTATAGAGACCCACACAAAGGTATAGAGACCACACAAAGGTATAGAGACCCCCCCCAAGGTATAGAGACCCCCCAAAGGTATAGAGACCCACACAAAGGTATAGAGACCACACAAAGGTATAGAGACCCCCCCCAAGGTATAGAGACCCCCCAAAGGTATAGAGACCCACACAAAGGTATAGAGACCACACAAAGGTATAGAGACCCCCCCCAAGGTATAGAGACCCCCCAAAGGTATAGAGACCCACACAAAGGTATAGAGACCACACAAAGGTATAGAGACCCCCCCCAAGGTATAGAGACCCCCCAAAGGTATAGAGACCACACAAAGGTATAGAGACACCCCACAAAGGTATAGAGAGCCCACCAACCGTATAGAGACCCCCCCAAAGGTATAGAGACCCCCCAAAGGTATAGAGACCACACAAAGGTATAGAGACCCCCCCAAAGGTATAGAGACCACACAAAGGTATAGAGACCCCCCCAAAGGTATAGAGAGCCCCCCAACCATATAGAGACCCCCCAAAGGTATAGAGACCACACAAGGGCAGAGAAACCCCCCTAAAGGTATAGAGAACACACAAAGGTATAGAGACCCCCCAAAAAGGTATAGAGAGCCCCCCAACCATATAGAGACCCCCCAAAGGTAGAGAGACCCCCAGAACATATAGAGACCACCCAAGGGGCACAGAGGTCCCCCCAAGGAGATAGAGACCACACAAGGGGATAGAGAGCCCCCCCAAACGTATAAAGACCACACAAGGGTATAGAGACCCCCCCAAAAGGTAGAGAGAGCCCCCCAAACATATAGAGACCCCCCCAACCATATAGAGACCACCCCAAAGGTAGAGAGAGCCCCGCCAAGGGTATAGAGATCACACAAGGGTATAGAGACCCCCCAAAGATATAGAGACCCCCCAAAGGTATAGAGACCCCCAAAGATATAGAGACCCCCCGAAGGTAGAGAGACCCCCCCTGGACATACGGAGACCCCCCCCAAAGGTATAGAGACCCCCCAAATGTATAGAGACCCCCCAAAGGTAGAGAGACCCCCCAGAACATATAGAGACCCCCCCAAGGGGATAGAGACCCCACAAGGATACAGAAACCACACAAGGGCATAGAGACCCCCCCAAAGGTATAGAGACCCCATAAGAGGCATGGAGACCCCCCCAAGGGCACAGAGACCCCCCAAAAGACACAGAGACCCCCCAAAGGTATAGAGACCACACAAGGGCATAGAAACCCCCCCAAGGGCATGGAGACCCCCCCGTAAAGGACATAGAGACCCCCTCAAAGGACACAGAGACCCCCAAGAGTCATAGAGACCCCCAAAGGAGCATGAAGACCCCCCCCAAGAGTATAGAAACCTCCCACTAACGGTATAGAGACCCCACACAAAGGTATAGAGACCACCCCAAAGGGCATAGAGACACCCCACAAGGGTATAGAGACCCCCCCCAAAGGACACAGAGACACCCCAAGAAGCATAGAGACCCCACAAGGGTATAGAGACCCCCCCAAAGGACATAGAGACCCCCAAGGGTATAGAGACCCCCCCAAAAGACATAGAGACCCCCCAAGAAGCATAGAGACCCCCCAGGGTATAGAGACCCCCCCAAAGGGCATAGAGACCCCCCAAAGAAGCATAGAGGACCCCCCCAAGGGACACAGAGACCCCCAAGGGCATAGAGATCCCCCCAAGGACATCGAGACCCCTCCAAGCCCCCCTCAAAAGACACACAGACCCCCCCCAACAAGCATAGAGACCCCACCAAAGGACATAGAGACCCCCACAAGGGACACAGAGGCCCCCCAAGGGTATAAAGACCCCCCCCAAGATATAGAGACCCCCTCCCAAAGGACATTAAGACCCCCCAAGAAGCACAGAGACCCCCCCCAAAAGCATAGAGACCCCCCCCAAGAAGACACAGAGACCCCCAAGGGTATAGAGACCACACAAGGGCATAGAGACCACTCCAAAGGACATAGAGACCCCCAAAGAAGCATAGAGGACCCCCCCAAGGGACACAGAGACCCCCAAGGGCATAGAGATCCCCCCAAGGACATAGAGACCCCTCCAAGCCCCCCTCAAAAGACACAGAGACCCCCCCCAACAAGCATAGAGACCCCACCAAAGGACATAGAGACCCCCACAAGGGACACGGAGACCCCCTCAAGGTATAGAGACCCCCTCCCAAAGGACATTAAGATCCCCCAAGAAGCATAGAGACCCCCCCCCCAAAAAGCATAGAGACCCCCCCAGAAGACACAGAGACCCCCAAGGGTATAGAGACCACACAAGGGCATAGAGACCCCCCCAAAGGACACAGACACCCCCCAAAGAGGCATAGAGGACCCCCCCAAGGGACACAGAGACCCCCAAGGGCATAGAGATCCCCCCAAGGACATTGAGACCCCTCCAAGCCCCCCTCAAAAGACACAGAGACCCCCCCCCAACAAGCATAGAGACCCCACCAAAGGACATGGAGACCCCCACAAGGGACACAGAGACCCCCTCAAGGTATAGAGACCCCCTCCCAAAGGACATTAAGATCCCCCAACAAACATAGAGACCCCACCAAAGGACATAGAGACCCCCACAAGGGACACAGAGACCCCCCAAGGGTATAAAGACCCCCCCCAAGACCCCCCCCAAGATATAGAGACCCCCTCCCAAAGGACATTAAGACCCCCCAAGAAGCACAGAGACCCCCCCTCCAAGGGCATAGAGACCCCCCCACCCCCTCTATCCCCCCATTATCCCACCCAGGACCCCCACACCCCCCTCTCCTCCCACCCCAGGACCCCCCCACCCCCTGTACCCCCCCCCAGCCCCCCAAATCCCCCCCCCCACTGACTGTGGCAGCTCTCGCACGTCAGCCCCTTCTGGAACCCGGCGCCGTTCACCCCGGGTTTGGCGCCCACCGAGATGATCTGGTTGGGGTTCGGCTTGGTGCTGCGGCAAACGGGGGGGTCAGGGGGGGCCCACCTGTGCCCCCCCAGCTCTAGGAAGGGGTGTGCCCCCCCCGAGGTGATGGAGCCCCCTCCCGAGGCGATGGAGCCCCCCAGACTCACTATGTGGGGATGTAGACCTGCTTCAGCTTGCTGTCCGCCTCCGCCGCCTTCAGCCTCTTCTGCGCACACACGGGTAAGACGGAGGGGCCCGGACCCACAGCGGACCCCCCCAGACCCACAGCGGACCCACAGTGGACCCCCCAGACCCACGGCGGATCCCCCAGACCCACGGCGGACCCCCCAGACCCACAGCGGACCCCCCAGACCCACAGCGGACCCCCCAGACCCACAGCGGACCCCCCAGACCCACAGTGGACCCACAGCCCCACAGCCCCAGAGTGGACTCCACGGCCCCAGAGTGAACCCCCTAGCCCCACGGTGAACCCCCCAGCCCCACAACAGACCCACAGCGGACCCCCCAGCCCCACGGCGAACCCCCCAGCCCCACAACAGACCCACAGCGGACCCCCCAGACCCACGGCGAACCCCCCAGCCCCACAACAGACCCACAGCGGACCCCCCAGCCCCATGGCAGACCCCCCAGACCCACGGCGGACCCCCAGACCCACAGCGGACCCCTCAGACCCACAGTGGACCCACAGCCCCACAGCCCCAGAGTGAACCCCCTAGCCCCACGGCGAACCCCCCAGCCCCACAACAGACCCACAGCGGACCCCCCAGCCCCACGGCAGACCCCCCAGCCCCACGGCAGACCCCCCAGACCCACAGTGGACCCACAGCGGACCCCCCCAGCCCCACGGCAGACCCCCCAGACCCACAGTGGACCCCCAGCCCCACAACAGCCCCACAGCGGACCCCCCAGCCCCACGGCAGACCCCCCAGACCCACAGCGGAACCCCCAGCCCCACAGCGGACCCACAGCGGACTCCCCAGACCCACAGTGGACCCCCAGCCCCACAGCGGACCCACAGTGGCCTCCTCAGCCCCACGGCAGCCCCACAGTCCCCCAGTGGACCCCCCAGACCCACAGTGGACCCCCAGCCCCACAACAGCCCCACAGCAGACCCCCCAGCCCCACGGCAGACCCCCCAGACCCACAGCGGAACCCCCAGACCCACAGTGGACCCACAGCGGACCCACAGTGGCCTCCTCAGCCCCACGGCAGCCCCACAGTCCCCCAGTGGACCCCCCAGATCCACAGTGGACCCCCAGCCCCACGGTGGACCCCCCAGACCCACAGCGGACCCCCCAGCCCCACAGCGGACCCACAGTGGCCTCCTCAGCCCCACAGCAGCCCCACAGCCTCCCAATGGAACCCCAGCCTCACAGTGGCCCCACAGCAGCCCCACAGCAGCCCCCATCAGACCCCCAGCCCCACAGCAGCCCCACATCACCCTCCCCAGTCCCACATCGCCCCCTCCCCAGCCCCACATCAACCCCCCTCAGCCCCACATCGCCCTCCCCAGCCCCACAGAACCCCCCCCCACCCCCACATCACCCCTCCCCCAGCCCCACATCGCCCCCCCCCAGCCCCACATCACCTCCCACCCAGCCCCACATCACCCCTCCCCAGCCCCACATCGCCCTCCCCAGCCCCACATCGCCCCCCCACCCCCACATCACCCCCCCCCAGCCCCACATCACCCCCCCATCCCCACATCACCCCTCCCCAGCCCCACATCACCCCCCCCAAGCCCCACATCAACTCCCCCCAGTCCCACATCACCCCCCCCAGCCCCACATCACCCCCCCCAGCCCCACATCACCTCCCCCCCAGCCCCACATCACCCCCTCCCAGGCCCCACAGCAGCCCCACAGCGCCCCCCCCAGCCCCACAGCAGCCCCACATCACCCCTCCCCAGCCCCACATCACCCCCCCCACCCCCACATCACCCCCCCCAGCCCCACAGCAGCCCCCATCAGCCCCCCAGCCCCAAAGTGAGCTCCCATTGGACCCCCAGCCCCACAGCAGCACCACAACAGCCCCCCCATCACCCCCCTCAGCCCCACAGCAGCCCCACATCGCCCTCCCCAGCCCCACATCACCCCCTCCAGCCCCACATCACCACCCCCAGCCCCACATCACCACCCCCAGCCCCACATCACCCCCCCAGCCCCACATCACCCCTCCCCCAGCCCCACATCACCCCCCCCAAGCCCCACATCAACTCCCCCCAACCCCACATCAGCTCCCCCCCAGCCCCACATCGCCCCCCCAGCCCCACATCACCCCCCCTAGGCCCACATCACCCCCTCAGCCCCACATCACCCCCCCCAGCCCCACACCACCCATCCCCACATCACCCCCCCCATCCCCACATCGCCCCCCCCAGCCCCACATCACCCCCCCCATCCCCACATCACCCCCCCCCAGCCCCACATCACCCTCTCCAGCCCCACATCACCCCTCCCCCAGCCCCACATCACCCCCCCCAGCCCCATATCTTCCCCCCCCCCAGCCCCACATCACCCCTCCCCAGCCCCACATCACCCCCCAGCCCCACATCACCCCCCAGCCCCACAGCGCCCCCCACCTGCTGGATGTAGCGGTCCGTGGTCTTCCACATGTAGTAGAACTGCACGATGCTGGCCAGCGACTTCCAGGGCAGCTGCGGGCGGGGCGAACCATCCCATCACGGGGGGGGGGCCGGGGGTCCCTCGGTGCGACCCCCTCCCCAAATTGACCCCCCCCCGCCCCACTCACGAAGTCCTGGCGGATGTCGTTGAAGTCCTTGCCGTACTTCTCCAGCGCCTCCTCGAACAGCATGGCCTCGGACGCCGACCACTCCTCCATCTCGTCGCGGCACAGCACCGGCCCCCCCTGCGGCACCAGCGTGGACATGGCCCGGGCCAGGTCGTACCCGTTGCGCTGGAGCGTGTCCATGGCGTGGAACTGGGGGGGAAAAGGGGGCACAGGAGTTGGGGGGGCTGGGGGGAGATGGGGGGTCCTGGGGTGGGGGGACAGGGGGGTCCTGGGGTGGGGTAATGGGGGGTCCTGGGGTGCGCTGGAGCGTGTCCATGGCGTGGAACTGGGGGGGAAAAGGGGGCAGAGGAGTTGGGGGGCTGGGGGGAGATGGGGGGTCCTGGGGTGGGGTACAGGGGGGTCCTGGGGTGGGGTAATGGGGGGTCCTGGGGTGCGCTGGAGCGCGTCCATGGCGTGGAACTGGGGGGGAAAAGGGGGCACAGGAGTTGGGGGGCTGGGGGGAGATGGGGGGTCCTGGGGTGGGGGGACAGGGGGGTCCTGGGGTGCGCTGGAGCGCGTCCATGGCGTGGAACTGGGGGAGAGGGGGCAGAGGAGTTGGGGGGCTGGGGGGAGATGGGGGGTCCTGGGGTGGGGTAATGGGGGGTCCTGGGGTGCGCTGGAGCGCGTCCATGGCGTGGAACTGGGGGGAGAGGGGGTACAGGAGTTGGGGGGCTGGGGGTACAGGGGGGTCCTGGGGTGGGGTAATGGGGGGTCCTGGGGTGCGCTGGAGCGCGTCCATGGCATGGAACTGGGGGGAAAAGGGGGCACAGGAGTCGGGGGGCTGGGGGGAGATGGGGGGTCCTGGGGTGGGGGGACAGGGGGGTCCTGGGGTGCGCTGGAGCGCGTCCATGGCGTGGAACTGGGGGAGAGGGGGCACAGGAGTTGGGGGGCTGGGGGGAGATGGGGGGTCCTGGGGTGGGGTAATGGGGGGTCCTGGGGTGGGGGGAAAAGGGGGTGATGGATAATGGGGGACAGTGGGGTGGGGGTCCCAGGGTGGGATAATGGGGGGTCCTGGGGTGGGGGGTCCTGGGGGGAATAGTGGGGCACCCTGGGGTGGGGGTAATGGGGGGTCCTGGGGTGGGGGGAAAAGGGGGTGATGGGTAATGGGGGACAGGGGGGTGGGGGGTCCTGGGGTGGGGGCAATGAGGGGAATAATGGGGGGTCCTGGGGTGGGGGTAATGGGGGGTGATGGATAATGGGGGACAGTGGGGTGGGGGGTCCTGGGGTGCGCTGGAGCGCGTCCATGGCGTGGAACTGGGGGAGAGGGGGCACAGGAGTTGGGGGGCTGGGGGGAGATGGGGGGTCCTGGGGTGGGGGGACAGGGGGGTGGGGGTCCTGGGGGGAATAATGGGGGGTCCTGGGGTGGGGGAAAAGGGGGTGATGGATAATGGGGGACAGTGGGGTGGGGGGTCCTGGGGTGGGGGTAATGGGGGGTCCTGGGGTGGGGGGAAAAGGGGGTGATGGATAATGGGGGGACAGTGGGGTGGGGGTCCCAGGGTGGGATAATGGGGGGTCCTGGGGTGGGGGGTCCTGGGGGTAATAATGGGGCACCCTGGGGTGGGGGTAATGGGGGGTCCTGGGGTGGGGGGAAAAGGGGGTGATGGGTAATGGGGGACAGGGGGGTGGGGGAAAAGGGGGTGATGGGGGACAGGGGGGTGGGGGTCCTGGGGGGAATAATGGGGGGTCCTGGGGTGGGGGAAAAGGGGGTGATGGATAACGGGGGACAGTGGGGTGGGGGGTCCTGGGGTGGGGGCAATGAGGGGAATAATGGGGGGTCCTGGGGAGAATAATGGGGGGTCCTGGGGTGGGGGGACAGTGGGGTGGGGGAAAAGGGGGTGATGGGTAATGGGGGACAGGGGGGTTGGGGGTACTGGGGTGGGGGTCCCAGGGTGGGATAATGGGGGGACAATGGGGTGGGGGGTCCTGGGGTGGAATAATGGGGGGTCCTGGGGGGTGTGCGGGGGGGAGGGTCCTGGGGGGGATAATGGGGCAGTGGGGTGGGATAATGGGGGGTCCAGGGGGTCCCCGGGGGGGGTCCAGGGGTGGGGGTCCCGGGTGGGATAATGAGGGACAGTGGGGTGGAATAATGGGGGGTCCCGGGTGGGGGTCCCGGGTGGGGGTCTCAGGTTGGGGGTCCCGGGGGGGGTCCCAGGTGGGGGGTCCCAGGTTGGGGGTCCCAGGGGGGATAATGGGGGACAGTGGGGTGGAATAATGGGGGGTCCTGGGTGGGGGTCCCAGGTTGGGGGTCCTGGGTGGGGGTCCCAGGGGGGATAATGGGGGACAGTGGGGTGGAATAATGGGGGGTCCTGGGTGGGGGTCCCAGGTTGGGGGTCCTGGGTGGGGGTCCCAGGGGGAATAATGGGGGGTCCCGGGTGGGGATCCCGGGTGGGGGTCCCAGGGAGGGTCCCAGGGTGGGGGGTCCCGGGGAGGGGTCCCAGGTTGGGGGTCCCGGGCGGGGGGGTCCCAGGTGGGGGTCTCAGGTTGGGGGTCCCGGGAGGGGTCCCAGGGGGGGTCCCAGGTGGGGGTCTCAGGTTGGGGGTCCCGGGAGGGGTCCCAGGGAGGGGTCCCAGGTTGGGGGTCCCGGGCGGGGGGGTCCCAGGTGGGGGTCTCAGGTTGGGGGTCCCGGGGGGGGGTCCCGGGGGGGGTCCCAGGGGGGTTCTCGGTTTGGGGGTCCCAGGGTGCTCACCAGGGTGATGTCCCGGGAGGCAGCGGCCGCGCTCATGTGCAGGCTGGGCTGGCGGATGGAGCTGCTGCAGTCCAGGGCGCGCGCGAACGTCCCCACCGCCCTGGGGGCAACGGAGCGCTCGGTCACCCCCCCGTGGCCCCACATGGCCGCCCGTGGCCCCACATGGCCCCCTGTGTCCCCACATGGCCCCCCGGTGGCCCCAAGTGGCTCCAAAATTGCCCGATGCTCGAGCCCCGGACGCCTGGGTCCCCTGGTCAGGTAGGGGGTGAGGTCCTGTGGGGGGTCCCGGACGCCTGGGTCCCCTGGTTGGGTGGGGGTGAGGTCCTGTGGGGGGTCCCGGACGCCTGGGTCCCCTGGTTGGGTGGGGGTGAGGTCCTGTGGGGGGTCCCGGACGCCTGGGTCCCTGGGTTGGGTGGGGGTGAGGTCCTATGGGGGGTCCCGGATGCCTGGGTCCCCGGGTTGGTTGGGGGGTGTGCTTGGGTCCCCCGAACGCCTGGGTCCCCCGGTCCTTAGGGGGTGTGGGGGGTCCCGGATGCCTGGGTCCCCGAGTTGGTTGGGGGTTGTGCTTGGGTCCCCCGGATGCCTGGGTCCCCCGGTCCTTAGGGGGTGGGGGGTCCCGGACGCCTGGGTCCCCGAGTTGGTTGGGGGTTGTGCTTGGGTCCCCCGGACGCCTGGGTCCCCTGGTCCTTAGAGGGTGTGGGGGGTCCCGGATGCCTGGGTCCCCGGGTTGGTTGGGGGGTGTGTATGGGTCCCCCGGACGCCTGGGTCCCTGGGTTGGTTGGGGGGGTGTGCTTGGGTCCCCTGGTCCTTAGAGGGTGTGGGGGGTCCCAGACGCCTGGGTCCCCCGGTTGGATGGGGGGTGTGCATGGGTCCCCCGGACGCCTGGGTCCCCCGGACACCTGCGTCCCTGGGTTGGTTGGGGGGTGTCCCTGGGTCCCCCGGACGCCTGGGTCCGTGGGTTGGTTGGGGGGTGTCCCTGGGTCCCCTGAACGCCTGGGTCCCCGAAAGCCTGGGTCCCTTGGTTGGATGGGGGGTGTGCATGGGTCCCCCGGATGCCTGGGTCCCCCGGTCCTTAGGGGGAGCATGGGGGACTCCCGGACACCTGCGTCCCCCAGTTGGATGGGGGGTGTGCTTGGGTCCCCCAGACGCCTGGGTCCCCTGGTCCTTAGGGGGTGTGGAGGGTCCTGGTCGCCTGGGTCCCCAGGTTGGTTGGGGGGTGTCCCTGGGTCCCCCGGACGCCTGGGTCCCCGGGTTGGTTGGGGGGTGTCCCTGGGTCCCCCGGACGCCTGGGTCCCTGGGTTGGGTGGGGGGTGTCCCTGGGTCCCCCGGACGCCCGGGTCCCTGGGTTGGGTGGGGGGTGTCCCTGGGTCCCCCGGACGCCCGGGTCCCTGGGTTGGGTGGGGGGTGTCCCTGGGTCCCCCGGACGCCTGGGTCCCTGGGTTGGGTGGGGGGTGTCCCTGGGTCCCCCGGACGCCTGGGTCCCTGGGTTGGGTGGGGGGTGTCCCTGGGTCCCCCGGACGCCTGGGTCCCTGGGTTGGATGGGGGGTGTCCCTGGGTCCCCCGGACGCCCGGGTCCCTGGGTCCCCTGGACGCCTGGGTCCCTGGGTTGGGTGGGGGGTGTCCCTGGGTCCCCCGGACGCCTGGGTCCCCGGGTTGGGTGGGGGGTGTCCCTGGGTCCCCCGGACGCCTGGGTCCCCCGGACGCCCGGGTCCCCGTCCCCGCTCACCGCGCCACCACCAGGAACTGATCGATCTGCCGGTCGCTCAGGGGGTTATCGGGGTCCCACACCTTCATCTCCATCTTCTGCTGGTTGCGGTTGTCGGATTCCCCTGGGGGGGGAGGGGACACCACACAGCGGGGGGGTCGGCTTGGACCCCCCCGGACCCCCCAAAATCCCCCCTGGACCCCCCCAAGCCCCCCACCTTCCCCCAGGCGCTCGGGGATGTCGGCCTGGTACTTGCAGCCCACGCGGATCTCGCCCTGGTCGGCCAGGAGCGTCTTCTGGAGCGGGTCGAACACCAGCGAGTAGAAGAAACAGTCCTGGGGGGCACAGTGGGGCGGGGGTGAGAAACAGGGCTGGGGGGCACAGTGGGGCGGGGGTGAGAAACAGGGCTGGGGGGCAATGGGGCAGGGGGGTGAGAAACAGGGCTGGGGGGCACAGTGGGGCAGGGGGGTGAGAAACAGTGCTGGGGGGCAATGGGGCAGGGGGGTGAGAAACAGAGCTGGGGGGCAAAGGGGCAGGGGGAGAAACAGGGCTGGGGGGCAATGGGGCGGGGGGGGGAGAAACAGTGCTGGGGGGGATGGGGCAGGGGGAGAAACAGAGCTGAGGGGGAATGGGGCAGGGGGGGAAACAGAGCTGGGGGGGAATGGGGCAGGGGGGGAAACAGAGCTGGGGGGAATGGGGCAGGGGGGGAAACAGAGCTGGGGGGGAATGGGGCAGGGGGGAGGGGTGGGGTGAGAATGTGGGGTGAGAATGTGGGGGGCAGGGGGTGTGGGGTGAGAATGTGGGGGGCAGGGGGGAAATGTGGGGGGTGAAAATGTGGGGGGCAGGGGGGTGTGGGGTGAGAATGTGGGGTGAGAATGTGGGGGTGTGGGGTGAGAATGTGGGGGGCAGAGGGGGAATGTGTGGGGTGAGAATGTGGGGGATGAAAATGTGGGGGGCAGGGGGTGTGGGGTGAGAATGGGGGGGTGAGAATGTGGGGGTGTGGGGTGAGAATGTGGGGGGCAGAGGGGGAATGTGTGGGGTGAGAATATGGGGGATGAAAATGTGGGGGGCAGGGGGTGTGGGGTGAGAATGTGGGGGTGAGAATGTGGGGGTGTGGGGTGAGAATGTGGGGGGCAGGGGGTGTGGGGTGAGAATGGGGGGGTGAGAATGGGGGGGGCAGGGGGGATGTGGGGAGAGAATGTGGGGGGCAGGGGGGTGGTGTGGGGTGAGAATGGGGGGGGAGAATGGGGGGGGAGAATGGGGGGGGCAGGGGGTGTGTGTGGTGAGAATGTGGGGTTGAGAATGTGGGGGTGTGGGGTGAGAATGTGGGGGGCAGAGGGGGAATGTGTGGGGTGAGAATGTGGGGGGCAGGGGGTGTGGGGTGAGAATGTGGGGGTGAGAATGTGGGGAGTAGGGTGAGAATGTGGGGGGCAGGGGGGATGTGTGGGGCAGGAGGGGAATGTGGGGGGAGAATGGGGCAGGGGGTGAGAAACAGAGCTGGGGGGGATGGGGCAGGGGGAGAAACAGAGCTGGGGGGGATGGGGCAGGGGGGGAAACAGAGCTGGGGGGATGGGGCAGGGGGAGAAACAGAGCTGGGGGGGATGGGGCAGGGGGGGAAACAGAGCTGGGGGGATGGGGCAGGGGGGGAAACAGAGCTGGGGGGGATGGGGCAGGGGGGAAACAGAGCTGGGGGGGATGGGGGAGGGGGGGAAACAGAGCTGGGGGGGATGGGGGAGGGGGGAAACAGAGCTGGGGGGGATGGGGGAGGGGGAGAAACAGAGCTGGGGGGGATGGGGCAGGGGGGAAACAGAGCTGGGGGGGATGGGGGAGGGGGGGAAACAGAGCTGGGGGGGATGGGGCAGGGGGGAAACAGAGCTGGGGGGGATGGGGCAGGGGGGGAAACAGAGCTGGGGGGGATGGGGCAGGGGGGGAAACAGAGCTGGGGGGGATGGGGGGGGGGGGAAACAGAGCTGGGGGGATGGGGCAGGGGGAGAAACAGAGCTGGGGGGGATGGGGCAGGGGGGGAAACAGAGCTGGGGGGGATGGGGGAGGGGGGGAAACAGAGCTGGGGGGGATGGGGCAGGGGGGGAAACAGAGCTGGGGGGGATGGGGCAGGGGGGAAACAGAGCTGGGGGGGATGGGGCAGGGGGGGAAACAGAGCTGGGGGGGATGGGGCAGGGGGAGAAACAGAGCTGGGGGGGATGGGGCAGGGGGGAAACAGAGCTGGGGGGGATGGGGCAGGGGGGGAAACAGAGCTGGGGGGGATGGGGCAGGGGGGGAAACAGAGCTGGGGGGGATGGGGCAGGGGGGGAAACAGAGCTGGGGGGGATGGGGGAGGGGGGGAAACAGAGCTGGGGGGGATGGGGCAGGGGGGGAAACAGAGCTGGGGGGGATGGGGCAGGGGGGAAACAGAGCTGGGGGGGATGGGGCAGGGGGGGAAACAGAGCTGGGGGGGATGGGGCAGGGGGAGAAACAGAGCTGGGGGGGATGGGGCAGGGGGGGAAACAGAGCTGGGGGGGATGGGGCAGGGGGGGAAACAGAGCTGGGGGGGATGGGGCAGGGGGGAGGGGTGGGGTGAGAATGTGGGGTGAGAATGTGGGGGGCAGAGGGTGTGGGGTGAGAATGGGGGGGTGAGAATGGGGTGGGCAGGGGGGATGTGGGGTGAGAATGTGGGGGGTGAGAATGTGGGGGGTGAGAATGTGGGGGATGAGAATGTGGGGGGCAGGGGGTGTGGGGTGAGAATGTGGGGGGCAGGGGGGATGTGGGGTGAGAATATGGGGTGAGAATGTGTGGAGTGAGGATGTGTGGGGTGAGAATGTGGGGGGCAGGGGGGATGTGGGGGGCAGGGGGGTGTGGGGTGAGAATGTGGGGGGCAGAGGGTGTGGGGTGAGAATGTGGGGGGTGAGAATGTGGGGAGTAGGGTGAGAATGTGGGGGGCAGGGGGGATGTGTGGGGTGAGAATGTGGGGGTGAGAATGTGGGGGGCAGGGGGGATGTGTGGGGTGAGAATGTGGGGTGAGAATGTGGGGGGCAGGGGGGATGTGGGGTGAGAATGTGGGGGGTGAGAATGGGGGGTGAGAATGGGGGGGGAGAATGGGGGGGGAGAATGGGGGGGGAGAATGGGGGGGGCAGGGGGGTGTGGGGTGAGAATGTGGGGTTGAGAATGTGGGGGTGTGGGGTGAGAATGTGGGGGGCAGGGGGGATGTGTGGGGCAGGAGGGGAATGCGGGGGGTGAGAATGTGTGGGGCAGGGGGGGAAAATGTGGGGGGTGAGAATGCGGGGGGCAGGGGTGAATGTGTGGGGCAGGGTGAGAATGTGTGGGGCACAGGGAGAATGGTTGGGGTGAGAATGTGGGGGGCAGGGGGGGAACGTGTGGGGCAGAGGAGTGGGAATGTGGGGGGTGAGAATGTGGGGGGTGAGAATGTGGGGGGCAGGGGGGATGAGGGGGGCAGGGGGGGAATGTGTGGGGCAGGGGGCTGGGAATGTGTGGGGTAGGAATGTGTGGGGCTGCCCCCCACATCCATGGGGCTCCCTCACCTCTTTCTCCAGGTACTGGCCCAGGATGTCGGTCTCGTTGAGCAGGGTCACGCTGCATTTGCCCCTATGGGGTGAAATGGGGGGGGTGAGTATGGAGAGGCCCCCAGCCCCACGGCGGACCCATAGTAGCCCCACAGCAGCTGCCCCAGCCCCACAGTGGACCCCGAGCCCCACAGCGGAACCCCAGCCCCACAGCAGCCCCACTGTGGCTTCCCAGCCCCACACTTGACCCCCAGCTCCACAGCAGCTCCCCAGCCCCACAGCGGAACCCCAACCCCACAGCGCCCCCCCCAGCCCCACAGCAGCCCCATAGTGCTCCCCCAACCCCACAGCACCCCTCCCAGCCCCACACTTGACCCCCAGCTCCACAGCAGCTCCCCAGCCCCACAACAGAACCCCAGCCCCACAGCGGCCCCATAGCACCCCCCCCAGCCCCACAATGCCTGCCTAGCCCCACACTGGACCCCGAGCCCCACAGCAGAACCCCAGCCCCACAGCAGCCCCACTGTGGCTTCCCAGCCCCACACTTGACCCCCAGCTCCACAGCAGCCCCACAGCCCCACAGTGGCCCCATAGCGCCGCCCCCAGCCCCACAGCGCCTCCCCAGCCCCACAGTGGCCCCATAGCGCCCCCCCAGCCCCACAGCGCCTCCCCAGCCCCACGGCAGCCCCACTGTGGCTTCCCAGCCCCACACTTGACCCCCAGCTCCACAGCAGCTCCCCAGCCCCACAGTGGAACCCCAGTCCCACAGCAGCCCCACAGCGCCCCCCCAGCCCCATAGCACCCCCCCAGCCCCACAGCACCCTCCCAGCCCCACACTTGACCCCTAACTCCACAGCAGCTCCCCAGCCCCACAGCGGCCCCATAGCGCCCCCCCAGCCCCATAGCGCCCCCCCAGCCCCACAGCGCCTCCCCAGCCCCACAGCAGCCCTACAGTGGACCCCCAGCCCCACAGCGGAACCCCAGCCCCACAGTGGCCCCACAGCACCCCCCCCAGCCCCATAGCGCCCCCCCAGCCCCACAGCGCCCCCCCAGCCCCACAGCAGCCCCACTGTGGCTTCCCAGCCCCACACTTGACCCCCAGCCCCACAGCAGCTCCCCAGCCCCACAGCGGCCCCATAGCGCCCCCCAGCCCCATAGCGCCCCCCCAGCCCCACAGCGCCTCCCCAGCCCCACAGCAGCCCTACAGTGGACCCCCAGCCCCACAGCGGAACCCCAGACCCACAGTGGCCCCACAGCACCCCCCCCAGCCCCATAGCGCCCCCCCAGCCCCACAGCGCCCCCCCAGCCCCACAGCAGCCCCACTGTGGCTCCCCAGCCCCACACTTGACCCCCAGCTCCACAGCAGCTCCCCAGCCCCACAGCGGCCCCATAGCGCCCCCCCAGCCCCACAGCGCCTCCCCAGCCCCACGGCGCCCCCCCAGCCCCATAGCGTCCCCCCAGCCCCACAGCAGCCCCACTGTGGCTCCCCAGCCCCACACTTGACCCTGAGCTCCACAGCAGCTCCCCAGCCCCACAGTGGAACCCCAGCCCCACAGCAGCCCCACAGCGCCCCCCCAGCCCCATAGCACCCCCCCAGCCCCACAGCACCCTCCCAGCCCCACACTTGACCCCTAACTCCACAGCAGCTCCCCAGCCCCACAGCGGCCCCATAGCGCCCCCCCAGCCCCACAGCGCCCCCCCAGCCCCATAGCGCCCCCCAGCCCCACAGCGCCCCCCCAGCCCCACAGCGCCCCCCCAGCCCCATAGCGCCCCCCAGCCCCACAGCAGCCCCACTGTGGCTTCCCAGCCCCACACTTGACCCCCAGCCCCACAGCAGCTCCCCAGCCCCACAGCGGCCCCATAGCGCCCCCCAGCCCCACAGCGCCTCCCCAGCCCCACGACAGCCCCACTGTGGCTCCCCAGCCCCACACTTGACCCCGAGCTCCACAGCGGCTCCCCAGCCCCATAGCGCCCCCCCCAGCCCTACACTTGACCCTGAGTTCCACAGCACCCCCCCAGCCCCACAGCGCCCCACAGCGCCCCCCCCAGCCCCACAGCGCCCCATAGCGCCCCCATCACCGTATGTGCGTGGCGGGCAGGGACTCGAACTGGCGGGACAGGAAGAGCTCGCGGTGCCTGAGCTGGTGCCGCTGCTGCTCCGACACCCCCGGCTGCTTCGACTCCTCCTCGAACTCCCCTGCCGACCGCGCCGCGTCACCCGGGCCCACACGTGTGGGGCAGAGCGCCCCGGACCCACACGTGTGGGGCGGAGTGGCCCCCAGACCCATACATGTAGGGCAAAGCGGCCCCGGGACCCACGCATGTAGGGCAGAGCAGCCCCCGGATGCATACGTGTGGGGCAGAGCGGTCCTGGGACCCACAAGTGTGGGGCAAAGCGACCCCCAGACCCATACGTGTGGGGCAGAGCAGCCCTGGGACCCACAAGTGTGGGGCAGAGCAGCCCCCAGACCCACACATGTGGGGCAGAGCAGCCCTGGGACCCACAAGTGTGGGGCAGAGCGGCCCTGGGACCCACAAGTGTGGGGCAGAGCGGCCCCTGGACCCACAAGTGTGGGGCAGAGTGGCCCTGAGATGCATGCGTGTGGGGCTGAGCGGCTCCAGGACCCACAAGTGTGGGGCAGAGTGGCCCTGAGATGCATGCGTGTGGGGCAGAGCAGCCCTGGGACCCACACGTGTGGGGCAGAGCGGCCCCTGGGACCCACATGTGTGGGGCAGAGCAGCCCTGGGACCCACAAGTGTGGGGCAGAGCGGCCCCTAGGACCCACATGTGTGGGGCAGAGTGGCCCCGGACCCCCAAGTGTGGGGCAGAGTGGCCCCCAGACCCATACATGTAGGGCAAAGTGGCCCCGGGACCCATGCATGTAGGGCAGAGCAGCACCCGGACGCATACGTGTGGGGCAGAGCGGTCCTGGGACCCACAAGTGCGGGGCAAAGCGACCCCCAGACCCATATGTGTGGGGCAGAGCAGCCCTGGGACCCATATGTGTGGGGCAAAGCAACCCCCGGACCCACACGTGTGGGGCAGAGCAGCCCTGGGATCCTCATGTGTGGGGCAGAGCAGCCCTGGGACCCACAAGTGTGGGGCAGAGCGGCCCCTGGACCCACAATTGTGGGGCAGAGTGGCCCCTGGACCCACACGTGTGGGGCAGAGCGGCCCCCGGACCTCCTTGGGAACCCCCCAAGACTTTTGGGACCCCCCTTTGCCCCCCCAGGCCCCTCAGATCCCCCCAGGACCCCCCCAGGACCCTCAGGGACCCCCCTGGGACCCCCCAGACACCCTGGAACCCCCCTAGGAACCCCCCAGGACCCCCATAAACCCCCCAGACCCCCCTAGGACCCCCCAGGACCCCCATAAACCCCCCCTAGGACCCCCCAGGGCCACCCCTGGGATCCCCCCAAGACCCCACAGGATCCCCCCCAGACCCCCCCAAACCCCCCCTAGGCCCCTCAGGACCCCCCTAGGAACCCCCCCAGGACCCCCATAAACCCCCCAGACCCCCCCAGGACCCCCCTAACCCCCTCAAATCCCCCCCAAACCCCCCTTAGGCCCCTCAGGACCCCCCTAGGAATCCCCCAGGACCCTTGGGACCCCCATAAACCCCCCAGACCCCCCCTAGGAACCCCCCCAGGACCCTTGGGACCCCCCTGGGATCCCCCCCAGGACCCTTGGAATCCCCCCAGGACCCTTGGGACCCCCCTTAGAAACCCCCCCAGGACCCCCATAAACCCCCCAGACCCCCCCTAGGACCCCCCAGGACCCTCAGGGCCACCCCTTGGATCCCCCCAAGACCCCATGGGATCCCCCCCAGACCCCCCTTGGCCCCCCCATAACCCCCTCAAAACCCCCCCAAACCCCCCTTAGGCCCCTCAGGACCCCCCCAGGAACCCCCCAGAGTCCTTTTGCCCCCCCCCAGGACCCCCCTAAACCCCCCAGGCCCCCCTAGGACCCCCCAGGACCCCCATAAACCCCCCCTAGGACCCCCCAGGGCCACCCCTGGGATCCCCCCAAGACCCCACAGGATCCCCCCCAGACCCCCCCAAACCCCCCCTAGGCCCCTCAGGACCCCCCTAGGAACCCCCCAGGACCCTCGGGACCCCCCTAGGAACCCCCCCTGGAACCCCCCCAGGACCCTTGGGACCCCCCTAGGAACCCCCCCTGGAACCCCCCCAGGACCCTTGGAACCCCCCTAGGAACCCCCCTAGGAACCCCCCCAGGAACCCCCCCTGGAACCCCCCCAGGACCCCCATAAACCCCCCAGACCCCCCCAGAGCCCCTTTGGTCCCCCCCAGGAACCCCCCCAGGACCCTTGGGACCCCCCTAGGAACCCCCCCAGGACCCTTGGGACCCCCCTAGGAACCCCCCCTGGAACCCCCCCAGGAACCCCTGGAACCCCCCCAGGACCCCCATAAACCCCCCAGACCCCCCCAGAGCCCCTTTGGTCCCCCCCAGGAACCCCCCCAGGACCCTTGGGACCCCCCTAGGAACCCCCCCTGGAAACCCCCCAGGACCCTTGGGACCCCCCCAGAACCCCCCCAGGACCCCCAGGAACCCCCCCAGGACCCCCTGGAATCCCCCAGGACCCCCATAAACCCCCCAGACCCCCCCAGAGCCCCTTTGGTCCCCCCCAGGAACCCCCCCAGGACCCCCTAGAACCCCCCTAGGACCCCCTAGAACCCCCCTAGAATCCCCCCCAAACCCCCCTTGACTCCCCCAAACCCCCCCCAAACCCCCCCCTTAGAACCCCCCCCACCCCCCCCCCCCAAATTAGGGGGGTGCACCCCATGCCCCCCCCCACTAACGGGCATTGCTGTCGGCCAGGCTGTTGAGGCTGCTGGAGATGTCCCTGCGGCGGAACAGACAAACCACCTTGGCCTCCACGTTCCCGTTCGCCGTCTGGGGGGGGGGACACGGTCAACGGGACCCCCCCCAACACCCCTTGGGGTCCCCCACCCCCAAAACAAAGAGGTGACCCCCCCAACAGATCGGGGATCCCCACCTTGTTGAGCTCCTCAATGCGCCGCACCAGGTAGGGGTTGCTGGAGGAGTTCTCGAAGTAGACGTAATCTGGGGGGGGGGGGGTAAAAATGGGGGGGGGGGTGAGGGGGGGGGTGAGGGGAGACCCCCCCCAGACACTTTATAACAAATTGGGGGGGGTCTTGTTTTGGGGAGGGGGGGTTTGGTGGGGAAATAGGGGCACAAAGGGTCCCCCCGCCCCATCACAAATGGGAGCGCTGGGTGCACCCTCTACCCCCCCTTTTAGACTGGGGGGGGTGTAAACTGGGGGGGGGCACAAAATGGGGGGGGGCATAAAGTGGGGGGCACCCATAAGCTGGGGGGGGACCCACAAAGTGGGGGGGGCATTAACTGGGGGGGGGAGCATAAACTGGGGGGGTCCCACAAAGTGGGGGGGGGGGCATTAACTGGGGGGGGTCCCACAAACTGGGGGGGTCCCATAAACTGGGAGGGTCCCACAAAGTGGGGGGGGGGTCCCATAAACCGGGGGGGGGGGGGCGCATAAACTGGGGGAACTGGGGGGGGGTCCCACAAACTGGGGGCGTCCCATAAACTGGGGGGGTCCCATAAAGTTGGGGGGGAGCATAAACTGGGGGGGTCCCCACAAACTGGGGGGGGACCCATAAACCGAGGGGGGGGCATAAACTGGGGGGGTCCCATAAACTGGGGGGGGGTCCCACAAACTGGGGGGGGGGTCCATAAACTGGGGGGGTCCCCACAAACTGGGGGGGACCCATAAACCGAGGGGGGGGCATAAACTGGGGGGGACCCACAAACTGGGGGGGGGAGGGTCCCACAAACTGGGGGGGGGGGGTCCCACAAACCGGGGGGGGGGGGTGTCCCATAAACTGGGGGGGTCCCCACAAACTAGGGGGGGGTCCCACAAACTGGCGGGGGGGGTCATAAACTGGGGGGGGGTCCCCACAAACTGGGGGGGACCCATAAACCGAGGGGGGGGCATAAACTGGGGGGGTCCCACAAAGTGGGGGGGGGTCCCATAAACCGGGGGGGGGGGGGGGGGGGGGGCATAAACTGGGGGAACTGGGGGGAGGTGTCCCACAAACTGGGGGGGGGACCCATAAACTGGGGGGGGACCCACAAACCAGGGAGGGGAGGCATAAACTGGGGGGGGTCCCCACAAACTGGGGGGGGGTCCCATAAACTGGGGGGGGCCCCACAAACTGGGGGGGGACCCATAAACCGGGGGGGGGACCCATAAACCAGGGGGGGGACCCATAAACTGGGGGAACTGGGGGGGGGTGTCCCATGAACTGGGGGGGTCCCCACAAATGGGGGGGTCCCACAAACTGGGGGTGGGACCCATAAACCGGGGGGGGGGGGTCCTCACAAACAGGGGGGTGTCCCACAAACTGGGGGGGGACCCATAAACTGGGGGGGGACCCATAAACTGGGGGGGGACCCATAAACTGGGGGAACTGGGGGGGGGTGTCCCATGAACTGGGGGGGTCCCCACAAATGGGGGGGTCCCACAAACTGGGGGTGGGACCCATAAACCGGGGGGGGGGGTCCTCACAAACAGGGGGGTGTCCCACAAACTGGAGGGGGGGCATAAACTGGGGGGGTCCCCCCAACCCGGGGGGGGGTCCCACAAACTGGAGGGGGTCCACAAACTGGAGGGGACACCCATAAACCAGGGGGGGGGGGCCATAAACTGGGGGGGTCCTCACAAACAGGGTGGGGGTCCCACAAACTGGGGGGGTCCCATAAACTGGGGGGGGTCCCCACAACCTGGGGGGGGTCCCAGGGGTCCCCACAACCCTCAGGGGATCCCCACAACATGGGGGGGGGTCCCCACAACCTGGGGAACCCCCACAACCTGGGGGGGGGGTCCCAGGGATCCCCACAACATGGGGGGGGGTCCCACAACCCAGGGTGGGGCTCCAGGGGTCCCCACAACCCAGAGGGGTCCCCACAACCCGGGGGGGTCCCCACAACCCGGGGGGGGGTCCCAGGGGTCCCCACAACCCGGGGGGGTCCCCACAACCCAGGGGGGGGTCCCAGGGATCCCCACAATCCAGGGGGGTCCCCACAACCTTGGGGGGTCCCCACAATCTATGGGGAGGGGCTCTCAGGGGTCCCCACAACCCAGGGGAGTCCCCACAACCCATGGGGGTACCCGACAGTCTGGGGGGGTCCCCACAAACTGGGGGGGGTCCCAGGGATCCCCACAACCCAGGGGGTTCCCCACAACCCGGGGGGAACCCGCACAACCTGGGGGGGGGTCCCAGGGGTCCCCACAACCCGGGGGGGTCCCCACAAACCTGGGGGTGGTCCCAGAGGTCCCCACAACCCGGGGGGGGGTCCCAGGGATCCCCACAACCTGGGGGGGCTCCCACAACCTTGGGGGGTCCCCACAATCTATGGGGAGGGGGTCTCAGGGGTCCCCACAAGCCAGGGGAGTCCCCACAACCCATGGGGGTACCCCACAGTCTGGGGGGGTCCCCACAAACTGGGGGGGGGTCCCAGGGGTCCCCACAACCCAGAGGGGTCCCCACAACATGGGGGGGGGTCCCAGGGGTCCCCACAACCCAGGGGTGTCCCCACAACCCGGGGGGATCCCCACAACCTGGGGGGTCCCCACAATCTATGGGGGGGGGGGATCCCAAAGGTCCCCACAAACTGGGGGGTTCCCACAACCTGGGGGGGGTCCCAGGGATCCCCACAATTCAGGGGGGTCCCCACAACCTTGGGGGGTCCCCACAATCTATGGGGAGGGGGTTTCGGGGGTCCCCACAACCCAGGGGAGTCTCTACAACCCATGGGGGTACCCGACAGTCTGGGGGGGTCCCCACAAACTGGGGGGGGGGTCCCAGGGGTCCCCACAACCCAGGGGGGTACCCGACAGTCTGGGGGGGTCCCCACAAACTGGGGGGGGGGTCCCAGGGGTCCCCACAACCCAGGGGGGTCCCCACAACATGGGGGGGGTCCCAGGGGTCCCCACAACCCAGGGGGGTCCCCACAATCTGGGGGGGTCCCCACAACCCTGGGGGTGGTCCCAGAGGTCCCCACAACCCGGGGGGGGGTCCCAGGGATCCCCACAAACTGGGGGGTCCCCACAATCTATGGGGAGGGGGTCTCAGGGGTCCCCACAACCCAGGGGAGTCCCCACAACCCATGGGGGTACCCCACAGTCTGGGGGGGTCCCCACAACCACAGGGGGGAGCCCCCTAACCCGGGTGGGGGGGTCGTCCCGTCCCCTCACCCCCTCTCCTCACAGTCCCGACCCTTCCCGCCCCGGGTCCCCCCGTTCCCCTCCCGGTTCCCCTCCCGGTTCCCCCCCGATCCCCTCCCGGTCCCCCCCCGATCCCCTCCCGTTCCCCTCCCGATCCCCTCCCGGTTCCCCCCCGATCCCTCCCGCTCCCCCCGGCCCCGCTCACCGCCCACTCGGTACATATTGGCCGCCATGGCCGCTCCGTTCGGCCGCGTTACCCCCGGGCCCGGCCGCGCTTCATCGCCTCCCGCTCCCGCCGCCTCCGCACCGGCACGACCCGCTCGGCCCACTCCGGAGCGCTTCGGCTGCTTCCGGAGCGCCCTCGGAACCTTTCGGAAGAGCCTCGGGCACCTCCGGAGAAACCTCGGGACGCCTCGGCTCGGCTTCGGGTCTTTCCGGAAGGAGCCTCGGGACGCCTCGGCTCGGCTTCGGGTCTTTCCGGAAGGAGCCTCGGGACGCCTCGGCTCGGCTTCGGGTCTTTCCGGAAGGAGCCTCGGGCCGCCTCGGCTCGGCTTCGGGTCTTTCCGGAAGGAGCTTCGGGTCCCTCCGGCAGGAGCTTCGGGTCTTTCCGGAAGGAGCTTCGGGCCGCCTCGGCTCGGCTTCGGATCCCTCCGGAGAAACCTCGGGTCGCTTCGACCCGGCTTCGGGTCTTTCCGGAATGCTTCGGCTCGGCTTCGGGCCCCTTCGGAAGAGACTCGGGCCGCTCGGCTCGGCTTCGGGTCCCTCCGGAACCCCTCGTCCCGCCTTCGGGTCCCTCCGGAACCCCTCGTCCCGCTTCGGGTCCCTCCGGAACCCCTCGTCCCGCCTTCGGGTCCCTCCGGAACCCCTCGTCCCTCTTCGGGTCCCTCCGGAACCCCTCGTCCCTCTTCGGGTCCTTCCGGAACCCCTCGTCCCGCTTCGGGTCCCTCCGGAACCCCTCGTCCCTCTTCGGGTCCTTCCGGAACCCCTCGTCCCGCCTTCGGGTCCCTCCGGAACCCCTCGTCCCTCTTCGGGTCCCTCCGGAACCCCTCGTCCCGCTTCGGGTCCCTCCGGAACCCCTCGGCTCGGCTTCGGGTCCCTCCGGAACCCCTCGTCCCTCTTCGGGTCCCTCCGGAACCCCTCGTCCCGCTTCGGGTCCCTCCGGAACCCCTCGTCCCTCTTCGGCCCCCTCCGGAACCCCTCGGCTCGGCTTCGGGTCCCTCCGGAACCCCTCGTCCCGCTTCGGGTCCCTCCGGAACCCCTCGTCCCGCTTCGGGTCCCTCCGGAAGCGGCTTCGTCAAGCTCCGCCAGACCCGAACCGCTTCGGAAAAAGTGGGCGGGGCGTTGCCCAACATCGGGCGCATTCGGCAATTTCCGCGGGGGGGCCCGATCCTGACCGCAGCCTTTATTGGCGCCTCTCACAGTGCAGCATAAAAACGGGGTGGGGGGGGCCCACTTTGGTCCCGAAGAGGATGAGAAAGGGGGAGATTTTTGGGGGGGGGGGGAGGGCTCAGCGTGAGTCGGGGTCCCCCCCAGTGTGGGGCGGCCCCCCCAGCACCCTCCATTGGAACACGCTGGTGTCCTTGCCCCCCAGCGACACGAGGTGGCCGTCGTCGTGGGTGAAGCGCACGTTGGTGACGTGGCTACCGTGGCCACCATAGACATGGCTGGGAGCCTGGGGGGGGGGAGGAGAGTGGGAGGGGGTCAAGGTGAAGACCCCCCCCCCCCCCCCAATTAAAAGGGGGTTCAGGACCCCCCTAGACCCCCCCCCCAAAGCACCTTGGGGCGCGCGCAGGGGTAGGGGAACAGGTGCACTTTGCAGAAGTCGTCGGCCACGGCCACCAGGCGCTCGTGGTGCGAGCGGCACAGCGAGTTGATGTCGGTGCCGTCCGAGCCGTCCGGCCACACGCCTGGGGGGCCCGGGGGGGGTCAGGGGTGCCACGGGGCCCCAAAACACCCCCAGACCCCCACACAATCCCCTCAGACCCCCAAAACCCCCCACAGAGCCCCCAAACCCCGCTGTACCCCCAGCTCCAGGCACCCTCCTGTTCCATGGGCGGAGTTGTGCTTATGACCCCAGGTACCCCATGTACCCCCATACCAGCACCCCCAGACCCCCTGTACCCCCAAACCAGACACCCCTGTACCCCCAAACCCCCCTGTACCCCCACCCCATACCCTTCTGTACCCCCAAAACAGCCCCCAGAGCCCCAAAACCCCCCTGTACCCCCAGCTCCAGGCTCCAGGTCAACATGTGCTCCCTCCCATCCCATAGGCAGAGCTGCCCCCTATAACCCCATGTACCCCATACTAGCATCCCCAGACCCCCTGTACCCCCATGTACCCTCAAACCAGACCCCCCTGTACCTCCAAACCCCCCTGTACCCCCACCCCAGACGCTTCTGTACCCCCAAAACCCCCCTGTACCCCCAGCTCCAGGCACCCTCCTGTTCCACTGGCAGAGTTGTGCTTATGATGCCAGGTACCCCTACGTACCCCCACATCAGCACACCCAGACCCCCCTGTACCCCATGTACCCCCAAAACAGACACCCCACCCATGTACCTCCAAACCCCCCTCTACCCCCACCCCAGACCCTTCTGTACCCCCAAAACCCCCCTGTACCCCCAGCTCCAGGCTCCAGGTCAACCCTCTTGTCCCATAGACAGAGCTGCCCCCCATAATCCCCTGTGTCCCCATGTACCCCCACATCAGCACCCCCAGACCCCTCTGTAACCCATGTACCCCCACATCAGCACCCCCAAAGCCCCCAGACCCCCCTGTACCCCCACCCCAGACCCTTCTGTACCCCCAAAACCCCCCTGTACCCCCAGCTCCAGGCTCCAGGTCAACATGTGCTCCCTCCCATCCCATAGGCAGAGCTGCCCCCTATAACCCCATGTACCCCCACACCAGCACCCCCATACCCCCTGTACCCCCATGTACCCCCAAACCAGACCCCCCTGTACCCCCAAACCCCCCTGTACCCCCACCCCAGACCCTTCTGTACCCTCCAAAACCCCCCAAAGCCCCCCTGTACCCATAGCTCCACACTCCAGTCCATTGCATTCTCCCTCCCATCCCACGGGCAGAACCGCCCCCCATAACCCCCTGTACCCCAAAAACCAGACCCCCCCGTACCCCCAAACACCCCTGTACCCCCTATACCCCCAAACCAGCCCCCAGACCCCCCTGTACCCACACCCCAGACCCTTTTGTACCCCCAAACCAGCCCCCCAAAACCCCCTTGAACCCTTAGCTCCACACTCCAGTCCATTGCATTCTCCCTCCCATCCCATGGGCAGAACCGCCCCCCATAACCCCCTGTACCCCCAAAACCAGACCCCCCCGTACCCCCAAACACCTCTGTACCCCCTATACCCCCAAACCAGCCCCCAGACCCCCCTGTACCCCCACTCCAGACCCTTCTGTACCCCCAAACCAGCCCCCCAAAACCCCCTTGAACCCATAGCTCCACACTCCAGGTCAGTGCATTCTCCCTCCCATCCCATGGGCAGAGCTGCCCCAAATAACCCCCTGTACCCCCAAAACCAGACTCCCCCTGTACCCCCAAACCTCTCTGTACCTCCTATACCCCCAAACCAGCCCCCAGACCCCCCTGTACCCCCACTCCAGACCCCCCTGTACCCCCCATTTCACCCACCAAACACATGGAACCCCAACACGCAGGTGTAGGTCGCCCATTCCCGGTCCCGGCTCTCGAAGCGGTTCCGGAGCAATTTGCACCCCCCGGCCACATCCCCTTTTGGGTTGGGGGGGTGGGACATGGGGGTCAGTGAGACCCCTCCCAACCCATGGAGGGGTCCAATAGGTTTGGGGGTGCCCCCCAGCGCCCCCCAACTCACAATAGAGGATCTCATAGTCGCCCGAATTGGACATAATGAAGCGCCCATCCTTGGACCAGTCCAGGTGGGTGATGAAGCTGGAGTGGCCCTGGGGGGACATTGGGGACATTGCGGGAGGTTGGGGACACAAGGGGGGGTTGGGGACCCCGTGGGGGGGTTGGGGACCCCCCCGTTCTCACCACACAACGGCCAAAGCGGGTGAATTTGCGTCCCCCCTCGGTCACGCTGTAGATGTAGATGAAGTTGTCGTGGGAGCCGATGGCCAGGAAGGAGCCGTCTATGGGGACATTGGGGACATTGGGGACATGGAGGGACACCCCACTAAGTGATGATGGGGGGGGGGTGGGGGAGGGGTTATGGGGCTCACCCGGGGAGAAGCGGACGACCGAGAGCTGCTCGTTGCCATCGGAGCCACCGGCGAGGGGGTGGTGGGTGGTGGTGTCCAGGGCCAGCCAGCTGGGGACGTCGTGGGGACATCGTGGGGACATGGGGGGGCATGGGGATGTGGGGGGGATATGGGGACATGGGGGGATATGGGGACATCATGGGGATATGGGGGATATGGGGGATATGGGGACAGGGGGATATGGGGACATCGTGGGGATATAGGGACATGGGGACATGGGGGATATGGGGATGGGGGGACAAGGGGATATGGGGACAGGGGGATATGGGGGGATATGGGGACATCATGGGGACATGGGGATATAGGGATATGGGGACATCATGGGAATGTGGGCATATGGGGGACATGGGGATATGGGGACATGGGGGGATATGGGGACATCATGGGGACATGGGGGATATGGGGGATATGGGGACATGGGGGATGGGGGGACAAGGGGATATGGGAACAGGGGGATATGGGGGGATATGGGGACATCATGGGGACATAGGGGATATGGGGGATATGGGGACATGGGGGGACAAGGGGATATGGGGACAGGGGGATATGGGGGATATGGGACATGGGGACATGGGGGATGTGGGAGACATGGGGATATATGGGGACATGGAGGGATATGGGGATATGGGAACATTGTGGGGACATGGGGACATGGGGGATGTGGGGATGGGGGGACAACGGGATATGGAGTTATGGGACATGGGGATATGGGGATATGGGGACATGGGGGGATATGGGGATGTAGGGACATGGGGACATGGGGATATGGGGACATGGGGATACAGGGGGGACATGGGAGGATAGGAGGTCACAGGGGACACGGGAACATGGGGGGGACATGGGGATGTAAGAGGGACATGGGGACATGGGAGGATAGGAGGACACGGGGAGACATGGGGATATGGGGGGACATGGGGACACAGGGGACATGGGGGACACAGGGGACATGGGGGAGACGTGGGGGGGGATATGGGGTCATGGGGGGACATGGGGGACACAGGGACGTGGGGACAGGGGGGACATGGATGCGTAGGAGGGACATGGGGACATCATGGGGGACATGGGCATGGGGGCAACATGGGGGTCATGGGGATATGTGGGGGACACGGGGACATGGGGAGGACCCAGGACCGCAGTGGGGGGGACACATGAGGGA
Source organism: Patagioenas fasciata (assembly GCF_037038585.1). Taxonomy (NCBI): domain Eukaryota; kingdom Metazoa; phylum Chordata; class Aves; order Columbiformes; family Columbidae; genus Patagioenas; species Patagioenas fasciata. The sequence goes on from NC_092558.1 coordinate 389,419, forward strand.
CACGGGGACCATGGGGTGGTTGGGCCAAGCCCACCAGCCCCTCCCTGTCCCCAGTGTCCCCCCAATGTCCTCCCAATGTCCTCCCAGTGTCCCCCAATGTCCCCCCGGTGTCCCCCAATGTCCCCCCAGTGTCCCCACGGTGTCCCCCAATGTTCCCCCAATGTCTCCCAATGTCCCCCCGGTGTCCCCCAATGTCTCCCAATGTCCCCCCGGTGTCTCCCAATGTCCCCCCAATGTCCCCCCAATGTCCCCCAACGTTCCCCCGATGTCCCCCAATGTCTCCCCAATGTCCCCCAATGTCCCCCCAATGTCTCCCCAGTGTCCCCCTCGTGTCCCCCAATGTCCCCCCAGTGTCCCCCAATGTCCCCCTGGTGTCCCCCAATGTCCCTCCAATGTCCCTCCAGTGTCCCCCAATGTCCCCCCAATATCCCCCCAGTGTCCTCCCTGGGTCCCCCCAGTGTCCCCCTGGAGTCCCCCCCAGTGTCCCCTCAATGTCCCCTCAATGATCCCTGATGTCCCCCCAATATCCCCCCAGTGTCCCCCAATGTCCCCCCACTATTCCTCCAGTGTCTCCCTGGTGTCCCCCAATGTCCCGCGGTGTCCCGCCAGTGTCCCCCCAATGACCCCCCAATGTCCCCCCCTGTCCCCGCTGTCACTCACCGCCCCGTCATCAGCCCCACGGCCACCACCTGCCCCCCCGGGTGGAAATCAGCGCAGAGCCCCGTGTCCTGTGGGATGGGGGGGTCAGGCCTGGGGACACCCCCAGACCCCCCTGCACCCCCAGACCCCCCTATACCACATGTACCCCCACATCAGCACCCCCAGAGGTCCCAGACCCCCCTGTACCCCCACACCAGACCCCTCTGTACCCCCAAACCAGCCCCTGTAGCCCCGGCTCCAGGCTCTAGGCCAACACTTACTCTCCCTCGTCCCATAGATGGAGCTGCCCCACATAACCCCCTGTACCCCCCAAATCCCCCCCAAATCCCCCTATAACCCCATGTACCCCAAAACCAGACCCCCCAGAGGCCACAGACCCCCCTGTACCCCCACACCAGACCCCGCTGTTACCCCCAAATTCGCCCTGTACCCCCTTTCCAGGTACCAGGCCAGTATGTGTTCCCTCCCATCCCACAGGCAGAGCTCGCCCTGTACCCCCCAAATCCCCCCCAAATCCCCCTGTAACCCCATGTACCCCAAAACCAGACCCCCCCAGAGGCCACAGACCCCCACGTACCCCCACTCCAGACCCCCCTGTTACCCCCAAATTTGCCCTGTACCCCCATATCCAGGTACTAGGCCTGTATGGGTTCCCTCCCATCCCACAGGCAGAGCTGCCCCTGTACCCCCCCCCAAATCTCCCCCAAATCCCCCCCAAATCCCCCTATAACCTATGTACCCCAAAACCAGACCCCCCACAGCCCCCAGACCCCCCTGTACCCCCACACCAGACCCTTCTGTACCCCAAAATTTGCCCTGTACCCCCAGCTCCAGGCTCCAGGCCAATTCGTTCTCCCTCACATCCCACAGGCAGAGCTGCCCCCCAAATCCCCCCCAAATCTCCTCCAAACCCCCCATAACCCCATGTACCCCAAAAACAGACCCCCCAGAGCCCCTAGACCCCCCTGTACCCCCACACCAGACCCTTCTGTACCCCAAAATTTGCCCTGTACCCCCAGCTCCAGGCTCCGGGCCAATTCGTTCTCCCTCCCATCCCACGGGCAGAACTGCCCCTGTACCCCCTCAAATCCCCCCCAAATCCCCCCAAATCTCCCTGTAACCCCCCATACTACCACACCAGACCCCCCCATACCCCAAAACCCCCCCGTACCCCCAAATCCATGCTCCATTCCAGCGTGTGCTCCGTCCCGTCCCACAGGCAGAGCTGCCGGTCGTGCCCGCAGGTGAGGAAGAGGAGGGCGCTGGGGTGCGTGGCCAAGCCCCAAACCTCATCCGTGTGTCCCTACGGGTGGGAAACGGGGTTCACCCCCCCCATCCACATAATGGGGAGACCCCCCCCACCCCGTACCCCCAAAATCCCACCTGGACGATGGGGGTGAAGCCGCCGCTCAGCGTCCCCCGCAGCAGCGCGTTGCGCGTGGTCCCCACCAGCAGCTCGTCCCCCGGGCCCTCGGCGATGGTGCGGACGGCGCCGAAGCGCTCGGGGAGCTGGGGACCCCGAAACATGGGAACCCCGAAACGTAATGGGGGGACACCCCAAAAATCCAGCGGCATGGGGACCCCAAAAATCCAGCGGCATGGGGACCCCAGAACCCAATGTCATGGACATCCCAAGACCCAACGTCATGGTCAATGCAAAACCCATCGGGGGGACCCCAAACCTCAACGTCATGGGACCCCAAAACCCAATGTCATGGACGTCCCAAGACCCAACGGCATGGGGACCCCATCCAGAAGTGCTCGGGGAGCTGGGGACCCCAAAACATGGGAACCCCGAAACATAATGGGGGGACACCCCAAAAATCCAGCGGCATGGGGACCCCAAAACCCAACGTCATGGACGTCCCAAGACCCAAAGTCATGGGGACCCCAAGACCCCAATGTCATGGGAACCCCATCCAGAAGTGCTCAGGGAGCTGGGGACCCCAAAACATGGGAACCCCGAAACGTAATGGGGGGACACCCCAAAAATCCAGCGGCATGGGGACCCCAGAACCCAACGTCACGGGGACCCCAAGACCCAACGTCATGGTCAACGCAACCCGAAGTGCGCGGGGAGCTGGGGACCCCAAAACACAATGGGGGGACACCCCAAAACCCAACGACATGGGGACCCCAAGACCCAACGTCATGGACACCCCAAAACCCCATGGCATGGACACCCCAAAAATCCAGCGGCATGGGGACCCAAAAACCCAACATCATGGTCAACGCAAAACCCATCGGGGGGACCCCAAACCTCAACGTCATGGGGACCCCAAGACCCAACGTCATGGGGACCCCAAGACCCCAATGTCATGGGTACTCCATCCAGATGTCCTCGGGGAGTTGGGGACCCCAAAACATGGGAACCCCGAAACATAATGGGGGGACACCCCAAAAATCCAGCGGCATGGGGACCCCAAAAATCCAGCGGCATGGGGACCTCAAAACCCAACATCATGGACGTCCCAAGACCCAACGCCATGGTCAACGCAAAACCCATCGGGGGGACCCCAAATCTCAGCGTCATGGGGACCCCGAAACCCAACATCATGGGGACCCCAAAACATGGGAACCCCAAAACACAACGGGGGGACACCCCAAAACCCAATGACATGGGGACCCCAAGACCCAACGTCATGGACACCCCAAAAATCCAGTATCATGGACGTCCCAAGACCCAACGTCATGGGGACCCCAAGACCCCAATGTCATGGGAACCCCATCCAGAAGCGCTCGGGGAGCTGGGGACCCCAAAACATGGGAACCCCGAAACGTAATGGGGGGACACCCCAAAAATCCAGCGGCATGGGGACCCCAAAGATCCAGTGGCATGGGGACCCCAAAACCCAACGTCATGGACGTCCCAAGACCCAACGTCATGGGGACCCCAAAAAATGGGAACCCCAAAACACAATGGGGAGACACCCCAAGACCCAACGTCATGGGAACCCCAAGACCCCAATGTCATAGGAACCCCATCCAGAAGTGCTCGGGGAGCTGGGGACCCCAAAACATGGGAACCCCGAAACGTAATGGGGGGACACCCCAAAACCCAACGACATGGGGACCCCAAGATCCAACGTCATGGACACCCCAAAACCCAATGGCATGGACACCCCAAAAATCCAGCGGCATGGGGACCCCAAAAATCCAGCATCATGGGGATCCCAGAACCCAACGTCACGGGGACCCCAAGACCCAATGTCATGGCCAACGCAACCCAAAGTGCGCGGGGAGCTGGGGACCCCAAAACACAATGGGGGGACACCCCAAAACCCAACGACATGGGGACCCCAAGACCCAACGTCATGGACACCCCAAAACCCAATGGCATGGACACCCCAAAAATCCAGCGGCATGGGGACCTCAAAACCCAACGTCATGGACGTCCCAAGACCCAACGTCATGGTCAATGCAAAACCCATCGGGGGGACCCCAAACCTCAACGTCATGGGGACCCCAAAACCCAATGTCATGGACGTCCCAAGACCCAACGTCATGGGGACCCCAAAACATGGGAACCCCAAAACACAATGGGGAGACACCCCAAGACCCAACGTCATGGGAACCCCAAAACCCAATGTCATGGACGTCCCAAGACCCAACGGCATGGGGACCCCAAGACCCCAATGTCATGGAAACCCCATCCAGAAGCCCTCAGGGAGCTGGGGACCCCGAAACATGGGAACCCCGAAACGTAATGGGGGGACACCCCAAAAATCCAGCGGCATGGGGACCCCAAAAATCCAGCGGCATGGGGACCCCAGAACCCAACGTCATGGGGACCCCAAGACCCAACGTCATGGTCAACGCAACCCGAAGTGCGCAGGGAGCTGGGGACCCCAAAACACAATGGGGGGACACCCCAAAACCCAACGACATGGGGACCCCAAGACCCAACGTCATGGACACCCCAAAACTCAATGGCATGGACACCCCAAAAATCCAGCGGCATGGGGACCCCAAAACCCAACATCATGGACGTCCCAAGACCCAAAGTCATGGGGACCCCAAGACCCCAATGTCATGGGAACCCCATCCAGAAGTGCTCGGGGAGCTGGGGACCCCAAAACATGGGAACCCCGAAACATAATGGGGGGACACCCCAAAAATCCAACAGCATGGGGACCCCAAAAATCCAGCGTCATGGGGACCCCAAGACCCAACGTCATGATCAACGCAACCCGAAGTGCGCGGGGAGCTGGGGACCCCAAAACACAATGGGGGGACACCCCAAAACCCAACGACATGGGGACCCAAAAACCCAACGTCATGGTCAACGCAAAACCCATCGGGGGGACCCCAAACCTCAACGTCATGGGGACCCCAAGACCCCAATGTCATGGGTACCCCATCCAGAAGTCCCCGGGGAGTTGGGGACCCCGAAACATGGGAACGCCGAAATGTAATGGGGGGACACCCCAAAAATCCAGCAGCATGGGGACCCCAGAACCCAACGTCATGGACGTCCCAAGACCCAACGTCATGGGGACCCCAAGACCCCAATGTCATGGAAACCCCATCCAGAAGCACTCGGGGAGCTGGGGACCCCAAAACATGGGAACCCCGAAACGTAATGGGGGGGACACCCCAAAAATCCAGCGGCATGGGGACCCCAGAACCCAACGTCATGGGGACCCCAAGACGCAACGGCATGGTCAACGCAACCCGAAGTGCGCACGGAGCTGGGGACCCCAAAACACAATGGGGGGACACCCCAAAACCCAACGACATGGGGACCCCAAGACCCAATGTCATGGACACCCCAAAACCCAATGGCATGGACACCCCAAAAATCCAGCGGCATGGGGACCCAAAAACCCAACGTCATGGTCAACGCAAAACCCATCGGGGGGACCCCAAACCTCAACGTCATGGGGACCCCAAGACCCCAATGTCATGGGTACCCCATCCAGAAGTCCTCGGGGAGTTGGGGACCCCAAAACATGGGAACGCCGAAATGTAATGGGGGGACACCCCAAAAATCCAGCAGCATGGGGACCCCAAAAATCCAGCGTCATGGGGACCCCAGAACCCAATGTCATGGACGTCCCAAGACCCAACGTCATGGGGACCCCAAGACCCCAATGTCATGGAAACCCCATCCAGAAGCACTCGGGGAGCTGGGGACCCCAAAACATGGGAACCTCGAAACGTAATGGGGGGGACACCCCAAAAATCCAGCGTCATGGGGACCCCAGAACCCAACGTCATGGGGACCCAAAACCCAACGTCACGGGGACCCCAAAACCCAGCGTCATGGTCAACACAACCCTGAAGCGCTTGGTGAGCTGGGGACCCCAAAACACAATGGGGGACACCCCAAGACCCAACGGCATGGGGACCCCAAAATCCAACATCATTGGGACCCCAAAACCCAACGTCGTGAACGTCCCAAGACCCAACGTCGTGGGGACCCCAAAACATGGGAACCCCAAAACACAACGGGGGGACACCCCAAAACCCAACATCATGGGGACCCCAAAACCCAACGTCATGAGGACCCCAGGACCCCAGTGTCATTGGAACCCCATCCTGAAGCTCTTGGGGAGCTGCGGGGCAATGGGGACCCCAAAACCATGGGAACCCCAAAACCCAATGTAATGGACACCCCAAAAATCCAGGGTCATGGGGACCCCAAAACCCAACGTCGTGGACGTCCCAAGACCCAATGTCATGGTCAACACAAACCCCAACATCATGGGAACCCCAAAACAAGGGGGACCCCAAACCCCAACATCATGGGGACCCCATCCTGAAGCTCTTGGGGAGCTGGGGAACCAGGGCCGGTTTTGGGGTGTCTGTGTCAGATTGGGGGTGTCAGCGTGTTTTGGGGTCCCCCACCTCGATCTCCCCCATGGTGGGTTTGGGGGTGTCAGGGGGGTCATTTTTGGGGTGCCCCACCCCAATCTCCCCCATGGTGGGTTTGGGGGGTTCAGTGTTGTGGGGTCAGTTTGGGAGTGTCAGGGGGGTCATTTTTGGGGTGCCCCACCCCAATCTCCCCCATGGCAGGTTTGGGGGTGTCAGCGTGTTCGGGGGTGTCAGGGGGGTCATTTTTGGGGTCCCCCACCCCAATCTCCCCCATGGTGGGTTTGGGGGATTCAGTGTTGGGGGGGTCAGTTTTGGGGTGTCAGTGGGGTCATTTTTGGGGTGCCCCACCCCAATCTCCCCCATGGTGGGTTTGGGGGTGTCAGTTTTGGGGTGTCAGGGGAGGTCATTTTTGGGGTTCCCCACCTCGATCTCCCCCATGGCAGGTTTGGGGGTGTCAGGGGGGTCATTTTTGGGGTGCCCCACCCCAATCTCCCCCATGGCAGTTTTGGGGTGTCGGGGGGTCATTTTTGGGGTCCCCCACCTCGATTTCCCCCATGGTGGGTTTGGGGGATTCAGTGTTGAGGGGTCAGTTTGGGGGTGTCAGGGGGGTCATTTTTGGGGTTCCCCACCCCAATCTCCCCCATGGCGGGTTTGGGGGGGTCAGTGTTGGGGGGTCAGTTTGGGGGTGTCAGGGGGGTCATTTTTGGGGTGCCCCACCCCAATCTCCCCCATGGTGGGTTTGGGGGGTCAGTGTTGGGGGGGGGGGTCATTTTCGGGGTCCCCACCTCGACCTCGGCCACGGCGCCGAGCCGGTTGCTCCAGAGGCGCAGGCGCCGGTCCCTGCCCCCGCTCAGCACCGCCCCGTCCCGCCGGCGGCTCAGGGCGAACACGCTGCCCTCGTGGGCCCGCGTCTGCTGACTCAGCTGGAACCACTCTGGGGGGACACGGCACCCATGGCACCCCAAGATCCCCCCCATGTCCCCCCATGTCCCCCCATGTCCCCCCATGTCCCCCCATGTCACCCCATGTCCCCCATATCTGCCCTCGTGGGCCCGCGTCTGCTGACTCAGCTGGAACCACTCTGGGGGGACACGGCACCCATGGCACCCCAAGATCCCCCCCATGTCCCCCCATGTCCCCCCATGTCCCCCCATGTCCCCCCATGTCACCCCATGTCCCCCATATCTGCCCTCGTGGGCCCGCGTCTGCTGACTCAGCTGGAACCACTCTGGGGGGACACGGCACCCATGGCACCCCAAGATCCCCCCCATGTCCCCCCATGTCCCCCCATGTCCCCCCATGTCCCCCCATGTCACCCCATGTCACCCCATGTCCCCCATATCTGCCCTCGTGGGCCCGCGTCTGCTGACTCAGCTGGAACCACTCTGGGGGGACACGGCACCCATGGCACCCCAAGATCCCCCCCATGTCACCCCATGTCCCCCCATGTCACCCCATGTCACCCCATGTCATCCTATGTCACCCCATGTCCCCCATATCTGCCCTCGTGGGCTCGCATCTGCTGACTCAGCTGGAACCACTCTGGGGGGACACGGCACCCATGGCACCCCAAGATCCCCCCCATGTCACCCCATGTCCCCCCATGTCCCCCCATGTCACCCCATGTCCCCCCATGTCACCCCATGTCATCCTATGTCACCCCATGTCCCCCATATCTGCCCTCGTGGGCCCGCGTCTGCTGACTCAGCTGGAACCACTCTGGGGGGACACGGCACCCATGGCACCCCAAGATCCCCCCCATGTCCCCCCATGTCCCCCCATGTCACCCCATGTCATCCTATGTCACCCCATGTCCCCCATATCTGCCCTCGTGGGCCCGCGTCTGCTGACTCAGCTGGAACCACTCTGGGGGGACACGGCACCCATGGCACCCCAAGATCCCCCCCATGTCACCCCATGTCCCCCCATGTCACCCCATGTCACCCCATGTCACCCCCATGTCACCCCATGTCCCCCATATCTGCCCTCGTGGGCCCGCATCTGCTGACTCAGCGGGAACCACTCTGGGGGGACACGGCACCCATGGCACCCCAAGATCCCCACACAACACCCCCATGTCCCCCCATGTCACCCCCATGTCCCCCCATGTCCCCCCATGTCACCCCATGTCATCCTATGTCCCCCATATCTGCCCTCGTGGGCCCGCGTCTGCTGACTCAGCTGGAACCACTCTGGGGGGACACGGCACCCATGGCACCCCAAGATCCCCCCCATGTCCCCCCATGTCACCCCATGTCACCCCATGTCACCCCATGTCACCCCATGTCACCCCATGTCCCCCATATCTGCCCTCGTGGGCCCGCGTCTGCTGACTCAGCTGGAACCACTCTGGGGGGACACGGCACCCATGGCACCCCAAGATCCCCCCCATGTCCCCCCATGTCCCCCCATGTCACCCCATGTCACCCCATGTGCCCCCATGTCCCCCCATGTCACCCCATGTCCCCCATATCTGCCCTCGTGGGCCCGCATCTGCTGACTCAGCTGGAACCACTCTGGGGGGACACGGCACCCATGGCACCCCAAGATCCCCCCCATGTCCCCCCATGTCACCCCATGTCACCCCATGTCACCCCATGTCACCCCATGTCACCCCCATGTCACCCCATGTCCCCCATATCTGCCCTCGTGGGCCCGCGTCTGCTGACTCAGCTGGAACCACTCTGGGGGGACACGGCACCCATGGCACCCCAAGATCCCCCCCATGTCCCCCCATGTCCCCCCATGTCACCCCATGTCCCCCCATGTCCCCCCATGTCCCCCCATGTCACCCCATGTCACCCCATGTCATCCTATGTCCCCCATATCTGCCCTCGTGGGCCCGCATCTGCTGACTCAGCTGGAACCACTCTGGGGGGACACGGCACCCATGGCACCCCAAGATCCCCCCCATGTCACCCCATGTCCCCCCATGTCACCCCATGTCACCCCATGTCATCCTATGTCACCCCATGTCCCCCATATCTGCCCTCGTGGGCTCGCATCTGCTGACTCAGCTGGAACCACTCTGGGGGGACACGGCACCCATGGCACCCCAAGATCCCCACACAACACCCCCATGTCCCCCCATGTCCCCCCATGTCACCCCATGTCACCCCATGTCCCCCCATGTCACCCCATGTCCACCATATCTGCCCTCGTGGGCCCGCATCTGCTGACTCAGCTGGAACCACTCTGGGGGGACACGGCACCCATGGCACCCCAAGATCCCCCCCATGTCACCCGATGTCCCCCCATGTCACCCCATGTCACCCCATGTCATCCTATGTCACCCAATGTCCCCCATATCTGCCCTCGTGGGCCCGCGTCTGCTGACTCAGCTGGAACCACTCTGGGGGGACACGGCACCCATGGCACCCCAAGATCCCCCCCATGTCACCCCATGTCCCCCCATGTCCCCCCATGTCACCCCATGTCCCCCCATGTCACCCCATGTCCCCCATATCTGCCCTCGTGGGCCCGCGTCTGCTGACTCAGCTGGAACCACTCTGGGGGGACACGGCACCCATGGCACCCCAAGATCCCCCCATGTCACCCCATGTCCCCCCATGTCCCCCCATGTCACCCCATGTCACCCCATGTCACCCCCATGTCACCCCATGTCCCCCATATCTGCCCTCGTGGGCCCGCGTCTGCTGACTCAGCTGGAACCACTCTGGGGGGACACGGCACCCATGGCACCCCAAGATCCCCCCCATGTCCCCCCATGTCCCCCCATGTCACCCCATGTCCCCCCATGTCCCCCCATGTCATCCTATGTCCCCCATATCTGCCCTCGTGGGCCCGCGTCTGCTGACTCAGCTGGAACCACTCTGGGGGGACACGGCACCCATGGCACCCCAAGATCCCCCCCATGTCACCCCATGTCCCCCCATGTCACCCCATGTCACCCCATGTCATCCTATGTCACCCCATGTCCACCATATCTGCCCTCGTGGGCCCGCGTCTGCTGACTCAGCTGGAACCACTCTGGGGGGACACGGCACCCATGGCACCCCAAGATCCCCCATGGGTCCCCCAGAGTCCCCCCATGTCCCCCTGTGTCCCCCATGTCACCCACTTCCCCCAATGTCACCCCATGTCCCCCCATATCTGCCCTCGTCTGCTGACTCAGCTGGAACCACTCTGGGGGGACACGGCACCCATGGCACCCCAAGATCCCCCCCATATCCCCTGTGTCACCCCAATATCCCCCCGGGTCCCCCAGATTCCCCCCATGTCCCTCTGTGCACCCCAAAACCCCAATATCATGAGCACCCCATCCCCAAGCACTCAGGGACCTGGGGGACAAGGGGACACCCCAAAACCCCAATGGGGTCACCCCCAAGACCCCAATATCATGAGCACCCCCATCCCCAAGCACTCAGGGACCTGGAGGACAAGGGGGGACCCCAAAACCCCAATGGGGGGCCACCCCAAAACCCCAACGGTTGCCACCCCAAAACCCCAATATCATGGTCACCCCATCCTGAAGCTCTTGGGGACCTGGGAGGACGATGGGGGAACCCCAATATCATGGGCACCCCATTCTGAAGCTCTTGGGGACCTGGGGGACAAGGGGGGACCCCAAAACCCCAACGGTTGCCACCCCAAAACCCCAATATCATGGTCACCTCATCCCCAATCTCTTGGGGACCTGGGGGACAAGAGGGGACCCCAAAATCCCAATGGTTGCCACCGTAAAACCCCAATATCATGGCCACCCCATCCCCAATCTCTTGGGGACTTGGGGAACAAGGGGGGACCCCAAAACCCCAACGGTTGTCACCCCAAAACCCCAATATCATGGCCACCCCATCCCCAATCTCTTGGGGACCTGGGGGACAAGAGGGGGCCCCAAAACCCCAATATCATGGCCACCCCATCCCCAATCTCTTGGGGACCTGGGGAACAAGGGGGGACCCCAAAACCCCATCGGTTGCCACCCCAACACCCCAATATCATGGCCACCCCATCCCCAATCTCTTGGGGACTTGGGGGACAAGGGGGGACCCCAAAACCCCAACGGTTGCCACCCCAAAACCCCAATATCGTGGCCACCCCATCCCCAATCTCTTGGGGACCTGGGGGACAAGGGGGGACCCCAAAACCCCAATATCATGGCCACCCCATCCCCAATCTCTTGGGGACTTGGGGAACAAGGGGGGACCCCAAAACCCCAACGGTTGTCACCCCAAAGACCCAATATCATGGCCACCCCATCCTCAATCTCTTGGGGACCTGGGGGACAAGGGAGGACCCCAAAACCCCAATATCATGGCCACCCCATCCCCAATCTCTTGGGGACCTGGGGAACAAGGGGGGACCCCAAAACCCCAACAGTTGCCACCCCAACACCCCAATATCATGGCCACCTCATATCCAATCTCTTGGGGACCTGGGGAACAAGGGGGGACCCCAAAACCCCAACCTTTGCCACCCCAAAACCCCAATATGATGGCCACCCCATCCCCAATCTCTTGGGGACCTGGGGGACAAGAGGGGACCCCAAAACCCCAATATCATGGCCACCCCTTCCTCAATCTCTTGGGGATCTGGGGGACAAGGGGGGACCCCAAAACCCCATCGGTTGCCACCCCAACACCCCAATATCATGGCCACCTCATATCCAATCTCTTGGGGACCTGGGGGACAAGGGGGGACCCCAAAACCCCAACGGTTGCCACCATAAAACCCCAATATCATGGCCACCCCATCCCCAATCTCTTGGGGACTTGGGGGACAAGGGGGGACCCCAAAACCCCATCGGTTGCCACCCCAACACCCCAATATCATGGCCACCTCATATCCAATCTCTTGGGGACCTGGGGGACAAGGGGGGACCCCAAAACCCCATCGGTTGCCACCCCAAAACCCCAATATCATGGCCACCCCATCCCCAATCTCTTGGGCACCTGGGAGATGAGGGGGGGACCCCCCAAAATCATGGCACCCCCACCTTTTCCTCCCTTCCCGGCCGCCCCCCGTGTCCAGGTCAGGATGTTCCCCTCGGAGTCCCCGGTCAACACGTCCCCATCTCCATCGAATATGAAGCAATGGATGAACTTGGGCTTCTTGTACTTCTACAAAACAGAGGAGGCGGGGGGAACAGAACATCAGTGACCCCCCCGGACCCTCCCCCCCCTTAAAACGCACCCCAAAACCCCCTCGTCTCACCCCAAAAATGCCCTGTTTCTTGGTGAGCGCTGCGCCGCTCCAGGTCCAGAAGTAGACGTGGGATTTGCCGCTGGTGATGATGCTGCCGCTGTCGCGGGGGTTGAACTCCACCGACAGCACCGACTCGTTGGTGCTCTGGGGGATGGGGGGCGGTGGGGTTGGGGGGTGGTGGGGTGGGGTTTGGGGGGGTCTAGGGTGGGGTTTGGGGTCTTTAGGTTGGGTTTTGGGGGGTCTAGGGTGGGTTTTGGGGTCTTTAGGTTGGGGGATAGGGGCTCTATGATGAGTTATATGGGCTCTATGATGAGTTATATGGGCTCTGTGTTGGGTTTTGGGGTGTCTAGGTTGGGTTTTGGGGTCTTCAGGTTGGGTTTTGGGGGGTCTAGGGTGGGTTTTGGGGTCTTTAGGTTGGGCTATAGGGGCTCTATGACGAGTTGTATGGGCTCTATGATGAGTTATATGGGCTCTGTGTTGGGTTTTGGGGTGTCTATGTTGGGTTTTGAGGTCTTTAGGTTGGGATTTGTAGGGTCTAGGTTGGGTTTTGGGGTCTTTAGGTTGGGATTTGGAGGGTCTAGGTAGGGTTTGGGGGTCTTCAGGTTGGGTTTTGGGGGGTCTAGGGTGGGTTTTGGGGGATCTAGGTAGGGTTATAGGGGCTCTATGTTGGGTTTTGGGGTGTCTATGTTGGGTTCTGTGGTCTTTAGGTTGGGTTTTGGGGGCTTTAGGTTGGGTTATGGGGGATCTAGGTTGAGTTTTGGGGGCTCTAGTCTGGGTTATGGGGGTTCTATGTTGAGTTCTGGGGGATCTATGTTGGGTTTGGGGTCTCTGTTGAGTTCTGGGGTCTCTGTGTTGGGTTTTGGGGTCTTTAGGTTGGGATTTGGGGGGTCTAGGTTGGGTTTTGGGGTCTTCAGGTTGGGATTTGGGGGGTCTAGGTTGGGTTTTGGGGGCTCTGGGTTGGGTTTTGGGGGCTTTAGGTTGGGTCTTGGGGTCTTTAGGTTGGGTTATAGGGGGTCTATGTTGAGTTATATGGGCTCTATGTTGAGTTTTGGGGGGTCTTGGATGGGTTTTGGGGGCTCTGGGTTGGGATTTGGGGGGTCTAGGTTGGGTTTTGGGGTCTTCAGGTTGGGTTTTTGGGGCTTTAGGTTGGGTTTTTGGGGCTCTAGGTTGGGTTTTGGGGGCTCTCTGTTAAGTTTTGGTGTCTCTATGTTGAGTTTTGGGGGCTCTATGTTGGGTTTTGGGGTGTCTATGTTGGGTTCTGGGGTCTTTAGGTTGGGATTTGGGGGGTCTAGGTTGGGTTTTGGGGGCTTTAGGTTGGGTTATGGGGGATCTAGGTTGAGTTTTGGGGGCTCTAGTCTGGGTTATGGGGGTTCTATGTTGAGTTCTGGGGGATCTATGTTGGGTTTTGGGGTCTCTAGGTTGGGTTTTGGGGGATCTATGTTGAGTCTTGGGGTGTCTAGGTTGAGTTATAGGGGCTCTATGTTGGGTTTTGGGGTCTTTAGGTTGGGATTTGGGGGGTCTATGTTGGGTTTGGGGGGGTCTAGGTTGAGTTTTGGGGGGTCTAGGTTGGGTTTTGGGGGATGTATGTTGGGTTTTGGGGGACCTATGTTGGGTCTTGGAGTCTTTAGGTTGGGTTATAGGGGCTCTACGTTGGGTTTTGGGGTGTCTATGTTGGCTTCGGGGGTCTCTCTGTTGAGTTTTGAGGTCTCTATGTTGAGTTTGGGGGGTCTACGCTGGATTTTGGGGACTCTATGCCGAGTTCTGGGGGATCTATGTTGGGTTTTGGGGGGTCTAGGTTGGGTTATAGGGGCTCTATGTTGGGTTTTGGGGTCTTTAGGTTGGGTTTTGGGGGGTCTAGGTTGAGTTATAGGGGCTCGATGTTGGGTTTTGGGGGGTCTACGTTGGGTTATAGGGCGTCTATATTGAGTTTGGGCGGTCTAGGTTGGGTTTTGGGGTCTTCAGGTTGGGTTTTGGGGGCTTCAGGTTGAGTTTTGGGGGGTCTAGGTTGGGTTATGGGGGTTCTGGGTTGGGTTTTGGGGTCTTTAGGTTGGGCTATAGGGGCTCTATGATGAGTTATATGGCTTCTATGTTGGGTTTTGGGGGGGTCTACGTTGGGTTATGGGGGCTCTAGGTTGGGTTATGGGGGATCTAGGTTGGGTTTTGGGGTCTTCAGGTTGGGTTATAGGAGCTCTATGTTGGGTTTTGGGGTCTACATTGGGTTTTGCGGTCTACGTTGGGTTTTGGGGGGTCTAGGTTGGGTTTATGGGTCTCTGTGTTGAGTTTTGGGGTCTCTCTGTTGGGTTTGGGGGTCCCAATGCAATTTTGGGGTCCTGAGTGGGTTCTGGGGTCTCTGTTGGGTTCTGGGTCTCTATGTTGGGTTCTGGGGTCTCTATGTTGGGTTTTGGGGTCTACGTTGGGTTTTGTGGTCTACGTTGGGTTTTGGGGGGTCTAGGTTGGGTTATGGGTCTCTGTGTTGAGTTTTGGGGTCCCAGGTGGGTTTCGGGGTCTCTATGTTGGGTTCTGGGTCTCTATGTTGAGTTCTGGGGGTCTTCAGGTTGGGTTTTGGGGGGGTCTAGGTTGGGTTATGGGTCTCTGTGTTGAGTTTTGGGGTCCCAGGTGTGTTTCGAGGACTCTATGTTGGGTTATGGGTCTCTCTGTTGGGTTTCGGGGTCCCAGGTGGGTTTTGGGGTCCCAGGGCAGTTTTGGGGTCCTTGGTGGGTTCTGGGGTCTCTATGTTGGGTTATGGGGTCTCTATGTTGGGTTATGGGTCTCTATGTTGGGTTCTGGGTCTCTATGTTGGGTTTTGGGGTCCCAGTGTGGGTTTTAGGGTCTCTATGTTGCATTTTGGGGTCCCAGGTGGGTTTTGGGGTCCCCTCACCTTGACCTCGGCCAGCTTGGCCCCCCGGGCACAGTCCCAAACCGACATCATGTGCTCGTTGGACTCGTCCACCACGCACAGGTGGGCGCCCTGGTCCTGGGGACGGACAGACGGACACGGGGTGACGGGGGACAGACGGACGCGGGGGGATGGACGGACGTGGGGTGACGGGGGGACAGACGGACAGACACGGGGTGATGGGGGACGCATGGGGACAGAGGGACACGGGGTGATGGGGGACATGGGGTGATGGGGGACACATGGGAACAGACAGACATGGGGGATTGGGGGACACATGGGGACAGATGGACACGGGGTGATGGGGGACATGGGGTGATGGGGGACACATGGGGACAGACGGGCATGGGGTGATGGGGGACACAGGGTGATGGGGGACATGGGGTGATGGGGGACATGGGGTGATGGGGGACACATGGGGACAGACGGGCATGGGGTGATGGGGGACACAGGGTGATGGGGGACATGGGGTGATGGGGGACACATGGGGACAGACGGACACAGGGTGATGGGGGACATGGGGTGATGGGGGACACATGGGGACAGACGGACATGGGGTGATGGATGGACATGGGGTGATGGGGGACACATGGGGACAGACGGACATGGGGTGATGGGGGACATGGGGTGATGGGGGACACAGGGGGACAGACGGACATTGGGTGATGGGGGACATGGGGTGATGGGGGACACAGGGGGACAGACGGACATGGGGTGATGGGGGACACATGGGGACAGACAGACATGGGGGATTGGGGGACATGGGGTGATGGGGGACACATGGGGACATATGGACACGGGGTGATGGGGGACATGGGGTGATGGGGGACACATGGGGACAGACGGACACGGGGTGATGGGGGACATGGGGTGATGGGGGACACATGGGGACAGACGGACATGGGGTGATGGGGGACATGGGGTGATGGGGGATGGACGTACAGGGGGGGATGGGGACAGGGGGGCACGGGGGGTGACCGGGGGCCATGGGGGGCCGCGGGCCGGCCGGCCGGGCGCAGGACGGACTCACGGCGCAGGAGAAGGCCAGGGAGCCCACGCCGCGCTCGAAGCTGCCGAGCCCGATCTGCTGCAGCGTCTGCAGCGTCGCCGAGTCCCAGATGTGAACCACGGGCGGCAGCGCCTGCGCCACGGGGGACACGGGGACATGGGGACACCACGGGGGACAGGGGGACGTGGGGGGATGTGAGGGGATGTGGGGATATGGGGACATGGGGACATGGGGGAATATGGGAATATGGGGACATGGGGACACCACGGGGGGACAGGGGGGGATGTGGGGATATGGGGGACATTGGGACATGGGGGGATATGGGGACACGGGGACATGGGGACACCACGGGGGGACAGGGGGACATGGGGGGATGTGAGGGGATGTGGGGATATGGGGACATGGGGACATGGGGGGATATGGGGATATGGGGACATGGGGGATATGGGGATAGGGGGACAGGGGGATATGGGGATATGGGGACATCACGGGGGATATGGGGACAATGGGGACATGGGGAATATGAGGGATATGGGGGACATTGGGGGAAATGGGGGATATGGGGGATATGGGGGATATGGGGACATGGGGGGGTGTGGGGGACATGCGGGGATATGGAGGACATGGGGGGAAATGGGGGGAAATGGGGGGAAATGGGGGTATGGGGACATGGGGGACATGGGGGATATGGGGATATGGGGGACATGGGGACAATGGGGACATGGGGGATATGGGGGACATGGGGGGACACGGGGGACATGGGGGGATATGGGGGGACATAGGGACATTGGGGGACATGGGGAATATGGGGATATGGGGACAGGGAGATATGGGGGACATGGGGGGAAATGGGGGGACATTGGGACATGGGGGCATATGGGGATATGGGGGGATATGGGGATATGGGGACATGGGGGATATGGGGATATGGGGACAGGGGGACATGGGGACATCATGGGGGATATGGGGACAATGGGGACATGGAGGGACGCGGGGGACATGGGGGGATATGGGAGGACATAGGGACATTGGGACATGGGGAATATGGGGATATGGGGACAGGGGGTTATGGGGGACATGGGGGGAAATGGGGGATATGGGGGATATGGGGACATGGGGGGATGTGGGGGACATGGGGGGATATGGGGATATGGGGGACATGGGGACATTGGGGATATGGGGATATGGGGACAATGGGGAATATGGGGGACATGGGGAATATGGGGGATATGGGGACATGGGGGGACGCGGGGGACATAGGGGGATATGGGGGGACATGGGGACATTGGGACATGGGGAATATGGGGATATGGGGACAGGGGGATATGGGGGACATGGGGGGAAATGGGGGGAAATGGGGGATATGGGGACATGGGGGGATGTGGGGGACATGGGGGGATATGGGGATATGGGGGACATGGGGGATATGGGGATATGGGGACAATGGGGACATGAGGGATATGGGGGATATGAGGGACATGGGGGATATAGGGGATATGGGGACATGGGGGGATGTGGGGGACATGGGGGGATATGGGGGGACATGGGGACATTGGGACATGGGGGATATGGGGGACATGGGCATATGGAGACAGGGGGATATGGGGGACATGGGGGATATGGGGAACATCACGGGGATATGGGACATCATGGGGGACATGGGGGGACATCATGGGGACACGGGGACATGGGGACATCACGGGAACACCATGGAGACATGGGGGGTGTGGGGGGATATGGATACATGGGGATATGGGGATATGGGGGGATATGGGGGACATTGGGGGATATGGGGGACATGGGGAATATGGGGGATATGGGGATATGGGGGGACATGGGGGGACATGGGGACATCGGGACATGGGGGATATGAGGGATATGGGGACATGGGGACGGGGGATATGGGGGACATTGGACATGGGGATATGGGGACACGAGGCTATGGGGAGAGCATGGTGACAGCATGGGGACACAGGGACATAGGGGGACATGGGGGGACATGGGGACACAGGGACATCATGGGGGACATGGGGGGATATGGGATATGCGGACATTGGGGGATCCCATCCCATCCCACCCCATCCCATCCCATCTCCATCTTCATCTCCATCTTCATCCCATCCCATCCCATCCCCATCCCACCCCCATCCCATCCCATCCCATCCCATCCCATCCCATCCCATCCCACCCCATCCCATCCCATCTCCATCTCCATCTTCATCTCCATCTTCATCCCATCCCATCCCCATCCCATCCCCATCCCATCCCATCCCATCCCACCCCATCCCATCCCATCCCATCTCCATCTTCATCTCCATCTTCATCCTCATCCCATCCCACCCCAACCTACCCCATCTCCATCCTCATCTTCATCCCATCCCATCGCCATCCCATCCTCATCTTCATCCTCATCCCGTCCCACCCCATCCCACCCATCCTCATTGCATCCCATCTCTATCTCCATCTTCATTCTGATCTTCATCCCATCCCACCCCATCCCACCCCATCCCACCCCATCCCACCCACCCCATCCATCCCATCCCATCTCCATCTCCATCCTCATCGCATCCCATCCCCATCTCATATCCATCTTCATCTCCATCTTCATCCTCATCTCATCCCATTCTCACCCCATCCCCATCCCATATCCATCTTCATCTCCATCTTCATCCTCACCTTCATCCCATCCCATCCAGTCCATTCCATCTCCATCCTCATCTTCATCCCATCCCCATCCCATCCTCATACTCATCCCATCCATCCATCCCATATCCATCTTCATCTCCATCTTCATCCTCATCCCATCCCATCTCATCCCATCCTCATCCCATCCCCATCCCATCCTCATCCTCATCCTCATCCCATCCATCCCATCCAATCCATTCCATCTCCATCCTCATCTTCATCCCATCCCCATCCTCATCCTCATCCCATCCATTCCATTCCATCCCATCCATCCCATCCAATCCATTCCATCTCCATCCTCATCTTCATCCCATCCCCATTCCATCTTCATCCTCATCCCATCCCATCCATCCCATCCCATCCAATCCATTCCATCCCATATCCATCTTCATCCCATTCCCATCCTCATCCTCATCCCATCCCATCCATCCCATCCCATCCCATCCCATCCCACCCCATCCCATCCCATCTGTCCCATCCAATCCATTCCATCTCCATCCTCATCTTCATCCCATCCCATCCTCATCCTCATCCCATCCATCCCATCCCATCCAATCCATTCCATCTCCATCCTCATCTTCATCCCATCCCCATCCTCATCCCATCCATCCCATCCCATCCCATCCATCCCATCCCATCCAATCCATTCCATCCCATATCCATCTTCATCCCATTCCCATCCTCATCCTCATCCCATCCCACCCCATCCCATCCCATCTGTCCCATCCAATCCATTCCATCTCCACCCTCATCTTCATCCCATCCCATCCTCATCCTCATCCCATCCATCCCATCCCATCCAATCCATTCCATCTCCATCCTCATCTTCATCCCATCCCCATCCTCATCCCATCCCATCCCATCCCATCCCATCCATCCCATTCCATCTCCATCCTCATCTTCATCCCATCCCCATCCTCATCCCATCCCATCCCATCCCATCCCATCCCATCCCATCCCATCCCATCCCATCCCATCCTCATCCCATCCCCATCCCATCCTCATCCTCATCCCATCCATCCCATCCCATCCATCCCATCCCATCCCATCCCACCCCACCCCACCCCACACACCCATCCTCCTCATCCTCATCCCCCATCACCTTCCCATCCTTATCCACGCCGGCCGCCTGCCCGGACGCCACGCGGAGCCGGTCGGGGTGCACGGCCAGGCTGTCGGGACACAGCACCACGAGCAGGATTTGGTGGGGTGAGTGGCGGGGGGGACAGACACCCGACCGGGACCCCCTTCCCAACCCACCCGGAGCCCAAGGGCGCTCTCACCATCGCACGCAGTCGCTGTGGCGCAGGTAATGGCGCTGGCGCCGGAGCGGCACGTGCAGCAGCACCACCACGCACGCCATGGGGTAGACCAGCTCCCCCGAGGACACCACGTGCAGGTTGGAGCGGCTGTCGCGGCCACGGTAACCGTAGCTGGGGACAAGGTCAAGGGGGACAACGGGGACACCCAAAAATGGGGGACACCCAAGAGGAATGGGGATGGGGACCATAGAAAGAGATGGAGACACCCAGAAAGGAATGGGGACCCAGAGAGGGATGGGGACACCCAAAGAGATGGGGACACCCAGAGAGGGATGGGGACATGGATGGGGACCCCCAAAGAGATGAGAACACCCAGAAAGGGATGGGGACCCCAAGAGATGGGAACCCTAGAAAGAGATGGGGACACCCAGAAAGGGATGGGGACACCCAGAAAGAGATGGGGGTGGGAATGGGGATGGGGACCCCCAAACTGGGATGGGGACAAAGATGGGGATGGGGACCCCCAAACTGGGATGGGGATCCCAAGAGATGGGGACACCCAGAAAGAGATGGGGACAGGGATGGGGGCACCCAAAGAGAGATGGGGATGGGGACACCCAAAGAGATGGGGACCCCAGAGAGGGATGGGAATGGGAATGGGGATGGGGACAAGGATGGGGATGGGGACCCCCAAAGAGATGGGGACACCCAGAGAGATGGGGACACCCAGAGAGGGATGGGGACAAGGATGGGGATGGGGACCCCCAAACCGGGATGGGGTAGACCAGCTCCCCCGAGGACACCACGTGCAGGTTGGAGCGGCTGTCACGGCCACGGTAACCGTAGCTGGGGACAAGGTCAAGGGGGACAACGGGGACACCCAAAAATGGGGGACACCCAAGAGGAATGGGGATGGGGACCATAGAAAGAGATGGAGACACCCAGAAAGGAATGGGGACCCAGAGAGGGATGGGGACACCCAAAGAGATGGGGACACCCAGAGAGGGATGGGGACATGGATGGGGACCCCCAAAGAGATGGGAACACCCAGAAAGGGATGGGGACCCCAAGAGATGGAGATCCCAGAAAGAGATGGGGACACCCAGAAAGGGATGGGGACAGGGATGGGGGCACCCAGAGAGATATTGGGACACCCAAAAATGGGGGACACCCAAGAGGGATGGGGACCCCAAGAGATGGGGACCCAGAAAGGGATGGGGACAGGGATGGGGGCACCAGAGAGATATGGGGATGAGGACACCCAAGAGGGATGGGGACCCCAAAGAGATGGGGACACCCAGAGAGGGATGGGGACACCCAAAAATGGGGGACACCCAAGAGGGATGGGGATGGGGACCATAGAAAGAGATGGGGACACCCAGAAAGGGATGGGGACCCAGAGAGGGATGGGGACACCCAAAGAGATGGGGACCCCCAAACTGGGATGGGGATTCCCAGAAAGGGATGGGGACCCCAAGGGATGGGGACCCCAAGAGTTGGGGACCCCAGGAAGAGATGGGGACACCCAGAGAGATGGGACACCCAGAGAGGAATGGGGACACCCAAAGGGATGGGGACCCAGAGAGGGATGGGGACAAGGATGGGGACACACAGAGAGGGATGGGGATGGGGACCCCAGAGAGGGATGGGGACAAGGATGGGGACCCCAGGAAGAGAGGGGGACAGGGATGGGGGTACCCAGAGAGAGATGGGGATAGGGACCCCCAAACTGGGATGGGGACCCCAGAGAGGGATGGGGACACCCAGAGATGGGGACCCAGAGATGGGGACCCAGAGAGGGACAAGGATGGGGACCCCCAAATTGGGATGTGGACCCCAGAATGCGATGGGACCCCAGACAGGGATGGGACCCAGACAGGAATGGGGATGGGGATCCCCAAACTAGCATGGGGACCCCCAAATTGGGATGGGGACCCCCAGACAGGCATGGGACCTCAGAAAGGAATGGGGACAGGACAGGGACCCCCAAAGAGATGGGAACCCCCAGAAAGAGATGGGGACCCCAAACTGGGATGGGGACCCCCAAACCAGGATGGGACCCAGACAGGAATGGGGATAGGGACCCCCAAATTGGGATGGGGACCCCCAAACCGGGATGGGGACCCCCAAACTGGGATGGGACCCAGACAGGAATGGGGATGGGGACCCCAGACAGGGATGGGGACCCCCAAACTGGGATGTGGACCCCAGAATGGGATGGGACCCCAGAAAGGGAGGGGGACCCCCAAACTGGGATGTGGACCCCAGAATGGGATGGGACCCCAGAATGGGATGGGGACAGGGATAGGACCCCAGAAAGGGATGGGACCCACACAGGAACGGGGATGGGGACCCCCAAACTGGGATGGGGACCCCCAAATTGGGATGGGGACCCCCAAACCAGGATGGGGACCCCAGAAAGGGATGTGGACAGGGATAGGGACCCCCAAACTGGGATGGGGACCCCAGAATGGGATGGGACCCCAGAAAAGGATGGGGATCCCCAAACTGGGATGGGGACCCCCAAGCCAGGATCAGACCCAGACAGGAACGGGGATGGGGACCCCCAAACTGGGATGGGGACCCCAGAATGGGATGGGACCCCAGAAAAGGATGGGGATCCCCAAACTGGGATGGGGACCCTCAAACCAGGATGAGACCCAGACAGGAATGGGGATGGGGACCCCAGAAAGGGATAGGGACCCCAGAATGGGATGGGACCCCCAAAACGGGATGGGGACCCCCATAGGGCGGCAGGATACACCCACTCGAGCTGCAGGCGCTCGGGGGGCAGATCCGCGCGCAGCCCCCCCGGGCCCAGCGCCGACGGGACGTACATGGTGATGGGGCGGCCGCGCAGGAACATCTTCACCGACACCCCCTCTGCGGCGGACAGACGGACGGGGACCCCCGGGATGGACAGACGGACGGGGAACCCCAGCGACACATGGATAGGGACCCCCATGGATGAACAGACAGGGAACCCCAGGGATGGGCAGATAGGGACCCCCATGGACACATGGATAGGGACCCATGGACAGATGGACAGGGACCCATGGACAGATGGACAGGGACCCCCGGGATGGACAGATAGGGACCCCCATGGACACATGGATAGGGACCCATGGACAGACAGACAGGGACCTCAGGGATGGACAGATAGGGAACCATAGACACATGGACAGGGACCCCAGGGATGGACAGACAGGGACCCCAGGGATGGGCAGATAGGGACCCCCATGGACACATGGATAGGGACCCATGGACAGATGGACAGGGACCCCAGGGATGGACAGACAGGGACCCCAGGGATGGGCAGATAGGGACCCCCATGGACACATGGATAGGGACCCATGGACAGACGGACAGGGACCCCCGGGATGGACAGATGGACAGGGACCCCAGGGATGGACAGATAGGGAACCATGGACACATGGACAGGGACCAATGGACAGATGGACAGGGACCCCCGGGATGGACAGATAGGGACCCCCATGGACACATGGATAGGGACTCATGGACAGACGGACAGGGACCCCCGAGATGGACAGACGGACGGGGAACCCCAGGGACACATGGATAGGGACCCCCCATGGATGGACAGGGACCCCCAGGGATGGACACACAGACAGGGACCCCCATGAACAGATGGACCAGGACCCCATGGACAGACAGACAGGGACCCCAAGGATGGGCAGATAGGGAACCATGGACACATGGACAAGGACCCCATGGACAGACAGGGAACCCCAGGGACAGACGGACAAGGACCCCCCCGGGATGGACAGAGAGGGACCCCCATGGACACATGGACAGGGACCCCACGGACAGATAGGGACCCATGGACAGACGGACAGGGACCCCCAGGGATGGACAGACGGATGGGGACCCATGGACGGACAGGGACCCCCATGGATGGACACACAGACAGGGACCCCTCCCACCATGGACAGACAGACAGACAAGGCCCTCCAGCCTCACCCAGGTTGTAGTTCCCACGGCGAGACACTGGAGGGGGGGGAATGGACAGACAGACACCCCAATAATGACCCCCCTGCACCCCAATAATGACCCCATTGCACCCCAATAATGACCCCATTGCACCCCAATGCACCCCAATAATGACCCCCCTGCACCCCAATAATGACCCCATTGCACCCTAATAATGACCAACCCCCCTGAACCCCAATAATGAGCGACCCCATTGCACCCCAATAATGAGCGACCCCGCACCCCAATAATGACCCCAATGCACCCCAATAATGACCCCATTGCACCCCAATAATGAGCGACCCCCCTGCACCCCAATAATGACCGCAATGCACCCCAATAATGACCCCACTGCACCCCAATAATGAGCGACCCCCTGAACCCCAATAATGACCCCATTGCACCCCAATAATGACCCCATTGCACCCCAATAATGAGCGACCCCCTGCACCCTAATAATGACCGCAATGCACCGCAATAATGACCCCATTGCACCCCAATAATGAGCGACCCCCTGCACCCTAATAATGACCGCAATGCACCGCAATAATGACCCCATTGCACCCCAATAATGAGCGACCCCCCTGAACCCCAATAATGACCAACCCCCCTGCACCCCAATAATGACCCCCCTGCACCCCAATAATGACTCCATTGCACCCCAATAATGACCGCAATACACCCCAATAATGACCCCATTGCACCCCAATAATGACCCCATTGCACCCCAATAATGAGCGACCCCCTGAACCCCAATAATGACCCCATTGCACCCCAATAATGACCCCATTGCACCCCAATAATGAGCGACCCACTGAACCCCAATAATGACCCCATTGCACCCCAATAATGACCCCCTTGCACCCCTATAATGACCCCCGAACCCCAATAATGACCCCCCTGCACCCCAATAATGACCCCAATGCACCCCAACAATGACCAACCCTGCACCCCAATAATGACCCCAATGCACCCCAATAATGACCCCATTTCACCCCAATAATGAGCGACCCCGCACCCCAATAATGACCTCATTGCACCCCAATAATGACCCCAATAATGAGCGACCCCCTGAACCCCAATAATGACCCCAATGCACCCCAATAATGACCCCATTGCACCCCAATAATGACCAACCCTGCAATCCAATAATGACCCCAATGCACCCCAATAATGAGCGACCCTGCACCCCAATAATGAGTGACCTCGCACCCCAATAATGACCCCATTGCACCCCAACAATGACAAACCCTGCACCCCAATAATGACCCCAATGCACCCCAATAATGACCCTATTGCACCCCAATAATGACCGATCCCCTGAACCCCAATAATGACACCATTGCACCCCAATAATGACCCCATTGCACCCCAATAATGAGCGACCCCCTGAACCCCAATAATGACCCCATTGCACCCCAATAATGACCAACCCTGCACCCCAATGATGACCCCAATGCACCCCAATAATGACCCCATTGCACCCCAATAATGACCAACCCTGCAACCCAATAATGACCCGAATGCACCCCAATAATGACCCCATTGCACCCCAATAATAAGCGACCCCCTGAACCCCAATAATGACCCCAATGCACCCCAATAATGACCCCATTGCACCCCAATAATGACCGACCCTGCACCCCAATAATGACCCCAATGCACCCCAATAATGATCAACCCTGCACCCCAATAATGACCCCATTGCACCCCAATAATGAGCGACCCCGCACCCCAATAATGACCCCATTGCACCCCAATAATGACCCCAATAATGAGCGACTACCTGAACCCCAATAATGACCCCAATGCACCCCAATAATGACCCCATTGCACCCCAATAATGACCCCAATGCACCCCAATAATGACCCCATTGAACCCCAATAATGACCGCAATGCACCCCAATAATGACCCCATTGCACCCCAATAATGACCAACCCTGCACCCCAATAATGACCCCAACGCACCCCAATAATGACCAACCCTGCACCCCAATAATGACCCCAATGCACCCCAATAATGACCAACCCTGCACCCCAATAGTGACCGACCCCCTGAACCCCAATAATGACCCCATTGCACCCCAATAATGACCAACCCTGCACCCCAATAATGACCGACCCTGCACCCCAATAATGACCGACCCTGCACCCCAACAATGACCCCATTGCACCCCAATAATGAGCGACCCCCTGAACCCCAATAATGACCCCATTGCACCCCTATAATGACCCCCGAACCCCAATAATGACCCCCCTGCACCCCAATAATGACCCCAATGTACCCCAACAATGACCAACCCTGCACCCCAATAATGACCCCAATGCACCCCAACAATGACCCCATTGCACCCCAATAATGACCGACCCCCCTGAACCCCAATAATGACTCCATTGCACCCCAATAATGACCGACCCTGCACCCCAATAATGACCCCAATGCACCCCAATGATGACCCCAATGCACCCCAATAATGACCAACCCTGCAACCCAATAATGACCAACCCTGCACCCCAATAATGACCCCAATGCACCCCAATGATGACCCCAATGCACCCCAATAATGAGTGACCCCCTGAACCCCAATAATGACCCCAATGCACCCCAATAATGACCCCATTGCACCCCAACAATGACCAACCCTGCACCCCAATAATGACCCCAATGCACCCCAATGATGACCCCAATGCACCCCAATAATGAGTGACCCCCTGAACCCCAATAATGACCCCAATGCACCCCAATAATGACCCCATTGCACCCCAATAATGACCAACCCTGCAACCCAATAATGACCCCAATGCACCCCAATAATGACCCCATTGCACCCCAATGCACCCCAATAATGACCCCAATGCACCCCAATAATGAGCGACCCCCTGAACCCCAATAATGACCCCAATGCACCCCAATAATGACCCCATTGCACCCCAATAATGACCAACCCTGCACCCCAATAATGACCCCAACGCACCCCAATAATGACCAACCCTGCACCCCAATAATGACCCCAATGCACCCCAATAATGACCAACCCTGCACCCCAATAGTGACCGACCCCCTGAACCCCAATAATGACCCCATTGCACCCCAATAATGACCAGCCCTGCACCCCAATAATGACCCCAATGCACCCCAATAATGACCAACCCTGCACCCCAATAGTGACCGACCCCCTGAACCCCAATAATGACCCCAATGCACCCCAATAATGACCCCATTGCACCCCAATAATGACCAACCCTGCACCCCAATGATAACCCCATTGCACCCCAATAATGACCCCATTGCACCCCAATAATGAGCGACCCCCTGAACCCCAATAATGACCCCAATGCACCCCAATAATGACCGACCCTGCAACCCAATAATGACCCCAATGCACCCCAATAATGAGCGACCCCCTGAACCCCAATAATGACCCCAATGCACCCCAATAATAACCAACCCTGCACCCCAATGATGACCCCAATGCACCCCAATAATGAGCGACCCCCTGAACCCCAATAATGACCCCATTGCACCCCAATAATGAGCGACCCTGCACCCCAATAATGACCCCATTGCACCCCAATAATGACCCCATTGCACCCCAATAATGAGCGACCCTGCACCCCAATAATGACCCCATTGCACCCCAACAATGACCAACCCTGCAACCCAATAATGACCCCAATGCACCCCAATAATGACCCCATTGCACCCCAATGCACCCCAATAATGACCCCATTGCACCCCAACAATGAGCGACCCCCTGAACCCCAATAATGACCCCATTGCACCCCAATAATAACCCCATTGCACCCCAATAATGACCCCATTGCACCCCAATAATGACCAACCCTGCACCCCAATGATGACCCCAATGCACCCCAATAATGAGCGACCCCCTGAACCCCAATAATGACCCCATTGCACCCCAATAATGAGCGACCCTGCACCCCAATAATGACCCCATTGCACCCCAATAATGACCCCATTGCACCCCAATAATGAGCGACCCTGCACCCCAATAATGACCCCATTGCACCCCAACAATGACCAACCCTGCAACCCAATAATGACCCCAATGCACCCCAATAATGACCCCATTGCACCCCAATGCACCCCAATAATGACCCCATTGCACCCCAACAATGAGCGACCCCCTGAACCCCAATAATGACCCCATTGCACCCCAATAATGAGCGACCCCCCCACCTGGGCTCAGCGTCGGCTCCTTTGGGCGGCTGGGGGAAAAAGGGGGTGTCAGGGGTGGGGGTTTTGGGGTACAGGGGGATTTGGGGGTGCAGGGTGGGATTTGGGGGTACAGGGGTTTGGGGGTGCAGGGGGATATGGGGGTGCAGGGGAATATAGCGGTGTAGGGGTGCAGGTTTGGGGTGCAGGTTTTGGGGGTGCAGGGGTATTTTGGGGTGCAAGGGTGCAGGTTTGGGGGTGCTGGGGTGTTTTGGGGTGCAGGGGTGCAGTTTTGGGGTTCAGGGGTATTTGGGGTGCAGGGGTATTTTGGGGGTGCAGTTTTGGGGTGCAGGGGTGTTTTGGGGTGCAGCTTTGGGGTGCAGAGGTATTTGGGGGTGCAGGGGTGTTTTGGGGGTGCAGTTTTGGGGTGCAGGGGTGTTTGGGGGTGCAGGGGTGTTTTGGGGTGCAGTTTGGGGTGCAGAGGTATTTGGGGGTGCAGGGGTGTTTTGGGGTGCAGTTTGGGGGTGCAGGGGTGTTTGGGGGTGCAGGGGTGTTTTGGGGTGCAGCTTTGGGGTGCAGAGGTATTTGGGGGTGCAGGGGTATTTTGGGGGTGCAGTTTTGGGGTGCAGGGGTGTTTGGGGCTGCAGGGGTGTTTTGGGGTGCAGTTTTGGGGTGCAGGGGTGTTTGGGGGTGCAGGGGTGTTTTGGGGTGCAGTTTTGGGGTGCAGGGGTGTTTGGGGGTGCAGGAGTGTTTGGGGGTGCAGTTTTGGGGTGTAGGGGTGTTTGGGGGTGCAGGGGTGTTTTGGGGGTGCAGTTTGGGGGTGCAGGGGTGTTTGGGGGTGCAGGGGTGTTTGGGGGTGCAGTTTTGGGGGTGCAGGGGTGTTTTGAGGTGCAGTTTTGGGGTGTAGGGGTATTTGGGGGTGCAGGGGTGTTTTGGGGTGCAGTTTTGGGGTGCAGGGGTATTTGGGGGTGCAGGGGTGTTTTGGGGTGCAGTTTTGGGGTGCAGTTTTGGGGTGCAGGGGTGTTTTGGGGTGCAGTTTTGGGGTGCAGGGGTGTTTTGGGGTGCAGGGGTGTTTTGGGGGTGCAGTTTGGGGGTGCAGGGGTATTTGGGGGTGCAGGGGTATTTTGGGGGTGCAGTTTTGGGGTGCAGGGGTATTTGGGGGTGCAGGGGTGTTTTGGGGTGCAGTTTGGGGGTGCAGGGGTATTTGGGGGTGCAGGGGTGTTTTGGGGTGCAGTTTGGGGGTGCAGGGGTATTTGGGGGTGCAGGGGTGTTTGGGGGTGCAGTTTTGGGGTGCAGGGGTATTTGGGGGTGCAGGGGTGTTTTGGGGTGCAGTTTTGGGGTGCAGTTTTGGGGTGCAGGGGTGTTTTGGGGTGCAGTTTGGGGTGCAGGGGTATTTGGGGGTGCAGGGGTGTTTTGGGGTGCAGTTTTGGGGTGCAGGGGTATTTGGGGGTGCAGGGGTGTTTTGGGGTGCAGTTTTGGGGTGCAGAGGTATTTGGGGGTGCAGGGGTGTTTTGGGGTGCAGTTTTGGGGTGCAGGGGTATTTGGGGGTGCAGGGGTGTTTGGGGGTGCAGTTTTGGGGTGCAGGGGTGTTTTGGGGTGCAGTTTTGGGGTCACCTCTCGGGGGTCCCCCCCAGCAGGTTGGCCGATGAGGCCGCTTTGCGGCTCAGGGGGCGCCGGGGGCTGGAGCTGCCGGACGAGCTGTGCCTGCGCAGCCTGGGGACAACGGGGACATTGGGGACATGGGGACAATGGGGGGACATGGGGACAATGGGGACATTGGGGGCGATGGGGGCGATGGGGACAATGGGGACATTGGGGACATGGGGACAATGGGGGTGATGGAGACAACGGGGACATTGGGGACAATGGGGGGACATGGGGGCAATGGGGACATTGGGGGATATGGGGGGACATGGGGACAATGGGGACAATGGGGGCAATGGGGGTAATGGGGACGATGGGGACGATGGGGGCAATGGGGGGACATGGGGACAATGGGGGTAATGAGGACAATGGGGGGACATGGGGACATTGGGAGCAATGGGGGGACATGGGGACAATGGGGACATTGGGGGCAATGGGGGCGATGGGGACAATGGGGACAATGGGGACGATGGGGGCAATGGGGACGATGGGGGATATGGGGACAATGGGGGTGATGGGGGCGATGGGGGGACATGGGGACAATGGGGACGATGGGGACATTGGGGACAATGGGGGCAATGGGGACAATGGGGACATTGGGAGCAATGGGGACATTGGGGGAACATGGGGACAATGGGGGTGATGGAGACAACGGGGACATTGGGGACAATGGGGGGACATGGGGGCAATGGGGACATTGGGGGATATGGGGACAATGGGGATATTGGGGACAGTGGGGACGATGGGGACATTGGGGACAATGCGGGGACATGGGGACAATGGGGATGATGGGGACATTGGGGGCAATGGGGGGACATGGGGACAATGGGGACATTGGGGGCAATGGGGGGACATGGGGACAATGGGGACATTGGGGACATGGGGGGACATGGGGACAACAGGGACATTGGGGGCAATGGGGGGACATGGGGACAATGGGGACATTGGGGACAATGGGGGGACATGGGGACAATGGGGACAATGGGGGCAATGGGGGCAATGGGGACGATGGGGGCAATGGGGGGACATGGGGACATTGGGAGCAATGGGGGGACATGGGGACAATGGGGACATTGGGGGCAATGGGGGCGATGGGGACAATGGGGACAATGGGGGGGCACAGGAGACAAGGTCAGCAAAGGGTTAACACCCCCCAAATCCCACCCGAACCCCAACAACGTCCCCACAGCACCCACAGAGGGACCCAGGCGTCCGGGTACCCCCCCCAGCACCCACAGAGGGACCCAGGCGTCCGGGTACCCCCCCAGCACCCACAGAGGGACCCAGGCGTCCGGGTACCCCCCCAGCACCCACAGAGGGACCCAGGCGTCCGGGTACCCCCCCCAGCACCCACAGAGGGACCCAGGCGTCCGGGTACCCCCCCAGCACCCACAGAGGGACCCAGGCGTCCGGGTCCCCCCCCCAGCACCCACAGAGGGACCCAGGCGTCCGGGTACCCCCCCCCAGCACCCACAGAGGGACCCAGGCGTCCGGGTACCCCTGTTCCACCCCCCAGCACCCACAGAGGGACCCAGGCGTCCGGGTACCCCTGTTCCACCCCCCAGCACCCACAGAGGGACCCAGGCGTCCGGGTCCCCCCCCCAGCACCCACAGAGGGACCCAGGCGTCCGGGTACCCCCCCAGCACCCACAGAGGGACCCAGGCGTCCGGGTACCCCCCCAGCACCCACAGAGGGACCCAGGCGTCCGGGTCCCCCCCCCAGCACCCACAGAGGGACCCAGGCGTCCGGGTACCCCTGTTCCCCCCCCCAGCACCCACAGAGGGACCCAGGCGTCCGGGTACCCCCCCCAGCACCCACAGAGGGACCCAGGCGTCCGGGTACCCCCCCCTCAGCACCCACAGAGGGACCCAGGCGTCCGGGTCCCCCCCCCAGCACCCACAGAGGGACCCAGGCGTCCGGGTCCCCCCGCCAGCACCCACAGAGGGACCCAGGCGTCCGGGCCCCACACCCCCACACTCACAGCTCTTTTCGGGGTGCCGGGGGGGCCGGGCTGGGGGCCGTGGGGGGTGAATCCATCCCGGGGGGCTCCGGGGAGCTCTGGGGGGGCGCTGGGGGGCACGGGGGGGACCCCGGGGGGGGCGGTTCTTGGGGACCCCCCCGGTGCCCCCCGCTTTCTGGTGGTTCCTCCGTCTGGGTCCCCACGCTGATGCTTTGGGGGGGGGGGTCGGGGGGGTCCGGGACGGTGCCATTGGGGGCTGGGGGGGGACACGGGGGGGTCAGCACCTGCGAACACCCCCCCCCCCCCAATAAAGGGACCCAGGAGTTCGGGGAGGGGTCCCAAGTGGGGTTCCAGTGTTTGGGGGGTTCCCAGTGTTCGGGGGGGGTCCCAAGGGGGGTCCCAGTGGTTGGGGGGTCCCAGCACCCTATGGGGGTCCCGGGGGGGTTCCCAGTGGTTGGGGGGGTCCCAGCACCCTATGGTGTCCCAAGGGGGGGGTCCCAGTATTTGGGGGGGTCCCAGCACCCTATGGGGGTCCCAAGGTGGGGGTCCCAGTGGTTGGGGGGTCCCAGCACCCTATGGGGCCCCGGGGGGGGTCCCAGTATTTGGGGGGGTCCCAGCACCCTATGGGGGTCCCAAGGGGGGTCCCAGTATTTGGGGGGGTCCCAGCACCCTATGGGGGTCCCACTGTCTGGGGGGGTCACGGGGTGGGGGTCCCAGTGCCCATAGTGGGTCCCAGCACCCTATGGGGGTCCCAGGGGGGTCCCATTGACCAGGGGGGTCCTGGGGGGGTCCCAGTGTTTGGGGGGCGGTCCTGGAAGGGTCCCAATGTCTGGGGTGGGGTCCCAGTGCTTGGGGGGGTCCCAGCGCCCCAGGGAGATCCCAGAACCCAGGGGGGGTCCCAGGGGGGTCCCATTGTCCAGGGGGCCATCCCAGCACCCTATGGGGGTCCCAGGGGGGTCCCATTGACCAGGGTGGGGTCCTCGTGGGGGTCCCAGTGTTTGGGGGGGTCCCAGTATCCCAAGGGGGGGTCCCAGTACACGAGGGGGGGTCCCAAGGGGGATCACAGTGTCTGGGCGGGGGGGGGTCCCAGGGTTTGGGGGGACCCCAGCACCCTATGGAGATCCCGGGGGTGTCCCGGGAGGAGGGTCCCCGCACCCTATGGGGGTCCCAGGGGGGGTCCCATTGTCCAGGGGGGCGTCCCAGCACCCTATGGAGGTCCCATTGACCGGGGGGGGGGTCCCCGCACCCTATGGGGGTCCCAATGTTTGGGAGGGTCCCAGCACCCTGGGGGGGGTCTCAGGGGGGTCCCGTCTCCCGTGTCCCCCCCCCCTGACCGTGGGGCAGCAGCTGCAGGAGCCGCTCGCAGTGGCCGAGCCTGCGCAGCGCGTCCCCCAGCGCCGCCTTCACCAGCGCCAGCTCGTCCTCCAGGCAGCGCAGCCGCTCCGGGGGCGACACCGGGACCCCTGCGGGACAGCGGCTGCTCGGGGACCCAGGCGGCCGGGGGACCCAGGAGTCCGGGGACCCAGGAGTCCGGGAGACCCAGGTATCAGGGAGACCCCCGATCCCAACACCCCGTAGTCCCCAGGGTCACCAGGTCGACCCCAATGGTCCCCAGGGCCACCAGGTCTACCCAATGTTAGCCAATAGACATCAGGGCTGCCCCACGTTCCAATGATCCCCAGGGTCACCAGGTCTACCCAATGTTAGCCAATAGACATCAGGGCTGCCCCATGTTCCAATGATCCCCAGGGCCACCAGGTCTACCCAATGTTAGCCAATAGACATCAGGGCTGCCCCATGTTCCAATGATCCCCAGGGCCACCAGGTCTACCCAATGTTAGCCAATAGACCTCAGGGCTGCCCCACATTCCAATGATCCCCAGGGTCACCAGGTCTACCTCATGGTCCCCAGGGCCACCAGGTCGACCCCAACGGTCCCCAGGGCCACCAGGTCTACCCAATGTTAGCCAATAGACATCAGGGCTGCCCCACGTTCCAATGATCCCCAGGGTCACCAGGTCTACCTTATAGTCCCCAGGGCCACCAGGTCTACCCAATGGTTCACAGGGCCACCAGGTCTACCTATGTTCCCCAATAGACCTCAGGGCTGCCCCATGTTCCCCCAATGATCCCCAGGGCCACCAGGTCTACCCAATGGTTCACAGGGCCACCAGGTCTACCTATGTTCCCCAATAGACCTCAGGGCTGCCCCATGTTCCCCCCATGATCCCCAGGGCCACCAGGTCTACCCAATGTTATCCAATAGACATCAGGGCTGCCCCATGTTCCAATGATGCCCAGGGTCACCACGTCTACCCCAATGGTCCCCAGGGCCACCAGGTCTACCCTATGTTATCCAATAGGTCTGCCCCATGTTCCCCCAATGATCCCCAGGGCCACCAGGTCTACCCTATATTATCCAATAGGTCTGCCCCATGTTCTAATGATCCCCAGAGCCACCAGGTCTACCCCAATGGTCCCCAGGGCCACCAGGTCTACCCTATATTATCCACTAGACCTCCGGTCTGCCCTATGTTCCAATGATCCCCAGAGCCACCAGGTCTACCCCAATGGGCCACAGGGCCACCAGGTGTACCCAATGATCCCCAATAGACACCAGGTGTACCCAATGATCCCCAATAGACACCAGGTGTGCCCAATGAGCCCCATGGCCACCCCATAGCACCCTCAACAATACCCCACTGCCCCAGGGACCCAGGCGTCCGGGGACCCCGGGGTCCAGGAGCCAGGAGTCCAGGGACCCAGGCGTCCGGGGGACCTCTGATCCCAACACCCCATAGTCCCCAGGGCCACCAGGTCTACCCAGTGATCCCCAATAGGGACCTGTGCCCAATGAGCCCCATGGCCACCCCATAGCACCCTCAGCAATACCCCGCTGCCCCAGGGACCCAGGCGTCCGGGGACCCCTGTTCTCCCCCCAACACCCAGAGAGGGACCCAGGCGTCCGAGCCTCCTGTGCCTCCCACAGCAACCAGGAAGGGACCCAGGCGTCCGGGGGACCCAGGCGTCCGGGTATCCCTGTTCCCCCCCAACACCCAGAGAGGGACCCAGGCGTCCGAGCCTCCTGTGCCCCCCCCCAACACCCAGGGATCCTCCCCCAGCAACCAGGAAGGGACCCAGGCGTCCGAGGAACCCAGGCGTCCGGGGGACCCAGGTGTCCGGGTACCCCTGTGCCCCCCCCAACACCCAGATCGGGACCCAGGCGTCCGAGCCTCCTGTGCCTCCCACAGCAACCAGGAAGGGACCCAGGTGTTCGAGGGACCCAGGCGTCCGGGTACCCCTGCTCCCCCCCCCCAACACCCAGAGAGGGACCCAGGCGTCCGAGCCTCCTGTCCACACCCCCCCCCCCCAACACCCAGGGATCCTCCCCCAGCAACCAGGAAGGGACCCAGGCGTCCGAGGAACCCAGGCGTCCGGGGGACCCAGGTGTCCGGGTACCCCTGTTCTCCCCACCAACACCCAGAGAGGGACCCAGGCGTCCGAGCCTCCCGTGTCTCCCTCAGCAACCAGGAAGGGACCCAGGCGTCCGGGTACCCCTGTGCCCCCCCCAACACCTAGAGAGGGACCCAGGCGTCCGAGCCTCCTGTGCCTCCCACAGCAACCAGGAAGGGACCCAGGCGTCCGAGGAACCCAGGCGTCCGGGTACCCCTGTTCCCCCCCAACACCCAGAGAGGGACCCAGGCGTCCGAGCCTCCTGTCCACCCCCCCCCCCAACACCCAGGGATCCTCCCCCAGCAACCAGGAAGGGACCCAGGCGTCCGGGTACCCCTGTGCCCCCCCCAACACCTAGAGAGGGACCCAGGCGTCCGAGCCTCCTGTGCCTCCCACAGCAACCAGGAAGGGACCCAGGTGTTCGAGGGACCCAGGCGTCCGGGTACCCCTGCTCCCCCCCCCAACACCCAGATCGGGACCCAGGCGTCCGAGCCTCCTGTGCCCCCCCCCCCCAACACCCAGGGATCCTCCCCCAGCAACCAGGAAGGGACCCAGGCGTCCGAGGAACCCAGGCGTCCGGGTACCGCTGTGCCCCCCCCAACACCCAGAGAGGGACCCAGGCGTCCCGGACCCCTCCCACCCCCCTTTCCAGCCCCACTTTTGGGGGTTCGGGGGTGAACCCAGGGGTGCCCCCCCCCCGGTCCCCTTCCCCCCCCCCCCGTGTCTCACGCTCCGCTCCGGGTTCCATGGCGGGCGGGGGCGGCCCCAGGAAGCTCCGCGGCAAGGCCGAGTCATTTCCCTTCGGCGGGGGGGGAAATGGGGGGGTCCCTCGGAAAAACCCCGAAAAGGGACCCAGGCGTTCGGGTGAACACCCCAAAAGGGGACCCAGGCGTCCGGGTGATCCCCACCAAACAGGGGAACCCGGTGATGCCCCTAAAGGGGACCCAGGCGTCCGGGTGATCCCCACCAAACAGGGGACCCTGGTGACCCCCAAAAAGGGACCCAGGCATCCGGGTGACCCCCCCAAAATGGGACCCCGGTGACCCCCATAGGGGACCCAGGCATCCGGGTGACCCCCCCAAAATGGGACCCCGGTGACCCCCAAAGGGGACCCAGGCATCCGGGTGACCCCCCCAAAATGGGACCCCGGTGACCCCCAAAGGGGACCCAGGCGTTCGGGTGACCCCCCACAAGGGACCCAGGCGTCCGGGTGAATCCCCTAATAGGACCCAGATGTTAAGTTGACCCCCCCCAAAAAGGGACCCAGGCGTCCGGGTGACCCCCCCACAAGGGGACCCCGGTGACCCCCAAAAGGGGACCCAGGTGTCCGGGTGATCCCCCCCAAACAGGGGACCCCAGTGACCCCCAAAAAGGGACCCAGGCATCCGGGTGACCCCCCCAAAATGGGACCCCGGTGACCCCCAAAGGGGACCCAGGCATCCGGGTGACCCCCCACAAGGGGACCCCAGTGACCCCCAAAAAGGGACCCAGGCGTCCGGGTGATCCCCCCAACGCCCACACGCAGCTCCAACGGGTGGGGGGGGGCTCCATCCTGCCCCCCCACCGCACCGAGCCCCCCAAAAACCTCGGGGCGCCCCCCAAGTCGAGTCCGGAGCAGCAGATTTTATTGCCCGCATTTGGGGGTCCCTGGTGTGTGAATCGAGTCCGAGTGTCCGTGGGGGGTCCCGTGGGGGGGTCCCGTGGGTCCCGTGGGGGGGTCCTGGGGGTCCCGGGGGGTCCCTCACACCTCGATCCGTGGGTCGGACCCCCGGCCCTGGCGCTGTAGCTGCTCCTCCTGCCGCAGCTTCGGCCGCTCCGTGCGCGTGTGCCACACCAGGACCTGAGATGGGGGGCACAGACCCATAGAGACCCATAGGGACCCATAGGGACCTATAGAGACCCAGAGGGACCCATACAGAACCATAGAGAGCCATAGGGAGCCATAGGGACCCACAGGGAACCATAGAAACCCATAGAGAGCCATAGGGAGCCATAGGGAGCCATAGAAAACCACAGGGAAACATAGGGAGCCATAGGGTGCCATAGGGACCCATGGGGTGCCATAGGGAGCCACAGAGACCCATAGAGACCCATAGGGAGCCATGGGGAGCCATAGAAAACCACAGGGAAACATAGGGAGCCATAGGGTGCCATAGAGACCCATAGGGAGCCATAGGGTGTCATAGGGAGCCATAGAGACCCATAGGGACCCATAGGGAGCCATAGGGAGCCATAGGGAACCATAGGGAGCCATAGGGAACCATAGACATAGAAACCCATAGTGAACCATAGAGAACCATAGGGAGCCATAGAGAGCCATAGGGAGCCATAGACATAGAAACCCATAGAGAACCATAGGGAACCACAGGGACCCATAGAAAACCACAGGGAAACATAGGGAGCCATACGGTGCCATAGAGACCCATAGGGACCCATGGGGTGCCATAGGGAGCCATAGAGACCCATAGGGTGCTATAGGGAGCCATAGAGAACCATAGGGACCCATAGGGAGCCATAGACATAAAAACCCATAGAGAACCATAGGGAGCCATAGGGACCCATAGAAAACCACAGGGAAACATAGGGAGCCATAGGTGCCATAGAGACCCAGAGGGACCCATAGAGAACCATAGAGAGCCATAGGGAGCCATAGACATGGAAACCCATAGAGAACCACAGGGAGCCATAGAGAACAACAGGGAGGCATAGGGAGCCATAGAAAACCACAGGGAAACACAGGGAGCCATAAGGTGCCATAGGGACCCATAGGGACCCATAGGGAACCATAGGGACCCACAGAGAACCATAGAGAACCATAGGGACCCACAGGGAACCAGAGAGAACCATAGGGAGCAATAGGGACCCATAGAAAACCACAGGGAAACATAGGGAGCCATAGGTGCCATAGAGACCCAGAGGGACCCATAGAGAACCATAGAGAGCCATAGGGAGCCATAGACATGGAAACCCATAGAGAACCACAGGGAGCCATAGAGAACAACAGGGAGGCATAGGGAGCCATAGAAAACCACAGGGAAACACAGGGAGCCATAAGGTGCCATAGGGACCCATAGGGACCCATAGGGAACCATAGGGACCCACAGAGAACCATAGAGAACCATAGGGACCCACAGGGAACCAGAGAGAACCATAGGGAGCAATAGGGACCCATAGAAAACCACAGGGAAACATAGGGAGCCATAAGGTGCCATAGGGACCCACAGGGACCCATAGGGAACCATAGGGACCCATAGAGAACCATAGGGACCCATAGGGAACCAGAGAGAACCATAGGGACCCATAGGGAACCAGAGAGAACCATAGGGAGCAATAGGGACCCATAGAAAACCACAGGGAAACATAGGGAGCCATAGGGTGCCATAGAAAACCACAGGGAAACATAGGGAGTCACAGGGTGCCATAGAGACCCATAGGGACCCATAGGGTGCCATAGGGAGCCATAGGGAGCCATAGAGAGCCATAGACATAGAAACCCATAGAGAGCCATAGGGAGCCACAGGGAGCCATAGGGAGCCATGGGGAGCCATAGGGAGCCATAGAGAACCATAGGGAGCCATAGGGAACCATAGACATAAAAACCCATAGAGAAACATAGGGAGCCATAGAAAACCACAGGGAAACACAGAGTGCCACAGAAACTCATAGAGACCCATAGGGACCCATAGGGTGCCATAGAGACCCATAGGGAACCATAGGGTGCCATAGGGAGCCATAGAGACCCATAGGAAGACAGAGAGCCACAGGGAGCCATAGGGACCCCATAGAGACCCCATAGGGAGCCATAGGGACCCACAGGGAGCCATAGACATAGAGAACCATAGGGAGCCATAGGGAGTCATAGAAAACCACAGGGAAACATAGGGAGTCATAGGGTGCCATAGAGACCCATAGGGTGCCATAGGGAGCCATAGAGACCCATAGGGTGCCATAGGGAGCCATGGGGAGCCATGGGGAGCCATAGGGTGCCATAGAGACCCATAGGGAGCCATAGGGTGCCATAGGGAGCCATAGAGACCCATAGGGACCCATAGGGAGCCATAGGGAACCATAGAGAGCCATAGGGAGCCATAGGGAGCCATAGACATAGAAACCCATAGAGAACCATAGAGAACCATAGGGAGCCATAGGGAGCCATAGACATAGAAACCCATAGAGAACCATAGGGAGCCATAGGGACCCATAGAAAACCACAGGGAAACATAGGGAGCCATAGGGAGCCATAGAGACCCATAGGGTGCCATAGGGAGCCATAGAGAACCATAGGGACCCATAGGGAGCCATAGACATAAAAACCCATAGAGAACCATAGGGAGCCATAGGGAGCCATAGAAAACCACAGGGAAACGTAGGGAGCCATAGGGTGCCATAGGGACCCATGGGGTGCCATAGGGAGCCACAGAGACCCATAGAGACCCATAGGGAGCCATGGGGAGCCATGGGGAGCCATAGAAAACCACAGGGAAACGTAGGGAGCCATAGGGTGCCATAGAGACCCATAGGGAGCCATAGGGTGCCATAGGGAGCCATAGGGAGCCATAGAGAACCACAGAGAGCCATAGAGAGCCAGAGACTCATAGAGACCCATAGGGAGCCATAGGGTGCCATAGAGACCCACAGGAACCCATAGGGTGCCATAGGGACCCATAATGAGCCATACAGACCCATAGGGACTCATAGAGAGCCATAGAGAGACTCATAGAGACCCATAGGGACCCATAGAGAATCATAGAGAACCATAGGGAGCCATAGGAACCTATAGAGGAGCATAGGGAACCACAAGGAGCCATAGAAAACCATACGGACCCATAGAGAATCATAGAGACCCCTAGGGACCCATAGGGAAACATAGGGAACCCCCCAGGGACCCCCCCAGGTGTGCCAGAGCAGCACCTGCGGAAATGGACCCAGGCGTCCGGGGGACCCAGGCGTCCGGGTCTCCTGTGCCATCCCCCAGCAACCAGGAACCCCCCAGTAACCAGGAAGGGACCCAGGCATCCGGGGACCCCCAACTCCAACACACACACCCCCTCCTGCTCCAGGGACCCAGGCATCCGGGACCCCCCAGGACCCCCACAACCCCTCTGTATGACCCCATAACCCCCCTGTATGATCCTCTATAGAGCCCCATAACCACCCCAGGACCCCCAAAGCTCCCCCCATAACCCCCTTGCATGACCCATAAGCCCCTATAGAACCCCCAAACCCCCCTGTATGATCCTCTATAGAGCCCCATAACCCCCCCAGGAGCCCCATAACCCCCTTGTATGACCCCACAGACCCCCCAGGACCCCATAACCCCCATGTACAACCCCACAGACCCCCATAACCCCCTTGTATGACCCCATAGACCCCCATAACCCCCCTGTATGATCCTCTATAGAGCCCCATAACCCCCCCAGGAGCCCCATAACTCCCTTATATGACCCCATAAGTCCCCCAGGACCCCCATAACCCCCATGTACAACCCCACAGACCCCCCAGGACCCCATATCCCCCTTGTATGACCCCACAGACCCCCAGGACCCCATATCCCCCCCATGTACAACCCCATAGACCCCCAGGACCCCATATCCCCCCCATGTACAACCCCATAGACCCCCAGGACCCCATAACCCCCTTGTATGACCCCAAAGACCCCCCAGGACCCCATAACCCCCTTGTATGACCCCATAGACCCCCATGTACAACCCCATAGACCCCAAGGACCCCACATCCCCCATGTACAACCCCATAGACCCCAAGGACCCCAAAGACACCCAGGACCCCATAGACCCCCTTGTATGATCCCATAGACCCCCCATAACCCCCATGTACAACCCCATAGCCCCCCAGGACCCCATAACCCCCTTGTATGACCCCCTAGACCCCCATATACAACCCCATAGCCCCCCAGGACCCCATAACCCCCTTGTACAACCCCATAGACCCCCTTGTATGACCCCATAGACCCCCCATAACCCCCATGTACAACCCCATACCCCCCCAGGACCCCATAACCCCCTTGTACAACCCCATAGACCCCCTTGTATGACCCCATAGACCCCCCATAACCCCCTTGTACAACCCCATAGCCCCCGCTATACAACCCCATAACCCCCCCCAGACCCACCTCTGTGCAGTTCTTGGCTTTGGGCTCCAGCTGTTGTGGGGTGACGAGCCCCCCAAGGAAACTGCTCTCCAGGAACCCCCGTTCGGCTTGGGGGTCGAATCGCGCCCCGGGTCGCGCCAAGAGCAGCGGTAGCGCCACGGCGAAGGCCGCCATGTCCAGAGGGAACGGCCGCTCGGGCCGCCAGCCCGTGTGGAAGCCAACGACGCGGCCCCCGGACACCACGGGACCCTCGAAACGCAGCCCCCCGACCAGCCCCACCGGCCACACCGACACCAAACGGGTGCTGCGCATCTATAGGGAGAAATACGGTGGGTTAGGAGCAAATGGGTGCTGCGCATCTACGGGGAGAAATACGGTAGGTCAGGATGAAATGGGTGATGCGCATCTATAGGGAGAAATACAGTAGGTCAGGATCAAATGGGTGATGCGCATCTATAGTGAGAAATACGGTAAGTCAGGATCAAATGGGTGCTGCGCATCTATAGGGAGAAATATAGTAGGATCAAATGGGTGCTGCGCATCTATAGGGAAAAATACGGT
Source organism: Patagioenas fasciata (assembly GCF_037038585.1). Taxonomy (NCBI): domain Eukaryota; kingdom Metazoa; phylum Chordata; class Aves; order Columbiformes; family Columbidae; genus Patagioenas; species Patagioenas fasciata. The sequence continues at coordinate 431,812 of NC_092558.1, forward strand.
AAATCAGGAGCAAATGGGTGCTGCGCATCTATAGTGAGAAATACGGTAGGTTAGGACCTAATGGGTGCTGCGCATCTATAGGGAGATATACGGTAGGTCAGGATCAAATGGGTGATGCGCATCTATAGTGAGAAATACGGTAAGTCAGGATCAAATGGGTGCTGCGCATCTATAGGGAGAAATATAGCAGGTCAGGATCAAATGGGTGCTGCGCATCTATAGGGAAAAATACGGTAAATCAGGATCAAATGGGTGCTGCGCATCTATAGTGAGAAATACGGTAGGTTAGGACCTAATGGGTGCTGCGCATCTATAGGGAGATATACGGTAGGTCAGCATCAAATGGGTGATGCACATCTATAGGGAGAAATACGGTAGGTCAGGATGAAATGGGTGATGCGCATCTATAGGGAGAAATACGGTATGTGAGTGTCAAATGGGTGATGTGCATCTATAGGGAGAAGTACGGTACGTTAGGACCTAATGGGTGCTGCACATATACAGGGAGAAATACGTTAGGTTAGGATCTAACGGGTGCTGCGCATCTATAGGGAGAAATACGGTAGGTCAGGATGAAATGGGTGATGCGCATCTATAGGGAAAAATACGGTAAATCAGGAGCAAATGGGTGCTGCGCATCTATAGGGAAAAATACGGTAGGTTAGGACCTAATGGGTGCTGCGCATCTATAGGGAGTAATACGGTACAATAGAAGGGAATGGGGAATTGGGGGGGTCTATGGGGAAACTGGGGGTTTATGGGGGAACTGGTGGGGTTCAGGGGAGATTTGGGGGGTCCAGGGGGGGATGTGGGGGGGAATTGGGGGGGATTTCGGGGAACTGGGGGGTTTGGGGGAGTTATAGGGCATTGGGGTCTCCAACGGGGATTTGGGGTCTCTAAGGACATTGGGGTTCTCAAGGGGATTTGGGGGTTCGGGGGGGGGTCAGTTGGATTTTGGGGGTTCGGGGGGGGTCCCACCTCCTCGAAGATCCTGACGCTGTAGGTGTTGGGGGGTTTGGGGGTTCAGGGTTCTCAGGGGGGGTTCAGGATGGATTTGGGGGTTCAGGGTTCTCAGTGGGGTTCAGGGGTAGATTTGGGGGTCCAGGGGTGGATTTGGGGTTCTCAGGGCTCTCAGGGGGGGTTCAGGGGTGGACTTGGGGGTCTGGGGGGGTTCAGAGTGGATTTGGGGGTTCAGGATGGATTTGGGGGTTCAGGAGGGGTTCAGGGTTCTCAGGGCTCTTGGGGGAGTTCAGGATGGATTTGGGGGTTCAGGGTTCTCAGGGGTGGTTCAGGATGGGTTTGGGGACCCAGGGGTGGATTTGGGGGTTCAGGATGGGTTTGGGGATCCAGGGGTGGATTTGGGGATCCAGGGGTGGATTTGGGGGTCCCACCTCCTCGAAGATCCTGACGCTGTAGGTGTTGGGGGGTTTGGGGGTTCAGGGTTCTCAGGGGGGTTCAGGATGGGTTTGGGGGTCCAGGGGTGGATTTGGGGGTTCAGGATGGGTTTGGGGGTCCAGGGGTGGATTTGGGGGTCCAGGGGTGGATTTGGGGGTCCCACCTCCTCGAAGATCCTGATGCTGTAGGTGTTGGGGGGTTCAGGCTGCTCAGGACGACTTGGTGGTTCAGGGGGGTTCAGGATGGATTTGGGGGTTCAGGGGTGGTTCAGGATGGACTTGGGGGTTCAGGGGTGGATTTGGGGGTCTGAGGGGGTTCAAGATGGATTTGGGGGTCCAGAGGTGGATTTGGGGGCCTGGGGGGGGTCAGGATGGGTTTGGGGGTCCAGGGGTGGATTTGGGGGGTCGAGGGGGGGTTCAGGATGGGTTTGGGGGCCCAGGGGTGGATTTGGGGGTTCAGGATGGGTTTGGGGATCCAGGGGTGGATTTGGGGGTTCAGGATGGGTTTGGGGGTTCAGGGGTGGATTTGGTGGACTGGGGGGGTTCAGGGTGGGTTTGGGGGCCCAGGGGTGGATTTGGGGGTTCAGGATGGGTTTGGGGATTCAGGGGTGGATTTGGGGGTTCAGGATGGGTTTGCAGGCCCAGGGGTGGATTTGGGGGTTCAGGATGGGTTTGGGGATTCAGGGGTGGATTTGGGGGTTCAGGATGGGTTTGCAGGCCCAGGGGTGGATTTGGGGGTTCAGGATGGGTTTGGGGATCCAGGGGTGGATTTGGGGGCCCAGGGGTGGATTTGGGGGTTCAGGATGGGTTTGGGGATCCAGGGGTGGATTTGGGGGTTCAGGATGGGTTTGGGGGTCCAGGGGTGGATTTGGGGGTCCCACCTCCTCGAAGATCCTGATGCTGTAGGTGTTGGGGGGTTCAGGCTGCTCAGGACGACTTGGTGGTTCAGGGGGGTTCAGGATGGATTTGGGGGTTCAGGGGTGGTTCAGGATGGACTTGGGGGTTCAGGGGTGGATTTGGGGGTCTGAGGGGGTTCAAGATGGATTTGGGGGTCCAGAGGTGGATTTGGGGGCCTGGGGGGGGTCAGGATGGGTTTGGGGGTCCAGGGGTGGATTTGGGGGGTCGAGGGGGGGTTCAGGATGGGTTTGGGGGCCCAGGGGTGGATTTGGGGGTTCAGGATGGGTTTGGGGGCCCAGGGGTGGATTTGGGGGTTCAGGATGGGTTTGGGGATTCAGGGGTGGATTTGGGGGTTCAGGATGGGTTTGCAGGCCCAGGGGTGGATTTGGGGGTTCAGGATGGGTTTGGGGATCCAGGGGTGGATTTGGGGGTCCAGGGGTGGATTTGGGGGTCGAGGGAGGGTTCAGGATGGACTTGGGGGTTCAGGGGTGGATTTGGTGGACTGGGGAGGTTCAGGGTGGGTTTGGGGGCCCAGGGGTGGATTTGGGGGTTCAGGATGGGTTTGGGGATCCAGGGGTGGATTTGGGGGTTCAGGGGTGGATTTGGGGGTCCCACCTCCTCGAAGATCCTGACGCTGTAGGTGTTGGGGGGTTTGGGGGTTCAGGGTTCTCAGGGGGGGTTCAGGATGGGTTTGGGGGTCCAGGGGTGGATTTGGGGGTCCCACCTCCTCGAAGATCCTGACGCTGTAGGTGTTGGGGGGTTTGGGGGTTCAGGGTTCTCAGGGGGGGTTCAGGATCGGTTTGGGGATCCAGGGGTGGATTTGGGGGTTCAGGATGGGTTTGGGGATCCAGGGGTGGATTTGGGGGTCCAGGGGTGGATTCGGGGGTCCCACCTCCTCGAAGATCCTGACGCTGTAGGTGTTGTCGTCATCGGCGAAGTACACGACCCCCCCATCTCGGGGTGTCCTGGTGTCCCGCAGCCACCGCAGCGCCCGGTTCCTCTGCTCCGCCCCCCGGGGCCGCACCCAGGGGGGGTCCCCGGGGCGGGGGCGGCGCTCGGGGGGGGTGGGGGCGTGAAGGTGGGTGTGGGGGACCCCGCTGGACGCCAGGAGCCCCCCCACAAGCGCCGAGGGGGCGGCTGCGTCCTCCACCACCAGCCAGTGCAGGGCAGGGACGTGCAGGAGGGTCTGGGACAGACGGACCAGCTCGGCCTTCTGCACCGGCCTATGGGAGATATGGGGAGATATGGGGAGATATGGGGAGATATGGGGAGATATGGGGCTGGGGGGGTCCTGGGGGTCCTACAAGAGGTTATGGGGGAGCTATGGGGGGGTTATGGGGGTCTATGGGGGGTGTAGGGGGGTTATGAGGGGGTATAGGGGGAGGTCCAGGAGGGTCTGGGACAGCTGGACCAGCTCAGCCTTCTGCACCGGCCTATGGGAGATATGGGGAGATATGGGGAGATATGGGGAGATATGGGGCTGGGGGGGTCCTGGGGGGTCCTACAAGGGGTTATGGGGTCTATGGGGGTTTATGGGGGGTTATGAGGGGGTGTAGGGGGAGGTCCAGGAGGGTCTGGGACAGCTGGACCAGCTCGGCCTTCTGCACCGGCCTATGGGAGATATGGGGAGATATGGGGAGATATGGGGCGATATGGGGGGATATGGGGAGATATGGGGAGATATGGGGAGATATGGGGAGATATGGGGAGATATGGGGCTGGGGGGGTCCTGGGGGGTCCTACAAGGGGTTATGGGGTCTATGGGGGTTTATGGGGGGTTATGAGGGGGTGTAGGGGGAGGTCCAGGAGGGTCTGGGACAGCTGGACCAGCTCGGCCTTCTGCACCGGCCTATGGGAGATATGGGGAGATATGGGGAGATATGGGGAGATATGGGGAGATATGGGGAGATATGGGGCTGGGGGGGTCCTACAAGGGGTTATGGGGGAGCTATGGGGGGGTTATGGGGGTCTATGGGGGTCTATGGGGGGTATGAGGGGGTATAGGGAGAGGTCCAGGAGGGTCTGGGACAGCTGGACCAGCTCAGCCTTCTGCACCGGCCTATGGGAGATATGGGGAGATATGGGGAGATATGGGGAGATATGGGGCTGGGGGGGTCCTACAAGGGGTTATGGGGGAGCTATGGGGGGGTTATGGGGTCTATGGGGGATTATGGGGGTCTATGGGGGGTTATGAGGGGGTATAGGGGGAGGTCCAGGAGGGTCTGGGACAGCTGGACCAGCTCAGCCTTCTGCACCGGCCTATGGGAGATATGGGGAGATATGGGGAGATATGGGGAGATATGGGGAGATATGGGGAGATATGGGGCTGGGGGGGTCCTACTAGGGGTTATGGGGGAGCTATGGGGGGGTTATGGGGGTCTATGGGGGGTGTAGGGGGGTTATGAGGGGGTATAGGGGGAGGTCCAGGAGGGTCTGGGACAGCTGGACCAGCTCAGCCTTCTGCACCAGCCTATGGGAGATATAGGGAGATATGGGGAGATATGGGGCTGGGGGGGGTCCTGGGGGGTCCTACAAGGGGTTATGGGGGTCTATGGGGGGTTATGGGGGGTTATGGGGGGGTGTAGGGGGAGGTCCAGGAGGGTCTGGGACAGCTGGACCAGCTCGGCCTTCTACACCAGCCTATGGGAGATATGGGGAGATATGGGGAGATATGGGGAGATATGGGGAGATATGGGGAGATATGGGGAGATATGGGGCTGGGGGGGTCCTGGGGGGTCCTACAAGAGGTTATGGGGGAGCTATGGGGGGGTTATGGGGGTCTATGAGGGGTTATGGGGGGGTTATGGGGGTTATGAGGGGGTATATGGGGAGGTCCAGGAGGGTCTGGGACAGCTGGACCAGCTCGGCCTTCTGCACCAGCCTATGGGAGATATGGGGAGATATGGGGAGATATGGGGAGATATGGGGCTGGGGGGGGTCCTGGGGGGTCCTACAAGGGGTTATGGGGGTCTATGGGGGGTTATGGGGGTCTATGGGGGGTTATGGGGGCTTATAGGGGGAGGTCCAGGAGAGTCTGGGACAGCTGTACCAGCTCAGCCTTCTGCACCGGCCTATGGGAGATATGGGGAGATATGGGGAGATATGGGGAGATATGGGGAGATATGGGGAGATATGGGGAGATATGGGGAGATATGGGGAGATATGGGGCTGGGGGGGTCCTGGGGGGTCCTACAAGAGGTTATGGGGGAGCTATGGGGGGGTTATGGGGGTCTATGAGGGGTTATGGGGGGGTTATGGGGGTTATGAGGGGGTATAGGGGGAGGTCCAGGAGGGTCTGGGACAGCTGGACCAGCTCAGCCTTCTGCACCAGCCTATGGGAGATATAGGGAGATATGGGGAGATATGGAGAGATATGGGGCTGGGGGGGGTCCTGGGGGGTCCTACAAGGGGTTATGGGGGTCTATGGGGGTCTATGGGGGGTTATGGGGGTCTATGGGGGGTTATGGGGGCTTATAGGGGGAGGTCCAGGAGAGTCTGGGACAGCTGTACCAGCTCAGCCTTCTGCACCGGCCTATGGGAGATATGGGGAGATATGGGGAGATATGGGGAGATATGGGGGGATATGGGGGGATATGGGGAGATATGGGGCTGGGGGGGTCCTGGGGGGTCCTACAAGAGGTTATGGGGGAGCTATGGGGGGGTTATGGGATCTATGGGGGATTATGGGGGTCTATGGGGGGTTATGAGGGGGTATAGGGGGAGGTCCAGGAGGGTCTGGGACAGCTGGACCAGCTCGGCCTTCTGCACCGGCCTATGGGAGATATGGGGAGATATGGGGAGATATGGGGCTGGGGGGGTCCTGGGGGGTCCTACAGGGGTTTATGGGGGCTTATGGGGGTCTATAGGGGGTTCATGGGGTCCTGGGGGGGCTCTGAGGGAGATTATGGGGGGTCCTGGGGGGTTTATGGGGTCCTGGGGTTCACAGGGGGCTGGAGGGTCCTGGGGGGGGGGTATGGGGCTGGGGGGGTTATGGGGTCCTGGGGGCTTATGGGGGGTCTGGGGGGTCTTGGGGGACTTAGGGGGTCCTGGGGGGTCTGGGGGGGGTAACAGGGGGTGTTATGGGGTTCGGGGGGGGTTTCTGGGGGGTCTGGGGGGGGTCCAAGGGTTTGAGGGGGTCCTGTGTTTCTAGGGGGGGTCCAAGGGGTCTGGGGGGCTCCTGTGTGTCTGGGGGGGGTCTCAGGGGTCTGGGGGTTCCTGTGTGTCTGGGGGGGGGGGTCCTGAGAAGCCAAGATTTTGGGGGTGCCCCAATTTGGGGTGCGGGTGTCCCAGGCCAGGATGGGGGGTTCAAATGGGTTTTGGGGGGGTTGTAAAGGGGGGGTGGGGGGTCCTCACCTGGCGTAGGTCGGGGTCACCACGTAGATGGTGGGCAGGGCCTGGGCCCCCCCCCGGGGCCCCCCCCGGCTCCGCTCGGCCCCCGGCGCCGTGGGGCACTCGCAGGGCTGCCCTGGGGGGGCGACGGAACGGGGGGGTCAGGGGGCGCTCCCGGTCCCCTCCAGTTCATCCCAGTCCCTCCCAGTGACTCCCAGTCCCCTCCAGTTCATCCCAGTCCCCCCCAGGCCCTCCCAGTCCCCTCCAGTTCATCCCAGTCCCTCCCAGTTCATCCCAGTCCCCTCCAGTTCATCCCAGTCCCTCCCAGTTCCCTCCAGTTCATCCCAGTCCCTCCCAGTCCCCTCCAGTTCATCCCGGTCCCCCCCACTCCCTCCCAGTCCCCTCCAGTTCATCCCAGTCCCTCCCAGTGACTCCCAGTCCCCTCCAGTTCATCCCAGTCCCCCCCAGGCCCTCCCAGTCCCCTCCAGTTCATCCCAATCCCCCCCACTCCCTCCCAGTCCCCTCCAGTTCATCCCAGTCCCCCCCAGGCCCTCCCAGTCCCCTCCAGTTCATCCCAGTCCCCCCAGTGACTCCCAGTCCCCTCCAGTTCATCCCAATCCCCCCCACTCCCTCCCAGTCCCCTCCAGTTCATCCCAGTCCCTCCCAGTGGCTCCCAGTCCCCTCCAGTTCATCCCAGTCGCCCCCCAATCCCTCCCAGTCCCCTCCAGTTCATCCCAGTCCCTCCCAGTGACTCCCAGTCCCCTCCAGTCCATCCCAGTCCCTCCCAGTGACTCCCAGTCCCCTCCAGTTCATCCCAATCCCCCCCACTCCCTCCCAGTCCCCTCCAGTTCATCCCAGTCCCCCCCAGGCCCTCCCAGTCCCCTCCAGTTCATCCCAGTTCCCCCAGTGACTCCCAGTCCCCTCCAGTTCATCACAGTCCCTCCCAGTCCCCTCCAGTTCATCCCAGTCCCTTCCAGTGATTCCCAGTTTCCTCCAGTTCATCCCAGTCCCCCCCAGTTCATCCCAGTCCCCCCCAGTTCATCCCGGTCCTCTCCAGTCCCTCCCAGTCCCCTCCAGTTCATCCCAGTCCCCTCCAGTTCATCCCAGTCCCTCCCAGTTCATCCCAGTCCCCTCCAGTTCATCCCAGTCACCTCCAGTTCATCCCAGTCCCTCCCAGTTCATCCCAGTCACCTCCAGTTCATCCCAGTCGCCCCCCAATCCCTCCCAGTCCCCTCCAGTTCATCCCAGTCCCTCCCAGTGACTCCCAGTCCCCTCCAGTTCATCCCAGTCCCTCCCAGTGACTCACAGTCCCCTCCAGTCCATCCCAGTCCCTCTCCAGTTCATCCCAGTCCCTCCCCAGTCCCTCCCAGTTTCCTCCCAGTCCCTCCCAATCTCTCCCAGTGACTCCCAATCCCATCCCAGAGTCCTCCTCAGTGACTCCCAGTCCCATCCCAGTGCCCTCCCAGTCCCCCCCCAGTCCATCCCAGTCCCTCCCAATCCTTCCCCAGTTCCCTCCCAGTGCATCCCAGTCCATCCCAGTCTCTCCCCAGTCCATCCCAGTTTCCTCCCAGTCCCTCCCCAGTGTCTCCCAACCTCTCCCAGTGACTCCCAGTCCCATCCCAGAGTCCTCCTTAGTGCCTCCCAGTTCATCCCAGTCCCTCCCAGTCCATCCCAGTCCCCTCCAGTCCCTTCCCAGTCCATCCCAGTCCCTCCCAGTCCCTCCCCAGTCCCTCTCCAGTGTCTCCCAGTCCCTCCCCAGTCCATCCCCAGTTCCCCCCAGTCCCTCCCAATCCTTCCCCAGTTCCCTCCCAGTGCATCCCAGTCCCTCCCAGTCCCCTCCCAGTCCCTCTCCAGTCCCTCCCAGTGCATCCCAGTCCCTCCCCAGTTCACCCCAGGCCCTCCCCAGTCCCATCCCAGTCCATCCCCAGTCCCCCCCAGTCCATCCCAGTCCCTCCTAGTCCCTCCCCAGTTCCCTCCCAGTCCATCCCAGTCCCCCCCAGTCCCCCCCAGTCCATCCCAGTCCCTCCCAGTCCATCCCAGTCCCTCCCAGTCCTTCCCCAGTTCCCTCCCAGTCCATCCCAGTCCCCCCCAGTCCCCCCCCAGTCCATCCCAGTCGCCCCCAGTCCCTCCCAATCCTTCCCCAGTTCCATCCCAGTCCCTCCCAGTCGCCCCCAGTCCCTCCCAATCCTTCCCCAGTTCCCTCCCAGTCCCTCCCAGTTCCCTCCCAGTGTGTCCCAGTCCCCTCCAGTGCCTTCCAGTCCCCTCCAGTCCCTCCCAGTCCCCTCCCAGTCCCTCCCAGTGTCTCCCAGTTCCCTCCCAGTGCCTCCCAGTCCCTCACCGAGCTGCAGGAGGGCGCAGAGCAGCCCCAGCACCGACACCACCAGGTAGAGCAGGAAGATGTTCTTGAGCTTCAGGCGCATGGCGGGGGGTCCGGGGGGGTCCTGGGGGGGAGAAAAAGATATTGGGGGGGTCCTGGGGGGGTCCAGAGGGGTCAGGGGGGTCCTGGGGGGGTAAAGAGAGATTAGGGGGGTCCTGAGGGTCCTGGGGGGGGGTATAGAGAGATCAGGGGGGTCCTGGGGGGGGGACAGAGGGGTCAGGGGGTCCTGGGAGGGCACAGAGAGATTAGGGGGGTCCTGGGGGTACAGAGGGGTCCTGGGGGGGACACAGAGGGATAAGGGGGGTCCTGAGGGTCCTGGAGGGGACAGAGAGATTAGGGGGGGGCTGGGGGTGGGACAAAGGGGTCAGGGGGGTCTTGGGGTGGGGGAAAGAGGAATTAGGGGGGTCCTGGGGGGGCACAGAGATTAGGGGGGTCCTGGGGGTACAGGGGGGTCCTGGGGGTTAACAGAGGGGTCAGGGGGGTCCTGGGGGGTCCTGGGGGGGGGAAGAGAGAGATTAGGGAGGTCCTGAGGGTCCTGGGGGGGGGTACAGAGAGATCAGGGGGGTCCTGGGGGCAGGACAGAGGGGTCAGGGGGTCCTGGGGGGTTCTGGGGGGGACAGAGGGATTAGGGCGGTCCTGGGGGGGGACATAGGGGTGCTGGGGGGGGACACAGACAGATTAGGGGGGTCCTGGGGGGTCAGGGGGGTCCTGGGGGGGTCACAGAGGGAATAGGGGGGTCCTGGGAGGGGGGGGACAGAGGGGTCAGGAGGGTCCTGGGGGGGACAGAGAGATCAGGGAGGTCCTGGGGGGAGGGGAAGAGAGATTACGGGGGTCCTGGGGAGTATGGGGGGGTACAGAGGGCTTAGGGGGGTCCTGGAGGGGGGGACAGAGGGGTCAGGGGGGTCCTGGGGGCTCCTGGGGGGGACAGAGAGATCAGGGGGGTCCTGGGGGGGGAAAAGAGAACATAGGGGGGTCCTGGGGGGTATGGTGGGGTACAGAGGGATTAGGGGGGTCCTGGGGTTTATGGGGGAGTACAGAGGGATTAGGGGGGTCCTGGGGGTACAGAGGGGTCCTGGGGGGGACACAGAGGGATAAGGGGGGGTCCTGAGGGTCCTGGAGGGGACAGAGAGATTAGGGGGGGGCTGGGGGTGGGACAAAGGGGTCAGGGGGGTCCTGGGGGGGGACAGAGGGGTCAGGGGGGTCCTGGGGGGGTAAAGAGAGATTAGGGGGGTCCTGAGGGTCCTGGGGGGTATACAGAGATCAGGGGGGTCCTGGAGGGGGGGACAGAGGGGTCAGGGGGTCCTGGGGGGTTCTGGGGGGGACAGAGGGATTAGGGGGGTCCTGGGGGGGGGACATAGGGGTGCTGGGGGGGGACACAGACAGATTAGGGGGGTCCTGGGGGGGTCACAGAGGGATTAGGGGGGTCCTGGGAGGGGGGGGACAGAGGGGTCAGGGGGGTCCTGGGGGGGGACAGAAGGATCAGGGGGGTCCTGGGGGGCTGAAGAGAGATCAGGGGGGTCCTGAGGGTCCTGGGGGGGGTACAGAGGGGTCAGGGGGGTCCTGGGGGTACAGGGGGGTCCTGGGGGGTCCTTGGGGTCTCAGGGGACACGGAGCGATCTGGGGGGGGTCCCCCCGCCCCCCATTATTTCCCGCTATCCCCCCCCGGTACCTCCAGGTCCGGTCCGGAGCCGCTTTTGGGTCGATTTGAAGCGGTTTTGGAGCTGCCGGCTCGCAACTTCCGGTCCGCCGCTCTTAACGTTCCGGCCGGAAGTGACGCCCTAGAAAGAGCGTTCCGGGGTCTTCCCCCCCCCCCCAAAAAATGAACCAAATCAGTGGGGTTTTTCCTCATTTTATTGGGGGGGGCCGGGGTCTCTGTGACACTGGGGGGGTCCTGGGGACATTGGGGGGGTCCTGGGGACATCATGGGGGTCCCGGTCACTCGACCACCAGGCGGAAGCGCTCGGCCTCTTCAAACTGTTGGTTCATGGCGGCCGCCCAGAGCTCGAGCTGCCCCACCTGGAATGGGGGGCACAGACCCATAGATTGACCCATAGATACCCCATAGACACCCTATAGACCCCACAGACACCCCCATAGACCCCATAGATTGACCTATAGACCCCAGAGCTCCAGCTGCGCCACCTGGAATGGGGGGCACAGACCCATAGATTGACCCATAGATTGACCCATAGATACCCCAGAGACACCCTATAGACCCCATAGACCCACAGACACCCCCATAGACCCATAGAACCCCCATAGACCCATAGACACCCCCATATTCACCCCCATAGATTGACCCATAGACACCCCTATAGACCCATAGAACCCCCATAGACCCATAGACACCCCCATAGACACCCCATAGATTGACCCATAGACACCCCTATAGACCCACAGAACCCCCATAGACCCATAGAACCCCCATAGACACCCCCATAGACCCCCCCATAGACACCCCCACAGACACCCCCATAGATTGACCCATAGACACCCCCATAGACCCATAGAACCCCCATAGACCCCCTATAGACCCATAGACACCCCCATAGAACCCCTATAGACCCAGACACCCCCATAGACCCACAGACACGCCCATAGATCCCCCCATAGCCACCCCCATAGCCACCCCATAGATTGACCCATAGACACCCCCATAGACCCATAGAACCCCCATAGACCCCCCCATATTCGCCCCCATAGACACCTCATAGATTGACCCATAGACACCCCCATAGACCCACAGAACCCCCACAGACCCATAGACACCCCCATAGACCCACAGACACCCCCATAGACCCATAGAACCCCCACAGACACCCCCATAAAAACCCCATAGATTGACCCATAGACAGCCCATAGACCCATGGACACCCCCATAGACCCCCCCATAGACCCATAGACACCCCCATATTCACCCCCATAGATTGACCCATTGACACCCCCATAGACCCATAGAACCCCCATAGACCCATAGATACCCCATAGACCCATAGACACCCCCATAAACCCCTTATAGGCCCCCCATAGACCCATAGATACCCCATAGACTCCTTGTTGACCCATAGACACCCCCATAGACCCACAGACACCCCAATAGACACCCCATAGATTGACCCATAGACAGCCCCATAGACCCATAGAACCCCCATAGACCCAAAGACACCCCCATAGACACCCCATAGATTGACCCATAGACAGCCCCATAGACCCATAGACACCGCCATAGACCCATAGACACCCCCATATTCACCCCCATAGAGACCCCATAGATTGACCCGTAGACACCCCCATAGACCCATAGAACCCCCATAGACACCCCCATAGACACCCCCATAGACACCCCATAGATTGACCCATAGACACCCCCATAGACCCAAAGACACCCCCATAGACCCATAGAACCCCCATAGACCCATAGACACCCCCATAGACACCCCATAGATTGACCCATAGACACCCCCATAAACCCATAGACACCCGCATAGTCCCATAGACCCCCCCATAGATTGACCCATAGACACCCCCATAGACCCCCCCCCCAGATTGACCCATGGACACCCCCATAGACCCCCCCCCCAGATTGACCCATAGACCCCCCCAACTGCCCCATAGACCCCCTCTAGACCCCCTAACTGGGGGTCCCACCACTCACATCAATGGGCGGCAGCTTCTTCTTCTTCTTACGCTCGGGGGGGAGGGGCCCGGGGGGGGGGAGGGGCGCGGAGCGGGGGGGCGGGGGGGGGACAATGGGGGACAATGGGGACCCCCCCAAAGGCCGGGGGGTCCCCAAGGGCTCCAATCGGCTGTAGGAGCGGCGGACGCGGGGGGCGACCGAGGGGGGGGGAGGGGACGGAGGGGACGTTGGGGGGGACACGGGGGGCACGGGGACGTTTTCCTTCTGCAGGTGGAGCTGGGGGGGAAGGGGGGGACACAGAAATTGGGGGGGGGGTCACCCATGGGGACAATGGAGTGGAGGCCTTGGGGACCCCCCAGACCCCCTGGGGACAGCCCAGACATTGAACTTGAACTTGACCCCTTGGGGACCCCTTCCAGACATTGAACTTGACCCCAACCCCTTGGGGGACCCTTCAGAGCCTTTGGGGACATCCCAGATATTGAACTTGACCCCTTGAGGACCCTACAGACCCCTTGGGGACGTCCCAGACCCCTTGGGGACATCCCAGACATTGAACTTGAACTTGACCCCAATATCTTGGGGACCCCCCAGACATTGAACTTGACCCCAAACCTTGGGGACTCCCCCAGACCCTTTGGGGACCCCCCAGACCCTTTGGGGACCCCAACCCCTTGGGGACCCCCCAGGGACATCCCAGACATTGAACTTGACCCCAAACCTTGGGGAACCCCCCAGACCCCTTGGGGACCCCCCAGCTATTGAACTTGACCCCAACCCCTTGGGGACCCCCCAGGGACATCCCAGACATTGAACTTGAACTTGACCCCAAACCTTGGGGACCCCCCCAGACATTGAACTTGACCCCAACCCCTTGGGGACCCCCCAGGGACATCCCAGACATTGAACTTGACCCCAAACCTTGGGGAACCCCCCAGACCCCTTGGGGACCCCCCAGCTATTGAACTTGACCCCAACCCCTTGGGGACCTTCCTGACCCCTTGGGGACATCCCAGACATTGAACTTGATCCCTTGGGGACCCTCCTGAGCCCTTGGGGACCCTACAGACCCCTTGGGGACATCCCAGACATTGAACTTGACCCCAACCCCTTGGGGACCCCCAGGGACATCCCAGACATTGAACTTGAACTTGACCCCTTAGGGACCCTACAGACCCCTTGGGGACCCCCCCAGACATTGAACTTGACCCCAACACCTTGGGGACCTTCCTGACCCCTTGGGGACATTCCAGACATTGAACTTGAACTTGACCCCTTAGGGACCCTCCTGACCCCTTGGAGACCCTACAGCCCCCTTGGGGACCCCCCAAGATGTTGAACTTGACCCCAACCCCTTGGGGACCCCCCCAGACCCCTTTGGGGACATCCCAGACATTGAACTTGACCCCAACCCCTTGGGGACACCTTGACCTTGTCCATGACCCCTTGGGGACACAACTGTGACTTTGGGGACCCCCCAGACCCCTTGGGGACATCCCAGACATTGAACTTGACCCCAAACATTTGGGGAGCTTCCAGATGTTGAACTTGACCTTGACCCCTTGGGGACCCCCCCCTGGCTACTGAACTTGACTTTGACCCCAACCCATGGGGAGCCCCCCGCCCCCCCCCCTCCTTGTCCCCTCCCCCAACTCACCCGGGGGCTCCGGCGAAGGGTCAAAGGTCGCTCAGCAAGCTGGGGGGAGGGGAGGGGTCAGCACCCCCGGACGCTTGGGTCCCTCCCGGACGCCTGGGTCCCCCCCCGAACTCCTGGGTCCCCCCCCAAACGCCTGGGTCCCCCCCCGAACGCCTGGGTCTCCCCCCGAACGCCTGGGTCCCCCCCCGAACGCCTGGGTCCTTCCCGAACTCCTGGGTCCCTCCCGAACCCCTGGGTCCCCCCCCGAACTCCTGGGTCCCTCCCGAACTCCTGGGTCCCTCCCGAGCTCCTGGGTCCCTCCCGAACCCCTGGGTCCCCCCGAACTCCTGGGTCCCCCCCCGAACTCCTGGGTCCCTTCCCGAACTCCTGGGTCCCCCCCGAACTCCTGGGTCCCCCTCCCGAACTCCTGGGTCCCCCCGGCCCTCCCCCACTCACCGCTTTGGGCTCCTGCGGGGGGGGGGAGGGGCGCACAAGTGGTTCCGGATCCGCGTCTCGCTTGGGGGGGGGGGAGGGGACAAAAAGTGGGGGCTGGGGGGCAGCTCTGACCCCCAAGTGCCCCCCCCCAGCCCCACTGATTGCCCCATAGACCCCCCCCACCGCCCAAATTGCCCCATAGACCCCCCCCAATGCCCCCCCCCAGCCCCATAAGTGCCCCCCATGGGTCCCCCCCAGCCCCATAGACCCCAATGGGACCCCCATGTGCCCCCCGCTCACCCCCAGGGGTCTCTGCCCCCGAGCGGCGCTTCCCGCCGCTTTCTCCCGCCATAGCGCTTCGAACCGCCGGAACTGACGTCACGGGAAGAAGGCGGGGCGAGGGAGCCATGTTGAGTGTGGCATTTCCCCACTCATACCCCAGCGTTATGCCACACTTCCGGTAGAGGGCGGAAGTGAGGGTGGGAGGCGACGAGGTGCCGGTGGCAAGAGGGGCAGAGCGTCGCTATAGGAACCAACGAGTGCGGCGAGGCGGGAGGACCCGAACTCCTGGGTCCCCTCCCGAACTCCTGGGTCCCCTCCCGAACTCCTGGGTCCCCCAATAAAAGAATAAAACCCCCCAAATCTCTCGTTTTTTGTTCCTGATTTTATTTCTCTTTTATCAAAACTCCGCGAGGGGGGGGAGGGGCCCGATTCTGCCCCTCCCCCCCCATAGACCCCATGTGCCCCAGGGAGGGGGATGGGGGGGGATAATGGGGGGGGGTTTGGGGGGGTTTTGGGGGGCAGGAGGGGCCCCCCCAGCCCCATTATCGCAGGACGATCTCCCAGTCGGCGCCGATGGGGACCCCGGGTTTGCGCAGAGTCAGCGTGGGACCCTCGAGCTGGAAATGGAGGGGGGTCTCGGGACCCCCTTTGGGGTTTGGGGGATCAGTGGGGGGAATGATGAAGGGAGGGACCCAGGAGTTCGGGAGGGACCCAGGAGTTCGGGGGGTGGAGCCAGGAGTTCGGGGGGGGACCCAAGGAGTTCAGGGGGAGGGACCCAGGAGTTCGGGGAGGGGACCCAGGAGTTCGGGGGTGGGGGGGGAACCAGGTATTGGGGCGGACCCAGGAGTTCAAGGGGACCCAGGAGATCGGGGGAGGGACCCAGGAGTTCGGGAGGGACCCAGGAGTTCAGGGGGACCCAGGAGTTCGGGGAGGGGACCCAGGAGTTCGGGGGTGGGGGGGGAACCAGGTATTGGGGGGGACCCAGGAGTTCAAGGGGACCCAGGAGTTCGGGGGAGGGACCCAGGAGTTTGGGGGGGGGACACCAAGAATTTGGGGGACCCAGGAGTTTGGGGGGGACCCAGGAGTTCAGGGGGACCCAGGAGTTCGGGGGGACCCAGGAGTTCGGGAGGGGGGAACCAGGTATTGGGGGGGACCCAGGAGTTTGGGGGACCCAGGAGTTCGGGAGGGACCCAAGGAGTTGGGAGAGGGACCCAGGAGTTCGGGAGGGACCCAGGAGTTCGGGAGGGACCCAGGAGTTCAGGGAGGGACCCAAGGAGTTGGGAGAGGGACCCAGGAGTTCGGGAGGGACCCAGGAGTTCGGGAGGGACCCAGGAGTTCAGGGAGGGACCCAAGGAGTTGGGAGAGGGACCCAGGAGTTCGGGGAGGACCCAGGCGTCCGGGAGGGGTCCCCTGAACTCACCTGGGGGGCGCAGGAGGACGCTGGAGGGTTTGGGGGCCCCCAAAATGACCACGCGCTCCAGCCAGGAGGAGCTGGGGAATGAGCCCTGGGGGTCGGCCGAGCTGGGGGGACATGGGGGTCAGGGGGGGTTTGGGGGGGTCCCGCGGGGTTTTGGGGGGTCCTGGGGGGTTTTTGGGGGGTCCTGGGGAGGTTTTTGGGGGGTTCTGGGGTGGTTTTTGGGGGGTTAAGGGGGTTTTTGGGGGGACCTGGGGGGCGGTTTTGAGGGGGTTATTGGGGGGTCTCAGGATGGGTTTTTGGGGGGGGGGTTTGGGGTGATTCTGGGGGTGGTTTTTGGGGGTCCTGGGGTAGTTTTTGGGGATCCCAGGGGTGGTTTTGGGGGGTCCTGGGGGTGGTTTTTGGGGGTTTTTAGAGGGTTTTTGGGGTGATTCTGGGGGTGTTTTTTGGGGGGTCCTGGGGTGGTTTTTGAGTGGATTTTGGGGGGTTTTTGGGGGTCCTGGGGTCATTTTTGGGGTGGTTTTGGGGGTTTCTGGGGGTGGTTTTGGGGGTTTTTGGGGGTCCCAGGGTTATTTTTGGGGGGATTTTTGGGGGTCCTGGAGTGGTTTTGGGGAGTTTTGGGGGGGATTTTGGGGGATTCTGGGGGTGTTTTGGGGGTCATTTTTGGGGTGTTTTTTTGGGGTGTTTCAGGGGGTTTTGGGGGGTCCCGGGGCCATTTTTGGGGTGCTTCGGGGGGTTTTGGGGTCATTTTTGGGGTGTTTTGGGGGTCCCATTATCATTATTGGGGTGTTTTTTGGGGTTCTGGGGGGTGGTTTTTGGGGGTCCTGGGGTCATTTTTGGGGTGGTTTTAGGGGTTTTTGGGGTGTTTTTGGGGTCCCGGGGCTGGTTCGGGGGGTTTTTGGGGGTCCTGGGGTCATTTTCGGGGATCCCAGGGCCGTTTTTGGGGTGTTTTGGGGGGTATTTGAGGTCCCAGGGCCGTTTTTGGGGTGTTTCGGGGGAGGGGGGGGGGGTTAGGGTGTTTTGGGGTTGTTTTTGGGGGTCCCGGGGTCATTTTTGGAGTGGTTTGGGGGGTTTTGGGGGGTCCTGGGGTCATTTTGGGGGGGTTTTGGGGGGGTTTCTGGGGGTTTTTGGGGGTCCCGGGGCCATTTTTTGGGGTCCTGGGGCCGTTTTTGGGGTGTTTGGGGGGTTTTGGGGAGGATTTTGGGGGGTTCTGGAGGTGGTTTTGGGGGTGTTTTGAGGGTCCCGGGGTGGTTTCTGGGATGTTTTGGGGGGTTTCTGGGGGTTTTTGGGGGTCCCAGGGCCGTTTTTGGGGGTTTTTGGGGTGTTTCTGGGGGTTTTTGGGGGTCCCGGGGCCGTTTTTGGGGTGTTCTGGGGTGTTTTTGGGGTCACCTGGCCGTCAGGGTGCCGTTGGCGAAGGAGAAGCGGCGGTGCAGGAAGCGCCGCTCGGTGTCGTAGGCGAAGGATTCACCGTCGTCCAGGAACAAATCGCCCTCGGCTGTGCCCTGCGGGACCGGAAGGGACCCAGGAGTGCCCCAGGGACCCAGGAGTGCCCCAGGGACCCAGGAGTTCGGGGGGGGACCCAGGAGATCGGGAGGGACCCAGGAATTCGGGGAGGGACCCAGGAGTTTGGGGGGGGACCCAGGAGTTCGGGGGGGGACCCAGGAGTTCGGGGGGGGACCCAGGACTTCAGTTGGGACCCAAGAGTCCAGCGGAGGACCCAGGAGTTCGGGAGGGGGCCCAGGAGTTCAGGGGGACCCAGGAGTTTGTGGGGGGACCCAGGAGATCGGGAAGGGGACCCACGCGCCCGGGATGGACCCAGGAGTTCTGGGAGGGACCCAGGCGTTCGGGGAGGGACCCAGGAGTCCGGGAGGGTTTCGGGGGGGTCCCGGCCTCACCTGTGGGCTCAAAGCCACATGGAGCGTGTAGGGGTCCCCCCGCATACACTCAGTGGAGCGCCGCGGCCGCTCCTGTCGCGGCACAACCGTCCCCCCCCGCTGGAAAACCGGCACCTGGGGGGGTCCATAAACCATCACCATCATTTTGGGGACCCCCTCAAACCCCTAGAACCCCCCCAAACCCCCTATATGTCCCCCAATTGTCACCCACGCTGCTCAATGTCACCGGTACATAAAGAGTCTGGGGCGCCACGTGCTGCTGGTGGGAATCCACGTCGTACCAAACCTGGGGGGCAATGATATTTGGGGGGTCATCTAGAGATATAGGGGGATGTATAGAGGTGTAGGGGGGTGGGTGGAGCCCCCCCCAGAGCCAAAAGGAGGGGAAATGGAGCCAAAACGGGGCGAACCTCGTCCTTGCCGGGTAAGTAGACGTGGACGCCGCGGGCGCCTTGTTCGGTGACGGGGTGAACCAGCAAGGCTCGGTCTGGAAGTGGGGTGCACGGGGTTAGGGGGGTGCGGGGGGATGGGGGGTGATGGGGGGGATGGGATTATTGGGGGGGATGTGGGGATATGGGGGGATGTGGGTTATTTGGGATTTGGGGGGATATGGGGTTAGGGGGGGATATGGGGTTATGGGGGATATAGGGGATATGGGGTTATGGGGGGGTATGGGGGATATGGGGTTATGGGGGGGTATGGGGGGATATAGGGGATATGGGGTTATGGGGGGATATAGGGGATATGGGGTTATGGGGGGATATAGGGGATATGGGGTTAGTGGGGGATATGGGGTTATGGGGGGATATAGGGGATATGGGGTTATGGGGGGATATAGGGGATATGGGGTTAGTGGGGGATATGGGGTTATGGGGGGATATGGGGGATATGGGGTTATGGGGGGGTATGGGGGGTATGGGGTTATGGGGGGATATAGGGGATATGGGGTTATGGGGGGATATGGGGGATATGGGGTTATGGGGGGATATGGGGGATATGGGGTTATGGGGGGATATAGAGGATATGGGGTTATGGGGGGGTATGGGGGGTATGGGGTTATGGGGGGGTATAGGGGATATGGGGTTATGGGGGGATATAGGGGATATGGGGTTAGTGGGGGATATGGGGTTATGGGGGGATATAGGGGATATGGGGTTAGTGGGGGATATGGGGTTATGGGGGGATATAGGGGATATGGGGTTAGTGGGGGATATGGGGTTATGGGGGGGTATAGGGGGATATGGGGTTATGGGGGATATAGGGGATATGGGGTTATGGGGGGATATAAGGGATATGGGGTTATGGGGGGGTATGGGGGATATGGGGTTATGGGGGGATATAGGGGATATGGGGTTATGGGGGGATATAAGGGATATGGGGTTATGGGGGGGTATGGGGGATATGGGATATAGAGTTATGGGGGATATGGGGTTATTGGGGGTATGGGGGGATACGGGGGTTATTGAGGGGTATGGAGTGATTTGGGATATAGGGTTATGGGAGATATGGGGTTATTTGGGCTATAGGGGGGTTATTGGGGGGTATAGGGGGATATGGGGGTTATTGGGGGGTATAGGGGGATATGGGGTTATTGGGGGGTATGGGGGGATATGGGATATAGAGTTATGGGGGATATGGGGTTATTGGGGGGTATGGGGGTTATTGGGGGGTATAGGGGGATATGGGGGTTATTGGGGGGTATGGGGGGATTTGGGATATAGGGTTATGGGGGATATGGGGTTATTGGGGGGATATGGGGGTTATTGGGGGGTATGGGGGGATATGGGATATAGAGTTATGGGGGATATGGGGTTATTGGGGGGACATGGGTGTTATTGTGGGGTATGGGGGGATATGGGGGTTATTGGGGGGTATGGGGGGATATGGGATATAGAGTTATGGGGGATATGGGGTTATTGGGGGGTATGGGGGGATACGGGGGTTATTGAGGGGTATGGAGTGATTTGGGATATAGGGTTACGGGAGATATGGGGTTATTTGGGCTATATGGGGGTTATTGGGGGGTATGGGGGGATATGGGGGTTATTGGGGGGTATGGGGGGATATGGGATATGGAGTTATGGGGATATGGGGTTATTGGGGGGATATGGGGGTTATTGGGGGGTATGGGGGGATTTGGGATATAGGGTTATGGGGGATATGGGGTTATTGGGGGGATATGGGGGTTATTGGGGGGTATGGGGGGATATGGGATATAGAGTTATGGGGGATATGGGGTTATTGGGGGGTATGGGGGGATATGGGGGTTATTGGGGGGTATGGGGGGATATGGGATATAGAGTTATGGGGGATATGGGGTTATTGGGGGGATATGGGGGTTATTGGGGGTATGGGGGAATATGGGGCTTATTGGGGGGTATGGGGGGATATGGGATATAGAGTTATGGGGGATATGGGGTTATTGGGGGGATATGGGGGTTATTGGGGGGTATGGGGGGATATGGGGGTTATTGGGGGATACGGGGGTTATTGGGGGATATGGGGGGATTTGGGATATAGGGTTATTGGGGGGATATGGGGGTTATTGGGGGGATATGGGGGTTATTGGGGGGTATGGGGGGATATGGGGGTTATTGGGGGATACGGGGGTTATTGGGGGATATGGGGGGATTTGGGATATAGGGTTATTGGGGGGATATGGGGGTTATTGGGGGGTATGGGGGGATATGGGATATAGAGTTATGGGGGATATGGGGTTATTGGGGGGATATGGGGGTTACTGGGGGTATGGGGGGATATGGGATATAGAGTTATGGGGGATATGGGGTTATTGGGGGGATATGGGGGTTACTGGGGGGTATGGGGGGATATGAGATATAGAGTTATGGGGGATATGGGGTTATTGGGGGGATATGGGGGGATATGGGATATAGAGTTATGGGGGATATGGGGTTATTGGGGGGATATGGGGGGATATGGGATATAGAGTTATGGGGGATATGGGGTTATTGGGGGGATATGGGGGTTACTGGAGGGTATGGGGGGATATGGGATATAGAGTTATGGGGGATATGGGGTTATTGGGGGGATATGGGGGTTATTGGGGGGTATAGGGGGATATGGGGGTTATTGGGGGGTATGGGGGGATATGGGATATAGAGTTATGGGGGATATGGGGTTATTGGGGGGTATGGGGGGATATGGGGGTTATTGAGGGGTATGGAGTGATTTGGGATATAGGGTTATGGGAGATATGGGGTTATTTGGGCTATATGGGGGTTATTGGGGGGATATGGGGGGATATGGGGGTTATTGGGGGGTATGGGGGGATATGGGGGGATATGGGGGGATATGGGGGGATATGGGGGATATGGAGTGATTGGGGAGATATGGGGTTATGGGGGGATATGGGGTAGTAGGGGGACATGGGGTGATTGGGGGGATATGGGAGGATACGGGGTTATGGGGGATGTGGGGTTATGGGGGGATATGGGGGAAGATGTAGGGGGATGGGGTTATGGGGGGATGTGGGGGGATTGGGGGGGGATACAGGGTTAGGGGGTTACGGGGGATATGGGGGGGATAGGGGGTGACTGGGGGTCCCGAGCTGCCCCCCAGATCTCACCGAGCATGTACTGGTCGTCCATGGCGAAGGTGGCGGTGTCCTCAGGGAACTCCATCCACAGGGGTCTGGGAACACAGGGGGTCGGGGGGGTTTAAGGGGCTTTGGGGGAGATAGAAGGGATTTTGGGGGGGGATTGAAGGGGCGGAGCTGTGGGGAGGGGGGCGGAGCCACAAGGGAATGAGCTGGGGGTAAGGGGCAGGAGCCGTGGGGAGGCGGAGCTACAAGGGAAGGGGTGGAGCCACAGTGAGCAGGCACTACAAGGGAAGGGGGGCGGAGTCATAAGGGAAGGGGTGGGGCTACAAGGCAGGGGGCGGAGCCGCCAGGGGAAGGGGGGGCGGAGCCGCCAGGAAGGAGGAACGACGGCAGGGGCGGAGCCACGAGGGAAATAGCTGCGGGTAAGGGGTGGAGCTGCGGGGAGGCGGAGCTCCAAGAGAAGTGGGCGGAGCTCCAAGGGAAGTGGGCGGAGCTCCAAGGGAAGTGAAGGGCAGAACCGCCAGGGAAGGGGGGGCGGAGCCGCCCGGGGGAAGGGGGGGCGGAGCCACAGGGAGTTGGAGCTACAATGCAATGGGCGGAGCTGCCGGGCAAGAGGGGTCGGAGCCCCAGGGAAAGGGGAGGGGGGAGGGGCCAGGGAAGAGGGGGGCGGAGCCCCAGGGAAAGGGGGGGGGGGCGGAGCCCCAGGGAAGGGGGGGGGGCGGAGCCCCAGGGGAAGGGGGGGGGGGGGAGCCCCAGGGGAAGGGGGGGGGGGGGAGCCCCGGGGGAAGGGGGGGGGGGGGAGCCCCGGGGGAAGGGGGGGGGGGGGGGGCGGAGCCCCGGGGGAAGGGGGGGGGGGGGGAGCCCCGGGTGGGGGGAGCGGCTGAGCCCCGGGGGAAGGGTGGGGGGGGGCGGAGCCCCGGGGGAAGGGGGGGGGGGCGGAGCCCCGGGGGAAGGGGGGGGGGGTGGAGCCCCAGGGAGCTGGAGCTACAATGCAAGGGGTGGAGCTGCCGGGCAAGGGGGTGGAGCCGCAAGGGAAGGGGGTGGAGCCACAAGGGAAGGGGGCGGAGCCCCGGGTCCCGCTCACCGCATGACGGGCAGCGCGTGGCGGTGGCTGCGGTAGAAGGCGGTGTACCAGAAGGGCAGCAGCGCGTAGCGGCGGCGCACGGCGTGCCGGATGAGCCCCGCGACCTCCTCCCCGAAGAGCCAGGGCTCGCGCCGCACCGTGTCCAGGTGCGCGTGGGCGCGGAAGAAGGGCTGGAACGCGCCCGCCTGGTACCAGCGCACCAGCAGCTCCGTGTCCGGGTTCTGGAAGAAGCCTCCCACGTCGGCTGAGGGGGGCGCGGAGGCGGGAAATTATATGGGGGGTATGGGGGGATATAGGGGGGGTATGGGGTTGTTTGGGATATGGGGCGATATGGGGTTATTGGGGGATATGGGGTTAGTGGGGAGGATACGGGGTTATGGGGCAATATGGGTTTATATGAGGTTATGGGGCAATGTGGGATTATATGGGCTTATCAGGAGATATGGGGTTATGGGGCAATATGGGATTATACAGGGCTATGGGAGATATGGGGTGATGGGGCAATATGGGATTATACGGGGTTATGGGGGGATATGGGGTTATATGGGGTTATGGGGCAATATGGGATTATACAGGGCTATGGGAGATACGGGGTTATGGGGCAATATGGGATTATACGGGGTTATGGGGGGATATGGGGTTATATGGGGTTATGGAGGGATATGGGGTTATATGGGGTTATGGGGCAATATGGGATTATACGGGGCTATGGGGAGATATGGGGTTATGGGGCAATATGGGATTATACGGGGTTATGGGGGGATATGGGGTTATATGGGGTTATGGGGGGATATGGGGTTATATGGGGTTATGGGGCAATATGGGATTATACGGGGCTATGGGAGATACGGGCTTATGGGGCAATATGGGATTATACGCGGTTATGGGGGGATATGGGGTTATATGGGGTTATGGGGGGATATGGGGTTATATGGGGTTATGGGGCAATATGGGATTATACGGGGCTATGGGGAGATATGGGGTTATGGGGCAATATGGGATTATACGGGGTTATAGGGGGATATGGGGTTATGGGGAGATATGGGATTATATGGGGTTATGGGGCAATATGGGATTATACGGGGATATGGGGTTATGGGGAGATATGGGATTATATGGGGTTATGGGGCAATATGGGATTATACGGGGTTATGGGGGGATATGGGGTTATGGGGCAATATGGGATTATATGGGGTTATGGGGGGATATGGGGTTATTTGGGTTACTGGGGTTATATGGGGTTATGGGGGGATATGGGATTATGGGGAGATATGGGGTTATGGGGCAATATGGGATTATACGGGGTTATGGGGGGATATGGGGTTATTTGGGATACGTGGTTATTGGGGTATTGGGGGGATATGGGGGGATATGGGGCTATGGGGGGATACAGGGTTAATGGGATTACGGGGGGATATGGGGTTATTGGGCTTATTGAGGGGATATGGGGGTTATGGGGGGGATATGGGGTTATTGCAGTTATGGAGGGATATGGATTTAGTGGGGGACATGGGGTTATGGGGGGACATGGGGTTACAGGGGTTATTGGGGTTATGGAGGGATACAGGGGGATATAGGGGGATATGGGGTTAGTGGGGCATATGGGGTTATTGGGGATAAGGGGGGATATGGGGTTAGTGGGGGATATGGGGGGTATGGGGTTGTTGGGGATATGGGGAGAATATGGGGTTGTTGGGGATAGGGGGATAATATGGGGGAGATATAGGGGGATATGGGGTTACTGGGGTATTGGGGGGATATGGGGTATACGGGGTTATTGGGGGAATACGGGGCTATGGACCGTTATGGCAGGATGTGGGGTTATTGTGGTTATGGGGGGATACAGGGTTATGGGGGACTACGGGGGGATATGGGGGGATATGGGGTTATTGGGGAGATACGGGGTTATGTGGGATATGGGGGTAGTGGGGTTATGAGGAGGATATAGGGTTATGGGGGGGTACAAGGTTTTTAGGGGGATATGGGGTTAGTGCAGTTATGGGGGGATATGTGGTTATGGGGGGATATGTGGTTATGGGGGTCATTGGGGGGATATGGGGTTAGTGGGGGTTATTGGGGGTTATTGGGGATATGGGAGTTACTGGGGATATGGGGGGACATGAGGTTAGTGGGGCATATGGGGGGATATGGGGTTATTTGGGCATATGGGGTTATTAGGGATATAGGGTTATTGGGGGGATATTGGATTATGGGGGGATATGGGGGGATACGGGGTTATGGGGGGGATATGGGGTTATGGGGTTACTGGGGGGATATGGGGTTATAGGGGGCTATGGGGTTATTTGGGTTATTGGGGGAATATGTGGTTATGGGGGGACATGGGGTTATTTGGGTTATGGGGGGATGTGGGGTTATTTGGGTTATGGGGGGATGTGGGGTTATTTGGGTTATGGGGGGAATATGTGGTTATGGAGGGACATAAGGTTATTGGGGTTATGGGGGGATATGGGGTTATTGGGGTTATGGGGGGATATGGGGTTATTGGGGTTATGGGGGGACATGGGGTTATTTGGGTTATGGGGGGGATATGGGGTTATTGGGGTTATGGGGGGACATGGGGTTATGGGGGAGATATAGGGGATATGGAGGGATATGGGGCTATGGGGTTATTGGGGGGATATGGGGTTATTGGGGGACATTGAGTTAGTGGGGGGGACACAGGGTTATTGGGGGGGATGTGGGGTTATGGGGGGGGACGTGGGGTTATGGGGGGGTTACTGGAAGGATATGGGGGGATACAGGGTTATTGGGGGAATATGGGGTTAGTGGGGGGGACACAGAGTTATTGGGGGGGACGTGGGGTTATGGGGGGGGACGTGGGGTTATGGGGGGATACAGGGTTATGGGGGGATATAGGGTTTTTTGGGTTACTGGGGGGACATGGGGCTATGGGGGGACACATAGGGCTATGGGGGGGGACCCCAAACCCCCCCAAATGACCCCAAACCGCCGCTCACCGCCGCAGAAGGAGAGCGCAGCCAAGGCGAAGCTCAGGCACATGGGGATGGAGATGCGCAGGTGTCCCCATTCGGCAGCGTTGTCACCCGTCCACACCGCTCCTGGGGGGCAACGAACCGACACGGGGGTCACCCACGTATAGAGGGGGGTCCTATAGATGTAGGGGGAGCTCATAGGTGGGGGGGGACCCCAAAATGACGCCTCACCGTAGCGCTGGGAGCCGGCGAAGAACGCGCGGCTGAGGACGAAGGGTCGCTGCCGCCCCCCCGAGCGCCGGATCTGCCCCTCGGCCGTGGCCATTTGCTGCGGAAATGGGGGGGAAAGGGGAAAATTGGGGGGGGGTTTGGGGGGGTTACACCTGGGGGGGTCCACAGACCCAGTGGGGGGGTCATAGACCCAGTGAGGGGGGTCCCATGAGCAATGATGGGGGAACAGGAGCAATAGGGAGGGGATGATGGTGGTTTGGGAGGAATAAGGGGGTGATGGGGACTTGGGGGGGGGACAGTAACTTGGGGGGGGGGGCACTGAACTCCTGGGTCCCCTCCCGAACTCCTGGGTCCCCTCCCTGAATGCCTGGGTCCCCACCCCGAACTCCTGGGTCCACTCCCCGAACTCCTGGGTCCACTCCCCGAACTCCTGGGTCCACTCTCCTGAACGCCTGGGTCCCCTCCCCGAACTCCTGGGTCCCCTCCCCGAACTCCTGGGTCCCCTCCTCCATCTCCTGGGTCCCCTCCTCCATCTCCTGGGTCCCCTCCCCAAACTCCTGCATCCCCTCCCCAAATTCCTGCGTCCCCTCCTCAATCTCCTGAGTCCCCTCCCCGAACTCCTGGGTCCCCTCCCTGAACTCCTGGGTCCCCTCCTCGAACTCCTGGGTCCCTCCTTGAACTCCTGGGTCCCCTCCCGAACTCCTGGGTCCCTCCTTGAACTCCTGGGTCCCCTCCTCGAACTCCTGGGTCCCCTCCCGAACTCCTGGGTCCCCTCCCGAACTCCTGGGTCCCCTCCCTGAACTCCTGGGTCCCCTCCCCGAACTCCTGGGTCCCCTCCCCGAACTCCTGGGTCCC
The DNA here is from genome assembly GCF_037038585.1 of Patagioenas fasciata. NCBI lineage: Eukaryota > Metazoa > Chordata > Aves > Columbiformes > Columbidae > Patagioenas > Patagioenas fasciata. The sequence continues at coordinate 458,791 of NC_092558.1, forward strand.
CTCCCGAACCCCTGGGTCCCTGCCCGAACCCGTGGGTCCCCTCCCGAACCCCTGGGTCCCTGCCCGAACCCCTGGGTCATTTCTGGGGTACAGAGGGGGTTTTTTGGGGGGGTTCTCACCACGTAGAGCCCGTAGAGGTTGTGCAGGTCGCGGTGCTCCCAGCCGCCGCGGTGCCGCGCGTCCTTGTGCATCGTCACCTCGGGGCCGCTGAACACCGACGGCTCGTTCATGTCGTTCCACGTGAACAGCGTCTCGGTGGAGCCCTGGGGGGGGATGTGGGGCCGGGGGGTGAAATATGGGGCTGTTGGGGGGGAGATATGGGGGGGATTTGGGGCTGGGAGGGTGAATTGGGGGGGGAAATGGGGCAGGAGACAAGGGGAAGGAGGTGGAGCCACGAGGGAATGGGTGGGGCCATGGTTGAGGGGGCGGAGCCACAAGGGAATGGGCAGGGCCATGTATGAGGGGGTGGAGCCACAAGGGAGTGAGCGGGGCCACGGGTGAGGGGGCGGAGCCACAAGGGAATGGGCGGGCCTAGGTTGAGGGGGCGGAGCCACAAGGGAATGGGCGGGTCATGTATGAGAGGGTGGAGCCACAAGGGAATGGGTGGGGCCATGTATGAGGGGGTGGAGCCACAAGGGAATGGGTGGGGCCATGTATGAGGGGGTGGAGCCACAAGGGAGTGGGCGGGGCCACGGGTGAGGGGGCGGAGCCACAAGGGAATGGGCGGGCCTAGGTTGAGGGGGCGGAGCCACAAGGGAATGGGCGGGTCATGTATGAGAGGGTGGAGCCACAAGGGAATGGGTGGGGCCATGTATGAGGGGGTGGAGCCACAAGGGAATGGGCGGGCCCATGGTTGAGGGGGTGGAGCCACAAGGGAGTGGGCGGGGCCACGGGTGAGGGGGCGGAGCCACGAGGGAGTGGGCGGGGCCATGGTCGAGGGGGCGGAGCCACAAGGGAACAGGCGGGGCCATGGTCGAGGGGGCGGAGCCACAAGGGAACGGGCAGGGCCACGGGTGAGGGGGTGGAGCCACAAGGGAATGGGCAGGGCCATGTATGGGGGGCGGAGCCACAAGGGAATGGGCGGGTCATGTATGAGGGGGCAGAGCCACAAAGGAGTGGGCGGGGCCATGGTTGAGGGGGTGGAGCCACAAGGGAATGGGCGGGGCCACGGGTGAGGGGGCGGAGCCACCAATAATGGGCAGGGCCACATGTGAGGGGGCGGAGCCACAAAGGAATGGGTGGAGTCACAGATGGGGAGCCACAAGGGAATGGGCGGAGCCACGGCTGAGGGGGCGGGGCCCACGAGGTAAAGGGCGGGGCCCACTTGAGGGGGTGGGGCCCACGAGGTAAAGGGCAGGGCCACATATGAGGGGGCAGGGCCACATATGAGGGGGCGGGGCCACATATGAGGGGGCGGGGCCACATATGAGGGGGCGGGGCCACATATGAGGGGGCGGGGCCAAAAGGGAATGGGTGGGGCCAAAAGGGAATGGGTGGGGCCAAAAGGGAATGGGTGGGGCCAAAAGGGAATGGGTGGGGCCACAGATGAGGGGGCGGAGCCACAAGGGAATGGGTGGAGCCACAAGGGAAGGAGGCAGAGGGAACAGGAGGGAGAGGGGACAATTGGGAGCAATGGGGGGGTGATGGGGACTTGTTGGAGGTCTCAGTGAGCTGAGGTGGGGGACCTCACACTGATGTGGGGGGGCCACACACCCAACGGGGAGGGGACAGGAGCAAGAGTGGACAATGGCGATTTGGGAGCAACAGGGGGGTGACAAGGACTTTGTGGGGGGGAGTGACAGTGACCTGGGGGGTGACTTTGATGTGGGGGGGGCATTCACCCAGTGGGGGGGGGTCCCATGAGCAATCATGGGGGAACAGGAGCAATGAAGAGGGGATGACGGTGGTTTAGGAGCAATGGGGGGGTGACAGTGACCTGGGGGGGTCACAGAGACCCCGGGGGGGTCTCCTCACCTCATACTGGTCGTATGCAAACATCGACGCCCACCACTCGCGCATCTCGGGGTTGGTGAAGTCGGGGTACGCGGTCGAGCCTGGGGACAGCGTGGGGGTCAACGTGACCCCCAAAACCCCCCAACCCCCCCCATCCCCCAAAAAACCCCCAAAACTCACCCGGCCAGCACCAGCCCTCGTAGTCGCTGCCGTCCTTGGTCTTGACGTAGAAGCCGCGGGCGCGCAGCTCGTTGTGGACGCGGTAATCGGGGTCCACCTTGATGTGGGGGTCCACGATGCTCACCATCTAGAGGGGGCGACAGCGGTCATACCGGGACACCCCAAAACCCCCCGGCTCAGGCGTTCTCAGGATGCTATGGCCGTATATATATATATACACATGTATTTATATACATATGGTCACCCATCCAAGCACTGATCAGGCCCGACCCTGCTTAGCTTCCCAGATCAGATGAGATGGGGCATTCTCAGGGTGCTATGGCTGTGTATCTATCTGCATGTATATATATATATGTATATACATACATACATATATATATACACATACATACATACACGGTCTCCCATCCAAGTACTGACCGGGGCCAACCCTGCTTAGCTTCCCAGCTCAGGTGTTCTCAGGGTCCTATGGCCGGTCTCCCATCCAAGCACTGACCGGGGCCGACCCTGCTTAGCTTCCCAGCTCAGGTGTTCTCAGGGTGCTATGACTGTGTATAAGGTCTCCCATCCAAGCACTGACCGGGGCCGACCCTGCTTAGCTTCCCAGTATTGGGCATTCTCAGAGCGCTGTGACTGTACATACATATATACATATATATATATATGTATATACAGTCTCCCGTGACTGTACATACATATATACATATATATATATATATATATACAGTCTCCCATCCACGTACTGACCATGGCCGGCCCTGCTTAGCTTCCCAGCTCAGGTGTTCTCAGGGTCCTATGGCCGGTCTCCCATCCAAGTACTGACCGGGGCCGACCCTGCTTAGCTTCCCAGCTCAGGTGCTCTCAAGGTGCTATGGCTGTGTATAAGGTCTCCCATCCAAGTACTGACCGGGGCCGACCCTGCTTAGCTTCCCAGCTCAGGTGCTCTCAAGGTGCTATGGCTGTGTATAAGGTCTCCCATCCAAGCACTGACCGGGGCCGACCCTGCTTAGCTTCCCAGCTCAGGTGCTCTCAAGGTGCTATGGCTGTGTATAAGGTCTCCCATCCAAGCACTGACCGGGGCCGACCCTGCTTAGCTTCCCAGCTCAGGTTGCTACGTCTGTGTATACTATATATACGTATACATATACGTTCCCCACGACCCGACCCCCGTTCCCGCGTGTCCCGGACCTTGCGTTTCTTGTCGGCGAGGCGGCGCAGCATGTCGCGGGGGTGGGGGAAGTGGGTGGGGTCCCAGGTGAAGTAGCGCTTGCCGTGGGCGTGCTCGATGTCCAGCCAGAGCACGTCGAGCGGCACGGCGGCGCGGTCGAAGCCGCGCTCCACGGCCAGCACGTCCTCCTCGTCACGGTAGTTCCAGCGGCTCTGGTGGTAGCCCAGGGAGAACAGGGGGGGCAGAGCCTGCGTGCCTGGGGGGGGATATGGGGGGTTGGGGGTGAGTGGGAAAAGGGGGGGAATGGGGGGAAAACGGGGGGAATGGGGGGAAAAGGGGGGGACATGATGGGGGTTTGGGGTTGGATGGGGGGACATGATGGGGGGACATGGGGGAGGACATGGTGGGGGGGACATGGGGGTTTGGGGATGGATGGGGGGACATGATGGAGGGTTTGGGGTTGAATGGGGGGACATGGGAGGACATTATGGGGGGCTTGGGGTTGAATGGGGGGACATGGGAGGACATTATGGGGGGTTTGGGGTTAGATGGGGGGACATGGGAGGACATTATGGGGGGTTTGGGGTTGGATGGGGGGACATGATGGGGGGTTTGGGGTTGGATGGGGGACATGATGGGGGTTTGGGGTTGGATGGGGGGACATGATGGGGGTTTGGGGTTGAATGGGGGACATGATGGGGGTTTGGGGTTGGATGGGGGGACATGATGGGGGTTTGGGGTTGGATGGGGGGACATGATGGGGGTTTGGGGTTGAATGGGGGACATGATGGGGGTTTGGGGTTGGATGGGGGGACATGATGGGGGTTTGGGGTTGGATGGGGGGACATGATGGGGGTTTGGGGTTGGATGGGGGACATGATGGGGGTTTGGGGTTGGATGGGGGGACATGATGGGGGTTTGGGGTTGGATGGGGGGACATGATGGGGGTTTGGGGTTGGATGGGGGGACATGATGGGGGTTTGGGGTTGGATGGGGGGACATGATGGGGGTTTGGGGTTGGATGGGGGACATGATGGGGGTTTGGGGTTGGATGGGGGGACATGATGGGGGGTTTGGGGTTGGATGGGGGACATGATGGGGGTTTGGGGTTGGATGGGGGACATGATGGGGGTTTGGGGTTGGATGGGGGGACATGATGGGGGTTTGGGGTTGGATGGGGGACATGATGGGGGTTTGGGGTTGGATGGGGGGACATGATGGGGGGTTTGGGGTTGAATGGGGGACATGATGGGGGTTTGGGGTTGGATGGGGGGACATGATGGGGGTTTGGGGTTGGATGGGGGGACATGATGGGGGTTTGGGGTTGAATGGGGGACATGATGGGGGTTTGGGGTTGAATGGGGGAACATGATGGGGGGTTTGGGGTTGGATGGTGGGACACGGGGGGTACTTGGGGTCCGCGCACCAGTGAGGGTCCCGTACTGCCGCGCCACGTCGTGGGGCGCGGGGCCGAGCAGCAGGAAGACGTCGAGCACCCCGTTCTCCGACATCCAGCGCACGTCGGTCTGCGGCGTCTCGCCCCCCCCCTGCATGTAATCCAGCAGCTTCCCCAACAGCGTCTGCGGGGGGGACGGGTCAGCGCCCCCACGCGCCCCCCCCGTCCCCCGGACACCTGGGTCCCCTCCCCGGACGCCTGGGTCCCTGGGGCACTCCTGGGTCCCCCCCCAAATTCCTGGGTCCCTCCCGAACCCCTGGGTCCACCCCTCAACTCCTGGGTCCCCTTCCCAAACGCCTGGGTCCCTGGGGCACTCCTGGGTCCCCCCCCAAACTCCTGGGTCCCTCCTGAACCCCTGGGTCCCTCCCGAACCCCTGGGTCCCTCCCTCAACTCCTGGGTCCCTCCCCGCACTCCTGGGTCCCCCCCCAAACTCCTGGGTCCCCGGGGCACTCCCGGGTCCCCCCCCAAATGCCTGGGTCGCTCCTGGGTCCCCGGGGCACTCCTGGGTCCCCCCGGAACTCCTGGGTCCCTGGGGCACTCCTGGGGCACTCCTGGGTCCCTGTGGGCACTCCCAGGTCCCCCTCCAAATGCCTGGGTCCCTGGGGCACTCCCGGGTCCCCGGGGCACTCCTGGGTCCCCCCCTGAACTCCTGGGTCCCTGGGGCACTCCCTGGGTCCCCTCCGAACTCCTGGGTCCCTGGGGCACTCCCTGGGGCACTCCCGGGTCCCTGTGGGCACTCCCGGGTCCCACCCCAAATGCCTGGGTCCCTGGGGCACTCCTAGGTCCCCCCACAAATGCTTGGGTCCCTGGGGAACTCCCAGGTCCCCGGGGCACTCCTGGGTCCCCCCCTGAACTCCTGCGTCCCTGGGGCACTCCTGGGTCCCTGTGGGCACTCCTGGGTCCCTGGGGCACTCCTGTGTCTCCTTGAACTCCTGGGTCCCTCCCCTGAACACCTGGGTCCACCCCCCAAACTCCTGGGTCCCCTCCCAAATGCCTGGGTCCCTGTGGGCATTCCTGGGTCCCCCCTGAACTCCTGGGTCCCTGGGGCACTCCTGGGTCCCTGGGGCACTCCTGGGTCCGCCTCAAACTCCTGTGTCTCCTTGAACTCCTGGGTCCCTCCCCTGAACACCTGGGTCCACCCCCCAAACTCCTGGGTCCCCTCCCAAATGCCTGGGTCCCTGTGGGCATTCCTGGGTCCCCCCTGAACTCCTGGGTCCCTGGGGCACTCCTGGGTCCCTGTGGGCACTCCTGGGTCCCCGGGGCACTCCTGGGTCCCCCTCAAACTCCTGTGTCTCCTTGAACTCCTGGGTCCCTCCCCTGAACGCCTGGGTCCACCCCCCAAACTCCTGGGTCCCCTCCCAAATGCCTGGGTCCCTGTGGGCATTCCTGGGTCCCCCCTGAACTCCTGGGTCCCTGTGGGCACTCCTGGGTCCCCGGGGCACTCCTGGGTCCCCCTCAAACTCCTGTGTCTCCTTGAACTCCTGGGTCCCTCCCCTGAACACCTGGGTCCACCCCCCAAACTCCTGGGTCCCCTCCCAAATGCCTGGGTCCCTGTGGGCATTCCTGGGTCCCCCCTGAACTCCTGGGTCCCTGGGGCACTCCTGGGTCCCTGTGGGCACTCCTGGGTCCCCGGGGCACTCCTGGGTCCCCGGGGCACTCCTGGGTCCCTCCCCTGAACACCTGGGTCCACCCCCCAAACTCCTGGGTCCCCTCCCAAATGCCTGGGTCCCTGTGGGCATTCCTGGGTCCCCCCTGAACTCCTGGGTCCCCGGGGCACTCCTGGGTCCCTGTGGGCACTCCTGGGTCCCCCTCAAACTCCTGTGTCTCCTTGAACTCCTGGGTCCCTCCCCTGAACACCTGGGTCCACCCCCCAAACTCCTGGGTCCCCTCCCAAATGCCTGGGTCCCTGTGGGCATTCCTGGGTCCCCCCTGAACTCCTGGGTCCCTGGGGCACTCCTGGGTCCCTGTGGGCACTCCTGGGTCCCCGGGGCACTCCTGTGTCTCCTTGAACTCCTGGGTCCCTCCCCTGAACACCTGGGTCCACCCCCCAAACTCCTGGGTCCCCTCCCAAATGCCTGGGTCCCTGTGGGCATTCCTGGGTCCCCCCTGAACTCCTGGGTCCCCGGGGCACTCCTGGGTCCCCGGGGCACTCCCGGGTCCCTGGGGCACTCCTGGGTCCCCCTCAAACTCCTGTGTCTCCATGAACTCCTGGGTCCCTCCCCTGAACACCTGGGTCCACCCCCCAAACTCCTGGGTCCCCTCCCAAATGCCTGGGTCCCTGTGGGCATTCCTGGGTCCCCCCTGAACTCCTGGGTCCCTGTGGGCACTCCTGGGTCCCCGGGGCACTCCTGGGTCCCCCTCAAACTCCTGTGTCTCCTTGAACTCCTGGGTCCCTCCCCTGAACACCTGGGTCCACCCCCCAAACTCCTGGGTCCCCTCCCAAATGCCTGGGTCCCTGTGGGCATTCCTGGGTCCCCCCTGAACTCCTGGGTCCCTGGGGCACTCCTGGGTCCCTGTGGGCATTCCTGGGTCCCTGGGGCACTCCTGGGTACCCCTCAAACTCCTGTGTCTCCTTGAACTCCTGGGTCCCTCCCCTAAACACCTGGGTCCACCCCCCAAACTCCTGGGTCCCCTCCCAAATGCCTGGGTCCCTGTGGGCATTCCTGGGTCCCCTCTGAAATCCTGGGTCCCTGGGGCACTCCTGGGTCCCTGTGGGCATTCCTGGGTCCCTGTGGGCACTCCTGGGTCCCTGTGGGCACTCCTGGGTCCCCCTCAAACTCCTGTGTCTCCTTGAACTCCTGGGTCCCTCCCCTGAACACCTGGGTCCACCCCCCAAACTCCTGGGTCCCCTCCCAAATGCCTGGGTCCCTGTGGGCATTCCTGGGTCCCCCCTGAACTCCTGGGTCCCTGGGGCACTCCTGGGTCCCTGTGGGCACTCCTGGGTCCCCGGGGCACTCCTGGGTCCCTCCCCTGAACACCTGGGTCCACCCCCCAAACTCCTGGGTCCCCTCCCAAATGCCTGGGTCCCTGTGGGCATTCCTGGGTCCCCCCTGAACTCCTGGGTCCCTGTGGGCACTCCTGGGTCCCTGGGGCACTCCTGGGTCCCTGGGGCACTCCTGGGTCCCCCTCAAACTCCTGTGTCTCCTTGAACTCCTGGGTCCCTCCCCTGAACACCTGGGTCCAACCCCCAAACTCCTGGGTCCCCTCCCAAATGCCTGGGTCCCTGTGGGCATTCCTGGGTCCCCCCTGAACTCCTGGGTCCCTGGGGCACTCCTGGGTCCCTGTGGGCACTCCTGGGTCCCTGGGGCACTCCTGGGTCCCCCTCAAACTCCTGTGTCTCCTTGAACTCCTGGGTCCCTCCCCTGAACGCCTGGGTCCACCCCCCAAACTCCTGGGTCCCCTCCCAAATGCCTGGGTCCCTGTGGGCATTCCTGGGTCCCCCCTGAACTCCTGGGTCCCTGTGGGCACTCCTGGGTCCCTGTGGGCACTCCTGGGTCCCCCTCAAACTCCTGTGTCTCCTTGAACTCCTGGGTCCCTCCCCTGAACACCTGGGTCCAACCCCCAAACTCCTGGGTCCCCTCCCAAATGCCTGGGTCCCTGTGGGCATTCCTGGGTCCCCCCTGAACTCCTGGGTCCCTGGGGCACTCCTGGGTCCCTGTGGGCACTCCTGGGTCCCCGGGGCACTCCTGGGTCCGCACCTTGCCGGCCGTGTTGGAGCCGATGTCCACCCAGGTCTCTGCGGCGTTGAGCCAGAAGATGCCGAGGGTCCCGGGGGGGCCGTGCGCCCAGAGCAGCGGCACCGAGCCGTAGAGCGCCATGGGGGTGTGCAGCTCGTACTGGAACACGTCCAGGTTGTACAGCCGGTACGGGTCCCCCCCCCTGCAAAATGGGGGGGTCAGGGGGGTCCTGGGGGGGGTCACGGGGGGTTTGGGGGGGAAAACGGCGATTTTGGGGCGATCATGGGGATGGAAGGGGGTGTGGATCATAATGGAGCAAGTGCAGGTTGTAGAGGGGATGTGGGCCCCCCCCCAAGGAAAATGGGGGGATATGGGGTGTCCTGGGGGGGCTGGGGGGGTTTGGGGGGGTCCTGGGGGGGGTCACAAGGGGTTTGGGGGAGAAAACGGCGATTTTGGGGCGATCATGGGGATGGAAGGGGGTGTGGATCATAATGGAGCAAGTGCAGGTTGTAGAGGGGATGTGGGCCCCCCCCAAGGAAAATGGGGGGATATGGGGTGTCCTGGGGGGGCTGGGGGGGTCCTGGGGGGGGGTCACGGGGGGTTTGGGGGGGAAAACGGCGATTTCGGGGCGATCATGGGGATGGGAGGGGGTGGGGATCATAATGGAGCAAGTGCAGGTTGTATAGGGGATGTGGGCCCCCCCCAAGGAAAATGGGGGGATATGGGGTGTCCTGGGGGGGCTGGGGGGGTTTGGGGGGGTCCTCGGGGGGTCCTGGGGGGGGTCACGGGGGGTTTGGGGGAGAAAACGGCGATTTCGGGGCGATCATGGGGATGGGAGGGGGTGGGGATCATAATGGAGCAAGTGCAGGTTGTATAGGGAATGTGGGCCCCCCCAAAAAAGTGGGGTGTCCTGGGGGGTCAGGGGGTGTCCTGGGGGGGTCACAGGGGGGTCTGGGGTGATTTGGGGTCATCACAGGGGGTTTGGGGGGGGAAAAGGGGGATTTTGGGGGAAAAAGGAAGCATAAGGGGGTGTAGATCATAATGGGGCAAGTGCAGGTTGTATAGGGGATGTGGGCCCCCCCCAAAAAGTGGGGTGTCCTGGGGGGTCAGGGGGTGTCCTGGGGGGGTCACAGGGGGGTTTGAGGGGGATCTGGGGGGGAAAAGGGGGATTTTGGGGTGATAATGGGGATGGAAGGGGGTGCAGATGGTAATGCAATAAGTGCAGGTTGTATAGGGGATGTGGGCCCCCCAAGGAAAATGGGGGGATATGGGGTGTCCTGGGGGGGCTGGGGGGGTTTGGGGGGGTGCTGGGGGGGGTCACAAGGGTTTTGGGGGAGAAAACAGTGATTTTGGGGCGATCATGGGGATGGGAGGGGGTGGGGATCATAATGGAGCAAGTGCAGGTTGTATAGGTGATGTGGGCCCCCCCCAAGGAAAATGGGGGGATATGGGGTGTCCTGGGGGGTCAGGAGGAGTCCTGGGGGGGTCACAGGGGGGTTTGGGGTGATTTGGGGTCATCACAGGGGGTTTGGGGGGGGAAAAGGGGGATTTTGGGGGAAAAAGGAAGCGTAAGGGGGTGTAGATCATAATGGGGCAAGTGCAGGTTGTATAGGGGATGTGGGCCCCCCCCAAAAAGTGGGGTGTCCTGGGGGGTCAGGGGGTGTCCTGGGGGGGTCACAGGGGGGTTTGAGGGGGATCTGGGGGGGAAAAGGGGGATTTTGGGGTGATAATGGGGATGGAAGGGGGAGCAGAGCAGTGCAGGTTGTATAGGGGATGTGGGCCCCCCCCCAAGGAAAATGGGGGGATATGGGGGGGTCACAGGGGGTTTGGGGGGTGATTTGGGGGGGAAAGGGGCAATTTTGGGGTGAGAAGGGGGATTTAGGGAGACAATGGGGAGTTTGGGGGCAATGACATTGATGTGGGGGAGATACCATTAATTTTGGGGGGGATCGCATTGATTTTGGGGGAGATACCATTAATTTTGGGGGGGATCGCATTGATTTTGGGGGAGATATCATTAATTTGGGGGGGATCACATTGATTTTGGGGGAGATACCATTAATTTGGGGGGATCGCATTGATTTTGGGGGAATAACATTAATTTGGGGGGAATAACACTGATTTTGGGGGAGATACCATTAATTTTGAGGGGGATCACATTGATTTTGGGGGAGATACCATTAATTGGGGGGGGGATTGCATTGATTTTGGGGGAGATACCATTAATTTGAGGCGGATCACATTGATTTTGGGAGAATAACATTAATTTGGGGGGAATAATATTGATTTTGGGGGAGATACCATTAATTGGGGGGGGATCACATTGATTTTGGGGGGAGATACCACTAATTTTTGGGGCAATGACATTGATTTTGGGGGAGATACCATCAATTGGGGGGGGATTGCATTGGTTTTGGGGGAGATACCATTAATTTGGGGGGGATCACATTGATTTTGGGGGGAGATACCACTAATTTTTGGGGGGATGACATTGATTTTGGGGGAGATACCACTAATTTTTGGGGGGGATCACATTGATTTTGGGGGAGATACCATTAATTTGGGGAGAATCACATTGATTTTTGGGGGAGATACCATTAATTTGGGGAGAATCACATTGATTTTTGGGGGAGATACCATTAATTTTGAGGGGGATCACATTGATTTTTGGGGGAGATACCATTAATTTGGGGGGGATTGCATTGATTTTGGGGGAGATACCATTAATTTGGGGGGGATCGCATTGATTTTGGGGGAGATACCATTAATTGGGGGGGGATTGCATTGATTTTGGGGGAGATACCATTAATTTGGGGGGATCACATTGATTTTGGGGGGATCACATTGATTTTGGGGGGAGATACCATCAATTGGGGGGGGACTGCATTGATTTTGGGGGAGATAACGTTAATTTGAGGGGGATCACATTGACTTTGGGGGAGATACCATTAATTTAGGGGGGATCGCATTGATTTGGGGGGAGATACCATTAATTTGGGGGGGATCGCATTGATTTTGGGGGAATAACATTAATTTGGGGGGAATAACATTGATTTTGGGGGAGATACCATTAATTTTGAGGGGGATCACATTGATTTTTGGGGGAGATACCATTAATTTGGGGGGATCACATTGATTTTGGGGGAGATACCATTAATTTGGGGGGATCGCATTGATTTTGGGGGAGATACCATTAATTTGGGGGGAATAACATTCATTTTGGGGGAGATACCATTAATTTGGGGGAGATCACATTGATTTTTGGGGAGATACCATTAATTGGGGGGCGATCGCATTGATTTTGGGGGAGATACCACTGATTTGAAGGGGGGGGAGATACCACTGATTTGAAGGGGGGGGAGATACCACTGATTTGAAGGGGGGGGAGATACCACTGATTTGAAGGGGGGGGAGATACCACTGATTTGAAGGGGGGGGAGATACCACTGATTTGAAGGGGGGGGGGAGATACCACTGATTTGAAGGGGGGGGGGAGATACCACTGATTTGAAGGGGGGGGGAGATACCACTGATTTGAAGGGGGGGAGATACCACTGATCTGAAGGGGGGGGGAGATACCACTGATTTGAAGGGGGGGGGGAGATACCACTGATTTGAAGGGGGGGGGGAGATACCACTGATTTGAAGGGGGGGGAGATACCACTGATTTGAAGGGGGGGGGAGATACCACTGATTTGAGGGGGGGGGAGATACCACTGATTTGAAGGGGGGGGAGATACCACTGATTTGAAGGGGGGGGTATGACAGGGATTTTTGGAAGGATAACGTTGATTTTGAGGGGGATAATGGGAATTTTAGGATGGATCCGGTGGATTTTGGGATGGATCAGGTGGATTTTGGGATGGATCAGGTGGATTTTGGGGTGAAAAGCGGGGATTTTGGCTCACTGGGTGCTGCGCAGCCGGAGGCTCTCGGCGTGCTCGGGGATCCCATAAACGTGTTCGAACCCGGGGAGCGAGAAATCCAACCCCACCGACATGGGACCTGTGGGAAATGGGGGTCACACGGGGCCCCCCCAAAATAACAGAACCCCCAAAGTGACCCCAAACACCCCAAAATGATCCCAAACGCCCCCAAATGACCCCAAACGCACCGTAGGGTTTGGAGTCCGTGTGCGTCTTGAACGTCTCCTCCCAGGCACCCGGTTCCTCTTCGTTATCGGGGGGCTGGGGGGACAACATGGGGGGGTCCCCAAAATAAGGGGGGGTCCCCAAAATAAAAGGGTGGTCCCTAAAATAAAAGAGGATCCCCAGAAATAAAAGGGGGTCCCTAAAATAAAATGGGGGGGTCCCCAAAAATAAAAGGGGGGGACTTCAAATAAAGCGAGGTCCACCATAATAAAAAGGGGGTCTCAAAATAAAGGGCGGTCCCCCAAATTAAATTGGGGTACCCAAAACACAAGGGGTTCCCCATAATTAAATGGGGTTCCCCAAAAATAAAAGGGGGGTGCCCCAAATTAAAGGGGGGTCCCCATAATAAAAAAGGGTTCCTCAAAACAAAAGGGGTCCCCCAAATAAAAAGGGGGGTCCCCATAATAAAAGGGGGGTCTCTATAATTAAAAGGGGGGTCTCAAAATAAAAGGAGGTCCCCCACATTAAAAGGGGGGTCCCCCCAAATAGGGGGCTCCCCCAATTTAAATGTGGGTCCCCGAAATAAAAGGTGGGTCCCCCAAAATAAAAGAGGGGGTCCCAAACTAAAAGGGGGTCCCCAGAAATAAAGGGGGGTCCCCCAAAATAAAGGGGGTCCCCAGAAATAAAAAGGGGGATCCCAGAAATAAAAAGGGGGTCCCCAAATTAAAAGGGGGGTCCCAGAAATCAAAGGGGATCCACAAAAGGCGACTCCCCAAAATAAAATGGGGGGGTCCCCATAATAAAACAAGGGGTCCCCCAAATTAAAAGGAGGGGTCCCTGAAATAAAATGGGATCCATAAAATAAAAGGGGGTCCCCCAAATTAAAGGGGGGGGTCCCCATTTTACCTTCTCATCCGCGCCCCCCGTCGCTCCGTCCTCGTTGGTCGCCCCATTTTCACTTGGGGGGTCCTGGGGGGCGTCCTGGGGGGGGTCCCTGTGGGGGGAGATAATTGGGGGGGTCAGGGGGAAATTGGGGGTGTTGGGAGCCCCGGGGAGGAGCCACATAAAGGGGGGGGGACACACAGACACGGGACAAACTGCTTGGGGTCAAACCACCCCCTAAATTTACAGGGGGGGGTAGATTTTTTTATGGGGGGGGATGGGTGTTTTTGGGGGGTCCGGGGCTCCCTGGGGGGGTCCGGGGGGGGCGAAAGGGGCACATTTACCTATGGAAAAGGGCTGAGATCTTATCCCACGCGCGCCCGACCCAGCCACCAATGTCCATTAAACTGGGGGGGGGGGACATCGCGGGGTGGGGGGGTGGGGGGAGAAACACAGCGAGAATCAGCGGCGGACGGACAGACGGACAAACCCCCCCCCCCCTCCCCCAGTCCCGTTTTCCCACCCTTAGTGGTGTTGGGTGTCCCCCCCCCCAACCTGATCTGGGGGGGGTTGGTGCCACTGGAGGGGTCGTGGGTGCTTGGGGGGGGTTATGGGTGGTCTGGGGGGGCTCTGGGTGCTTGGTGTCCTGGGGGGGGTGTTTGGTGCCCTTGGGAGGTCCTGGGTGGTCTGGGGGGGTCTTTGGGGGGTGTTTGATGCCCTGTGGGGGTCCTTAGTGTTTGGGGGGGTCCTGGGGGGGTGGTTTGGTGCCTGTGGGGGGGTCTGGGTGCTCTGGGGGGGTCCTGGGTGGTGTTTGGTGCCCTGGGGGTGCTCTGGGTGCCCTGGGGGGGTGTTTGGAGCCTGTGGGGGGTCTGGGTGCCCCTGGGGGTTGTTTGGTGCTTGGGGGGTCCTGGGTGCCCTGGGGAGGTCTTGGGTGCTTGGGGGGGTGTTTGGTGCCATGGGGGGGTTGTGGGTGCTTAGGGGGTCCTGGGAGGGCTCTGGGTGCTTGGGGGGGGTCCTGGGTGCCCCTGGGGGTCGTTTGGGGGTTCTGGGGGGTTGTTTGGTGTTTGGGGGGGGTGGTCCTGGGGGACTCTCTGGGTATCCTGGGGGGGTTCTGGGTGCCCACAGGGGTTGTTTGGGGGTCCTGGGTGCCCAGGGGGGTGTTTGGTGCCTGGGGGGTCCTGGGTGCCCAGGGGGTGCTCTGGGTGCTTGGGGGCTCCTGGGGGGTGTTTGGTGCCCTAGGGGGGCCCTGGGTGCTGGGGGGGGGGGGTCCAGGGTGGGGGGAGTGTTTGGCACCCTGGGGGGGCTCTGGGTGCTTGGGAGGTGTTTGGTGCCCTGGGGGGGGTCCTGGGTGTTTGGGGGGGTCCTGGGTGGTGTTTGGTGCCCTGGGGGGGTGTTTGGTGCCCTGGGGGGGTCCTGGGTGTTTGGGAGGGTCCTTGGGTGTGTTTGGTGCCCTGGGGGGGTGTTTGGTGCCTGGGGGGGCTCTGGGTGCTTGTGGGGGGTCTCTGGGTGTCCCAGGGGGGTCTTTGGTGCCTGAGGGGGGTTCTGGGTGCCCTGGGTGCCCCTGGGGGGGGGGTGTTTGGGGGTCCTGGGTGCCCTAGGGGGCTCTGGGTGCTTGGGTGGGTCCTGGGAGGGGCTCTTTGGTGCTTGGGGGGTCCTGGGTGCCCTGGGGGGGGGGGGGTCATGGGTGCTTGGGGGGGGCTCTGGGTGCCTGGGGGTTGTTTGGGGGTCCTGGGTGCCCTGTGGGGGGGGGTCCTGGGTGCCCTTGGGGGTATTTGGTGCCCTGGGGAGTGTTTGGTGCCCTGAGGGGGGTCCTGGGTGCCCCCAGGGGTTGTTTGGGGGTCCTGGGTGCCCTGGGGGGTGTTTGGTGCCCTGGGGGGCTCTGAGTAGCTTTTGAGAGGGTGTAGATGCCTCAAAGGGGTTTCTTGGTGCCTTTTGGGGGCTCTTTATGACCCAAGGGGGTTTCCAAGTGCTTTTTGGGGGGTGTAGGTACCCCAGGGGATGTCTGGGTGTCTTTTAGGCGGTGTCTCGGTGCCTTTTAGGGGGTGTCTGGCTGTCCTAAGCGATTTCTTAGTGGCCCCAGGGGGTGTCTGGGTGCCATTTTGGGGTGTCCGGATGCCCCCAGGGGGGTTCTCAGTGGCCCCATAGGGTGCCTGGGTGCCATTTCGGGGTGTCTGGGTGTCTTTTAGGAGGTGTCTGGGTACCCTAAGCGATTTCTTGGTGGCCCCATGGGGTGTCTGGGTGTCTTTTAGGGGGTGTCTGGGCGCCCCAGGGGGTTTCTCAGTGGCCCCAGGGGGTCTTTTAGGGGGCGTGGGTGGCCCCAGGGGGTGTCTGGATGGGGTTTTGGGGTGTCTGGGTGGCCATGGGGGGTGTCCGAGTGCCATTGTGGGGGTGTCTGGGTGCCATTTGGGAGTGTCTGGGTGCCCCAGGGGGTTTCTCAGTGGCCCCAGGGGGTGTCTGGGTGACATTCTGGGGTGTTCAGGTGCCCTGAGGGAGTTCTTGGTGGCCCAAGGGGGTGTCTGGGTGCCTTTTAGGGGTGTCTGGGTGCCCTAAGCGATTTCTTGGTGGCCCAAGAGGGTGTCTGGGTGTCTTTTAGGGGGTGTCTGGGTGCCCTAAGGGATTTCTTAGTGACTCAAAGGGGGTGTCTGGGTGCTGTTTTGGGGTGTCCGGGTGCTCCAGGGGGGTGTCCAGGTGTCTTTAAGGGGGTGTCTGGGTGCCCCAGGAGGTATCTGGGTGCCCTAAGGGATTTCTTAGTGACTCAAAGGGGGTGTCTGGGTGCTGTTTTGGGGTGACCAGGTGCCCCAGGGGGGTGTCTGGGTCTCTTTTAGGGGGTGTCTGGGTGCCCCACGGGGTTTCTCAGTGGCCCCAAGGGGTCTTTTAGGGGCCGTGGGTGGCCCCAGGGGGTGTCTGGATGGGGTTTTGAGGTGTCTGGGTGGCCATGGGGGGTGTCCGAGTGCCATTGTGGGGGTGTCTGGGTGCCATTTGGGAGTGTCTGGGTGCCCCAGGGGGTTTCTCAGTGGCCCCAGGGGGTGTCTGGGTGCCATTCTGGGGTGTTCAGGTGCCCTGAGGGAGTTCTTGGTGGCCCAAGGGGGTGTCTGGGTGCCTTTTAGGGGGTGTCTGGGTGCCCTAAGGGATTTCTTGGTGGCCCCATGGGGTGGCTGGGTGTCTTTTAGGGGTGTCTGGGTGCCCTAAGGGATTTCTTAGTGACTCAAAGGGGGTGTCTGGGTGCTGTTTTGGGGTGACCGGGTGCCCCACGGGGGTGTCTGGGTGTCTTTTAGGGGGTGTCTGGGTGTCCTAAGCGATTTCTTGGTGGCCCCATGGGGCGTCTGGGTGTCTTTTAGGGGGTGTCTGGGTGCCCCACGGGGTTTCTCAGTGGCCCCAGGGGGTCTTTTAGGGGGCGTGGGTGGCCCCAGGGGGTGTCCGGATGGGGTTTTGGGGTGTCTGGGTGGCCATGGGGGGTGTCCGAGTGCCATTGTGGGGGTGTCTGGGTGCCATTTGGGAGTGTCTGGGTGCCCCAGGGGGTTTCTCAGTGGCCCCAGGGGGTGTCTGGGTGCCATTCTGGGGTGTTCAGGTGCCCTGAGGGAGTTCTTGGTGGCCCAAGGGGGTGTCTGGGTGTCTTTTAGGGGTGTCTGGGTGCCCTAAGGGATTTCTTGGTGGCCCAAGGGGGTGTCTGGGTGTCTTTTAGGGGTGTCTGGGTGCCCTAAGGGATTTCTTGGTGGCCCAAGAGGGTGTCTGGGTGCCTTTTAGGGGTGTCTGGGTGCCCTAAGGGATTTCTTAGTGACTCAAAGGGGGTGTCTGGGTGCTGTTTTGGGGTGTCCGGGTGCTCCAGGGGGGTGTCCAGGTGTCTTTAAGGGGGTGTCTGGGTGCCCCAGGAGGTATCTGGGTGCCCTAAGGGATTTCTTAGTGACTCAAAGGGGGTGTCTGGGTGCTGTTTTGGGGTGTCCGGGTGCCCCAGGGGGGTGTCTGGGTGTCTTTTAGGGGGTGTCTGGGTGTCTTTTAGGGGGTGTCTGGGTGCCCCAGGGGGTTTCTCAGTGGCCCCAGGGGTCTTTCAGGGGGCGTGGGTGGCCCCAGGGGGTGTCTGGATGGGGTTTTGGGGTGTCTGGGTGGCCATGGGGGGTGTCCGAGTGCCATTGTGGGGGTGTCTGGGTGCCTCGGGGGGTGTCTGGGTGCCATTTGGGAGTGTCTGGGTGCCCCAGGGGGTTTCTCAGTGGCCCCAGGGGGTGTCTGGGTGCCATTCTGGGGTGTTCAGGTGCCCTGAGGGAGTTCTTGGTGGCCCAAGGGGGTGTCTGGGTGCCTTTTAGGGGGCGCCTGGGTGCCCTAAGCGATTTCTTGGTGGCCCCATGGGGTGGCTGGGCGTCTTTTAGGGGTGTCTGGGTGCCCTAAGGGATTTCTTGGTGGCCCAAGGGGGTGTCTGGGTGCCTTTTAGGGGGCGTCTGGGTGCCCTAAGCGATTTCTTGGTGGCCCCATGGGGTGTCTGGGTGTCTTTCAGGGGGTGTCTGGGTGCCCCAGGGGGTGTCTGGGTGCCCTAAGGGATTTCTTAGTGACTCAAAGGGGGTGTATGGGTGCTGTTTTGGGGTGACCGGGTGCTCCAGGGGGGTGTCTGGGTGTCTTTTAGGGGGTGTCTGGGTGCCCCAGGGGGTTTCTGGGTGCCGCTCTGGGGTGTCTGGGTGCCATTTTGAGGTGTCTGGGTGCCCCAGGGGGTGTCCAGGTGCCGTTTTGGGGTGTCCAGGTGCCCCCCTCACCTGTGTGGGCGCTGGCGCTGGTGCTCGAAGACAAGGAGCCCGCGGGCGTTGACGCTGCAGAGCAGGCGGCGGCCGCGCAGCAGATCCATGCGGAACGGGGACCCCGTCACCAGCAGCCGGTGCGGCCCCCCCGGGCCCAGCGACAGCTCCAGGGTGTCCCCGTCGCGGCCCAAAACCTCCAGCCTGCAAGAAATGGGGTGTGAATGGAGGGGGGGGCAGCTCCAGGGTGTCCCCGTTGCACCCCAAAACCTCCAGCCTGCAAGAAATGGGGTGTGAATGGAGGGGGGGGCAGCTCCAGGGTGTCCCCGTCGCACCCCAAAACCTCCAGCCTGCAAGGAATGGGGTGTGAATGGAGGGGGGGGCAGCTCCAGGGTGTCCCCGTCGCACCCCAAAACCTCCAGCCTGCAAGGAATGGGGTGTGAATGGAGGGGGGGCAGCTCCAGGGTGTCCCCGTTGCACCCCAAAACCTCCAGCCTGCAAGAAATGGGGTGTGAATGGAGGGGGGGCAGCTCCAGGGTGTCCCCGTTGCACCCCAAAACCTCCAGCCTGCAAGAAATGGGGTGTGAATGGATGGGGGGGGGGGCAGCTCCAGGGTGTCCCCGTCGCGGCCCAAAACCTCCAGCCTGCAAGGAATGGGGTGTGAATGGAGGGGGGGGCAGCTCCAGGGTGTCCCCGTCGCACCCCAAAACCTCCAGCCTGCAAGGAATGGGGTGTGAATGGAGGGGGGGGCAGCTCCAGGGTGTCCCCGTCGCACCCCAAAACCTGCAGCCTGCAAGAAATGGGGTGTGAATGGAGGGGGGGGCAGCTCCAGGGTGTCCCCGTTGCACCCCAAATGGGGGGGACACACAAGGGGGGGGTTCAATGGGGGGAAGACACACAAGGGGGGGTTTCAATGGGGGGGAAGACACACAAGGGGGGGTTTCAATGGGGGGAACACACAAGGGGGGGTTTCAATGGGGGGAACACGCAAGGGGGGGTTTCAATGGGGGGGACACGCAAGGGGGGGTTTCAATGGGGGGGACACGCAAGGGGGGGTTTCAATGGGGGGGAAGACACACAAGGGGGGGTTTCAATGGGGGGAAGACACACAAGGGGGGGTTTCAATGGGGGGAAGACACACAAGGGGGGGTTTCAATGGGGGGGAAGACACACAAGGGGGGGTTTCAATGGGGGGGACACACAAGGGGGGGTTTCAATGGGGGGGACACACAAGGGGGGGTTTCAATGGGGGGGACACACAAGGGGGGGTTTCAATGGGGGGACACACAAGGGGGGGTTTCAATGGGGGGGACACACAAGGGGGGGTTTCAATGGGGGGGAAGACACACAAGGGGGGGTTTCAATGGGGGGGAAGACACACAAGGGGGGGTTTCAATGGGGGGGAAGACACACAAGGGGGGGTTTCAATGGGGGGGAAGACACACAAGGGGGGGTTTCAATGGGGGGGAAGACACACAAGGGGGGGTTTCAATGGGGGGGAAGACACACAAGGGGGGGTTTCAATGGGGGGGAAGACACACAAGGGGGGGTTTCAATGGGGGGGGACACACAAGGGGGGGTTTCAATGGGGGGAAGACACACAAGGGGGGGTTTCAATGGGGGGGACACACAAGGGGGGGTTTCAATGGGGGGGAAGACACACAAGGGGAGGTTTCAATGGGGGGGAAGACACACAAGGGGGGGTTTCAATGGGGGGAAGACACACAAGGGGAGGTTTCAATGGGGGGGAAGACACACAAGGGGGGGTTTCAATGGGGGGAAGACACACAAGGGGGGGTTTCAATGGGGGGGACACACAAGGGGGGGTTTCAATGGGGGGGACACACAAGGGGGGGTTTCAATGGGGGGGACACACAAGGGGGGGTTTCAATGGGGGGGACACACAAGGGGGGGTTTCAATGGGGGGAAAACACAAGGGGGGGTTTCAATGGGGGGGACACGCAAGGGGGGGTTTCAATGGGGGGGACACGCAAGGGGGGGTTTCAATGGGGGGGGACACGCAAGGGGGGGTTTCAATGGGGGGGGACACGCAAGGGGGGGTTTCAATGGGGGGGGACACGCAAGGGGGGGTTTCAATGGGGGGGACACGCAAGGGGGGGTTTCAATGGGGGGGACACGCAAGGGGGGGTTTCAATGGGGGGGACACGCAAGGGGGGTTTCAATGGGGGGGACACGCAAGGGGGGGTTTCAATGGGGGGGACACGCAAGGGGGGGTTTCAATGGGGGGGACACGCAAGGGGGGGTTTCAATGGGGGGAAGACACACAAGGGGGGGTTTCAATGGGGGAAAGACACACAAGGGGGGGTTTCAATGGGGGAAAGACACACAAGGGGGGGTTTCAATGGGGGGGACACGCAAGGGGGGTTTCAATGGGGGGGACACGCAAGGGGGGGTTTCAATGGGGGGGACACGCAAGGGGGGGTTTCAATGGGGGGGACACGCAAGGGGGGGTTTCAATGGGGGGAAGACACACAAGGGGGGGTTTCAATGGGGGGAAGACACACAAGGGGGGGTTTCAATGGGGGGAAGACACACAAGGGGGGGTTTCAATGGGGGGGCCACACAAGGGGGTTTTCAATGGGGGGAAGACACACAAGGGGGGGTTTCAATGGGGGGAAGACACACAAGGGGGGGTTTCAATGGGGGGAAGACACACAAGGGGGGGTTTCAATGGGGGGAACACACAAGGGGGGGGTTTCAATGGGGGGGCCACACAAGGGGGGGTTTCAATGGGGGGGCCACACAAGGGGGGGTTTCAATGGGGGGGCCACACAAGGGGGGGTTTCAATGGGGGGGCCACACAAGGGGGGGTTTCAATGGGGGGGCCACACAAGGGGGGGTTTCAATGGGGGGGACACACAAGGGGGGGTTTCAATGGGGGGGACACACAAGGGGGGGTTTCAATGGGGGGAAGACACACAAGGGGGGGTTTCAATGGGGGGAAGACACACAAGGGGGGGTTTCAATGGGGGGGACACACAAGGGGGGGTTTCAATGGGGGGGACACACAAGGGGGGGTTTCAATGTGGGGAAGACACACAAGGGGGGGTTTCAATGGGGGGGAAGACACACAAGGGGGGGTTTCAATGGGGGGAAGACACACAAGGGGGGGTTTCAATGGGGGGAAGACACACAAGGGGGGGTTTCAATGGGGGGAAGACACACAAGGGGGGGTTTCAATGGGGGGAAGACACACAAGGGGGGGTTTCAATGGGGGGAAGACACACAAGGGGGGGTTTCAGTGGGGGGACACACAAGGGGGGGTTTCAATGGGGGGGAAGACACACAAGGGGGGGTTTCAATGGGGGGGACACACAAGGGGGGGTTTCAATGGGGGGGAACACACAAGGGGGGGTTTCAATGGGGGGAACACACAAGGGGGGGTTTCAATGGGGGGGGACACACAAGGGGGGGTTTCAATGGGGGGGGACACACAAGGGGGGGTTTCAATGGGGGGGGACACACAAGGGGGGGTTTCAATGCGGGGGACACACAAGGGGGGGTTTCAATGCGGGGGACACACAAGGGGGGGTTTCAATGGGGGGAAGACACACAAGGGGGGGTTTCAATGGGGGGAAGACACACAAGGGGGGGTTTCAATGGGGGGAAGACACACAAGGGGGGGTTTCAATGGGGGGAAGACACACAAGGGGGGGTTTCAATGGGGGGAAGACACACAAGGGGGGGTTTCAATGGGGGGAAGACACACAAGGGGGGGTTTCAATGGGGGGGAAGACACACAAGGGGGGGTTTCAATGGGGGGGACACACAAGGGGGGGTTTCAATGGGGGGACACACAAGGGGGGGTTTCAATGGGGGGGACACACAAGGGGGGGGTTTCAATGGGGGGGACACAGCTCCAGCCTGTAATAAAGGGGGTTGAAACGTAGGGGACACAAGACGGGGTTTCAATGCGGGGGGGACACAAGGCGGGGGGTTTCAGTGGGGGGGGGACACAAGGTGTGGGGTGTCCCCAAAACCTTCAACCTGTAATAAACAGGGTTTAAATGGGGGGACACACACAGGGTTTAAATGGGCGTGACACAACTCCAACCTGTAATAAACAGGGTTTAAATGGGGGGGACACTGGGAGATTTAAACGGGGGGGGACATAGATGATTTAAATGGGGGGGACACGTTGCCCCGATCACGGGATGTACGTCCATCCTCATCAATGACCTCGCATTGTTGCTGTATCTATCACACCACATATTTAATACCAACGGGACATCACGTTATTGATAAGCATAGACACACATCCCACCATACCTACCCACATTCTACTACCACCCCACGATCAAACTTCAACAAACCCCCCCAAACCGCTATAATTAGGTTAATGAGCGCAATTAGCACTCACGGTTCGGCAGGTATTTCATCCATAAGCACGTCCGGCACCTCGAAACGCGGGCGCGGGGGGTTCAGCTCCGTGATGCGGATGCGGGTGATGTTTCCCCGCAACCCCCGCAGCTCCAGCATCAGCGGGACCTGCGGGACGGGGGGGTGATGAGGATGGGGGGGGGGGGGGTCGGGGGGGTGTGACACCCCCCCCGGTGCGTCCCCGTGTGTCCCCAGCGCACCTTGGTGGCCTCGTTGAGGAGTTGGATGCGGGCGGCGTCGGGAAGGAGCTGCAGGGAGTCCAGGAGCGCGCGGTACGGGGAGCGGCCGGGGGGGATGGCGCGCTGGCGCCTGCAGGGCAGGCACCCCGATGACACAGAGCGCCCCAAACACCCCACGAACATCCCCAAAACTGGCCACAGACACTGCCAGTGCAACCCCCCAAAACACCCCAAAATCGGCCCCAAAAAACCCCTAAAACCAGCCCCCAAACGCCCCCCAAAATCGACCTCCAACCCCCCAAACCCGACCTAAAATACCTCCCAAAAAGGCCTCCAAACACCCCCCATAAACCCCCAAAACTGGTCCCCAAACGCCCCCCAAAATCAACCTCCAACCCCCCAAACCAGACCTAAAATACCTCCCAAATAGGCCTCCAAACACCCCCCCAAAACCCCTAAAACCGGCCCCCAGACATCCCCAAAAAACCCAAAAATTGGCGCCCAAATACCCCCCAAAATCGACCTCCAACCCCCCAAACCAGACCTAAAATACCTCCCAAATAGGCCTCCAAACACCCCCCCAAAACCCCTAAAACCGGCCCCCAGACATCTCCAAAAAACCCTAAAATTGGCCCCCAAACACCCCCAAAAATCGACCTGAAACCCCCTAAAAGCGGCCCCCAAACACCCCCAAAAAATGGCCTGCGACCCCCCAAAACAGCCCCAAACACCCCTAAAATCGGCCCCCAAACACCCCCAAAAACCCCTAAAATCAGCCCCCAAACACCCCCAAAACCCCCTAAAATCGACCCCCAAACACCCCCCAAACTCGACCTAAAATACCTCCCCAAACACCCCCAAAAATTGACTTGCAACCCCCCAAAACCAGCCCCCAAGCACCCCCAAAAACCCCTAAAATCAGCCCCCAAACACCCCCAAAAACCCCTAAAATCAGCCTCCAAACACCCCCAAACCGGCCTAAAACACCCCCCAGACTCCCCCCAAAACCAACCTCCAACCCCCAAAATTCCGGCCCACAAACATCCCCCCAAAACCAACCTCCAACCCCCAAAATGGACCCCAAACCCACTCTCCAACCCCTAAAAGAGCCCCCAAACCCCCCATGTTCGCACCGGCAGAACCCGCTCTGCTCGGACCCCCCCCAACCCCCCCCGGGACCCCCTCAAACCGCCCCCGGGACCCCCCCAAGCCCCCCCGGTGTCCGCACCGGCAGAACCCGCTCTGCTCGCACGTCTTGAAGTTGCTGCGGTCCACGGCCAGGCCGGGCCCGACACAAAGCGCCGCCCAGAGCAGCAGCAGCAGCGGCCGCCGCCTGTTGGGGGGGAAACGGGTCAGGGCGGGGAAGCCCCGGGGGTCCCTGGGGGGCTCCGGGGGTCCCGTTGGGCTCCATTGGGTCCCGTTGGCCGCGGAGCCGCCGCACACGCTCACCTCCCCGGCGCCATCTTGGATGCAGACTGACCCTTGGCCCCGCCCCTGGCCACACGCCGCCGCGTCCCATTGGCTGAGGGAAGCCGCGCCCCCGAAGGCGCCCCTAAACCACGCCCCCCTCCGTGCGGGGCCCCGCCCCTCCTCGCTTAGTTGCCGGGGAGACCGCAGCCCGGCCCCTCCGCTGCGCAGGCATTGGCGCACGTTGCCGTCTCTCACCCAATCAGAGCGCGAGTTGGGACGCAGCACAGGCGACCAATGAAAACGCTGAACAACCGAGTGACACATCCGAGCGCCCAATCAGAAGATCCCGCTGAGGGTTACCCAGGCAACGCCCCACCCTCCCCCCCCCCGCAGTCATAGCAACCACGGCCGTCGCAAGGTCGGCCCGCCTCTTCCGGGTAGGGCGGTAACCGGCGCCAATCAGCAGCAGCCCGCCGCGATTGGCGGTGGGCTTTGACCAATCACCGGGCGGCACTGCCTCTGGCGGGCCCGCACCCCGTTGAGCGACAGGAGCTCGGGCCAATGGGGTTGGCTGCCAGTCAGCGCGGAGGGGCGGGGCGGAGCGTCAGTCAGGCCGCTGCTTTGTGGTGAGTGGGGACGGGAGAACGGAGCGGGAGCGGAGAACCGGGGAGCGGGAGCGGAGAACCGGGGAGCGGGAGCGGGGAGCGGGGAGCGGGAGCGGGACCGGGACGGGGGGACGGAGCCGGGATGGGGAACGGAACCAGGATGGGGGAAACGGGACCGGGACGGGGGGGATGGAACCGGGACGGGGGAAACGGGACCGGGACGGGAGGGACGGAACCGGAACGGGGGGGACAGAACCGGAATGGGGGGGGATGGATCCGGGATGGGGGGAACCGGGAGGGGGGGGAATGGAACCCGGACGGGGGGAACCAGGACAGGGGAAAAGGAACCGGGATGGGGGGTGGAATGGGGGTGGGGGGAATGGAACCGGGACAGGGAAAACGGATCTGGAATGGGGGAAACGGATCTGGGATGGGGGAAACGGATCCAAGGCGGGGGAACTGGGGTGGGGGAGCAGAACCCAGACAGGACCCCGGGGCTTCACCGGCCCCCATGGGTGCTGCCACCACCCCCCGTACCACGCTGACCGTCCCATCCCATCCTGTCCCCATCCCATCCATCCATCCCATCCATCCCATCTCAACTCATCCCATCCTCATCTTCATCCTCGTCCCATTCTCATCCCCACCCCACCCCATCATCTTCATCCTCATCCCATCCCATTCTCGTCCTGATCCCATCTCAACCCATCCCATCCCATCCTCATCTTCATCCTCATCCCATCCCATTCTCATCTTCATCCTCACCCCACCCCATCCTCATCCCATCCCACCCCACCCCGTTCTCATCCCATCCTCATCTTCATCCTCATCCCATCCCATTCTGATTTTCATCCTCACCCCACCCCATCCTCATCCCATCTCATCCTCATCTTCATCCTCACCCCATCCCATTCTCATCCTCATCCCATTTTCATCCCCACCCCATCCCCATCCCATTCCATCCCATTCTCTCATCTTCATCCTCATCCCACCCCATCCTCATCCCATCTCAACCCATCCCATCCTCATCTTCATCCTCATTCCATTGTCATCCTCATCCCATCCCACCCCACCCAATCCATCCCATCCACCCCATCCCATCCTCATCCCATCTCAACCCATCCCATCTTCATCCTCATCCCACCCCATCCCATCCTTATCCCATCTCAACCCATCCCATCTTCATCCTCATCCCACCCCATCCTCATCCTCATCCCATCTCAACCCATTCCACCCCATCCTCATCTTCATCCTCATCCCATCCCACGCCACCCCAACCCATCCCACCCCATCTCAACCCATCCCATCCTCATCTTCATCCTCATCCCATCTCAACCCCTCCCATTCTCAACCCATCCCATGCTCATTCTCATCCCAACTCAACCCATCCCATCCTCATCCTCGTTCTCATCCCAACTCAACCCATCCCATCCTCATCTTCATCCTCATCCCATCCCACCCCACCTGAACCCATCCCACCCGATCCACCCCATCTCAACCCATCCCATCCTCATCTTCATCCTCATCCCATCTCAACCCCTCCCATTCTCAACTCATCCTCATCCCATCTCAACCCATCCCATTCTCAACCCATCCCATCCTCATCTTCATCCTCATCCCACCCCACCCCAACCAATCCACCCCATCTCAACTCATCCCATCCTCATCTTTATCCTCATCCCATCTCAACCCATCCCATCCTCATCTTCATCCTCATTCTCATCCCACCCAATCCACCCCATCCCACCCTGTCCCACCCCACCCCAACCCATCCCACCCCACCCCAACCCATCCCACCCAATCCACCCCATCCCACCCTGTCCCACCCCACCCCATCCCACCCCAACCCATCCCACCCAATCCACCCCATCCCACCCCGTCCCATCCCACCCAATCCACCCCAACCCATCCCACCCAATCCACCCCATCCCACCCCGTCCTATCCCACCCAATCCACCCCAACCCATCCCACCCAATCCACCCCATCCCATTCACCCCACCCCACCCCACCCAATCCACCCCATCCCACTCACCCCACCCCAACCCATCCCATCCCACCCCAACCCATCCCACCCAATCCACCCCATCCCATTCACCCCACCCCACCCAATCCACCCCATCCCACTCACCCCACCCCAACCCATCCCATCCCACCCCAACCCATCCCACCCAATCCACCCCATCCCATTCACCCCACCCCACCCAATCCACCCCATCCCACTCACCCCACCCCAACCCATCCCATCCCACCCCAACCCATCCCACCCAATCCACCCCATCCCATTCACCCCACCCCACCCAATCCACCCCATCCCACTCACCCCACCCCAACCCATCCCATCCCACCCCAACCCATCCCACCCAATCCACCCCATCCCACTCACCCCACCCCAACCCATCCCACCCCACCCCAACCCATCCCACCCAATCCACCCCATCCCACTCACCCCACCCCAACCCATCCCACCCCATCCCACTCACCCCACCCCAACCCATCCCATCCCATCCCACCCCAACCCATCCCACCCAATCCACCCCATCCCACTCACCCCACCCCACCCAATCCACCCCATCCCACTCACCCCACCCCAACCCATCCCACCCCATCCCACTCACCCCACCCCAACCCATCCCATCCCATCCCACCCCAACCCATCCCACCCAATCCACCCCATCCCATTCACCCCACCCCACCCAATCCACCCCATCCCACTCACCCCACCCCAACCCATCCCATCCCACCCCAACCCATCCCACCCAATCCACCCCATCCCACCCCATCCCACTCACTCCACCCCAACCCATCCCACCCAATCCACCCCATCCCACTCACCCCACCCCAACCCATCCCATCCCACTCACCCCACCCCAACCCATCCCATTCCACCCCAACCCATCCCACCCAATCCACCCCATCCCACCCTGTCCCACAGGAGCCGGTGCGGCCGCCATGGAGTTCCCGGACCACAGCCGCCAGCTCCTCCGCGGTCTCCGCGAGCAACGCGCCCAGGGCTTCCTGTGCGACTGCACGGTGCTGGTGGGCAGCGCCCCGTTCCCCGCGCACCGCGCCGTGCTGGCCGCCTGCAGCGCCTTCTTCCACATGTGCTACGCCGAGCGGCTGGACAAGGGCGAGCTGGTGCGGCTCAACAGCGAGATCGTCACGCCGCCCGCCTTCGGGCTGCTGCTGGAGTTCATGTACGAGGGGCGGCTGGCGCTGGCGGCCACGCCGCTGGAGGACGTGCTGGCGGCCGCCAGTTACCTGCACATGAACGACGTGGTCAAGCTGTGCAAGAAGAAGCTGCAGGCGCGGGCGCCGGCGGAAGCCGACAGCACCAAGGAGGAGGAGGAGGAGGACGGCGCCGCCGCCGCCGCCGCCATCCAGACCCCCCCGGGTCCCCCCCAGCAGCGCCCGCCCAGCCCCGCGGTGGTGGCGCCGCCGGCCCCGCAGGTCGTGGAGGAGCCGGTGGCGGAGGAGCCGCCGGGGGGCATCGCCGACACCACGCAGCCCGGCGTGGATGGGACCCCCCCGGAGCTCCCGCTGCCCAGCAGCTCCACGGAGCCCCCGCACCCCGCTGCGTTCACCACCACGGGGGATTTGCAAGCACCGGGTGGGGGGCTGTGGCCGCCGGCCGCCCCGGTGCTCCCGGCCGTGAAGGTGGAAGCCATCGTGATAGCGGATGAGGACGCGGACGCCCGGCGCCCGGCCGCGCTGTTCCCCGCGCCGCGCGAGCCGCTGCCGTTCGGGCTGCGGGAGCCGCTGTTCCTGCCGCCGCTGGAGAACCGCGGCGGCTTCGGGTTGTTCGCCGAGGAGGCCCCGACGTGCCCCACGTGCGGGAAGACGTTCTCCTGCTCCTACACGCTGCGGCGCCACGCCACCGTGCACACGAGGGAGCGGCCCTACGAGTGCCGCCACTGCCTGCGCAGCTACACGCAGTCCGGGGACCTCTATCGCCACATCCGCAAGGCGCACAGCCACGGCCACCCGCCCCGG
Source organism: Patagioenas fasciata (assembly GCF_037038585.1). Taxonomy (NCBI): domain Eukaryota; kingdom Metazoa; phylum Chordata; class Aves; order Columbiformes; family Columbidae; genus Patagioenas; species Patagioenas fasciata. Next base: position 487,503 of record NC_092558.1, read on the forward strand.
GCCGGCGGCGACACCGAGCGGGACTGCGACAACCCGCCCTGAGCCGGACAGCGCGCCCGGAGCGGGAGCCGGCGGGCGGTAGGACCCGGGGGAACCCCGCTGGGGGGGGGCGGGGGGCGTGGTTTGGAGGCGAGGGGGCGTGGCTTTGCGGCGAGGGGGGCGGAGCGGGTGTACAGTGGTCATGTGATGGAATAAAGCGCCGCTTTCAATGGGAGGTGGGCGGTCCCTGAGGAGAGGGGGCGGGGTTTGTGGGGGGCTACGTGCTATTGGCTGGTGCGGTGGCCAATGGCTGAGCGGCGGCGGCGCTGCAGCGCCCCCTGGCGGAGGGGGTTTGAGCGCATCCCCCCCCCCAGTCCCAAATCCCAGTTCAACCCAGTTCAGCCCAGTCCAACCCAGTTCAGCCCAGTCCAACCCAGTTCAACCGCCCCTCAGCGCGGCCCCGGCAGCCCCCAGACCCACCAGCTGATTCCACCCCAGTCTGTCCCAGTTCATCCCCATCTGTCCCAGTTCATGCCAGTCTGTCCCAGTTCATCCCAGTCCATCTCACTCCCAGTCACCTCCAGCCTCTCCCAGTCTGTCCCAGTCCCTCCCTGTCTCACTCCCTCCCAGTCTGCTCCAGTCTCTCCCAGTCTGTCCCAGTCCATCTCACTCCTTCCCACCCCTGTCTCTCCCAGTCCCCTCCCAGTGCCTCCCAGTCTGTTCTAGTCCCCTCCCAGTCCCTCCCACTCTCATCTCGGTCCCATCCCAGTTTATCCCAGTACCTCCCACTTCCATCCGAGTGCCTCCCAGTCTATCCCAGTCCCATCCCAGTCTTTCCCAGTCTCTCCCCATCTCCCTCCCAGTCTCTCCCAGTGCCATCCCAGTTCACCCCGGTCTATCCCAGTCCCTCCCACTCTGTTCTACTCCCATTCCAGTCCCTCCCAGTCTGTACCAGTCCTTCCCAGTCTATTCCAGTGTCTCCCAATCTGTTCTAGTCCCATCCCAGTCTATCCCAGTCCCTCCCCAGTCCCTCCCAGTTTGTCCCCAGTCCCCCCCAGTCCCATTCCAGTCTTTCCCAGTTCCCCCCCAGTCCATCCCAGTCCCTCCCCAGTCCATCCCAGTGCCCCCCAATCCCTCCCAGTCCCCCCCAGTTTATCCCATTGCCCCCCATGCCCCCCAATCAGCGTTTGAGCGCTTTAATCACAAAAATAGACTCTGCCCGGCGGTGCCTATAAAAAGGGGGTTCGGGGGGGTCCCCCAATCCCGGGGTCAGGAGAAGGTGGAGGGGTCCCCCCAATCCCGGGTCAGGGTCAGGAGGGGGGGTCCCCCCAATCCCGGGATCAGGAGCAAGGGGGGGGCAGGGGGGATCCCCCCAATCCCGGGTCAGGGTCAAGAGGGGGGGTCCCCCCAATCCCGGGGTCAGGAGTGGGGGGGGAGGGGGGATCCCCCCAGTCCCGGTTCAGGAGAAGGAGGGGGGGGTCCCCCCAATTCTGGGTCAGGAGGGGGGGTCCCCCCAATCCCGGGTCAGGGTCAGGAGGGGGGGTCCCACCAATCCTGGGGTAAAGGAGTGGGGTGGGGGGAGGGGGGATCCCCCCAGTCCCGGGTCAGGAGAAGGAGGGGGGGGTCCCCCCAATTCTGGGTCAGGAGAGGGGATCCCCCCAATCCCGGGATCAGGAGCAAGGGGGGGGCAGAGAGGATCCCCCCAATCCCGGGTCAGGGTCAGGAGGGGGGGTCCCCCCAATCCCGGGGTCAGGAACAGGCAAGGAGAGGGGGGATCCCCCCAATCCCGGGTCAGGGTCAGGAGGGGGGGTCCCCCCAATCCTGGGTCAGGAGAAGGAGGGGGCAGGGGGGATCCCCCCAATCCCGGGTCAGGAGAAGGAGGGGGCAGGGGGGATCCCCCCAATCCCGGGTCAGGAGCAGGCGGGGGGCGGGGCCTCGGGGGGGCCCCCCCCGAAGAGCGGGGGGTGTGTGAGGGGCCGCAGCAGCAGCAGGAACAGCAGCACCCCCCCCAGGTAGCAGGGCAGCAGCGCCCCCCGGCGGGGGTGACCCAGCGCCGCCCCCAGCGCCGGGAACCCCAGCGCGTTACAGAAGGAATGACAGACAACCGGCCCCGCCAGGTGACCTGCACGGACAGACGGACACACCGGGGCGGATGGGACCCCCCCTGACCCCCCCCAGACCAGGGGACACCCCCTGACCCCACAGGGACCTGGGGACACCCCCACATCCCCTGCCCCCCCCCACCTCCAGACACCCCCTGACCCCACATGGACCTGGGGACACCCCCACATCCCCTGCCCCCCCCCACCTCCAGACACCCCCTGACCCCACATGGACCTGGGGACACCCCCACATCCCCTGCCCCCCCCCACCTCCAGACACCCCCTGACCCCACATGGACCTGGGGACACCCCCACATCCCCTGCCCCCCCCCACCTCCAGACACCCCCTGACCCCACATGGACCTGGGGACACCCCCACATCCCCTGCCCCCCCCCACCTCCAGACACCCCCTGACCCCACATGGACCTGGGGACACCCCCACATCCCCTGCCCCCCCCACCTCCAGACACCCCCTGACCCCACAGGGACCTGGGGACACCCCCACATCCCCTGCCCCCCCCACCTCCAGACACCCCCTGACCCCACAGGGACCTGGGGACACCCCCACATCCCCTGCCCCCCCCCACCTCCAGACACCCCCTGACCCCACAGGGACCTGGGGACACCCCCACATCCCCTGCCCCCCCCCACCTCCAGACACCCCCTGACCCCACATGGACCTGGGGACACCCCCACATCCCCTGCCCCCCCCCCACCTCCAGACACCCCCTGACCCCACAGGGACCTGGGGACACCCCCACATCCCCTGCCCCCCCCACCTCCAGACACCCCCTGACCCCACAGGGACCTGGGGACACCCCCACATCCCCTGCCCCCCCCCACCTCCAGACACCCCCTGACCCCACATGGACCTGGGGACACCCCCACATCCCCTGCCCCCCCCCACCTCCAGACACCCCCTGACCCCACAGGGACCTGGGGACACCCCCACATCCCCTGCCCCCCCCCACCTCCAGACACCCCCTGACCCCACAGGGACCTGGGGACACCCCCACATCCCCTGCCCCCCCCCACCTCCACCCACCCCCTGACCCCACATGGACCTGGGGACACCCCCACATCCCCTGCCCCCCCCCACCTCCAGACACCCCCTGACCCCACATGGACCTGGGGACACCCCCACATCCCCTGCCCCCCCCCACCTCCAGACACCCCCTGACCCCACAGGGACCTGGGGACACCCCCACATCCCCTGCCCCCCCCCACCCACCCCCTGACCCCACATGGACCTGGGGACACCCCCACATCCCCTGCCCCCCCCCACCTCCAGACACCCCCTGACCCCACAGGGACCTGGGGACACCCCCACATCCCCTGCCCCCCCCCACCTCCAGACACCCCCTGACCCCACATGGACCTGGGGACACCCCCACATCCCCTGCCCCCCCCCACCTCCAGACACCCCCTGACCCCACAGGGACCTGGGGACACCCCCACATCCCCTGCCCCCCCCCACCTCCAGACACCCCCTGACCCCACAGGGACCTGGGGACACCCCCACATCCCCTGCCCCCCCCCACCTCCACCCACCCCCTGACCCCACATGGACCTGGGGACACCCCCACATCCCCTGCCCCCCCCCACCTCCAGACACCCCCTGACCCCACATGGACCTGGGGACACCCCCACATCCCCTGCCCCCCCCCACCTCCAGACACCCCCTGACCCCACAGGGACCTGGGGACACCCCCACATCCCCTGCCCCCCCCCACCTCCAGACACCCCCTGACCCCACAGGGACCTGGGGACACCCCCACATCCCCTGCCCCCCCCCACCTCCAGACACCCCCTGACCCCACATGGACCCGGGGACACCCCCACATCCCCTTGCCCGCCCCCCCCCCTCCCCCCCACATGGACCTGGGGACACCCCCTGGATCCCCCCCCACACCTCCAGATCCCCCCAGACACCCCCAGATTTGGGGACACCCCCACACCCCCGTGACCCCCCCAGACACCCCGAGACTCCCCCAGACACCTCCGGACACCCTTAACCCCCCCCGGACACCTCCAGGCCCCCCCAGACCCCTCCAGACCCCCCTGGGCATCCCCAGACCCCCCCCCTCAGACACCCCCAGACACCCTCTGACCCCCCCCCAGACCCCCCAAACATATCCAGACCCCCCCAGACACCCTGTTACCGCCCCCAGACCTGGGGACACCCCCAGGCCCCCCCTGGACCTTGGGACACCTCCTGGACACCCCCCCCCCCCCCCCGACTCTCTTTGGACTTGGGGACCCCCCATGGACTTAGGGACCCCCCCTGACACCCCCAAACCCAAGGGACAGCCCCTGACCCCCCCTGGGCCTTGGGACACCCCCAGACACCCCCCCAGGCCCCCTTGGATTGGGGGACACCCCCTGACCCCCCCAGACACCCCCTGACCCCCCCTGGACATGGGGACACCCCCTGACCCCTCCCGACCCCCCCCCAGAACCCTCCAGACCCCTCTCAGACTTAGGGGACACCCCCAGACCCCCCTGAACCTGGGGACCCCCCTAGACCCTCCATGACCCCCCCAGACCTGTGGGACACCCTCTGACCCCCCTGGACATGGGGACACCCCCTGACCCCCCCAGACACCCCCTGACCCCCCCTGGACATGGGGACACCCCCAACCCCTCAGACCTGGGGACACCCCTGACCCCCCAGACCCCTCCTAACCCCCCCCCCCCAGAACCCTCCAGACCCCCCCAGACTTAGGGGACACCCCCTGACCCCCATGGACATGGGGACCCCCCCTAGACCCTCCATGACCCCCCCAGACCTGTAGGACACCCCCTGACCCCCCTGAACATGGGGACACACCCTGACCCCCCCAGACACCCCCTGACCCCCCCCCCCCCCCCGAACCCTCCAAACCCCCCCAGACTTAGGGGACACCCCCCTGACCCCCATGGACATGGGGAACCCCCCTAGACCCTCCATGACACCCCCTGACCCCCCATGGACCTGGGAACACCCCGACCCCCCCCAGACCCCCCTGAACCTGGGGACCCCCCCCTAGACCCTCCATGACCCCCCCAGACCTGTGGGACACCCCCTGACCCCCCTGAACATGGGGACACCCCCTGACCCCCCCAGACTTAGGGGACACCCCCCTGTCCCCCCTGGACCTGGGGACAACCCCAGCCCCTCCATGACACCCCCCAGATGTGGGGGACCCCCCAAGACCCCCCCCCCAATCTTGGGGACCCCCCCAAGTCTCGGGGACCCCCACCTGTGCGCAGGAAGATGAAGGCGGTGTAGGCACCGAACACAGCGGTGTAGGAGAACTGGAACGCTGGGGGGGAAAGGGGGGGTCAGGGGACCCCCAGAGACCCCCCCGGGCACCCCAAAATCCTCCTGGGCACCCCACCCCCCCACAGCTCAAATAACCCCAAATACCCCCCAGGACACCCCCAATAATGGATCAGGACCCCCCCAAATAACCCCCCAGAACACCCCCAATAATAACCCAGGGCACCCCAATAATGGCCTAGGGCACCCCCAAATAATAACCCAGGGTACCCCCAAATAATAACCCAGGGCACCCCCCAATAATGGCCTAGGGCACCCCCCAATAATGGCCTAGGGCACCCCCAAATAATAACCCAGGGCACCCCAAAAATTGGTCCAGGACACCCCCAATAATGGCCCAGGGCACCCCCCAATAATGGCCCAGAGCACCCCCAATAATAACCCAGGGCACCCCAATAATGGCCCAGGGCACCCCCAAATAATAACCCAGGGCACCCCCCAATAATAACCCAGGGCACCCCAAAAATTGGTCCAGGACACCCCCAATAATGGCCCAGGGCACCCCAATAATGGCCCAGAGCACCCCCAAATAATAACCCAGAGCACCCCCCAATAATGGCCCAGAGCACCCCCAAATAATAACCCAGAGCACCCCCAATAATAACCCAGGGCACCCCAATAACGGCCCAGGGTACCCCCAAATAATAACCCAGACACCCCAAATCCCCCCCAGACACCCCAAGTTCCCCCCAGGACACCCCAAATAACCCCAATGCACCCCAAATCCCCCCCACACACCCCAAATCCCTCCCATACCCCCAAATCCCCCCCAGACACCCCAAGTGCCCCCCAGGACACCCCAAATCCCCCCCAGGACACCCCAAATAACCCCGCACCCCCAAATCCCCCCCAGACACCCCAAATCCCCCCCAGACACCCCAAGTCCCCCCACACCCCCAAATCCCCCCCAGACACCCCAAATCCCCCCCAGACACCCCCAAATCTCCCCCAGACACCCCAAATAACCCCAATGCACCCCAAATCCCCCCTAGACACCCCAAGTAACCCCAGACACCCCAAGTTCTCCCCAGACACCCCAAATAACCCCTGCACCCCCAATTCCCCCCTAGACACCCCAAGAACCCCCCAGGACACCCCAAGAACCCCCCAGGACACCCCAAGAACCCTCTGCACCCCCAAATCCCTCCCAGGACACCCCAAATCCCCCCAGACACCCCAAATCCCCCCAGGACACCCCAAATTCCCCCCTAGACACCCCCATTTCCCACCAGGACACCCCAAATAACCCCAATGCACCCCAAATCCCCCCTAGACACCCCAAGTAACCCCAGACACCCCAAGTTTCCCCCAGACACCCCAAATAACCCCACACCCCCAAATCCCCCCCAGACACCCCAAATAACCCCCAGGACACCCCAAATCCCCCCACACCCCCAAGTCCCTCCCAGGACACCCCAAGAACCCCCAGGACACCCCAAATCCCTCTGCACCCCCAAATCCCTCTGCACCCCCAAATCCCTCCCAGGACACCCCAAATCCCCCCCAGGACACCCCAAATAACCCCGCACCCCCAAATCCCCCCCAGACACCCCAAATCCCCCCCAGACACCCCAAGTTCTCCCCAGACACCCCAAATAATCCCCACACCCCCAAATCCCTCTGCACCCCCAAATCCCTCCCAGGACACCCCAAATCCCCCCAGGACACCCCCATTTCCCCCCAGGACACCCCAAATCCCCCCTGCACCCCCAAACCCCCCCGTACCCCCAAACCCCCGGTACCGGCGGCCACGAGGATGCTGCCCAGCGACCCCTGGCGGAAGCGCAGCTGCTCGATCACATGGTGGAAATGGGCTGGGGGGGCACGGGGGGTCAGGGGGGGTCCCCAAAATCCGGGGGGGGGTCATGGGGGGGCCCCTAGGGGTGGGGGGGGTCAGGGGGTGTCCCCAAGTCCAGGGGGAGTCTAAGGGGTGGTCCTGAAGTCCAGGGGGGACCCCAGGTCCAGGGGGGGTCCCCAGGTCCAGGGGGGTCAGGGGGGGTCAGGGGGTGTCCCCAAGTTCAGGGGGAGTCCCCAGGTCCTGGGGGGGGGAATCTCCTGGGTCTGGGGGGGGGTCAAGGGAGGTCCCCAAGTCCAGGGGGTTCCCCAATTCTAGGGGGAGGTCCCCAAGTCTGGGGGGGTCAGGGGGGTCCCCAAGTCCAGGAGGAGTCAGGGGGTGTCCCCTGGGGCTGGGGGGGTCAGGGGGGTCCCCAAGTCCAAGAGGAGTCAGGGGGGATCCCCTGGGGCTGGGGGGGTCAGGGGGGTCCCCAAGTCCGGGGTGGGGGGTCCCTAAGTCCAGGGGGAGGTCCCCAAGTCTGGGGGGGGTCAGGGGGGATCCCCTGGGGCTGGGGGGGCATGGGGGGTGTCAGGGGGGTCCCCAATTCCAGGGGAGGTCCCCAGGTCCTGGGGGGGTCAGGGGGGATCCCCTGTTGCTGGGGGGGCACAGGGGAGGTCCCCAAGTCCAGGGGGGGTCTGGGGGTGTCCCCAAGACCAGGGGGGGGGTCCCCAGGTCCAGGGGGGATCAGGGGGTGTCTGAAGGGGTTCAGGGGGATTTCCAGGTCTGGGGGGGGGGGTCAGGGGTATCCCCAGGGTCTGGGGGTGTCCCCAAGTCTGGGGGTGTCTCAGTGGGTCAGGGGGGGTTTTGGGGTACCAGGGGGGTTTGGGGGGGCTCACCCAATGCGAAGAAGAGGGGGTAGCCCAGCAGCGCCCCCCGGTGGCCGGCGCAGGGCAGCAGCATGGGCAGGGGTATTGGGGGGTCCCCAAGTCTGGGGGTGTCTGGATGGGTTTTGGGGTGCCAGGGGGGTTTGGGGGTGTCAGGGCTGTTTTGGGGGGGCTCACCCAATGCGAAGAAGAGGGGGTAGCCCAGCAGTGCCCCCCGGTGGCCGGCACGGGGCAGCAGCATGGGCAGGGGTACTGGGGGATCTCCAAGTCTCAGTGGGTCAGGGGGGGTTTTGGGGTGCCAGGGGGGTTTTGGGGTGTCAGGGGAGTTTGGGGGGGCTCACCCAATGTGAAGAAGAGGGGGTACCCCAGCAGCGCCCCCCGGTGGCCGGCGCAGGGCAGCAGCATGGGCAGGGGCATTGGGGGGTCCCCAACTCTCAGTGGGTCAGGGGGGGTTTTGGGGTGTCAGGGGGCTTATGGGGGTTCTCACCCAATGTGAAGAAGAGGGGGCAGCCCAGCAGTGCCCCCTGGTGGCCGGCACAGGGCAGCAGCATGGGCAGGGGTATTGAGGTGTCTGGGTGGGTCAGGGGATGTTTTGGGGTACCAGGGGGGTTTTGGGGTGTCAGGGGGGTTTGGGGGGGCTCACCCAATGCGAAGAAGAGGGGGTAGCCCAGCAGCGCCCCCTGGTGGCCGGCGCAGGGCAGCAGCATGGGCAGGGGTATTGGGGGGTCCCCAAGTCTGGGGGTGTCTCAGTGGGGGTTTTGGGGTGTCAGGGGGGTTTGGGGGGGCTCACCCAATGCGAAGAAGAGGGGGCACCCCAGCAGTGCCCCCCGGTGGCCGGCGCAGGGCAGCAGCATGGGCAGGGCTATTGGGGGGTCCCCAAGTCTGGGGGTGTCTCAGTGGGGGTTTTGGGGTGCCAGGGGGGTTTTGGGGTGTCAGGGGGGCTTGGGGGTGTCAAGGCTGTTTTGGGGGGGCTCACCCAATGCGAAGAAGAGGGGGCAGGCGAGCAGTGCCCCCTGGTGGCCGGCGCAGGGCAGCAGCATGGGCAGGGGTATTGGGGGGTCCCCAAGTCTCAGTGGGTCAGGGGGGGTTTTGGGGTGCCAGGGGGGTTTGGGGGTGTCAGGGGGGTTTTGGGGGGGCTCACCCAATGCGAAGAAGAGGGGGTAGCCCAGCAGTGCCCCCCGGTGGCCGGCGCAGGGCAGCAGCATGGGCAGGGGTATTGGGGTGTCTGGGTGGGTCAGGGGATGTTTTGGGGTACCAGGGGGATTTGGGGTGTCAGGGCTGTTTTGGGGGGGCTCACCCAATGCAAAGAAGAGGGGGCAGGCCAGCAGCGCCCCCCGGTGGCCGGCGCAGGGCAGCAGCATGGGCAGCATGCAGGCCCTGAACACCAGCTCCTCCGTCACCGGCGCCACCACCTGGTTCCGCAGCCACCGCACGTCCCCCAGGAACCGCAGCCAGGAACGGGGCGCTGGGGACCCCAAAAATGACATCAGGACCCCCCCAGACACCCCAACAATGAGAGAGGAACCCCCAGGAACCGCAGCCAGGAACGGGGCGCTGGGGACCCCAAAAATGACATCAGGACCCCCATAGACACCCCAACAATGAGAGAGGAACCCCCAGGAACCGCAGCCAGGAACGGGGCGCTGGGGACCCCAAAATCGCATCAGGACCCCCATAGACACCCCAACAATGAGAGAGGAACCCCCAGGAACCGCAGCCAGGAACGGGGCGCTGGGGACCCCAAAATCCATCAGGACCCCCATAGACACCCCAACAATGAGAGAGGAACCCCCAGGAACCGCAGCCAGGAACGGGGCGCTGGGGACCCCAAAATCGCATCAGGACCCCCATGGACACCCCAACAATGAGAGAGGAACCCCCAGGAACCGCAGCCAGGAACGGGGCGCTGGGGACCCCAAAAATGACATCAGGACCCCCATAGACACCCCAACAATGAGAGAGGAACCCCCAGGAACCGCAGCCAGGAGCGGGGGGCTGGGGACCCCAAAAATGACATCAGGACCCCCATAGACACCCCAACAATGAGAGAGGAACCCCCAGGAACCGCAGCCAGGAGCGGGGCGCTGGGGACCCCAAAATCGCATCAGGACCCCCCCATAGACACCCCAACAATGAGAGAGGAACCCCCAGGAACCGCAGCCAGGAACGGGGCGCTGGGGACCCCAAAATCGCATCAGGACCCCCATAGACACCCCAACAATGAGAGAGGAACCCCCAGGAACCGCAGCCAGGAACGGGGCGCTGGGGACCCCAAAATCGCATCAGGACCCCCATAGACACCCCAACAATGAGAGAGGAACCCCCAGGAACCGCAGCCAGGAACGGGGCGCTGGGGACCCCAAAATCGCATCAGGACCCCCCCAGACACCCCAACAATGAGAGAGGAACCCCCAGGAACCGCAGCCAGGAGCGGGGCGCTGGGGACCCCAAAATCGCATCAGGACCCCCATAGACACCCCAACAATGAGAGAGGAACCCCCAGGAACCGCAGCCAGGAACGGGGCGCTGGGGACCCCAAAATGTGATCAGCACCCCAGGGACACCCCAACAATGAGAGAGGAACCCCCAGGAACCGCAGCCAGGAACGGGGCGCTGGGGACCCCAAAAATGACATCAGGACCCCCCCAGACACCCCAACAATGAGAGAGGAACCCCCAGGAACCGCAGCCAGGAACGGGGCGCTGGGGACCCCAAAATCGCATCAGGACCCCCCCAGACACCCCAACAATGAGAGAGGAACCCCCAGGAACCGCAGCCAGGAACGGGGCGCTGGGGACCCCAAAATCGCATCAGGACCCCCATAGACACCCCAACAATGAGAGAGGAACCCCCAGGAACCGCAGCCAGGAGCGGGGCGCTGGGGACCCCAAAAATGACATCAGGACCCCCATAGACACCCCAACAATGAGAGAGGAACCCCCAGGAACCGCAGCCAGGAGCGGGGCGCTGGGGACCCCAAAATGTGATCAGCACCCCAGGGACACCCCAACAATGCCATCAGCACCCACAGGGACCCCCACAGGCGCTGGGGACCCCAAAACTGAGTCGGGGACCCCGGGGACCCCACTGACCCCCCAAACCCATTGACCCCCAACCCATTGACCCCCCCAGGCTCCCCCAGACCCACTGACCCCTCCAGACCCCCCAAAGCCATTGACCCCCAAACCCACTGACCCCCCCAAACCCATTGACCCACTCAAACCCACTGACCCCCCCAGACCCCCCAAACCCACTGACCCATCCAAACCCACTGACCCCCCCTGACCCCCCCAAACCCATTGACCCACTCAAACCCACTGACCCCCCCAGACCCCCCCAAACCCATTGACCCACTCAAACCCCCCCAAACACACTGACCCCCCAGACCCCCCCCAAACCCACTGACCCCCCCAAACCCTCTCAAACCTATTGACCCCCAAACCCACTTATGCCCCCAAAATCCCCCAGACCCACTGACCCCCCAGACCCCCCAAACCCATTGACCCATCCAAACCGACTGATCCCCCTGAACCCCCCAAACCCACTGACCCCCCCTGACCCCCCCAAACCCACTGACCCCCCCCAAACCCATTGACCCACTCAAACCCACTGACCCCCCCCAAACCCCCCCAAACCCATTGACTCCCCTCAAACCCACTGACCCCCCCAGACCCCCCCAAACCCACTGACCCCCCCGACCCCCCCAAACCCATTGACCCATCCAAACCCACTGACCCCCCCAAACCCCCCCAAACCCACTGACCCCCCCAAATCCCCCCAAACCCATTGACCCCCAAACCCACTGACCCCCCCAAACCCACTGACCCCCCAAACCCCCCCAAACCCACTGACCCCCCCCCAAACCCATTGACCCATCCAAACCCACTGACCCCCCAAACCCCCCCAAACCCATTGACCCATCCAAACCCACTGACCCCCCAAACCCCCCCAAACCCATTGACCCATCCAAACCCACTGACCCCCCAGACCCCCCCAAACCCACTGACCCCCCCCAAACCCCCCCAAACCCACTGACCCCCCCCAAACCCACTGATCCCCCTGAACCCCCCCAGACCCACTGACCCCCCCAGACCCCCCGAAACCCATTGACCCCCAAACCCATTGACCCCCTCAAACCCACTGATCCCCCCAAACCCCCCCAAACCCACTGACCCCCCCTGACCCCCCCAAACCTACTGACCCCCCTGACCCCCCCAAACCCACTGACCCCCCCATTACCCAGAGCCGCCCTGAGGCCGTGGCTCCAGCGCCAGGAACAATCCATGGAGAGCTGGATCAGGGGGCCCAGGAACAGGATCTGGGGGGCAGGGGGGTTGGGGGTTCAGGATCTGGGGGGTGGGAGGGTTTGGGGGTTCAGGATTTGGGGGGTGGGAGGGTTGGGGGTTCAGGATCTGGGGGGGGGAGGGTTGGGGGTTCAGGATCTGGGGGGCAGGGGGGTTGGGGGTTCAGGATCTGGGGGGCGGGAGGGTTTGGGGTTCAGGATCTGGGGGGCAGGGGGGTTTGGGGTTCAGGATCTGGGGGGCGGGACGGTTGGGGGTTCAGGATCTGGGGGGCAGAGGGGTTGGGGGTTCAGGATCTGGGGGGGCGTGGGGGTTTGGGGTTCAGGATCTGGGGGGGCAGGGGGTTTGGGGTTCAGGATGTGGGGGGCAGGGGGGTTGGGGGTTCAGGATCTGGGGGGCAGGGGGGTTGGGGGTTCAGGATCTGGGGGGTGGGAGGGTTTGGGGGTTCAGTACCTGGGGAGTGGGAGGGTTTGGGGGTTCAGGATGTGGGGGGCAGGGGGGTTGGGGGTTCAGGATCTGGGGGGCAGGGGGGTTGGGGGTTCAGGATCTGGGGGGCAGGGGGGGTTTGGGGTTCAGGATCTGGGGGGTGGGAGGGTTGGGGTTCAGGATCTGGGGGGCAGGGGGGTTGGGGGTTCAGGATCTGGGGGGCAGGGGGGTTTGGGGTTCAGGATCTGGGGGGCAGGGGGGTTGGGGGTTCAGGATCTGGGGGGCAGAGGGGTTTGGGGTTCAGGATCTGGGGGGTGGGAGGTTTGGGGGTTCAGGGGGTCAGGAACAGGATCTGGGGGGCGGGAGGGTTGGGGGGTGTCAGGAGGGTTTTGGGGTTCAGAGGGGGTGTCAGGAGGGTTCAGGGAGCTGTCAGGAGGTTTTGGGGGTGTCAGAGGAGTCTGGGGGGAGTGTCAGGAGGTTTTGGGGTTCAGGGAACTCAGGGGAGCTCAGGGGGGTTTGGGGGTGTCAGGAGGTTTGGGGTTCAGGGGGGCTCAGGGGGGTTTGGGGGCGTCAGGGGAGCTCAGGGGGGCTCAGGGGGGTTTGGGGGTGTCAGGGGGGCTCAGGGGGGCTCAGGGGGGTTTGGGGGTGTCAGGGGAGCTCAGGGGGGCTCAGGAGGGTTTGGGGGGCTCAGGGGGGCTCAGGGGGGTTTGGGGGTGTCAGGGGGGCTCAGGGGGGCTCAGGGGGGTTTGGGGGTGTCAGGGGGGCTCAGGGGGGTTTGGGGGTGTCAGGGGAGCTCAGGGGGGCTCAGGGGGGTTTGGGGGTGTCAGGGGGACTCAGGGGGGCTCAGGGGAGTTTGGGGGTGTCAGGGGGGCTCAGGAGGGTTTGGGGGTGTCAGGGGAGCTCAGGGGGGCTCAGGGGGGTTTGGGGGTGTCAGGGGAGCTCAGGGGGGCTCAGGAGGGTTTGGGGGTGTCAGGGGGGCTCAGGGGGGTTTGGGGGTGTCAGGGGGGCTCAGGGGTGCTCAGGAAGGTTTGGGGGTGTCAGGGGGGCTCAGGAGGGTTTGGGGGTGTCAGGGGAGCTCAGGGGGGCTCAGGGGGGTTTGGGGGTGTCAGGGGGGCTCAGGGGGGCTCAGGGGGGTTTGGGGGTGTCAGGGGAGCTCAGGGGGGCTCAGGGGGGCTCAGGGGGGTTTGGGGGTGTCAGGGGGGCTCAGGGGGGCTCAGGGGGGTTTGGGGGTGTCAGGGGGGCTCAGGGGGGTTTGGGGGTGTCAGGGGAGCTCAGGGGGGCTCAGGGGGGTTTGGGGGTGTCAGGGGGACTCAGGGGGGCTCAGGGGAGTTTGGGGGTGTCAGGGGGGCTCAGGAGGGTTTGGGGGTGTCAGGGGAGCTCAGGGGGGCTCAGGGGGGTTTGGGGGTGTCAGGGGAGCTCAGGGGGGCTCAGGAGGGTTTGGGGGTGTCAGGGGGGCTCAGGGGTGCTCAGGAAGGTTTGGGGGTGTCAGGGGAGCTCAGGGGGGCTCAGGAGGGTTTGGGGGGTTCCAGGGGGGCTCAGGAGGGTTTGGGGGGTTCCAGGGGGGCTCAGGGGGGTGTTGGGGTGCGGGGTGAGTTTGGGGCGCCCTCACCATGGTGAGCAGCAGCGGCAGCAGGGTCGCGGGCAGCAGCCCCTCCAGGCGCAGCCCCAGCAGCGCCGGCAGCGACCACTCCGCCTGTGAAACGGGGGGGTCAGCACCATGGGGCCGGGGGGGCCCGGGGTCTGTGTGTGTCCCCCCCGGACTCAGGGCCACTTGGGGGGTCCTGGGGTGGGGGTCAGTGCCACTTGGGGGTCCCAGGGGTCTTTGTGTCCCCCCCAGACTCAGGGCCACTTGGGGGGTCCTGGGGTGGGGGTCAGTGCCACTTGGGGGTCCCAGGGGTCTTTGTGTCCCCCCCAGACTCAGGGCCACTTGGGGGGTCCCGGGGTGGGGGTCAGTGCCACTTGGTGGATCCCTGGGGGGTCCCAGGGGTCTTTGTGTCCCCCCCGGACTCAGCACCAATTGGGGGGTCCTGGGGTGGGGGTCAGTGCCACTTGGGGGTCCCAGGGGTCTTTGTGTCCCCCCCCGACTCAGGGCCACTTGGGGGGTCCTGGGGTGGGGGTCAGTGCCACTTGGGGGGTCCCTGGGGTCTTTGTGTCCCCCCCAGACTCAGGGCCACTTGGGGGGTCCCAGGGGTCTTTGTGTCCCCCCCCAGACTCAGGGCCACTTGGGGGGTCCCAGGGGTCTTTGTGTCCCCCCCAGACTCAAGGCCACTTGGGGGGTCCCGGGGTGGGGGTCAGTGCCACTTGGGGGGTCCCAGGGGTCTTTGTGTCCCCCCCAGACTCAGGGCCACTTGGGGGGTCCCAGGGGTCTTTGTGTCCCCCCCCAGACTCAGGGACACTTGGGGGGTCCCAGGGGTCTTTGTGTGGCCCCCAGACTCAGGGACACTTGGGGGGTCCCAGGGGTCTTTGTGTCCCCCCCAGACTCAGGGCCACTTGGGGGGTCCTGGGGTGGGGGTCAGTGCCACTTGGGGGGTCCCAGGGGTCTTTGTGTCCCCCCCCAGACTCAGGGCCACTTGGGGGGTCCCAGGGGTCTTTGTGTCCCCCCCAGACTCAGGGCCACTTGGGGGGTCCCAGGGGTCTTTGTGTCCCCCCCAGACTCAGGGCCACTTGGGGGGACCCAGGGGTCTTTGTGTCCCCCCCCAGACTCAGGGCCACTTGGGGGGTCCCAGGGGTCTTTGTGTCCCCCCCCAGACTCAGGGCCACTTGGGGGGTCCCAGGGGTCTTTGTGTCCCCCCCCAGACTCAGGGCCACTTGGGGGGTCCCAGGGGTCTTTGTGTCCCCCCCAGACTCAGGGCCACTTGGGGGGTCCTGGGGTGGGGGTCAGTGCCACTTGGGGGGTCCCAGGGGTCTTTGTGTCCCCCCCCAGACTCAGGGCCACTTGGGGGGTCCCAGGGGTCTTTGTGTCCCCCCCAGACTCAGGGCCACTTGGGGGGACCCAGGGGTCTTTGTGTCCCCCCCAGACTCAGGGCCACTTGGGGGGTCCCAGGGGTCTCTGTGTCCCCCCCAGACTCAGGGCCACTTGGGGGGTCCCAGGGGTCTCTGTGTCCCCCCCAGACTCAGGGCCACTTGGGGGTCCCAGGGGTCTTTGTGTCCCCCCCAGACTCAGGGCCACTTGGGGGTCCCAGGGGTCTTTGTGTCCCCCCCAGACTCAGGGCCACTTGGGGTGTCCCAGGGGTCTTTGTGTGGCCCCCAGACTCAGGGCCACTTGGGGGGTCCCACGGGTCTTTGTGTCCCCCCCAGACTCAGGGCCACTTGGGGGTCCCAGGGGTCTTTGTGTCCCCCCCAGACTCAGGGCCACTTGGGGGGTCCTGGGGTGGGGGTCAGTGCCACTTGGGGGGTCCCTGGGGGTCCCAGGGGTCTTTGTGTCCCCCCCCAGACTCAGGGCCACTTGGGGGGTGTCCCAGGGGTCTTTGTGTCCCCCCCAGACTCAGGGCCACTTGGGGGGTCCCTGGGTGGGGGTCAGTGCCACTTGGGGGGACCCAGGGGGTGTCCCTGGGGTCTGTGTGTCCCCCCCGGACTCAGCACCAATTGGGGGGTCCCTGGGGGGGTCAGCACCACTCAGGGCGTCACTGGGGGTCCCAAGGGGGTCCTGGGGTTCTGTGTGTCCCCCCCAGCCTCAGCAACACTTGGGGGGTCCCAAGGGGTCCCAGGGGGGTCCCTGGGGTCTGTGTGTCCCCCCCAGACTCAGCACCAATTGGGGGGTCCCTGGGGGGGTCAGCACCACTCAGGGCATCACTGGGGGTCCCAAGGGGGTCCTGGGGGTCTGTGTGTCCCCCCCAGCCTCAGCAACACTTGGGGGGTCCCAAGGGGGTCCCAGGGGGGTCCCTGGGGTCTGTGTGCCCCCTCCAGACTCAGCACCACTCAGGGGGTCCCTGGGGGTCCCAGGGGGGTCCCTGGGGTCTGTGTGTCCCCCCCAGACTCAGCACCACTCAGGGGGTCCCTGGGGGTCCCAGGGTGGTCCCTGGGGTCTGTGTGTCCCCCCCAGACTCAGCACCAATTGGGGGGTCCCTGGGGGGGTCAGCACCACTCAGGGCGTCACTGGGGGTCCCAAGGGGGTCCTGGGGGTCTGTGTGTCCCCCCCAGCCTCAGTAACACTTGGGGGGTCCCAAGGGGGTCCCTGGGGTCTGTGTGTCCCCCCCAGACTCAGCACCACTCAGGGGGTCCCTGGGGGTCCCAAGGGGGTCCCTGGGGTCTGTGTGTCCCCCCCAGACTCAGCACCACTCAGGGGGTCCCTGGGGGTCCCAGGGGGGTCCCTGGGGTCTGTGTGACCCCCCCAGACTCAGCACCACTCAGGGGGTCCCTGGGGGTCCCAGGGGGGTCCCTGGGGTCTGTGTGACCCCCCCAGACTCAGCACCACTCAGGGGGTCCCTGGGGGTCCCAGGGGGGTCCCTGGGGTCTGTGTGTCCCCCCCAGACTCAGCACTGCTTGGAGGATCCCAGGGGGTACCAGGGGGTCCTGGGGGGTCCCAGGGGGGGTCCCGGGGGTCCGTGCGCCCCCCCCGGCCTCACCTTGATCCCCGAGTGCTCCCTCCAGAGCCAGACGAGCGCGGGCGCCAGCCCCGACACCAGCAGCACGCTGGTGAACCGGCGCTTGATGACGGACGGGTGGTCCCTGCGGGGGGGCGTCAGTGCCCCCCACAGCCCAGGGGCGCGCGGGACCCCAAACCTCCCCACAACCCCCCCACGTACTCCATAGAACCCCCATGTACCCCATAGACCCCCCATAGACTTCCCCAGAACCCCCCCATGTACCCCATAGACCCCCCATAGACTTCCCCAGAACCCCCCCATGTACCCCACAGACTCCCCATAAACTTCCCCAGAACCCCCCCATATACCCCATAGAACCCCCAGGTACCCCATAGACGCCCCATAGACTTCCCCAGAACCCCCCCATGTACCCCATAGACCCCCCATAGACTTCCCCAGAACCCCCCCATGTATCCCATAGACCCCCCATAGACTTCCCCAGAACCCCCCCATGTACCCCATAGAACCCCCAGGTACCCCATAGAACCCCCAGGTACCCCATAGAACCCCCATAGACTTCCCCAGAACCCCCCCACATACCCCATAGACCCCCCATAGACTTCCCCAGAACCCCCCCATGTACCCCATAGACCCCCCATAGACTTCCCCAGAACCCCCCCATGTACCCCATAGACCCCCCATAGACTTCCCCAGAACCCCCCCATGTACCCCATAGAACCCCCATGTACCCCATAGACCCCCCATAGACTTCCCAGAACCCCCCCATGTACCCCATAGAACCCCCAGGTACCCCATAGACCCCCCATAGACTTCCCAGAACCCCCCCATGTACCCCATAGAACCCCCAGGTACCCCATAGACCCCCCATAGACTTCCCCAGAACCCCCCCATGTACCCCACAGACCCCCCATAGACTTCCCAGAACCCCCCCCATGTACCCCATAGAACCCCCAGGTACCCCATAGACGCCCCATAGACTTCCCCAGAACCCCCCCATGTACCCCATAGAACCCCCAGGTACCCCATAGACGCCCCACAGACTTCTCCAGAACCCCCCCATGTACCCCATAGAACCCCCAGGTACCCCATAGAACCCCCATAGACTTCCCCAGAACCCCCCCATGTACCCCATAGAACCCCCAGGTACCCCATAGAACCCCCACAGACTTCCCCAGAACCCCCCCATGTACCCCACAGACCCCCCATAGACTTCCCCAGAAGCCCACGAGGTACCCCATAGACCCCCATGTGCCCCACAGACCCCCCAGATACCCCACAGATCCCTCAGGCACCCCACAGACCCCATAGATCCGCCAGATACCCCATAGACCCCCAACGTACCCCACAGACTCCCCAAATACCCCACAGACTCCCCAAATACCCCACAGACCCCCCAGGCACCCCACAGACCCCTCACCACCCCACGGATGTCCCAGAACGCCCCTAAGTGCCCTATAGACCCCTCAAACCCCTCCATACCCCAGACCCCCCCCAAACACCCCACAGAAACCCCATAGACCCCCCAGAACCCCTCTAGGTGCCCTACAGACCCCCCAGGCCCCCTATAGACCCCCCAGGCCACCCCGATACCCCAGAACCCCCCCAGACCCCCCAAGCACCCCATAAATGTCCCAGAACCCTCCCAGGTACCCTATAAACCCCCCAGGTACCCTACAGACCTCTCAGGCCCCCCAGACACCCCATAGAACCCCCCAGACCCCCCCATACCTCAGAATCCCCCCAGGGACCCCCCAAACACCCCACAGATACCCCATGGACACCCCAGAACCCATGGGTACCCCATAGATTTCTCAGACCCCCCCCAGGTGCCCTATAGACCCCCTCAGGCCCCCCAGATGCACCATAGACCCCCCAGAACCCCCCCCAGACCTCCCCCAGATGCACCAGAGCCCCCCCAGACACCCCACAGACCCCCTGGAACCCCCCCAGATGCACCAGAGCCCCCCCAGAACCCCCCCAGATCCCCCCCAGGTGCCCCATAGACCCCCACAACCCCCCCAGATCCCCCAAACACCCCATAAATGTCCCAGAACCCTTCCGGGTACCCCACAGACCCCCCCCCCGGCACCCTATAGACCCCTCAGACACCCCATAGACCCCCCCAGAAGCCCCATAGACCCCCAGACCCCCCATAGAACCCCCCAGAAGCCCCACAGAATCCCCCAGAAGCCGCCCGTACCCCAGAACCCCCCCAGGTACCCTCCAGACCCCCCCGAACCCCCCCAGATGCCCCCCAGGTGCCCCATAGAACCCCAGAACCCCCCCAGACACCCCACAGACTCCCCAGAGCAGCCCGTGATACCCCACAGACCCCCCCTAGACCCCCCCAGAAGCCCCATAGACCCCCCAAACCCCCCCCGGTTCCACGTACCGCGGCAGGGGGCTGCCCCACACGTAGAGGCTGCCCACGTAGCAGCAGGCCAGGCTCAGGCAGGCCAGCACGGCGGCCCAGCACGGCCCGGGCCCGCAGCCCGCTCCGGGGGCTCCGGGGGCTCCGGGGGGTCCCGGTTCCGACCCCGGGACCGACCCGGCCCGGCCCGGCGCGGCCCAGGACGAGCCCGCGGGCTCCGACACCGCCATGGCGCCGGGGGCGGGGCCGCCGAGGGGGCGGGGCCAGGAAAAGGGGGAGGAGTCAGGGCGGAGGCAGCGAATGGGGCTGGGGCAGGGGCGGGGCCAAGGGGAGACGGAGCGGGGCCAGCGCTGCGGGGTGGAGAGGGGGCGTGGCCAAGGCATGGGGGCGTGGTCAAGGGCATGGGGGCGTGGCCAGAGCATGCCGAGGGTGATCAGGGCAATGGAGGCGTGGCCAGGGACATGGGGGCGTGGTCAGGTGGCAAGGGGGCGTGTCAAGGGGCGGGGCAAGGGGACGGGGCAGGGCCAGGAGGTGGGAACTGGGTTGGAACTGGTGGGGAACTGGGATTTGGGGACTGGGATGAAATGGGGGAACTGGGACCAAAGGGGGGAACTGGGATAAACTGGTGGAACTGGGGTGAAAGGGGGGAACTGGGACCAACTGGTTAAACTGGGACCAACTGGGGGAACTGGGACCAACTGGGGCAACTGGGACCAACTGGGGGAACTGGGACCAACTGGGGGAACTGGGACCACCTGGGGGAACTGGGACCAATGAGGGAAACTGGAAACAACTGGGACAAACTGGGTGAACTGGGGGGCTCCATCCCTCAGGCCTGTGGAACGGGGGGGAGTGACAGGGTTAATGGGGGTCACAGGGGTTAATGGGGGGGTCACAGGGGTTAATTGGGGGTCACAGGGGGTTAATGGGGGGGTCACATGGGTTAATGGGGGTCACAGGGGTTAATGGGGGTCACAGGGGTTAACAGAGGGGTTATAGGGGTTAATGGGGGGGTCACAGGACTTAATGGGTGGGGTCACAGGGGTTAATGGGGAGTCCCAAGGGTTAATGGGGAGTCCCAAGGGTTAATGGGGGTCATGGGGGGCATGGGGTCAATGGGGTGCATGCGGTTAATGGGGGGCATGGGGTTAATGGGGGTCATAGGGGTTAATGGGGGGCATGGGGGTAACGGGGGCGCATGGGGTTAATGGGGCATGGGGGTAATGGGGGGCACGGGGTTAATGGGGATCACAGGGGTTAATGGGGGGTCATGGGGATTAAATGGGGGTCACAGGGTTAATGGGGGGGTCACAGAGGTTAATGGGGGGATCACAGGGTTAATGGGGGGTCACACGGGTTAATGGGGGGATCACAGGGTTAATGGGGGGTCACAGATTACTGGGGGGTCATGGGGATTAAATGGGGTCACGTGGGTTAATGGGGGGCCACAGGGGTTAATGGGGGGCCACAGGGGTTAATGGGCGGTCATGGGAGATAATGGGGGGGGTCACAGGGTTTAATGGGGGGGGTCACAGGGTTAATGGGGGGGTCCCAGAGGTTAACGGGGGGGTCCCAGCGGGGAGGTCACCCCCATCACCCCCCAATGTCCCCAACCCACCTGTAGCCACGTCCCCCGCTCCTTCCGCCGCCGTCCCCTCCGCTGCCGCTGCCCCCCGTGTGGGGACCCTATGGGGACACGGGGGGGTCATGAGGGGCCGTGGGGGGGGGGGGCGGTGCGACCCCCCCGCTCCATCACTCACCCCTGGGGGTGTCACCGGGGGGGTCCCTGCAGCCGCGGTGCAGCCGGCGCTGCTGGGTGACCTGCGCCAAGCTCCTTTGCGCCGCCACCACCAGCGCCGCCGTGTCCGTGACCTGGGGGGGGGGGATGGGGTAAAATAGGGGGGGGACACCCCCGCTGTCCCCTCCCGGGGGTCCCTGTGGGGGTGCCCCCCCCCTCTATGGACCTGCATGGTGTCCAGGCAGGAGCGGCGGAAGCGGGAGCTGGTGCTGGCGGTCACCACGGCCGAGAGCGCGGCCACCGCCACCCCGACGGAGCGGGACACGCGCTGCTGGGCCTGGGGGGCGCGGGGTTAATGGGGGGAATGGGGGGAATGGGGGGAATGGGGGGAATGGGGTAATGGGGGGCGTGGGGTTAACGGGGGCATGGGGGTAATGGGGGTAATGGGGGCTTGGGGGTAATGGGGGCATGGGGGTAATGGGGGTTATGGGGGCATGGGGTTAATGGGGGGCATGGGGGTAATGGGGGTCATAGAGGTTAATGGGGGTAACAGGGGGTCATAGGGGTCAATGGGGGGCATGGGGGTAATGGGGGACATGGGGTTAATGGGGGTCATGGGGTTAATGGGGGGCATGGGGGTAATGGGGGTAATGGGGGTTATGGGGTCATAAGGGTTAATGGGGGTCATGGGGGTAATGGGGTCATGGGGTTTCTTGGGGGCATGTGGGTAATGGGGGTCATAGAGGTTAATGGGGGTAACAGGGGGTCATAGGGGTCAATGGGGGGCATAGGGGTAATGGGGGGCACGGGGGTAGTGGGGGCGTGGGGGTAATGGGGGTTATGGGGGCATGGGGTTAATGGGGGGCATGGGGGTAATGGGGGGCATGGGGGTAATGGGGGTCATAGAGGTTAATGGGGGTAACGGGGGGTCATAGGGGTCAATGGGGGTCATGGGGGTAATGGGGGCTTGGGGGTAATGGGGGCATGGGGGTAGTGGGGGCCATGGCTGTAACGGGGTGTCACAGTGGTTAATGGGGGTGTCACAGGGGTTACTGGGGTGCACAGGGGTTATTGGGGTGTCATAGGGGTTACTGGGGTGTCATAGGGGTTATTGGGGTGTCATAGGGGTTAAGGGGGTGCACAGGGGTTACTGGGGTGTCATAGGGGGTTATTGGGGTGTCATAGGGGTTAAGGGGGTGCACAGGGGTTACTGGGGTGTCATAGGGGGTTATTGGGGTGTCATAGGGGTTAAGGGGGTGCACAGGGGTTACTGGGGTGTCATAGGGGTTATTGGGGTGCACAGGGGTTACTGGGGTGTCATAGGGGGTTATTGGGGTGTCATAGGGGTTACTGGGGTGTCATAGGGGGTTATTGGGGTGTCACAGGGGTTATTGGGGTGTCATAGGGGTTAATGGGGTGTCACAGGGGTTACTGGGGTGTCATGGGGGTTACTGGGGTGTCATAGGGGTTATTGGGGTGTCATAGGGGTTACTGGGGTGCACAGGGGTTATTGGGGTGTCATAGGGGTTACTGGGGTGCACAGGGGTTACTGGGGTGTCATAGGGGTTACTGGGGTGTCACAGGGGTTACTGGGGTGTCATAGGGGTTACTGGGGTGTCATAGGGGTTATTGGGGTGTCACAGGGGTTATTGGGGTGTCATGGGGGTTACTGGGGTGTCACAGGGGTTACTGGGGTGTCACAGGGGCTATTGGGGTGTCACAGGGGTTACTGGGGTGTCATGGGGGTTATTGGGGTGTCATGGGGGTTACTGGGGTGCACAGGGGTTACTGGGGTGTCATAGGGGTTATTGGGGTGTCATAGGGGTTAAGGGGGTGCACAGGGGTTACTGGGGTGTCATGGGGGTTATTGGGGTGTCATGGGGGTTACTGGGGTGCACAGGGGTTACTGGGGTGTCATAGGGGTTATTGGGGTGTCATAGGGGGTTACTGGGGTGCACAGGGGTTACTGGGGTGTCACAGGGGTTATTGGGGTGTCATAGGGGGTTATTGGGGTGTCATGGGGGTCAATGGGGTCCCCGCCTCACCCGCTCCCGGCGCCGCGTCTGCCGCAGCAGGGGGTGCAGGAGGCGGCGCAGCCCCCGCTCCAGCGCCGGGCGGCTCAGGCTCAGCACCGGCTCCAGGTGCCCCTGCAGCAGCCCACGGGTGCCTGGGGGGGACAACGTGGGGCACCCCCAAACCAAACCATGGGGACACCCCCAAACCATGGGGGCACCCCCGAGACACCTCCTGACCATGGGGACACCCCCAAACCATGGGGACACCTCCTGACCATGGGGACACCCCCAAACCATGGGGACACCCCCGAGACACCTCCTGACCATGGGGACACCTCCTGACCATGGGGACACCCCCTGACCATGGGGACACCCCCAAACCATGGGGACACCCCCTGACCATGGGGACACCTCCTGACCATGGGGCACCCGCAAACCATAGGGACACCCCCAAACCATGGGGACACCCCCAAACCATGGGGACACCTCCTGACCATGGGGACACCCCCTGACCATGGGGACACCCCCAAACCATAGGGACACCTCCTGACCATGGGGACACCCCCAAACCATGGGGACACCCCCGACCATGGGGACACCCCCAAACCATGGGGCACCCCCAAACCATGGGGACACCCCCAAACCATGGGGCACCCCCTGACCATGGGGACACCCCCAAACCATGGGGCACCCCCAAACCATGGGGACACCCCCTGACCATGGGGACACCCCCTGACCATGGGGACACCTCCTGACCATGGGGACAGCCCAGCCCTTGGGGACACCCCCAACCCATAGGGACCCTCCCCGACCTTGGGGCCCCCCCAGCCCTATTGACCCCCCTGGGGACCCCCCCGCAATCCCTTGGGGACCCCCCAGGGCCCCCCCAGCCTATAGGGACCCCCCCGAGCCCTTGGGGACACCCTCAACCTATATGGACCCTTCCAGACCTTGGGGACCCCAGCCCATTGGGGACCCCCCCCCAGCCCTTGGGGACCCCCCCAGAGACCCCCTGGCCCTTGGGGACTCCCCCAGCCCTTGGGGACACCCCTGGTGACACCTCCAACCCATAGGGACACCCCCAGCCCTTGGGGACCCCCCCAGGGACACCCCCAGCCCCTGGGGACCCCCCCAGGAACCCCCCCAGCCCCTGGGGACAACCCCAGCCCATTGGGACCCCCCCAGGAACCCCCCCAGCCCTTGGGGACCCCCAGCCCATGGGGACCCCCCCAGGAAACCCCCAGCCCATGGGGACAACCCCAGCCCATTGGGACACCCCCAGGAACCCCCCCAGCCCATGGGGACCCCCCCAGGAACCCCCCCAGCCCTTGTGGACCCCCAGCCCTTGGGGACACCCCCAGCCCATTGGGACACCCCCAGGAACCCCCCCAGCCCATGGGGACCCCCCCAGGAACCCCCCCCAGCCCATTGGGACACCCTCAGGAACCCCCCCAGCCCTTGGGGACCCCCAGTCCTTGGGGACCCCCAGCCCATGGGGACACCTCTGGGCCCCCCCCCCATCCCTTGGGGACCCCCCAGGGACCCCCCAGCCCATTGGGACACCCCTAGGAACCCCCCCAGCCCTTGTGGACACCCCCAGCCCTTGGGGACCCCCCCAGGAACCCCCCCAGCCCTTGGGGACCCCCAGCCCATGGGGACCCCCCCAGGATCCCCCCCAGCCCTTGGGGACCCCCAGCCCATGGGGACCCCCCTAGGAACCCCCCCAGCCCATGGGGACCCCCCCAGGAACCCCCCCCAGCCCATTGGGACACCCCCAGGAACCCCCCCAGCCCTTGGGGACCCCCAGCCCTTGGGGACCCCCCCAGGAACCCCCCCAGCCCTTGTGGACACCCCCAGCCCATTGGGACACCCCCAGGAACCCCCCCAGCCCATGGGGACCCCCCCAGGAACCCCCCCAACCCTTGGGGACCCCCCCAGGAACCCCCCCAGCCCTTGGGGACCCCCAGTCCTTGGGGACCCCCAGCCCATTGGGACACCTCTGGGCCCCCCCCCCCATCCCTTGGGGCCCCCCCCCATCCCTTGGGGCCCCCCCCCATCCCTTGGGGACCCCCCAGGGCCCCCCCTGACCGCTATCGTAGGGCTGGAAGGGGTCGTGGTGGCGCAGGAAGAGGAAGAGCAGCAGGGTCTGGGGGCGCTGCCCCCCGTCCGCGTCCCCCCCCGTCTGCCGCAGCACGTAGGTGACATCGGGGACCGCCAGCTCTGCGGGGGGGACACGAGGTGACACCGGGGGGGGGTCGCATTGCATGACCCCCCCCCCCCCCTCCCCAAAAAGGACCCCCCCCAATCACCTTGTTCGAGTTGGGGTCCCGCGTGGGGGGACGCGATGAGGCCGAACCGCGGCCACTCGGCCACACAGGAGGGGTCCCCCAGCAGATGGGGGGGGACACGGGGACACGGGAGCCCCCCCGGGTCGTACAGGAACACGTGGGGTGGGTCAAGGACAATGGAGAATGGGGGACCCCCCCCACAGCCCATGGGTCGTGGGGACAGGGACACCGGACCCCCCGTGTCCACCTGGGGTGGGTGACAAGGACACCGGACCCCCCGTGTCCACCTGGGGTGGGTGACAAGGACACCGGACCCCCCGTGTCCACCTGGGGTGGGTGACAAGGACACCGGACCCCCCGTGTCCACCTGGGGTGGGTGACAAGGACAGGGACACCGGACCCCCCGTGTCCACCTGGGGTGGGTGACAAGGACACCGGACCCCCTGTGTCCACCTGGGGTGGGTGACAAGGACACCGGACCCCCCGTGTCCACCTGGGGTGGGTGACAAGGACACCGGACCCCCTGTGTCCACCTGGGGTGGGTGACAAGGACAGGGACACCGGACCCCCCGTGTCCACCTGGGGTGGGTGACAAGGACACCGGACCCCCCGTGTCCACCTGGGGTGGGTGACAAGGACAGGGACACCGGACCCCCCGTGTCCACCTGGGGTGGGTGACAAGGACACCGGACCCCCCGTGTCCACCTGGGGTGGGTGACAGGGACACCGGACCCCCCGTGTCCACCTGGGGTGGGTGACAAGGACACCGGACCCCCCATGTCCACCTGGGGTGGGTGACAAGGACACCGGACCCCCCGTGTCCACCCAGGGTGGGTGACAAGGACACCGGACCCCCCGGGACGCCCCCCAGGACCTGGTGACAAGGACACAGGTGTCCCCCCATATCCCCCAGGACATGGTGACAGGGACACAGGTGTCCCCTCATGTCCCCCCCAGGACCCAGTGACAAGGACACAGGTGTCCCCCCATATCCCCCAGGACATGGTGACAGGGACACAGGTGTCCCCTCATGTCCCCCCCAGGACCCAGTGACAAGGACACACGTGTCCCCCCAGGACGTGGTGACAAGGACACAGGTGTCCCCCTATGTCCCACCCCCCAGGACCCAGTGACAAGGACACAGGTGTCCCCCCCAGGACATGGTGACAAGGACACAGGTGTCCCCCCATGTCCCCCCCGGCCATGGTGACAAGGACACAGGTGTCCCCCCATGTCCCACCCCCAATGGTGACAAGGACACAGGTGTCCCCTCATGTCCCCCCCGGTCATGGTGACAAGGACACAGGTGTCCCCCGCTCCAGGACATGGTGACAGAGACACAGGTGTCCCCCCATGTCCCACCCCCTAGGACCCAGTGACAAGGACACAGGTGTCCCCCCCCGGCCATGGTGACAAGGACACACGTGTCCCCCCATGACACAGTCACAGGGACACAGGTGTCCCCTCATGTCCCCCCCGGTCATGGTGACAAGGACACAGGTGTCCCCTCCAGGACACGGTGACAATGACACAGGTGTCCCCCCATGTCCCACCCCCCAGGACCCAGTGACAAGGACACAGGTGTCCCCCCCAGGACATGGTGACAAGGACACAGGTGTCCCCCCATGTCCCCCCCGGCCATGGTGACAAGGACACAGGTGTCCCCCCATGTCCCCCCCCCAATGGTGACAAGGACACAGGTGTCCCCTCATGTCCCCCCCGGTCATGGTGACAAGGACACAGGTGTCCCCCGCTCCAGGACATGGTGACAGAGACACAGGTGTCCCCCCATGTCCCACCCCCTAGGACCCAGTGACAAGGACACAGGTGTCCCCCCCCGGCCATGGTGACAAGGACACACGTGTCCCCCCATGACACAGTCACAGGGACACAGGTGTCCCCTCATGTCCCCCCCGGTCATGGTGACAAGGACACAGGTGTCCCCTCCAGGACACGGTGACAATGACACAGGTGTCCCCCCATGTCCCACCCCCCAGGACCCAGTGACAAGGACACAGGTGTCCCCCCCAGGACATGGTGACAAGGACACAGGTGTCCCCCCATGTCCCCCCCGGCCATGGTGACAAGGACACAGGTGTCCCCCCATGTCCCCCCCAGGACCCAGTGACAATGACACCCGTGTCCCCCCACGATACAGTCACAGGGACACAGGTGTCCCCGTGTCCCCCCGGCCGGTGCCAGGGCCACAGGATATGGTGACCCGGGCCAGGCGGGTGGGCAGGTTGGGGACAGCTTGGTGACAGGGACACAGGGCGGTGACGGGCAGCACGCTCAGCTCCCCCCCCAGCCCCGCGGCCGCCGCCGGGGGGGGCACCCGCAGCCCAATGGGGACCCCGGGGACGGGGTGGATCCGGTGACACCCCGAGGGGACAGCGCCGGGGGACGGGGACCTGGGGACAATGGGGGACATGGGGGATGTGGGGGATGTGGGGGATATGGGGACGTGGGGGGAAAAGGGGGATATGGGGGATACGGGGACATGGGGGGATATGGGGACATGGGGTATATGGGGGGGCATGGGGACATAGGGGGATATGGGGGATATGGGGGATATGGGGGGGATATGGGGGATATGGGGGATATGGGGGGGATATGGGGGATATGGGGGATATGGGGGGATATGGGGGATATGGGGGATATGGGGGATATGGGGGACATGGGGGGATATGGGGGATATGGGGGATATGGGGGATATGGGGGATATGGGGACATGGGGGATATGGGAACATGGGGGATGTGGGGGATATGGGGGATATGGGGGGATATGGGGGATATGGGGGATATGGGAACATGGGGGATGTGGGGACATGGGGGATATGGGGGATATGGAGACATGGGGGATATGGGGGATATGGGGATATGGGGACATGGGGACATGGGGGGGATATGGGGGATATGGGGGACATGGGGGATATGGGGACATGGGGGGGATATGGGGGACATGGGGGATATGGGGGATATGGGGGGATATGGGGGGATATGGGGACATGGGGGATATGGGGGGATATGGGGGATATGGGGGATATGGGGACATGGGGACATGGGGTATATGGGGGGATATGGGGACATAGAGGGATATGGGGGATATGGGGACATGGGGGGATATGGGGGACATGGGGGATATGGGGGATATGGGGGATATGGGAACATGGGGGATGTGGGGACATGGGGGATATGGGGGACATGGGGGGATATGGGGGGACATGGGGGGATACGAGAGATATGGGGACATGGGGGATATGGGGACATGGGGACATGGAGGGACATGGGGGGATATGGAGACACAGGGGACATGGGGATATGGGGGGATATGGGGGACATGGGGAATATGGGGGACACGGGGGACATGGGGGGACACAGGGGACAAGGGGGACATGGGGGACATGGGGGGATATGGGGACATGGGGGACATTGGGGGATATGGGGGATATGGGGGACAAGGGGGACAAGGGGGGACACGTGGCTGTGACCACCATGGGGTGTCCAGCTCCATGTCCCCAGCCTTGTCCCCATCCCATCATTGTCCCCACCACGTCATTGTACCCATCCCATCCCTGTCCCCATCCCATCATTGTCCCCACCACGTCATTGTACCCATCCCGTCCCTGTCCCCATCCCGTCCCTGTCCCCACCACGTCCCTGTCCCCATCCCGTCCCTGTCCCCATCCCATCCCTGTCCCTGTCCCCATCCCGTCCCTGTCCCCATCCCATCCCTGTCCCCTTCCCATCCCGTCCCTGTCCCTGTCCCCATCCCGTCCCTGTCCCCATCCCATCCCTGTCCCCATCCCATCCCGTCCCTGTCCCCATCCCATCCCTGTCCCCATCCCGTCCCTGTCCCCATCCCATCCCTGTCCCCATCCCATCCCTGTCCCCATCCCATCATTGTCCCCACCATGTCATTGTCCCCATCCCATCCCTGTCCCCATCCCGTCCCTGTCCCCATCCCATCCCTGTCCCCATCCCATCATTGTCCCCACCATGTCATTGTCCCCATCCCGTCCCTGTCCCCATCCCATCCCATCCCATCCCTGTCCCCATCCCATCATTGTCCCCATCCCGTCCCTGTCCCCATCCCGTCCCTGTCCCCATCCCATCCCGTCCCTGTCCCCATCCCATCCCTGTCCCCATCCCATCTCTGTCCCCATCCCATCCCATCCCTGTCCCCATCCTGTCCCTGTCCCTGTCCCCATCCCATCTCTGTCCCCATCCCATCCCATCCCTGTCCCCATCCTGTCCCTGTCCCTGTCCCCATCCCATCCCTGTCCCCATCCCATCCCGTCCCTGTCCCCATCCCGTCCCTGTCCCCATCCCGTCCCTGTCCCCATCCCATCCCATCCCTGTCCCCATCCCATCCCTGTCCCCATCCCGTCCCTGTCCCTGTCCCCATCCCGTCCCTGCCCCCACCCTTGTCTTTGCCCCCACCACAACCTGTTCTTGTCCCCAGCCCTGTCCCCATCCCGTCCTTGCCACCAACCCACCCTTGTCCTTATTGCTGTCCCCATCCCATCCTGTCCCCTCCTGTCCCCCTCCTGTCCCCTCGTGTCCCCGTCCCCTCCGTACGTGAAGTGGCAGCTCTGGACCCGCAGCCGCACTCCGGCCAGCGCCCCGGGAGCCTCCGCACTGGGGACAGGGACAGGATGGGGACAGGGACAGGGACAGGGACAGGGACAGGATGGGGACAGGGACAGGGACAGGGACAGGATGGGGACAGGGACGGGATGGGGACAGGGACAGGGACAGGATGGGGACAGGGATGGGATGGGGACAGGGACAGGATGGGGACAGGGACAGGGACAGGGACAGGGACAGGATGGGGACAGGGACGGGATGGGGACAGGGACAGGGACGGAATGGGGACAGGGACGGGATGGGGACAGGGATGGGATGGGGACAGGGACAGGGACGGGATGGGGACAGGGACAGTATGGGGACAGGGATGGGATGGGGACAGGGACGGGATGGGGACAGGGACGGGATGGGGACAGGGACAGGGATGGGATGGGGACAGGGATGGGATGGGGACAGGGACGGGATGGGGACAGGGACAGGGATGGGGACAGGGATGGGATGGGGACAGGGACGGGATGGGGACAGGGACAGAATGGGGACAGGGACGGGATGGGGACAGGGACGGGATGGGGACAGGGACAGGGACGGGATGGGGACAGGGGCAGGATGGGGACAGGGACGGGATGGGGACAGGGACGGGATGGGGACAGGGACAGAATGGGGACAGGGACAGGGATGGGATGGGGACAGGGACAGAATGGGGACAGGGACAGGGATGGGATGGGGACAGGGACAGAATGGGGACAGGGACAGGGATGGGATGGGGACAGGGACGGGATGGGGACAGGGACGGGATGGGGACAGGGACAGAATGGGGACAGGGACGGGATGGGGACAGGGACGGGATGGGGACAGGGACAGAATGGGGACAGGGACGGGATGGGGACAGGGATGGGATGGGGACAGGGACGGGATGGGATGGGGACAGGGATGGGATGGGGACAGGGACAGGGACAGAATGGGGACAGGGACAAGCACGGGGTTGGCATCAGGGACACGGTGGCCCTGTCCCCACCCCTGACCCACCTGTCCCCACCCTTGTCCCCATCCATGTCCCCATCCCATGTCCCCATCCTTGTCCCTGTCCCTGTCCCCATCCCTGTCTCCATCCCATGTCCCCATCCCATGTCCCCACCCCTGTCCCTGTCCCCACCCCTGTCCCCATCCCATGTCCCCATCCATACCCCCAAGGGACGAGCCACCAGCTGTGGGGTGTCCCTGGGGTGGGTGTCCCCAGACCAATGGTGTCCCTGGGGGTGTCCCTGGGGGTGTCCCTGGGGGTGTCCCCGGGGGTGTCCCCCGATGTCCCCCGATGTCCCCAGGTGTCCCCAGGCCTCACCCGTAGGTGTGGGAGGTGACGGTCCCGTCCACGCTGAAGCAGAAGTGAAACTCCACCTGTGGGGAACGGTGTGGGGACCCCCAATGGCCCCTTGTCCCCACATGTCCTGATGTCCCCATATCCCCTGTCCCCATGTCCCCTGTCCCCCCCATGTGTCCCCATGCCCCCTCCATGTCTCCTGTCCCACCCATGTCCCCATGTCTCCCGTGCCCCGTATGTCCCCCCCATGTCCCTGTGACCCCCCATGTCCCCCACATGTCCCCATGTCCCTTGTCCCCCCATGTGCCCACATCCCCCTGACCCCCCACGTCCCCATGTCCCCCTCATGTCCCCCATGTCCCTCAATGTCCCTTGTCCCCCTATGTGCCCATGTCCCCCCATGTCCCCCTGTCCCACCATGTCCCCATGTCCCCTGTCCCCATGTTCCATATCCCCATGTCCTCATATCCCCATGTCCCATGTCCCCATGTCCCCCGTCCCCATATCCCCATGTCCCATGTCCCCATATCCCCATGTCCCATGTCCCCATGTCCCCATGTCCCCATCTCCCCATATCTCCCTATCCCCATGTCCAATGTCCCCATGTCCCCATATCCCCATATCCCCCTATCCCCATGTCCCCTGTCCCATGTCCCCATGTCTCATGTCCCATGTCCCCCTATCCCCTGTCCCCCCATATCCCCATGTCCCCCTGTCCCCATGTCCCCCCATATCCCCATGTCCCCCTGTCCCCATGTCCCATGTCCCCATGTCCCCCTGTCCCCATATCCCCATGTCCCATGGCCCCATGTCCCCTGTCCCCATGTCCCATATCCCCATGTCCTCATATCCCCATGTCCCCTGTCGCCTGTCCCCCATGTCCCCATATCCCCATGTCCCATGTCCCATGTCCCATGTCCCCATGTCCCCCTGTCCCCATATCCCCATGTCCCATGTCCCCATGTCCCCATATCCCCATCTCCCCATATCTCCCTATCCCCATGTCCAATGTCCCCACGTCCCCATATCCCCATATCCCCCTATCCCCATGTCCCCTGTCCCATGTCCCCATGTCTCATGTCCCATGTCCCCCTATCCCCTGTCCCCATTCCCCCCATGTCCCCCTGTCCCCATGTCCCCCCATATCCCCATGTTCCCATGTCCCCTGTCCCCATGTCCCATATCCCCATGTCATCATATCCCCATGTCCCCTGTCACCTGTCCCCCATGTCCCCATATCCCCATGTCTCATGTCCCCCTGTCCCCCTATCCCCATGTCCCATGTCCCCCGTCCCCATATCCCCATGTCCCATGTCCCCCTGTCCCCATATCCCCATCTCCCCATATCTCCCTATCCCCATGTCCCATGTCCCCACGTCCCCATATCCCCATATCCCCCTATCCCCATGTCCCCTGTCCCCCATGTCCCCTGTCCCCCCTGTCCCATGTCCCCATGTCTCATGTCCCATGTCCCCCTATCCCCTGTGCCCCCATATCCCCATGTCCCATATCCCCATGTCCCATGTCCCCATGTCCCCTGTCCCCATGTCTCATATCCCCATGTCCTCATATCCCCATGTCCCCTGTCGCCTGTCCCCCCTGTCCCCATATCCCCATGTCCCATGTCCCCCTGTCCCCATATCCCCATGTCCCATGTCCCCATGTCCCCCTGTCCCCATATCCCCATGTCCCATGTCCCATGTCCCCATATCCCCATATCCCCATATCCCCATGTCCCATGTCCCCATGTCCCCCTGTCCCCATATCCCCATGTCCCCATGTCCCCCGTCCCCATATCCCCATGTCCCCATGTCCCATGTCCCCATATCCCCATATCCCCATGTCCCCATGTCCCCCTGTCCCATATCCCCATGTCCCCTGTCCCCCCCTGTCCCCTGTCCCCTGTCCCCATACCTCGGGGTGCAGCAGGCAGGTCCTGTGCAGGAACCCCCGCAGGGTGACACAGTCGGGTGTCACCGTCCCGGGCGGGGGGCTCAGCTGGGGGGGGGGGGGGTCACAGTCACACAGAGGGGGCCACCCAGCCCCCCCAAACCCCCCCCCCACATCCAGGGGGGTCCCGCTCGGTGACACCAATTAGGGCCACAACCAAGGGACTGGGACCAGTTTGGGGACCCCCCCCGCCCCCCCCCGCAGTGACCCCATTTTCATGCCCCCCCCACCCCAAAAATGAGGCCACCCTGGTTATTTATATCCACCCACCCTAATTGTGGGGCTCCTGAGGGACCCCTGACCCACATTGAGCACCCGCCAAGGTCACCATGGGGAATGGGGACATGGGGGGACATGGGGGGACATGGGGGATAAGGGGGACACAAGGGGACAAGGGCGACACAGGGGATAAGGGGGATATGGGGGACACGGGGGACATGGGGGGACAAGGTGGGACATGGGGGACATGGGGGGACATGGGGGACATGGGGGACAAGGGGGACAAGGGGGACACGGGGGACAAGGGGGACATGAGGGGACATGGGGGACATGGTGGACAAGGGGGATATGGGGGATATGGGGGACATGGGGGGACATGGGGGACAAGGGGGACAAGGGGGATATGGGGGGACATGGGGGACAAGGGAGACAAGGGGACAAGGGGGACATGGGGGGACATGGGGGACAAGGAGGACAAGGGGGACAAGGGGGATAAGGGGGACATG
The DNA here is from genome assembly GCF_037038585.1 of Patagioenas fasciata. Classification (NCBI taxonomy): domain Eukaryota; kingdom Metazoa; phylum Chordata; class Aves; order Columbiformes; family Columbidae; genus Patagioenas; species Patagioenas fasciata. Next base: position 521,834 of record NC_092558.1, read on the forward strand.
GGGGGACATGGGGGACAAGGGGGACAAGGGGGATATGGGGGACATGGTGGACAAGGGGGACAAGGGGGATATGGGGGACAAGGGGGACATGAGGGGACATGGGGGACAAGGGGGACATGGGGGGACATGAGGGACATGGGGGGACATGGGGGACAAGGGGGACATGGGGGATATGGAGGGACATGGGGGGACATGGGGGACATGGTGGACAAGGGGGACAAGGGGGATATGGGGGGACATGGGGGACAAGGGGGATAAGGGGGACATGGGGGGACAAGGGGCTATGGGGGACATGGGGGACAAGGGGGACATGGGGGGACATGGGGGACAAGGGGGATAAGGGGGACAAGAAGGACAAGTGAGGGGACAAGGGGGTCCCCAATTGTCACCTGGCAGCTCCAGCGCAGCCGCGCGCGGTCCAGGATTTGGTGGCAGCACCGGCCGGGGGGGGGACACGGGACCCCCGGCAGCTCCTGCACCCCCGGGGCGGCTGGGGACACAGGGGGACATGGGGGGACATGGGGACGTGGGGGGGATACAGGGGGGACATGGGGGGACAGGGGGGTTAGGGACATGGGGGGACATGGGGACATGGGGGGACATGGGGACGTGGGGGGGATACAGGGGGGACATGGGGGGACAGGGGGGTTAGGGACATGGAGGGGACATGGGGACATGGGGGGACATGGGGATGTGGGGGGCACAGGGGGGACATGGGGGGACAGGGGGGTTAGGGACATGGAGGGGACATGGGGACATGGGGGGACATGGGGACATGGGGGGCACAGGGGGGACATGGGGGGACAGGGGGGGTTAGGGACATGGGGGGACATGGGGACATGGGGGGATATGGGGACGTGGGGGGGATACGGGGGGGACATGGGGGGACAGGGGGGGTTAGGGACATGGAGGGGACATGGGGACATTGGGGGACATGGGGATGTGGGGGGGATACGGGGGGGACATGGGGGGACAGGGGGGTTAGGGACATGGAGGGGACATGGGGACATGGGGGGACATGGGGACATGGGGGGCACAGGGGGGACATGGGGGGACAGGGACATGGGGGGGACATGAGGACATGGGGGGACATGGGGACGTGGGGGGGATACGGGGGGGACATGCGGGGACAGGGGGGTTAGGGACATGGAGGGGACATGGGGACATGGGGGGACATGGGGACGTGGGGGGGATACGGGGGGGACATGGGGGACAGGGGGGTTAGGGACATGGAGGGGACATGGGGACATGGGGGGACATGGGGACATGGGGGGCACATGGGGGACATGGGGGGACAGGGACATGGGGGGACATGGGGACATGGGGGGACAGAGGACATGGGGGGACATTGGGGGACAGAGGACATGGGGGGACATTGGGACATGGGGGGGATATGGGGGGGACATGGGGGGAAAAGGGAGATGGGGGGACATGGGGACATGGAGGGGACATGGGGGGGATATGGGGGGGACATGGGGGGACAAGGACATGGGGGGTTAGGGACATGGGGGGGACATGGGGGGACAGGGGACATGGGGGGACATGGGGGGGATATGGGGGGGACATGGGGGGTCAGGGACATGTGGGGACATGGGGGGATAGGGCACATGGGGGGATGTGGGGTTCAGGGACATGGGGGGGACATGAAAGAATATGGGGGGGGGGGTACAGTTGGGACCCCCCAGGAGGGTTTGGGGGGGGTTATGGGTTGGGGGGCTATGGGTTTGGGGTCTATGGGGTTTGGGGGGGCTCTGGGGTCCCTTACCCCCCCGCAGCGCTGTGGCATCGACCCCCCAGCTCAGCTCCCCCGCAGCCGCCACTGCAGGACATTGGGGTTCAGGGGGGTCCCCGTTTGCCCCCCGCATCCCCCCCGTGTCCCCCCACCCACCCGTGACGGTGCAGGGGGGTCCCCGTTTCCCCCCCCGCCCACCCACCCGTGACGGTGCAGGGGAGTCCCCGTTTCCCCCCACCCCCCCGTGTCCCCCCACCCACCCGTGACGGTGCAGGGGGGTCCCCGTTTCCCCCCCGCCCCCCCGCGTCCCCCCACCCACCCGTGACGGTACAGGGGGGTCCCCGTTTCCCCCCCGCCCCCCCGTGTCCCCCACCCACCCGTGACGGTGCAGGGGGGTCCCCGTTTCCCCCCCGCCCCCCCGCGTCCCCCCACCCACCCGTGACGGTACAGGGGGGTCCCCGTTTCCCCCCCCACCCACCCACCCGTGACGGTACAGGGGGGTCCCCGTTTCCCCCCGCCCCCCCGTGTCCCCCCACCCACCCGTGACGGTGCAGGGGGGTCCCCGTTTCCCCCCCGCATCCCCCCCGTGTCCCCCCACCCACCCGTGACGGTGCAGGGGGGTCCCCGTTTCCCCCCCACCCCCCCGTGTCCCCCCACCCACCCGTGACGGTACAGGGGGGTCCCCCTTTCCCCCCCACCCCCCCGTGTCCCCCCACCCACCCGTGACGGTGCAGGGGGTTCCCCGTTTCCCCCCCCGCCCACCCACCCGTGACGGTGCAGGGGGGTCCCCCTTTCCCCCCTGCCCCCCCGTGTCCCCCCACCCACCCGTGACGGTACAGGGGGGTCCCCCTTTCCACCCCACACCCCCGTGTCCCCCCACCCACCCGTGACGGTGCAGGGGGGTCCCCGTTTCCCCCCCCGCCCACCCACCCGTGACGGTACAGGGGGGTCCCCGTTTCCCCCCCCGCCCACCCACCCGTGACGGTGCAGGGGGGTCCCCGTTTCCCCCCCCGCCCACCCACCCGTGACGGTGCAGGGGGGTCCCCGTTTCCCCCCCCGCCCACCCACCCGTGACGGTGCAGGGGGGTCCCCGTTTCCCCCCCCACCCACCCACCCGTGACGGTGCAGGGGGGTCCCCCTTTCCCCCCCGCCCCCCCGTGTCCCCCCACCCACCCGTGACGGTACAGGGGGGTCCCCGTTTCCCCCCACCCCCCGTGTCCCCCCACCCACCCGTGACGGTACAGGGGGGTCCCCCTTTCCACCCCACACCCCCGTGTCCCCCCACCCACCCGTGACGGTGCAGGGGGGTCCCCGTTTCCCCCCCGCATCCCCCCCGTGTCCCCCCACCCACCCGTGACGGTGCAGGGGGGTCCCCGTTTCCCCCCGCCCCCCGTGTCCCCCCACCCACCCGTGACGGTACAGGGGGGTCCCCCTTTCCCCCCCGCCCCCCCGTGTCCCCCCACCCACCCGTGACGGTGCAGGGGGGTCCCCATTTCCCCCCGCGCCCCCCCACCCGTGACGGTGCAGGGGGGTCCCCCTTTCCACCCCACACCCCCGTGTCCCCCCACCCACCCGTGACGGTACAGGGGGGTCCCCGTTTCCCCCCGCCCCCCGTGTCCCCCCACCCACCCGTGACGGTGCAGGGGGGTCCCCCTTTCCCCCTCGCCCCCCCGCGTCCCTCCACCCACCCGTGACGGTACAGGGGGGTCCCCGTTTCCCCCCCGCCCCCCGTGTCCCCCCACCCACCCGTGACGGTGCAGGGGGGTCCCCGTTTCCCCCCGCCCCCCGTGTCCCCCCACCCACCCGTGACGGTACAGGGGGGTCCCCCTTTCCACCCCACCCCCCCGCGTCCCCCCACCCACCCGTGACGGTGCAGCGGGGCCGCCCCGCGCCCCCCGCGTCCCCCGTGGCCACCACGGCCACCAGCAGCGCCCCCCGGCTGGGCCGCCCGGTGCTGGGGGGGGGCAGCCCCAGGAGGAGCCGCTCCAGCACCTGCGGGGGGAACCGGCGCGTTGGGGGGGACCCCCCGGGACCCCCAATCCCCACAGGGACCCCCGGGACCCCCCAATCCTCACAGGGACCCCCGGGACCCCCCCAGGACCCCCAATCCTCACAGGGACCCCTGAGACCCCAGGACCCCCCCAGGACCCCCCAATCTTCACAGGGACCCCTGAGACCCCAGGACCCCCCCAGGACCCCCCAATCCTCACAGGGACCCCTGAGACCCCAGGACCCCCCCGGGAGCCCCCAATCCTCACAGGGACCCCTGAGACCCCTGGACCCCCCAATCCTCACAGGGACCCCCAGGACCCCCCAATCCCCCCCATGGACCCCTGAGACCCCCAGAACCCCCCAATCCTCCTCAGGAACCCCTGAGCCCCCCAAATCCTCTTTAGGGACCCCAGGACCCCCCCAATTCTGCTCCGGGACCCCCCAATCCTCCCCAGGACCCCCTGAGACCCCCAGAACCCCCCAATCCTCCTCAGGAACCCCTGAGCCCCCCAAATCCTCTTTAGGGACCCCAGGACCCCCCCAATTCTGCTCCGGGACCCCCAGGACCCCCCAATCCTCCCCAGGACCCCCTGAGACCCCCAGAACCCCCCAATCCTCCTCAGGAACCCCTGAGCCCCCCAAATCCTCTTTAGGGACCCCAGGACCCCCCCAATTCTGCTCCGGGACCCCCCAATCCTCCCCAGGACCCCCTGAGACCCCCAGAACCCCCCAATCCTCCTCAGGGAACCCTGAGGCCCCCCAGCCCCCTCCCAGGACCCCCCCATCACTCCAAGAGCCCCCTGACCCATCAGAACCCCCCCCAAATCTCCCCAGGGACCCCTGACCCCCCAGGACCCCCCCAAATCCCCGGTGAGGGCCCCTGACCCCCCGCACGGCCTCTTCCGCCATTGCCCCTTTTCCCGCCAGCGCCCCCTGGCGGCGCGGAGGAAGCGGGGGGGGCGGCAGAGACCCCGGGAAGAGCCGGTCGCCATGGAAACGGGCGGGAAGGGAAGAGCCGGAGAGACCGCCCCTCCCTCCGCATAGAGCTCCCCTAGGACCCCCCAATCCTGCCCAGGGACTCCTGAGACCTCAGGACCCCCCCTGGACCCCCCAATCCTGCCCAGGGACCCCTGAGACCCCCTAGACCCCCCAATCTTCTCCAGGGACCCCTGAGTCCCCCTAGACCCCCCAGGACCCCCCAATCTTCTCCAGGGACCCCTGAGTCCCCCTGGACCTCCCAGGTTCCCCCACTCTCCCCAGGGACCCCTGAGTCCCCCTGGACCCCCCAGGACCCCCCAATCTTCTCCAGGGACCCCTGAGACCCCCTAGACCCCCCAGGACTTCCCAATCCTCCCCAGGGTCCCCTGAGTCCCCCTGGACCCCCCAGGTTCCCCCACTCTCCCCAGGGACCCCTGAGACCCCCTAGACCCCCCAGGACTTCCCAATCCTCCCCGGGGCCCCCTGAGCACCCCAGGACCCCCCAATCCTCCCCAGCGACCCCTGAGGTCCCCCAATCCTCGCCAGGGCCCCCTGAGCACCCCAGGACCCCCCAATCCTCCCCAGGGACCCCTTAGCCCCCCATTGGTGGGGAGAAACTCCCCCCCCCCCACGTTGCCATGGCGACGCGAGCCGTGCCGTAGCAACCACCCCTCCCTCCGCGCACAGCTCTAGGGAGGGGGCGTTGCCATGGCGACGGGGGGCGGAGCCGTAGCCACCGCCCCTCCCTCCGCGCCCAGCCCTGGGGGGGGGCGTTGCCACGGCAACGTGGGCGGAGTCTCCTCCAGGCCCCGCCCCACGCCCCGCCCACCGGCGCGCCGGCGCGAATGCGATGAGCGGGCGCGGGTTCAGGCGGCTCCGCCGCAGCGCGCAGGTAGGAGCGGGACACGGGGACACGGCGACACGGGGGGGGACACGGCGACACGGGGGGGGGACACGGCGACACGGGGGGGGGGACACACGGACACGCACCCCGCCACGGCCCCCCCGCCCGGCCCCGCACCGCGTCCCCCCCGCCGCCGCGTCCCCGCACCCCCCGCTACTGCGGCAGCCGCTCCGCGCCGGGTCCCCCCCATCCCGGGTGGTCTTGTGTCCCCCCCCAGTGTCGCGTTGTGTCCCCCCCCCCCCCGGGTCGTGTTGTCCCCGCTTTGTCCCCCAGCGTTGTCCCCAACCCCCTCCCGGCGCGGGGGGGGCCGGGGGGGTCCGGCCGTTGATCCGGCACTAAGAGCATTAAAGTGCGGTTCGGGGGGGGGGGACACCGGGGGGGGACACGGGGGGATGGTGGGGGGGGTCGGGGGTCCGTGGGAAGGGAGACGGGGGGGGCTTGGGGGGGTCTGGGGGGGTCCTGCATGGATTGGGGGGGTCACTCTGCATTGGGGGGGTCACTTTGCATTGGGGGGGGTCACTTTGCATTGGGGGTGTCCCACAGAACTTGGGGGGGGTCTCTCTGTATTGGGGGGGGTCCCGCAGAGCTTGAGGGGGGGGTCACTTTGCATTGGGGGGGGTCCCGCAGAACCCGGGGGGGGTCACTTTGCATTGGGGGGGGTCCCGCAGAACTCGGGGGGGGTCACTTTGCATTGGGGTGGTCCCGCAGAACTTGGGGGGGGTCACTTTGCATTGGGGGGGGTCCCGCAGAACTTGGGGGGGGGTCACTTTGCATTGGGGGGGGTCCCGCAGAACTTGGGGGGGGTCACTTTGCATTGGGGGGGGGTCCCGCAGAACTTGGGGGGGGGTCACTTTGCATTGGGGGGGGTCCCGCAGAACTCGGGGGGGGGGTCACTTTGCATTGGGGGGGGTCCCGCAGAACTTGGGGGGGGGGGTCACTTTGCATTGGGGGGGGTCCCGCAGAACTTGGGGGGGGGGGTCACTTTGCCTTGGGGGGGGTCCCACAGAACTCGGGGGGGGGTCACTTTGCATTGGGGGGGGTCCCGCAGAACTTGGGGGGGGGGTCACTTTGCATGGGGGGGGGTCCCACAGAACTTGGGGGGGGGTCACTTTGCATTGGGGGGGGTCCCGCAGAACTTGGGGGAGGGGTCACTTTGCATTGGGGGGGGTCCCGCAGAACTTGGGGGGGGGGTCACTTTGCATTGGGGGGGGTCCCGCAGAACTTGGGGGGGGTCACTTTGCATTGGGGGGGGTCCCGCAGAACTTGGGGGGGGGTCACTTTGCATTGGGGGGGTCCCGCAGAACTTGGGGGGGGGGGGTCACTTTGCATTGGGGGGGGTCCCGTAGAACTTGGGGGGGGGGTCACTTTGCATTGGGGGGGGTCCCGCAGAACTTGGGGGGGGTCACTTTGCATTGGGGGGGTCCCACAGAACTTGGGGGGGGGGGGTCACTTTGCATTGGGGGGGGTCCCACAGAACTTGGGGGGGGTCACTTTGCATTGGGGGGGTCCCACAGAACTTGGGGGGGGTCACTTTGCATTGGGGGGGTCCCGCAGAACTCGGGGGGGGGTCACTTTGCATTGGGGGGGGTCCCGCAGAACTTGGGGGGGGGGGTCACTTTGCATTGGGGGGGGTCCCGCAGAACTTGGGGGGGGGGTCACTTTGCATTGGGGGGGGTCCCGCAGAACTTGGGGGGGGGGTCACTTTGCATTGGGGGGGGTCCCGCAGAACTTGGGGGGGGTCACTTTGCATTGGGGGGGGTCCCGTAGAACTTGGGGGGGGGGTCACTTTGCATTGGGGGGGGTCCCACAGAACTTGGGAGGGGGTCACTTTGCATTGGGGGGGGTCCCGCAGAACGTGGGGGGGGTCACTTTGCATTGGGGGGGGTCCCACAGAACTTGGGAGGGGGTCACTTTGCATTGGGGGGGGTCCCACAGAACTTGGGGGGGGGTCACTTTGCATTGGGGGGGGTCCCGCAGAACTCGAGGGGGGGTCACTTTGCATTGGGGGGGGTCCCGCAGAACGTGGGGGGGGTCATTTTGCATTGGGGGGGGTCCCGCAGAACTCGGGGGGGGTCACTTTGAATTGGGGAGGGGGGGCTGCCACACCCGCCCCGCCCCGTGTGTGACCCCCCCCCCATGGCAGGCCCCCCCCGCACAGTGACGGCCCCCCCATGTTGTCCCCCCCCCCGTACGAGGCCCTGGATCTGCCGCGCCCGTTGGGCGATGGGCGCTGGGCCGGGGGGGGCGCGGAGGAGGAGGAGGAAGAGGAGGAGGGGGGGGGCGATGAAGGCAGCTCCGCCCGGCGCTTCGAGCGCTCCCGCATCAGAGCGCTGGCCGGTACGGGGGGGGCACCCCGAAATGGGGGGGGGGGGGCGGAAAATGGGGGGGGGGTGTCCCGAAAAATGGGGGGGGTAAGTCCCGAAAAATGGGGGGGGAGGTCCCGAAAAATGGGGGAAAATGGGGGGGGGAAGTCCCGAAAAATGGGGGGGAAAAGTCCCGAAAAATGGGGGGAAAATTGGGGGGGGGAGGTCCCGAAAAATGGGGGGAAAATAGGGGGGGGAGTTCCGAAAAATGGGGGGGGAGGTCCCGAAAAATGGGGGGAAAATGGGGGGGGGAGGTCCCGAAAAATGGGGGGAAATGGGGGGGGGGTCCCGAAAAATGGGGGGGAAAAGTCCCGAAAAATGGGGGGGAAATGGGGGGGGAAAGTTCCGAAAAATGGGGGGAAATGGGGGGGGGAGGTCCCGAAAAATGGGGGGGAAAAGTCCCGAAAAATGGGGGAAAATGGGGGGGGAGGTCCCGAAAAATGGGGGGGGAAGACCCGAAAAATGGGGGGAAAATGGGGGGGAGGTCCCGAAAAATGGGGGGAAAATAGGGGGGGGAGTTCCGAAAAATGGGGGGGGAGGTCCCGAAAAATGGGGGGGAAATGGGGGGGGAAGACCCGAAAAATGGGGGGGAAATGGGGGGGGGAGGTCCCGAAAAATGGGGGGGAAAAGTCCCGAAAAATGGGGGGAAATGGGGGGGGAGGTGCCGAAAAATGGGGGGGGGGAAGTCCCGAAAAATGGGGGGGAAATGGGGGGGGAGGTCCCGAAAAATGGGGGGAAATGGGGGGGGGAGGTCCCGAAAAATGGGGGGGAAAAGTCCCGAAAAATGGGGGGGAAATGGGGGGGGGAGGTCCCGAAAAATGGGGGGAAATGGGGGGGGGGTCCCGAAAAATGGGGGGGAAAAGTCCCGAAAAATGGGGGGGAAATGGGGGGGGGAGGTCCCGAAAAATGGGGGGGGAAAGTCCCGAAAAATGGGGGGAAAATGGGGGGGGAAGTCCCGAAAAATGGGGGGGGGGAAGACCCGAAAAATGGGGGGAAAAGTCCCGAAAAATGGGGGGAAAATGGGGGGGGGAGGTCCCGAAAAATGGGGGGGAAAAGTCCCGAAAAATGGGGGGAAAATGGGGGGGGAAGTCCCGAAAAATGGGGGGGGGGAAGACCCGAAAAATGGGGGGAAAAGTCCCGAAAAATGGGGGGAAAATGGGGGGGGGAGGTCCCGAAAAATGGGGGGAAAATTGGGGGGGAAAGTTCCGAAAAATGGGGGGAAATGGGGGGGGAGGTCCCGAAAAATGGGGAGAAATGGGGGGGGGAGGTCCCGAAAAATGGGGGGAAAATGGGGGGGGGAGGTCCCGAAAAATGGGGGGAAAATGGGGGGGGGTCCCGAAAAATGGGGGGGAAAATGGGGGGGGGAGGTCCCGAAAAATGGGGGGAAAATGGGGGGGGGGAGGTCCCGAAAAATGGGGGGAAAATGGGGGGGGGTCCCGAAAAATGGGGGGGAAAAGTCCCGAAAAATGGGGGGGAAATGGGGGGGGGAGGTCCCGAAAAATGGGGGGAAAATGGGGGGGGGTCCCGAAAAATGGGGGGGAAAAGTCCCGAAAAATGGGGGGAAAATGGGGGGGGGGGTCCCGAAAAATGGGGGGAAAATGGGGGGGGGAGGTCCCGAAAAATGGGGGGAAATGGGGGGGGGAGGTCCCGAAAAATGGGGGGGGAAAGTCCCGAAAAATGGGGGGAAAATGGGGGGGGAGGTCCCGAAAAATGGGGGGAAAAGTCCCGAAAAATGGGGGGAAAATGGGGGGGGGGGGGTGTCCCGAAAAATGGGGGGAGAAAGTCCCGAAAAATGGGGGGAAAATGGGGGGGGGAGGTCCCGAAAAATGGGGGGAAAATGGGGGGGGGAGGTCCCGAAAAATGGGGGGGAAAATGGGGGGGGGAGGTCCCGAAAAATGGGGGGAAATGGGGGGGGTGGTCCCGAAAAATGGGGGGGAAAAGTCCCGAAAAATGGGGGGGAAATGGGGGGGGGACGTCCCGAAAAATGGGGGGAAAATGGGGGGGGGAGGTCCCGAAAAATGGGGGGGGAAAGTCCCGAAAAATGGGGGGGGGAGGTCCCGAAAAATGGGGGGGAAAAGTCCCGAAAAATGGGGGGGAAATGGGGGGGGGGAAGTCCCGAAAAATGGGGGGAAAATGGGGGGGGGGAGGTCCCGAAAAATGGGGGGGGGAGGTCCCGAAAAATGGGGGGAAATGGGGGGGGGGAGGTCCCGAAAAATGGGGGGAAAATGGGGGGGGGAAAGTCCCGAAAAATGGGGGGAAAATGGGGGGGGAGGTCCCGAAAAATGGGGGGAAAATGGGGGGGGGAAGTCCCGAAAAATGGGGGGAAAATGGGGGGGGAGGTCCCGAAAAATGGGGGGAAAATGGGGGGGAAAAGTCCCGAAAAATGGGGGGAAAATGGGGGGGGAGGTCCCGAAAAATGGGGGGAAAATGGGGGGGGAGGTCCCGAAAAATGGGGGGGAAAAGTCCCGAAAAATGGGGGGAAATGGGGGGGGGAGGTCCCGAAAAATGGGGGGGAAAAGTCCCGAAAAATGGGGGGGAAATGGGGGGGGGGAAGTCCCGAAAAATGGGGGGAAAATGGGGGGGGGGAGGTCCCGAAAAATGGGGGGGGGAGGTCCCGAAAAATGGGGGGAAATGGGGGGGGGGAGGTCCCGAAAAATGGGGGGAAAATGGGGGGGGGAAGTCCCGAAAAATGGGGGGAAAATGGGGGGGGAGGTCCCGAAAAATGGGGGGGAAATGGGGGGGGAGGTCCCGAAAAATGGGGGGAAAATGGGGTTAGGGTTAGGGTTAGGGTTGGGGGGGGGTCTTTGGGGGGTGTATTAGGGGGTCTATTTGGGGGGGTGCATTAGAAGGGGTCTTTGGGGGGGGTTTTTGGGGGTGTATTAGGGGGGTCTATGGGGGGGTGCACTAGGGGGGGTCCTTGGGGGGGGTCTCTGGGGGGTGTATTAGGGGGGTCTATGGGGGGTGTATTGGGGGGTCTATGGGGGGTGTATTGGGGGGGTCTATGGGGGGTGCATTGGGGGGGGTCTATTTGGGGGGATCTCGGGGGGGTGTGTTAGGGGGGGTCTATGGGGGGTGTATTAGGGGGTTCTATGGGGGGGGTCCTTGGGGGCTTCTCTGGGGGGTGTATTTGGGGGGTCTCTGGGGGGGTGCATTGGGGGAGTCTCATGGGGGGGGGTCTCTGTGGGGGTATTTGGGGGGTCTTTGGAGGGGTCTCTATGGGGGGGTGCATTAGGGGGGGTCCTTGGGGGGGGGTCTCTGGGGGGTGTATTAGGGGGGCCTATGGGGGGCGTATTAGGGGGGGATCCCGGGGGGGGTCTTGGGGGGGTCTCTGGGGGGGATGGGGTCGGGGGGGGTCCCCCACGTGACTCCACCCCCCCCCCCCCCCCCCACAGACGAGCGCGAGGCGGTGCAGAAGAAAACGTTCACCAAGTGGGTGAACTCGCACCTGGCGGGGGGGCCCTGGCGCCTGGGGGACCTGTACAGCGACCTGCGCGACGGGCGCCTGCTGCTGCGCCTGCTGGAGGAGCTGTCCGGGGAGACCCTGGTGAGCTTCCCCGCCCTGGGGAGACCCCCACGGGACCCCCGCGGCATGGGGGACCCCGCATGGGAACCCACAACATACAGGGACCCCCCAAAAATGGGCGCCTAAACGGGCATCCAAACAGGCACTCAGTTGGACACCCAAATGGGACCCCCAGGGTGGGGTGGCTGCTGCGGCGCCTGCTGGAGGAGGTGGTGGGGGAGACCCCGGGGAGCGGGACCCCCCCAAACCCCCCATGGGGACCCCCAGGATACAAACCCTGGGGAGTGGGGACCCCCCCGGCATGGGGACCCCCCCGTGGGAGCCCACAACGTACAGGGACCCCCCAAAAATGGGCGTTCAAACGGGCACCCAAGCAGGCACCCAAATAGGCACCCAAATGGGACCCCCAGGGCCAGGTGGCTGCTGCAGGTGCTGTGGGGGAGACCCTGGGGAGTGGGGACCCCCTATGATCCCCCCCAAACCCCCATGGGAACCCCCAGGATACAGACCCTGGGAAGTGCGGACCCCCCCCAGCATGGGGACCCCCCCATGGGACCCCCCGAGATACAGGGACCCCAAAAATGGGCACCCAAATGGGACCCCCAGGGCCAGGCGGCTGCTGCAGGTGCTATGGGGGAGACCCTGGGGAGTGGGGACCCCCTATGATCCCCCCCAAACCCCCATGGGAACCCCCAGGATACAGACCCTGGGGAGTGGGGACCCCCCCCAGCATGGGGACCCCCCCATGGGACCCCCCCGAGATACAGGGACCCCAAAAATGGGCACCCAAATGGGACCCCCAGGGCCAGGCGGCTGTTGCAGGTGCTATGGGGGAGACCCTGGGGAGTGGGGACCCCCTATGATCCCCCCCAAACCCCCATGGGAACCCCCAGGATACAGACCCTGGGGAGTGGGGACCCCCCCGGGACCCCCCCAGCATGGGGACCCCTGGGACCCCCAAACCCAGAACCCCCTTCCCCTGACCCCCCCCGACCCCCCATTCCCTGGGACCCCCAGACCCCCCTTCCCCAGCACCTCAATACCTGGGTGACCCCCCCCATGACCCCCAAACCCCCCAAAACCCCCTTCATGGGACCCCCAGGACCCCCAAGCTCCCTCCCTGAGACCCCCAGACCCCCCATATCCCCATGGGGGGTCCCCAACCGTGTCCCCCCCACCCCAAGGGCCGGATGCGCATCCACTGCTTAGAGAACACAGAGCAAGCGCTGCAGCTCCTGCACCCCAAAGCCCCCAAAACCCCCCAAACCAGCACCCCCAGACCCCCCCAAACTCCCCAGACCCCCTCAAACCACCTCAATGGGACCCCCAGACCCCCCAAATCCCCATGGGGGGTCCCCAACCGTGTCCCCCCCATTCCAAGAGCTGAATGCGCATCCACTGCCTGGAGAACGTGGAGCAAGCGCTGCAGCTCCTGCACCCCAAACCCCATCTCTGGGACCCCCAAAACCCCCCAAGCCCCCTTCATGGGACCCCCAGGACCCCCAAACTCCCTCCCTGAGACCCCCAGACCCCCCAAATCCCCATGGGGGGTCCCCAACCGTGTCCCCCCCATTCCAAGAGCTGAATGCGCATCCACTGCCTGGAGAACGTGGAGCAAGCGCTGCAGCTCCTGCACCCCAAACCCCATCTCTGGGACTCCCAGGACCCCCAAAACCCCCCAAACCCCCTCCCTGAGACCCCCAAGAACCCCAAAATCCCTCCTTGGGACCCCCAGGCCCCATGGGGGGGTCCCCAACCGTGTCCCCCCCCAACCCAAGGGCCAGATGCGCATCCACTGCTTAGAGAACACAGAGCAAGCGCTGCAGCTCCTGCACCCCAAAGCCCCCAAAACCCCCCAAACCAGCACCCCCAGACCCCCCAAACTCCCCAGACCCCCTCAAACCACCTCAATGGGACCCCCAGACCCCCCAAATCCCCATGGGGGGTCCCCAATCGTGTCCCCCCCATTCCAAGAGCTGAACGCGCATCCACTGCCTGGAGAACGTGGAGCAGGCGCTGCAGCTCCTGCACCCCAAACCCCATCTCTGGGACCCCCAAAACCCCCCAAGCCCCCTTCATGGGACCCCCAGGACCCCCAAGCTCCCTCCCTGAGACCCCCAGACCCCCCATATCCCCATGGGGGGTCCCCAATCGTGTCGCCCCCATTCCAAGAGCTGAATGCGCATCCACTGCCTGGAGAACGTGGAGCAAGCGCTGCAGCTCCTGCACCCCAAACCCCATCTCTGGGACCCCCAAAACCCCCCAAGCCCCCTTCATGGGACCCCCAGGACCCCCAAACTCCCTCCCTGAGACCCCCAGACCCCCCAAATCCCCATGGGGGGTCCCCAATCGTGTCCCCCCCATTCCAAGAGCTGAACGCGCATCCACTGCCTGGAGAACGTGGAGCAGGCACTGCAGCTCCTGCACCCCAAACCCCATCTCTGGGACCCCCGGGACCCCCAAAAACCCCAAAACCCCTCACCCCCAGACCCCATGGGGGGTTCCCTGATCGTGTCCCCCCCCAGCCCAAGCCCAGCAAGGGCCGGATGCGCATCCACTGCCTGGAGAACGTGGAGCAGGCGCTGCGGTTCCTGCGGGAGCAGCGCGTGCACCTGGAGAACGTGGGGTCCCACGACATCGTGGACGGGAACCCCCGCCTCACGCTGGGGCTGCTCTGGACCATCATCCTGCGCTTCCAGGTGGGTGCTGGGGGGGTCCCGGGGGTGCCATGGGGGTCTTGAACCAACCATGGGGGTCTTGAACCAACCACGGGGGTCTTGAACCAACCATGGGGGAATTGAACCAACCATGGGGGTCTTGAACCAACCACGGGGGTCTTGAACCAACCACGGGGGTCTCGAACCAACCATGGGGGTCTTGAACCAACCACGGGGGTCTCGAACCAACCATGGGGGTCTCGAACCAACCCTGGGGGTCTTGAACCAACCATGAGGGTCTTGAACCAACCATGGGGGTCTCGAACCAACCACGGGGGTCTTGAACCAACCATGGGGGTCTTGAACCAACCATGAGGGTCTTGAACCAACCTTGGGGGTCTCGAACCAACCACTGGGGTCTTGAACCAACCATGGGGGTCTCAAACCAATCCTGGGGGTCTCGAACCAACCACGAGGGTCTCGAACCAATCCTGGGGGTCTCGAACCAATCCTGGGGGTCTCGAACCAACCCTGGGGGAATTGAACCAACCACGGGGGTCTTGAACCAACCACGGGGGTCTCAAACCAACCCTGGGGGTCTCAAACCAACCACGGGGATCTGGAACCAACCACGGGGGTCTTGAACCAACCACGGGGATCTTGAACCAACCATGGGGTTCTTGAACCAACCATGGGGATCTTGAACCAACCATGGGGATCTTGAACCAACCACGGGGATCTTGAACCAACCATGGGGTTCTTGAACCAACCATGGGGTTCTTGAACCAACCATGGGGATCTTGAACCAACCCTGGGGGTCTCGAACCAACCATGGGGGTCTTGAACCAACCATGGGGGTCTCGAACCAACCATGGGGTTCTTGAACCAACCATGGGGATCTTGAACCAACCATGGGGGTCTTGAACCAACCATGGGGGTCTCGAACCAACCATGGGGGAATTGAACCAACCCTGGGGGTCTCGAACCAACCATGGGGGTCTCGAACCAACCATGGGGGTCTTGAACCAATCCTGGGGGTCTCGAACCAACCCTGGGGGTCTTGAACCAACCACGGGGATCTTGAACCAACCATGGGGGAATTGAACCAACCCTGGGGGTCTCAAACCAACCATGGGGATCTTGAACCAACCACAGGGGTCTCGAACCAACCTTGGGGGAATTGAACCAACCATGGGGGTCTTGAACCAACCATGGGGGTCTCGAACCAACCATGGGGGTCTTGAACCAACCATGGGGGTCTCGAACCAACCATGGGGGTCTTGAAATAATCCTGGGGGTCTCGAACCAACCACGGGGGTCTTGAACCAATCCTGGGGGTCTCGAACCAACCCTGGGGGTCTCAAACCAACCATGGGGGTCTTGAACCAACCCTGGGGGTCTCAAACCAACCATGGGGGTCTTGAACCAACCACAGGTGTCTTGAACCAACCACGGGGGTCTTGAACGAATCCTGGGGGTCTCGAACCAACTCTGGGGGTCTCAAACCAACCATGGGGGTCTTGAACCAACCCTGGGGGTCTCAAACCAACCCTGGGGGTCTTGAACCAGCCATGGGCGTCTCGAACCAACCTTGGGGGAATTGAACCAACCATGGGGTTCTTGAACCAATCCTGGGGGTCTTGAACCAACCATGGGGGTCTCAAACCAACCCTGGGGTTCTTGAACCAACCCTGGGGATCTTGAACCAACCATGGGGTCCTTGAACCAACCATGGGGTTCTTGAACCAACCATGGGGGTCTTGAACCAACCCTGGGGGCCTCGAACCAACCCTGGGGGCCTCGAACCAACCCTGGGGGTCTCAAACCAACTACGGGGATCTTGAACCAACCACGGGGATCTTGAACCAACCCTGGGGGTCTCGAACCAACCATGGGGGTCTTGAACCAACCCCAATGATTTTGCCCCGACCCTGAGCGTTTCCCTCCCCCGGGGGGTGTTGGGGACCCCCCCTCACCCCAATTTCGTGCCCCCCCCCAGATCCAGGACATCAGCGTGGAGAGCGAGGACAGCAAGGAGAGGAAATCGGCCAAGGACGCGCTGCTGCTCTGGTGCCAGATGAAGACGGCGGGGTGAGATTTGGGGGGGTCCGGGGGGGTTTTGGGGTGCTGGGGGGTCCTGGGTGGTCTTGGGGTCCCGGGGGAGTTTGGGGGTCCTGGGGGGTTTGGGGGGTCCTGGGGGTTTGGGGGGTCCTGGGTGGTCTTGGGGTCCCAGGGGGTCTTGGGGTCCTGTGGGGTTTTGGGGGTCCTGGGTGGTCTTGGGGTCCCGGGGGGGTTTGGGGGTCCTGGGGGGTTTGGGGGTTTCTGGGGGTTTTGGGGGTCCTGGGTGGTCTTGGGGGGTCCTGGGGGTTTGGGGGTCCTGGGGGGTTTGGGGGGTCCTGGGGGTTTTGGGGGTCCTGGGGGGTTTGGGGGGTCCTGGGGGTTTGGGGGGTCCTGGGTGGTCTTGGGGTCCCATGGGGGTTTGGGGGTCCTGGGGGGTTTGGGGGGTCCTGGGGGTCCCGGGGGTTTTGGGGGTCCTGGGTGGTCTTGGGGTCCCATGGGGGTTTGGGGGTCCTGTGAGGTTTGGGGGGTCCTGGGGGTTTGGGGGTTTTGGGGGTCCTGGGTGGTCTTGGGGTCCCAGGGGGGTTTGGGGGTCCTGGGGGGTTTGGGGGTTTCTGGGGGTTTTGGGGGTCCTGGGTGGTCTTGGGGTCCCAGGGGGGTTTGGGGGTCCTGTGGGGTTTGGGGGGTCCTGGGGGTTTGGGGGTTTTGGGGGTCCTGGGTGGTCTTGGGGTCCCAGGGGGTTTGGGGGTCCTGGGGGTTTGGGGGATCCTGGGGGTTTGGGGGTTTTGGGGGTCCTGGGTGGTCTTGGGGTCCCAGGGGGGTTTGGGGGTCCTGGGGGTTTTGGGGGTCCTGGGGGTTTTGGGGGTCCTGGGTGGTCTTGGGGTCCCAGGGGGGTTTGGGGGTCCTGGGGGTTTAGGGGTTTCTGGGGGTTTTGGGGGTCCTGGGTGGTCTTGGGGTCCCGGGGGGGTTTGGGGGTCCTGGGGGGTTTGGGAGTCCTGGGTGGTCTTGGGGTCCCAGGGGGGTTTGGGGGTCCTGGGGGGTTTGGGGGTTTCTGGGGGTTTTGGGGGTCCTGGGTGGTCTTGGGGTCCCAGGGGGGTTTGGGGGTCCTGTGGGGTTTGGGGGGTCCTGGGGGTTTTGGGGGTCCTGGGTGGTCTTGGGGTCCCGGGGGGGTTTGGGGGTCCTGGGGGGTTTGGGGGGTCCTGGGGGTTTGGGGGTCCTGGGTGGTCTTGGGGTCCCGGGGGGGTTTGGGGGTCCTGGGGGGTTTGGGGATCCTGGGGGTTTGGGGGTCCTGGGTGGTCTTGGGGTCCCAGGGGGGTTTGGGAGTCCTGTTGGGTTTGGGGGGTCCTGGGGGTTTGGGGGGTCCTGGGTGGTCTTGGGGTCCCGGGGGGGTTTGGGGGTCCTGGGGGTTTGGGGGGTCCTGGGTGGTCTTGGGGTCCCAGGGGGGTTTGGGGGTCCTGTGGGGTTTGGGGGGTCCTGGGGGTTTGGGGATTTTGGGGGTCCTGGGTGGTCTTGGGGTCCCATGGGGGTTTGGGGGTCCTGGGGGTTTGGGGGTTTCTGGGGGTTTTGGGGGTCCTGGGTGGTCTTGGGGTCCCGGGGGGGTTTGGGGGTCCTGGGGGGTTTGGGGGTCCTGGGGGTTTGGGGGTTTTGGGGGTCCTGGGTGGTCTTGGGGTCCCAGGGGGGTTTGGGGGTCCTGGGGGTTTGGGGGTTCCTGGGGGTTTGGGGCTCTCTGGGGGTCATGGGGGGTTTGGGGGGTCTGGGGTTCATGGGGTTTGGGGGGTCATGGGGGTCCTGAGGGGTTTGGGGGTCCCAGGGGGGTTTGGGGGACCCAGGGGTGTTTGGGGTTTAGGGGGGTTTGGGGGATCTTGGGGGGTTTTGGGGGTCCTGAAGATTTGGGGGTGTCCATGGGGTTTGGGGTCCTGGGGGTTTGGGGTACCAGGAGGGCTTGGGGTTCAGGGGGGTTTGGGGGTCATGGGGGTCCTGAGGGGTTTGGGGGTCCCGGGGGGTTTGGGGGGTCATGGGGGTCCTGAGGGGTTTGGGGGTCATGGGGGTCCTGAGGGGTTTGGGGGTCCCGGGGGGTTTGGGGGGTCATGGGGGTCCTGAGGGGTTTGGGGGTCCCAGGGGGGTTTGGGGGGTCATGGGGGTCCTGAGGGGTTTGGGGGTCCCAGGGGGTTTGGGGGGTCATGGGGGTCCTGAGGGGTTTGGGGGTCCCAGAGGGGTTTGGGGGGTCAGGGGGGTCCTGAGGGGTTTGGGGGTCCCAGGGGGTTTGGGGGGTCAGGGGGGTCCTGAGGGGTTTGGGGGTCCCAGGGGGTTTGGGGGGTCATGGGGGTCCTGAGGGGTTTGGGGGTCCCAGGGGGGTTTTTGGGGGTCATGGGGGTCCTGAGGGGTTTGGGGGTCCCAGGGGGGTTTGGGGGGTCATGGGGGTCCTGAGGGGTTTGGGGGTCCCAGGGGGGTTTTTGGGGGTCATGGGGGTCCTGAGGGGTTTGGGGGTCCCAGGGGGGTTTGGGGGGTCATGGGGGTCCTGAGGGGTTTGGGGGTCCCAGGGGGGTTTTTGGGGGTCATGGGGGTCCTGAGGGGTTTGGGGGTCACAGGGGGGTTTTTGGGGGTCATGGGGGTCCTGAGGGGTTTGGGGGTCCCAGGGGGGTTTGGGGGGTCATGGGGGTCCTGAGGGGTTTGGGGGTCCCGGGGGGTTTGGGGGGTCATGGGGGTCCTGAGGGGTTTGGGGGTCCCAGGGGGGTTTGGGGGGTCATGGGGGTCCTGAGGGGTTTGGGGGTCCCAGGGGGGTTTGGGGGGTCATGGGGGTCCTGAGGGGTTTGGGGGTCACAGGGGGGTTTTTGGGGGCCATGGGGGTCCTGAGGGATTTGGGGGTCCCGGGGGGTTTGGGGGGTCATGGGGGTCCTGAGGGGTTTGGGGGTCCCAGGGGGTTTGGGGGGTCAGGGGGGTCCTGAGGGGTTTGGGGGTCCCGGGGGGCTTGGGCGGTCATGGGGGTCCTGAGGGGTTTGGGGGTCCCAGGGGGTTTGGGGGGTCATGGGGGTCCTGAGGGGTTTGGGGGTCCCGGGGGGTTTGGGGGGTCATGGGGGTCCTGAGGGGTTTGGGGGTCCCGGGGGGTTTGGGGGTCATGGGGGTCCTGAGGGGTTTGGGGGTCCCAGGGGGTTTGGGGGGTCATGGGGGTCCTGAGGGGTTTGGGGGTCCCAGGGGGGTTTGGGGGGTCATGGGGGTCCTGAGGGGTTTGGGGGTCCCAGGGGGGGTTTGGGGGGTCATGGGGGTCCTGAGGGGTTTGGGGGTCCCAGGGGGTTTGGGGGGTCATGGGGGTCCTGAGGGGTTTGGGGGTCCCAGGGGGGTTTGGGGGGTCATGGGGGTCCTGAGGGGTTTGGGGGTCCCAGGGGGGTTTGGGGGGTCATGGGGGTCCTGAGGGGTTTGGGGTCCCGGGGGTTTTGGGGGGTCATGGGGGTCCTGAGGGGTTTGGGGGTCCCAGGGGGGTTTGGGGGGTCATGGGGGTCCTGAGGGGTTTGGGGGTCCCAGGGGGTTTGGGGGGTCATGGGGGTCCTGAGGGGTTTGGGGGTCCCAGGGGGGTTTGGGGGGTCATGGGGGTCCTGAGGGGTTTGGGGGTCCCAGGGGGGTTTTCGGGGGTCATGGGGGTCCTGAGGGGTTTGGGGGTCCCGGGGGGGTTTGGGGGGTCATGGGGGTCCTGAGGGGTTTGGGGGTCCCAGGGGGGTTTGGGGGGTCATGGGGGTCCTGAGGGGTTTGGGGGTCCCAGGGGGTTTGGGGGGTCATGGGGGTCCTGAGGGGTTTGGGGGTCCCAGGGGGGTTTGGGGGGTCATGGGGGTCCTGAGGGGTTTGGGGGTCCCAGGGGGTTTGGGGGGTCATGGGGGTCCTGAGGGGTTTGGGGGTCCCAGGGGGGTTTGGGGGGTCATGGGGGTCCTGAGGGGTTTGGGGGTCCCAGGGGGGTTTGGGGGGTCATGGGGGTCCTGAGGGGTTTGGGGGTCCCAGGGGGGTTTGGGGGGTCATGGGGGTCCTGAGGGGTTTGGGGGTCCCAGGGGGGTTTGGGGGGTCATGGGGGTCCTGAGGGGTTTGGGGGTCCCAGGGGGGTTTTCGGGGGTCATGGGGGTCCTGAGGGGTTTGGGGGTCCCAGGGGGGTTTGGGGGGTCATGGGGCTCCTGAGGGGTTTGGGGGTCCCAGGGGGGTTTTCGGGGGTCATGGGGGTTTGGGGGTCAGGGAGCTTTGGGGGTCCTGGGGGATTTGGGGTTCATGTGGGGGTTTAGGGGTCCCAGGTGTTTTGGGGTCCTGGGGGGGGGAAAGGGTTGGGGCCCTGGGGGTTTTGGGCTTTGGGGGTCCCGGGGGGGGTTTTGGGGTCCTGGGGGTTTTGGGGTCCCAGGGGGTTTTGGGGTCCCAGGGTGGGCTTTGGGGCCCCCTGGGGGCGTTTTTGGGGTTGGGGATCCCTGGGGGGGGTTTGGGGGTCTCAGGGGGTCCTGGGGTGGTTTTGGGGGGTCCTGGGGGTGTTGGGGGTCAGCCCCATCTGCCCGCAGGTACCCGGGGGTGGGTTTTGGGGGGTCCATGGGGGGGTTTTGGGGGTCCCGGGGGGTTTTGGGGTTCAGCCCCATCTGCCCGCAGGTACCTGGGGGTGAATGGGGGGATATGGGGGTCCCAGGGGGGTTTTGGGGGGTCCATGGGGGGGTTTGGGGGGTCCCGGGGGGTTTTGGGGTTCAGCCCCATCTGCCCGCAGGTACTGGGGGTGAATGGGGGGATTTGGGGGGGTTTTGGGGGGATATGGGGGGTTTTGGGGGTCCCGGGGGGTTTTGGGGTTCAGCCCCCTCTGCCCACAGGTACCCGGGGGTGAATGGGGGGATATGGGGGTCCCGGGGGTGTTGGGGTTCAGCCCCATCTGCCTGCAGGTACCTGGGGGTGGGTTTTGGGGGGTCCATGGGGGGTTTTGGGGGTCCCGGGGGGTGTTGGGGTTCAGCCCCACGTGCCCCCCGCAGGTACCCGGGGGTGGGTTTTGGGGGGTCCATGGGGTGTTTTGGGGGTCCCGGGGGGTGTTGGGGTTCAGCCCCATGTGCCCCCCGCAGGTACCCGGGGGTGCACGTGCAGAACTTCAGCACGAGCTGGCGGGACGGGCGCGCGTTCAACGCCGTCATCCACCGGCACCGGTCTGTGGGGCGGGGGTGGGGCTGGGGATGTGGGGCTGGGGTGTGGGGCTGGGTGTGGGGCGGGGGTGGGGCAGGGGATGTGGGGCGGGGTGTGGGGCGGGGTGTGGGGCTGGGGTGTGGAGTGATGATGTAGGGCAGGGTGTGGGGCTGGGGTGGGGCTGGGTGTGGGCTGGACTGTGGGGCTGGGGTGTAGACCAGTGATGTAGGGCAGGGATGTGGGGCAGGGATGTGGGGCTGGGGCTGTGGGGCGGGGTGTGGGGCTGGGGATGTGGGGCTGGGATGTGGAGCGGTGATGTAGGGCAGGGATGTGGGGCTGGGATGTGGGGCTGGGGATGTGGGGCTGGGGATGTGGGGCTGGGGTGTGGAGTGATGATGTAGGGCAGTGATGTGGGGTGGGATGTGAGGCAGGGTGTGGGGCTGGGGATGTGGGGCAGGGTGTGGGGCTGGCATGTAGGGCAGTGATGTGGGGCTGGGATGTGGGGTGGGCTGTGGGGTGGAATGTGGGGCAGTGATGTGGGGATGTGAGGCTGGGATGTGGGGCTGTGGATGTGGAGCGGTGATGTGGGGCTGGGGTGTGGGGTGGGATGTGGGGCTGGGGATGTGGGGCTGGGATGTGGTGCTGGGGATGTGGGGCTGGGATGTGGGGCTGGGGTGTGGGGTGGGATGTGGGGCTGGGGATGTGGGGCTGGGGTGTGGGGCAGTGATGTGGGGCTGGGATGTGAGGCAGGGTGTGCGGCAGGGTGTGGGGTGGGGTGTGGGGCTGGGTGTGGGGCGGGGTGTGGAGCTGGAGTGTGGGGCGGGGTGTGGGGCTGGGGTGTGGGGCTGGGGTGTGGAGCAGTGATGTAGGGCAGGGATGTGGGGCTGGGGATGTGGGGCTGGGGATGTGGGGCTGGGATGTAGGGCAGTGATGTGGGGCTGGGATGTGAGGCAGGGTGTGGGGCAGGGTGTGGGGCTGGGGATGTGGGGCTGGGTGTGGGGCTGGCATGTAGGGCAGTGATGTGGGGTGGGCTGTGGGGTGGGATGTGGGGCAGTGATGTGAGGCTGGGATGTGGGGCTGTGGATGTGGAGAGGTGATGTGGGGCTGGGGTGTGGGGTGGGATGTGGTGCTGGGGATGTGGGGCTGGGATGTGGGGCGGCCGTGGTGCAGCTGTGGGGCAGCCATGGGTCGCTATGGGTCGCTATGGGTCTCTATGGGGCTCTATGGGTCTCTATGGGTCTCTATGGGTCTCTATGGGTCGCTATGGGTCTGTCCCCCCAGGCCGGAGCTGGTGCCGGCGCCGTGGGGCAGCAGCGCCCAGCAGCGCTTGCTCAGCACCTTCAGTACCGCATGGGGCGCTATGGGTCTCTATGGGTCTCTATGGGTCTCTATGGGTCGCTATGGGTCTGTCCCCCCAGGCCGGAGCTGGTGCCGGCGCCGTGGGGCAGCAGCGCCCAGCAGCGCTTGCTCAACGCCTTCAGTGTGGCCGAGAAGGAGCTGGGGCTGGCGCCCCTGCTGGACCCCGAGGGTCAGGATTTGGGGGGCCCGGGGGGGTTTGGGGGGGTCCTGGGGGTCCCAGGGGATCATGGGGGTCTGGGGGTCCTGGGGGGTCCCAGAGGGGTTTGGGGGCTCTGGGGGTCCTGGGGGATTTGGGGGTCCAAGGGGGTCTGGGGGTACCAGGGGGTTTGGGGGGTCCTGGGGGGTCCCAATGGGGTCCTGGGGGATTTGGGGGTCCTGGGGAGTCTGGGGGTCCCAGGGGGTTTGGGGGGTCCTGGGGGTCCTGGGGGGTCCCAGGGGGGTTTGGGGGCTCTGGGGGTTTGGGGGGTCCTGGGGGGTCCCAATGGGGTCCTGGGGGATTTGGGGGTCCTGGGGGGTCCCAGGGGGTTTGGGGGGTCCTGGGGGGTCCCAGGGGGGTTTGGGGGCTCTGGGGGTCCTGGGGGATTTGGGGGTCCAAGGGGGTCTGGGGGTCCCAGGGGGTTTGGGGGGTCCTGGGGGGGGTCCCAATGGGGTCCTGGGGGATTTGGGGGTCCAAGGGGGTCTTGGGGTCCCAGGGGGTTTGGGGGGTCCTGTGGGGTCCCAATGGGGTCCTGGGGGATTTGGGGGTCCAAGGGGGTCTGGGGGTCCCAGGGGGTTTGGGGGGGTCCTGGGGGTCCTGGGGGGTCCCAGAGGGGTTTGGGGGCTCTGGGGGTCCTGGGGGATTTGGGGGTCCTGGGGGGTCTGGGGGTCCCAGGGGGGTTTGGGGGCTCTGGGGGTCCTGGGGGATTTGGGGGTCCTGGGGGGTCTGGGGGTCCCAGGGGGGTTTGGAGGGTCCTGGGGGTCCCAGGGGGTTTGGGGGGTCCTGGGGGGTCCCAATGGGGTCCTGGGGGATTTGGGGGTCCAAGGGGGTCTGGGGGTCCCAGGGGGTTTGGGGGGTCCTGGGGGTCCTGGGGGGTCCCAGGGGGGTTTGGGGGCTCTGGGGGTCCTGGGGGATTTGGGGGTCCCAGGGGGTCTGGGGGTACCAGGGGGTTTGGGGGGTCCTGGGGGTCCTGGGGGATTTGGGGGTCCAAGGGGGTCTGGGGGTCCCAGGGGGTTTGGGGGGTCCTGGGGGTCCTGGGGGATTTGGGGGTCCCAGGGGGTCTGGGGGGTCCTGGGGGGTCCCAATGGGGTCCTGGGGGATTTGGGGGGTGATGTGGGGTCCTGGGGGGTTTGGGGGATCCCGAGTGTTTGGGGGGATCCCGGGGGGTGTTTTGGGGGTGTTTTGGGTGTGTTCTGGGGGTGTTGTGGGGGAGTCCCGGAGGGTGTTTTGGGGGTGTTTTGTGGTGTTTTGGGCGTGGTTTTGGGTGTTTTGGGGGTGTTTGGGTGTGTTTTGGGGGTATTTTGGGGTGTTTTAGGGGTGTTTTTGGGTGTTTTGGGGTGTTCTGGGGTGTTTTGGGGGTATTCTGGGGTGTCTTGGGGGTGTTTTGGGGGTGTTTTGGGGGTGTTTTTTGGTGTTTTGGGGTTGTTTTGGGGTGTTTTTGGGTGTTTTTGGGGTATTCCAGGGGTGTGTTGGGGGTGGTTTTGGGGTGTTTTGGGGTGTTTTGGGGGTATTCTGGGGTCTTTAGGGGTGATTTTGGGTGTTTTGGGGGTGTTTTGGTGTGTTTTGGGGGTGTTTTTGGGTGTTTTGGGGGTGTTTTGGGGGAGTCCCAGGGGGTGTTCTGGGGTGTTTGGGGGTTGGTTTTGGGTGTTTTGGGGGTATTTTGGGGGTGTTTTTGGGTGTTTTGGGGGTGTTTTGGTGTGTTTTGGCGTGTTTTGGGGGGTGTTTTGAGGGTGTTTGTTTTTGGGGTATTCCGGGGGTGCTTTGGGGGTGCTTTGGGGGTGTTTTGGGGGTGTTTTTGGGGTATTCCGGGGGTGGTTTTGGGTGTTTTTGGGTGTTTTGGGGTGTTTTAGGGGTGTTTTGGGGGTGTTTTTGGGTGTTCTGGGGGTGTTTTTGGGTGTTTTGGGGGTGTTTTTGGGTGTTTTTGGGGTATTCTGGGTGTGTTTTGGGGGTGTTTTTGGGTGTTTTGGGGTATTCCGGGGGTGTTTTTGGGGTATTCCGGGGCTGTTTTGGGGTGTTTTGGGGGTGTTTTTGGGTGTTTTGGGGTATTCTGGGTGTGTTTTGGGGGTATTTTTGGGGTATTCCGGGGGTGTTTTTGGGTGTTTTGGGGGTGTTTTTGGGGTATTCCGGGTGTGTTTTGGGGTGTTTTGGGGTTGTTTTGGGGTGTTTTTGGGTGTTTTGGGGGTGTTTTTGGGGTATTCCGGGTGTGTTTTGGGGTGTTTTGGGGTTGTTTTGGGGTGTTTTTGGGTGTTTTTGGGGTGTTTTGTGGTGTTTTGGGGGTGTTTTGGGGGTGTTTTTGGGTGTTTTTGGGTGTTTTTGGGGTGTTTTGTGGTGTTTTGGGTGTGGTTTTGGGTGTTTTGGGGTATTTTGGGGTGTTTTTGGGTGTTTTTGGGTGTTTTTGGGGTATTTTGGGGTGTTTTTGGGTGTTTTTGGGGTGTTTTGTGGTGTTTTGGGGGTGTTTTTGGGTGTTTTGGGGGTGTTTTTGGGTGTTTTTGGGTGTTTTGTGGTGTTTTGGGGGGTGTTTTTGTGTGTTTTGTGGTGTTTTGGGCGGTGTGTGTCCCAGCGCCGCCCGCAGACGTGTGCGTGGAGCAGCCGGACGAGCGCTCCGTGCTCACCTACGTGTCCGCCCTCTACCACCGCCTCTCGTCCATGAGCGCGACCGAGAGGAACCGCAGGCGCCTGGGGAAGGTGCGGGGGGACGCGCGGACACGGGGACACGGGACACAGGACAGGGGGACATGGGGACACGGGACAGGGGGACATGGGGACACGGGACAGGGGGACATGGGACAGGGGGACACGGGACGGGGGGACACGGGACATGGGGACATGGGGACATGGGACATGGGGACATGGGACAGGGGGACATGGGGACACGGGGACACGGGACAGGGGACAGGGGGACATGGGGACACGGGGACACGGGACAGGGGACAGGGGGACATGGGACAGGGGGACATGGGGACATGGGACAGGGGGACATGGGACAGGGGACAGGGGGACACGGGACAGGGGGACACGGGACAGGGGGACATGGGACAGGGGGACATGGGACAGGGGGACATGGGGACATGGGACATGGGGACACGGGACAGGGGGGACACAGGATGGATGGACACGGGACAGGGGGACATGGGACAGGGGGACACAGGACAGGGGGACATGGGACATGGGGACACGGGACAGGGGGACATGGGACATGGGGACATGGGACAGGGGGATAGGGGGACATGGGGACATGGGACAGGGGGACATGGGGACATGGGACAGGGGGACACGGGACAGGGGGACACAGGATGGATGGACACGGGACGGGGGGACATGGGACAGGGGGACACGGGACAGGGGGACATGGGACAGGGGGACATGGGGATATGGGACAGGGGGACACGGGATGGACGGACACGGGACAGGGGGACACGGGGACATGGGACAGGGGACAGGGGGACATGGGACACGGGGACATGGGGACACGGGACGGACATGGGGACACGGGACAGGGGGACACGGGGACACGGGACGGACGGACACGGGACAGAGGGACACGGGACATGGGGACATGGGACAGGGGGACATGGGACAGGGGGACACGGGACAGGGGGACATGGGGACACGGGACGGACATGGGGACACGGGACAGGGGGACACGGGGACACGGGACGGACGGACACGGGACAGAGCGACACAGGACAGGGGGACATGGGGATCAGGGACAGACAGACATGGGGATCAGGGACAGGTGGACACAGGACAGGTGGACACAGGCGGACACAGGGACAAGGGACAGGTGGACATGGGACAGACGGACACAGGGACACAGGACAGGAGGACGTGGGGACACGGGACAGGGGGACATGGGGACAGACGGACACGGGGAGGGACGGGCCCAGCAGTGACCCAGGGGGGAGGGAGGAGAGCAAAGTGTGAATGGACGGACAGAGGCAGGACAGACGGACATGGGGCTGGACAGACGGACATGGGGCTGGACAGACGGACATGGGGCTGGAGAGAAGGACAGAGAGCTGGACAGACAGACAAGAGGCTGGACAGACAGATATGGGGCTGGGCAGACAAACACAGGGCTGGACAGACAGACAGGGACAAGACAGACAGACATGTGGCAGGACAGACAGACATGGGGCTGGACAAACAAATACGGAGCAGGACAGACGGACAGAACCCCAGCCAGACGGATGTGGGGCAGGACAGACACACAGAGGGGCTGGCCAGATGGACAGACAGATGGGCCGGGGCGGGGGGGGGGGGGCTGGCAGACGGACAGATGGACAGACAGACAGATGGACAGACGGCCAGGATAAGCCGGGAACGAGCTGTTGGGGGCGGTGAAAAGGGACCCGGGGGTGACCATGAACAAAGGGGTTAATGCAGATATTACCAGGATACACCCGAGGATCGTATACATATATATGTATGTATGTATATAATATATACAGCTATAGTACCCTGAGAACGCCTGAGCTGGGAAGCTAAGCAGGGTCAGCCCCGGTCAGTGCTTGGATGGGAGACCTTATACACAGCCATAGCACCTTGAGAACACCTGAGCTGGGAAGCTAAGCAGGGTCGGCCCCGGTCAGTGCTTGGATGGGAGACCTTATACACAGCCATAGCACCCTGAGAACACCTGAGCTGGGAAGCTAAGCAGGGTCGGCCCCGGTCAGTGCTTGGATGGGAGACCTTATACACAGCCATAGCACCCTGAGAACACCTGAGCTGGGAAGCTAAGCAGGGTCAGCCCCGGTCAGTACTTGGATGGGAGACCGGCCATAGCACCTTGAGAACACCTGAGCTGGGAAGCTAAGCAGGGTCAGCCCCGGTCAGTACTTGGATGGGAGACCTTATACACAGCCATAGCACCTTGAGAACACCTGAGCTGGGAAGCTAAGCAGGGTCGGCCCCGGTCAGTGCTTGGATGGGAGACCATGGAGGCCAATGGGACCTGGGGTGGGTTAGAAGGGGGTGCTCAGTAGGTCAGGGAGGTTCTCCTGCCCTCTACTCTGCCCTTTAAATAGGGTTTAGTTCAGATACTACCAGGATATGCCTGGGGGACACATATATACATGTATATGTGCATATTTATATGTATACATACATGTAGTGTAGCACCCTGAGAACGCCCAGTCTCATGTGATCTGGGAAGCTAAGCAGGGTCGGCCCCGGTCAGTGCTTGGATGGGAGACCACAAGGCCAATGGGGCCTGGGGTGGGTTAGAAGGGGGTGCTCAGTAGGTCCAGAGGGGTTCTCCTGCCCCTCTATGCTGCCCATGGAATAAGGGTTTAGTTCAGGTACTATCAGGATATACTTGAGAAACATATATATATACATATATATATATATATATAGTTATAGCACCCTGAGAATGCTTCATCTGGGAAGCTAAGCAGGGTCAGCCCTGGTCAGTGCTTGGATGGGAGACCATTAGAAGTGGGGTGGTCAGTAGGTCCAGATGGGTTCTCCTGCCCCTCTACTCTGCCCTTGAAAAACGGGTTCAGATACTATCAAGATATACTTGTGGAACATATATGTATACATACATATATACATATATACGCATAAATTACTGCTGTTGTCCGATCTGGGAAGCTAAGCAGGGTCGGCCCCGGTCAGTACTTGGATGGGAGACCGACCATAGGACCCTGAGAACACCTGAGCTGGGAAGCTAAGCAGGGTCAGCCGCGGTCAGTACTTGGATGGGAGACCTTATACACAGCCATAGCACCTTGAGAACACCTGCGCTGGGAAGCTAAGCAGGGTCGGCCCCGGTCAGTGCTTGGATGGGAGACCTGTGGCACACCAATGGTACCTGGGGGGTGGCTTAGAAGGGGGGTGCTCAGTGTATCCAGAGGGGCTGACGGTTGGGGGTGCAGCCCACCCGTGCCACCGTGGTTCCGTGGGGCAGGTTCTGGACGCGGCGCTGGAGGCCGAGCAGCTCGTGGGGCGCTACGAGGAGCAGGCGGCCGAGCTGCTGGGCTGGATCCAGCGCACGGTGCTGGCGCTCACCGACCCGCGGCTGCCGGCGGCGCTGCCGGCGCTGCAGGGGCAGCTCCAGGCCTTCAGCAGCTACCGCACCACCGAGAAACCCCCGCGGTGAGACCCCAAAACCACCCATGGGACCCCAAACCTCCCCAGGACCCCCAAAACCACCCATGGGACCCCAAACCCCCCTGGGACCCCCCTGTGCCCAGGGCTGCAGGTGTGGTTGGGGTCCCATGGTGTGGTTGGGGCCCCATGGGTGTTTGGGGTCCCATGGGGTGTTCTGGGGGGTCCCACAGTGTGGTTGGGGTCCCATGGTGTGGTTGGGGCCCCATGGGGTAACTGGGGGGTCCCATGGGGTGTTCTGGGGGGTCCCACGGTGTGGTTGGGGTCCCATGGGTGTTCGGGGTCCCGTGGGGTGACTGGGGGGTCCCATGGGGTGTTGGGGGTCCCGTGGGGTGACTGGGGGGTCCCACGGTGTGGTTGGGGTCCCATGGGTGTTCTGGGGGGTCCCACGGTGTGGTTGGGGTCCCATGGGTGTTCAGGGTCCCGTGGGGTGACTGGGGGGTCCCATGGTGTGGTTGGGGTCCCATGGGTGTTCAGGGTCCCGTGGGGTGACTGGGGGGTCCCATGGGGTGTTCGGGGTCCCATGGGGTGTTCTGGGGGGTCCCATGATGTGGTTGGGGTCCCATGGGTGTTCTGGGGGGTCCCACGATGTGGTTGGGGTCCCATGGGTGTTTGGGGTCCCGTGGGGTGACTGGGGGGTCCCACGATGTGGTTGGGGTCCCATGGGTGTTCGGGGTCCCATGGGGTAACTGGGGGGTCCCACAGTGTGGTTGGGGTCCCATGGGTGTTCGGGGTCCCATGGGGTGACTGGGGGGTCCCATGGGGTGTTCTGGGGGGTCCCACGATGTGGTTGGGGTCCCATGGGGTGTTTGGGGTCCCATGGGTGTTCTGGGGGGTCCCATGGTGCGGTTGGGGTCCCATGGGTGTTCGGGGTCCCGTGGGGTGACTGGGGGGTCCCATGGTGCGGTTGGGGTCCCATGGGTGTTCAGGGTCCCGTGGGGTGACTGGGGGGTCCCACGGTGTGGTTGGGGTCCCATGGGTGTTCGGGGTCCCATGGGGTGACTGGGGGGTCCCATGGGGTGTTCTGGGGGGTCCCACGATGTGGTTGGGGTCCCATGGGGTGTTTGGGGTCCCATGGGTGTTCTGGGGGGTCCCATGGTGCGGTTGGGGTCCCATGGGTGTTCGGGGTCCCGTGGGGTGACTGGGGGGTCCCATGGTGCGGTTGGGGTCCCATGGGTGTTCAGGGTCCCGTGGGGTAACTGGGGGGTCCCACGATGTGGTTGGGGTCCCATGGGTGTTCGGGGTCCCGTGGGGTGACTGGGGGGTCCCATGGTGTGGTTGGGGTCCCATGGGTGTTTGGGGTCCCGTGGGGTGACTGGGGGGTCCCATGGGGTGTTTGGGGGTCCCGTGGGGTGACTGGGGGGTCCCATGGGGTGTTTGGGGTCCCATGGGGTGACTGGGGGGTCCCATGGGGTGTTTGGGGTCCCGTGCGGTGACTGGGGGGTCCCACGGTGTGGTTGGGGTCCCATGGGTGTTCGGGGTCCCGTGGGGTGTTTGGGGTCCCGTGGGGTGACTGGGGGGTCCCATGCGGTGTTTGGGGTCCCGTGGGGTGCCTGGGGGTCCCACGGAGCCGCTGTCCCCAGGTTCACGGCCAAGGGTGCCCTGGAGGTGCTGCTGTTCTCGCTCCAGAGCCGCATGCGCAGCAACAACCAGCGCGTCTGGGTGCCCGGGGACGGGCGGCTGCTCGCCGACATCAACAGGGTGGGGACACGGGGACACGGGGGGACACTGGGGACGCTGGGGGACACGGGGACACGGGGGGACATGCGGGCATTGGGGATATGGGGGACATTGGGGGACATGGGGACATTGGGGATACGGGGACATGGGGGACACGGGGACATTGGGGATATGGGGGGGACATGGGGACATTGGGGAACATGGGGGACATGGGGGGACATTGGGGATATGGGGGGGACATGGGGACATTGGCGGACATGGGGGACATGGGGGGACATTGGGGATATGGGGACATTTGGGGACATTGGGGGACATGGGGGACATGGGGGGACATTGAGGATATGGGGACATGGGGGATATTGGGGGACATGGGGGACATGGGGGGACATAGGGGATATGGGGACATGGGGACATTGGGGAACATGGGGGACATGGGGACATTGGGGAACATGGGGGACATGGGGGGACATAGGGGATATGGGGACATGGGGGGACATTGGGGGACACGGGGACATTGGGGATATGGGGGGGACATGGGGACATTGGGGGACATGGGGGGACACTGGGGAACATGGGGGACATGGGGACATTGGGGGACACGGGGACATTGGGGATATGGGGGGGACATGGGGACATGGGGGACATGGGGGGACATGGGGACGTTGGGGATATGGGGACACTGGGGGATTTGGGGATATGGGGACATTGGGGGACTTGGGGACATGGGGACATTGGGGGACTCAGGGTCACTGATGTCATTGGGGGACACCAGGGACACAGGGACATGGGGACACTGGAGACACAAGGGTCTCTGGGACATCAGGGACATCGGGGGACATTGGGGGACATGGGGACACTGGGACATGGGGGACACCATGGACATTGGGACATCGGGGGACTTGGGGACACCAGGGACATGGGGACACTGGGGACATGGGGGACACGGGGACATTGGGGACACAACAGGGGACATCACGGCAGTGGGGGGGGTGGGCACAGTGCCTGAGCCTGGCAGTGGCTGGAGAAGGCGGTGACATCGTGGTGACATTGCGGTGACATCAGGGTGTCAATGCAATGACATCAGGGTGTCAAGTCGGTGACATCGGGGTGACATTGGCTGTCAAGGCGGTGACATCCGGGTGTCAAAGTGGTGATGTCAGCGTGTCAAGGTGGTGACATTGTGGTGACATCAGGGTGACAAGGTGGTGATGTCAGGTTGTCAAAGCGGTGACCTGAGGGTGACAAGGTGGTGACATCAGGGTGACATTGGCTGTCAAGGCGGTGACATCAGGGTGTCAAAGAGGTGACACCGGGGTGCTGAGGTGGTGACATCAGGGTGTGAAGGCTGTGACATTGGCTGTCAAGGTGGTGACATCGGGGCGTCAAAGAGGTGACATCAGGGTGACATTGGCTGTCAAGGTGGTGACATTGGGGTGGGAAAGTGGTGACATCAGGGTCACCTCTGTCCCCCGTGTGTCCCCTGGCGTGGGCGGGGCTGGAGCGGGCGGAGCTGGCGCTGTCACCAGGTGGTGTCACCAATGGTGTCACCGATGTCACCGGGTGGTGTCACCGATGGTGTCAGTGGTGTCACCGGGTGGTGTCACCGATGTCACCGGGTGGTGTCACCGATGGTGTCAGTGGTATCACCGGGTGGTGTCACCAATGTCCCCCGTGTCCCCAGGCGTGGGCGGGGCTGGAGCGGGCGGAGCTGGCGCTGTCACCGGGTGGTGTCACCGATGGTGTCACCGATGTCACCGGGTGGTGTCTCCGATGGTGTCAGTGGTGTCACCGGGTGGTGTCACCGATGTCACCCATGTGTCCCCAGGCGTGGGCGGGGCTGGAGCGGGTGGAGCTGGCGCTGTCACCGGGTGGTGTCACCGATGGTGTCACCGATGTCACCGGGTGGTGTCACCGATAGTGTCAGTGGTGTCACCGGGTGGTGTCACCGATGTCACCCATGTGTCCCCAGGCGTGGGCGGGTCTGGAGCGGGCGGACCTGGCGCTGTCACCGGGTGGTGTCACCCATGTCACCGGGTGGTGTCACCCATGTCACCCATGTGTCCCCAGGCGTGGGCGGGGCTGGAGCGGGCGGAGCTGGCGCTGTCACCGGGTGGTGTCACGCATGTCACCGGGTGGTGTCACCGGTGTCACCCGTGTGTCCCTGTGTCCCCAGGCGTGGGCGGGGCTGGAGCGGGCGGAGCTGGCGCTGTCACCGGGTGGTGTCACCGATGGTGTCACCGATGTCACCGGGTGGTGTCACCGATGTCACCCATGTGTCCCCAGGCGTGGGTGGGGCTGGAGCGGGCGGAGCTGGCGCTGTCACCGGGTGGTGTCACCGATGGTGTCACCAATGTCACCGGGTGGTGTCACCGATGGTGTCAGTGGTGTCACTGGGTGGTGTCACCGATGTCACCGGGTGGTGTCACCGATGGTGTCAGTGGTGTCACCGGGTGGTGTCACCGATGTCCCCCGTGTCCCCAGGCGTGGGCGGGGCTGGAGCGGGCGGAGCTGGCGCTGTCACCGGGTGGTGTCACCGATGTCACCGGGTGGTGTCACCCATGTCACCGGGTGGTGTCACCGGTGTCACCCGTGTGTCCCCGTGTCCCCAGGCATGGGCGGGGCTGGAGCGGGCGGAGCTGGCGCTGTCACCGGGTGGTGTCACCGATGGTGTCACCGATGTCACCGGGTGGTGTCACCGATGTCCCCGTGTCCCCAGGCGTGGGCGGGGCTGGAGCGGGCGGAGCTGGCGCTGTCACCGGGTGGTGTCACCAATGGTGTCACCGATGTCACCGGGTGGTGTCACCGATGTCACCCATGTGTCCCCAGGCGTGGGCGGGGCTGGAGCGGGCGGAGCTGGCGCTGTCACCGGGTGGTGTCACCGATGGTGTCACCGATGTCACCGGGTGGTGTCACCGATGTCCCCGTGTCCCCAGGCGTGGGCGGGGCTGGAGCGGGCGGAGCTGGCGCTGTCACCGGGTGGTGTCACCAATGGTGTCACCGATGTCACCGGGTGGTGTCACCGATGTCACCCATGTGTCCCCAGGCGTGGGCGGGGCTGGAGCGGGCGGAGCTGGCGCTGTCACCGGGTGGTGTCACCCATGTCACCGGGTGGTGTCAGCCATGTCACCGGGTGGTGTCACCGGTGTCACCCGTGTGTCCCTGTGTCCCCAGGCGTGGGTGGGGCTGGAGCGGGCGGACCTGGCGCTGTCACCGGGTGCTGTCACCGATGTCACCAGGTGGTGTCACCCATGTCACCGGGTGGTGTCACCGATGTCACCCATGTGTCCCCAGGCGTGGGCGGGGCTGGAGCGGGCGGAGCTGGCGCTGTCACCGGGTGGTGTCACCGATGTCCCCGGGTGGTGTCACCGATGGTGTCAGTGGTGTCACCGGGTGGTGTCACCGATGTCCCCGGGTGGTGTCACCGCTGTCACCCGTGTGTCCCCGTGTCCCCAGGCGTGGGTGGGGCTGGAGCGGGCGGACCTGGCGCTGTCACCGGGTGGTGTCACCGATGTCCCCGGGTGGTGTCACCGATGGTGTCAGTGGTGTCACCAGTGGTGTCACCGATGTCCCCGGGTGGTGTCACCGGTGTCACCCGTGTGTCCCTGTGTCCCCAGGCGTGGGCGGGGCTGGAGCGGGCGGAGCTGGCGCTGTCACCGGGTGGTGTCACCGATGGTGTCACCGATGTCACCGGGTGGTGTCACCGATGTCACCCATGTGTCCCCAGGCGTGGGTGGGGCTGGAGCGGGCGGAGCTGGCGCTGTCACCGGGTGGTGTCACCGATGGTGTCACCAATGTCACCGGGTGGTGTCACCGATGGTGTCAGTGGTGTCACTGGGTGGTGTCACCGATGTCACCGGGTGGTGTCACCAATGGTGTCAGTGGTGTCACCGGGTGGTGTCACCGATGTCACCGGGTGGTGTCACCGATGTCCCCCGTGTCCCCAGGCGTGGGCGGGGCTGGAGCGGGCGGAGCTGGCGCTGTCACCGGGTGGTGTCACCGATGTCACCGGGTGGTGTCACCCATGTCACCGGGTGGTGTCACCGGTGTCACCCGTGTGTCCCCGTGTCCCCAGGCATGGGCGGGGCTGGAGCGGGCGGAGCTGGCGCTGTCACCGGGTGGTGTCACCGATGGTGTCACCGATGTCACCGGGTGGTGTCTCCGATGTCCCCGTGTCCCCAGGCGTGGGCGGGGCTGGAGCGGGCGGAGCTGGCGCTGTCACCGGGTGGTGTCACCGATGGTGTCACCGATGTCACCGGGTGGTGTCACCGATGTCCCCCGTGTCCCCAGGCGTGGGCGGGGCTGGAGCGGGCGGAGCACGCGCGGGAGCTGGCGCTGCGCACCGAGCTGATCCGGCAGGAGCAGCTGGAACAGCTGGCTCAGCGCTTCCACCGCAAGGCGCAGATGCGGGAGAGCTGGCTCGGGGACAACCGGCGGCTGCTGGCGCAGGTGACACCGCCTGGGGACGTGGGGACGCGCGACACAGTCGCCCTGGGGACACAGGGACGCAGGGACGTGGGGGTCACAGTCCGTGGCCATCCTGGGGACTTGGGGACATGGGAGGCACAGAACAGGGCCACCCACAGTGTCCCCCATGTCCCCCACATCCCCAATGTCCCCTATATCCCCCATGTCCCCAACATCCCCCATGTCCCCTATATCCCCCATGTCCCCCCATATCCACTATGACCCCCACATCCCCCATATCCCCCCATGTCCCCCACATCCCCCCATGTCCCCCCATGACCCCACATCCCCCATATGCCCCCATGTCCCACACATCCCCCATGACCCTCCATATCCCCCATGACCCCCATGTCTCCCATGACCCCCACATCCTCCACGACCCCCATATCCCCCCATGTCCCCCACATCCCCCATTCCCATGTCCCCACATCCCCCATATCCCATGACCCCCATGCCCCCCACATCCCCCCATGACCCCACATCCCCCATATCCCCCCATGACCCCCATATCCCCCCACATCCCCCATGACCCCCACATCCCCCATATCCACCATGACCCATATGTCCCCATGTCCCCCACATCCCCCATATTCCCCATATCCCCCTTGTCCCCCATGACCCCCACATCCCCCCATGTCCCCACATCCCCCATATCGCCCCACATCCCCCATGTCCCCCTGTGACCCCCATGTCCCCCATGACACCCACATCCCCCCATGACCTCCACATCCCCCATGCACCCCGTATCCCCCCATATCCCCCATGACCCCCACGCCCCCCACATCCCCCCGCATCCCCCATGACCCCCACATCCCCCATGTCCCCCACATCCCCCATGTCCCCCATATCCCCCATGACCCCCACATCCCCCATGACCCTCTGTGACCCCCACATCCCCCCACGACCCCACATCCCCCATATCCCCCATGACCCCCACATCCCCTATATCCCCCCATGCCCCCCGATGACTCCCATGTCCCCATGACCCCCACATCCCCCATATCCCCCCACATCCCCCATGTCCCCCACATCCCCCATATCCCCCCACATCCCCCATGTCCCCCACATCCCCCCATGACCCCACATCCCCCATATCCCCCACATCCCCCGTATCCCCCCACATCCCCCCATGATCCCACATCCCCCATATCCCCCATGATCCCCATTTCCCCCCACATCCCCCATGCCCCCCATATCCCCCCACATCCCCCATGACCCCACATCCCCCATGACCCCACATCCCCCCATGACCCCACATCCCCCATATCCACCACATCCCCCATATCCCCCCACATCCCCCATGTCCCCCACATCCCCCCATGCCCCCCGATGACTCCCATGTCCCCATGACCCCCACATCCCCCATGTCCCCCACATCCCCCATATCCCCCCACATCCCCCATGACCCTCTGTGACCCCCACATCCCCCATTCCCCCCACATCCCCCATGACCCCCATGTCCCCCACATCCCCCACATCCCCCATGACCCCCACATCCCCCATATCCCCCATGACCCTCTGTGACCCCCACATCCCCCATATCCCCCCATGACCCCACATCCCCCATATCCCCCCACATCCCCCATGACCCCCACATCCCCCATGACCCCCATGGCCCCCA
Organism: Patagioenas fasciata; assembly: GCF_037038585.1. Taxonomy (NCBI): domain Eukaryota; kingdom Metazoa; phylum Chordata; class Aves; order Columbiformes; family Columbidae; genus Patagioenas; species Patagioenas fasciata. The sequence goes on from NC_092558.1 coordinate 558,596, forward strand.
CATCCCCCATGACCCCCACATCCTCCATATCCCCCATGACCCTCTGTGACCCCCACATCCCCCCATGATCCCCCATGACCCCCATGGCCCCCATGTCCCCCACATCCCCCCATGACCCCCACATCCCCCATGACTCTCTGTGACCCCCACATCCCCCACATCCCCCCACATCCCCCATGACCCCCATGTCCCCCACATCCCCCATATCCCCCATGACCCCCACATCCCCCATATCCCCCATGACCCTCTGTGACCCCCACATCCCCCCACATCCCCCATGACCCCCACATCCCCCCACATCCCCCATGACCCTCTGTGACCCCCACATCCCCCATGACCCCCATGGCCTCCACATCCCCCACATCCCCCATGTCCCCCACATCCCCCACATCCCCCACATCCCCCACATCCCCCACGTCCCCCACATCCCCCACGTCCCCCACGTCCCCCACATCCCCCCACATCCCCCACATCCCCCATGTCCCCCACATCCCCCACATCCCCCACGTCCCCCACGCCCCCCTGACCCCTCTCCCCCTCCCCCCCCCCGCTCCCCCAGGCCCCGTTTGGCGCGGACCCGCCCGCGGCGGAGGCGGCGCTGCGGCGGCACGAGGCGCTGCGCGCTGACGTCGAGGCGTACGGCGGGCGCGTGGCGGCGCTGGCGGCGGCGGCGGCGGCGCTGGAGGCGGGGCGGTACCACGGGGCGGGCCGCGCGCTGGCGCGCCGGGAGCGCGTGCGCCGCCTGTGGGAGGAGCTGCGCCGGCTGCTGGCCGCGCGCCGGCCCCGCCTCCTGCGCCACGTGCGCCTGCAGGAGGTGCTGGGAGACGCGCGCCACCTGGCGGCCTGGATGGAGCACATGGAGGTGAGGGGGGGGGGGGGCGACACCCGTGCACCCACGGGTTTGGGGGGGTCTGGGGTGTCACTGTGTCCCCTCCAGGTTTGGGGGGGCCATGGGGGGTCACCCATGCACCCACGGGTTTGGGGGGGCTGGGGTGTCACTGTGTCCCCTCCAGGTTTGGGGGGCCCTGGGGTGTCACTGTGTCCCCTCCAGGTTTGGGGGGGCCATGGGGGGTCACCCATGCACCCCCAGGTTTGGGGGGGGTCTGGGGTGTCATTGTGTCCCCCCCCAGGTTTGGGGGGGCCATGGGGGGTCACCCATGCACCCACGGGTTTGGGGGGCCCTGGGGTGTCACCCATGCACCCCCAGGTTTGGGGGGGTCTGGGGTGTCACTGTGTCCCCTCCAGGTTTGGGGGGCCATGGGGGGTCACCCATGCACCCCCAGGTTTGGGGGGCCATGGGGGGTCACCCATGCACCCACGGGTTTGGGGGGCCCTGGGGTGTCATTGTGTCCCCTCCAGGTTTGGGGGGGCCGTGGGGTGTCACCCATGCACCCACGGGTTTGGGGGGCCCTGGGTGTCACCCATGCACCCCCCCAGGTTTGGGGGGACCATGGGGTGTCACCCATGCACCCCCGGGTTTGGGGGGGTCTGGGGTGTCACTGTGTCCCCCCCCCCCAGGTTTGGGGGGGCCCTGGGGTGTCACCCATGCACCCCCGGGTTTGGGGGGGTCTGGGGTGTCACTGTGTCCCCCCCCAGGTTTGGGGGGGCCATGGGGGGTCACCCATGCACCCACGGGTTTGGGGGCCCTGGGGTGTCACTGTGTCCCCCCCCAGGTTTGGGGGGGCCATGGGGGGTCACCCATGCACCCACGGGTTTGGGGGCCCTGGGGTGTCACCCATGCACCCACGGGTTTGGGGGTGTCTGGGGTGTCACTGTGTCCCCCCCCAGGTTTGGGGGGGCCATGGGGGGTCACCCATGCACCCACGGGTTTGGGGGCCCTGGGGTGTCACTGTGTCCCCCCCCAGGTTTGGGGGGGCCATGGGGGGTCACCCATGCACCCACGGGTTTGGGGGCCCTGGGGTGTCACCCATGCACCCACGGGTTTGGGGGTGTCTGGGGTGTCACTGTGTCCCCCCCCAGGTTTGGGGGGGCCATGGGGGGTCACCCATGCACCCCCAGGTTTGGGGGGCCCTGGGTGTCACCCATGCACCCCCCCAGGTTTGGGGGGACCATGGGGGGTCACCCATGCACCCATGGGTTTGGGGAGCCCTGGGGTGTCACTGTGTCCCCCCCTCAGGTTTGGGGGGACCATGGGGGGTCACCCATGCACCCACGGGTTTGGGGAGCCCTGGGTGTCACCCATGCACCTCCAGGTTTGGGGGGCCCTGGGGTGTCACTGTGTCCCCTGCAGGTTTGGGGGGCCCTGGGGTGTCACCCACGGGGTTTGGGGGTGCCGGGAGGGGTCTAGGGGTGCCAGGGCGGTGCTGGGGGGGGTTTGGGGTTCGCACATGGGGTTTGGGGGTGCCAGGGGGGTTTTGGGGTTCACAGGAGGGTTGGGGATGCCAGGTGGGGTTTGGGGTTCACAGGGGGGTCTGGGGGTGCTGGGGGGGTCTGGGGGTGACCTGGGGTGACCCGGGGTCCTCGCGCAGGGCCGCCTGGCGCAGCCCCCCCAGAAGGGGGTTCAGGGGTGCCCGTGGGGGTGCCTGTCGGGGTGTTGGTTGGGGCGCCCATTGGGGTGCCCGTGGGGGTGCCTGTCGGGGTTCCCCGGTTTTGGGGTGACCCGGGGTTCCCCACAGGGCCGCCTGGCGCAGCGCCCTCCGGAGGGGGTTCAGGGTGCCCATTGGGGTGCCTGTCGGGGTGTTGGTTGGGGTGCCCACTGGGGTGCCCGTTTTGGGGTCCCTGTTGGGGTGCCCATTGGGGTGCCTGCTTTGGGGTGCACATGGGGTGACCCGGGGTCCTCACCCAGGGCCGCCTGTCACAGCCCCCCCAGGAGGTGGTTCAGGGTGCCCATTGGGGTGCCTGTCGGGGTTCCCCGGTTTTGGGGTGACCCGGGGTCCCCCACAAGGCCGCCTGGCGCAGCGCCCCCCGGAGGTGGTTCAGGGTGCCCATTGGGGTGCCTGTCGGGGTGTTGGTTGGGGTGCCCATTGTGGTGCCTGTTTTGGGGTGCTCGTTGGGGTGCCCATTGGGGTGCCCGTTTTGGGGTCCCTGTTGGGGTGCCCATTGTGGTGCCTGTTTTGGGGTGCTCGTTGGGGTGCCCATTGGGGTGCCCGTTTTGGGGTCCCTGTTGGGGTGCCCATTGGGGTGCCTGCTTTGGGGTGCACATGGGGTGACCTGGGGTCCTCACCCAGGGCCGCCTGTCACAGCCCCCCCCGGAGGTGGTTCAGGGTGCCCATTGGGGTGCCTGTCGGGGTGTTGGTTGGGGTGCCCACTGGGGTGCCCGTTTTGGGGTCCCTGTTGGGGTGCCCATTGGGGTGCCTGCTTTGGGGTGCACATGGGGTGACCCGGGGTCCTCGCACAGGGCCGCCTGTCACAGCCCCCCCAGGAGGTGGTTCAGGGTGCCCATTGGGGTGCCTGTCGGGGTTCCCCAGTTTTGGGGTGACCCGGGGTCCCCCACAGGACCGCCTGGCGCAGCGCCCCCCGGAGGGGGTTCAGGGTGCCCATTGGGGTGCCCATTGGGGTGCCTGTCGGGGTGTTGGTTGGGGTGCCCATTGGGGTGCCTGTCGGGGTTCCCCAGTTTTGGGGTGACCCGGGGTCCCCCACAGGGCCGCCTGGCGCAGCGCCCCCCAGAGGGGGTTCAGGGTGCCCATTGGGGTGCCTGTCGGGGTGTTGGTTGGGGTGCCCATTGGGGTGCCCATGGGGGTGCCTGTCGGGGTTCCCCAGTTTTGGGGTGACCCGGGGTCCCCCACAGGGCCGCCTGGCGCAGCGCCCCCCGGAGGGGGTTCAGGGTGCCCATTGGGGTGCCTGTCGGGGTGTTGGTTGGGGTGCCCATTGGGGTGCCCGTTTTGGGGTCCCCGTTGGGGTGCCCATTGGGGTGCCTGCTTTGGGGTGCACATGGGGTGACCTGGGGTCCTCGCACAGGGCCGCCTGTCACAGCCCCCCCAGGAGGGGGTTCAGGGGTGCCCATTGGGGTGCCTGTCGGGGTGTTGGTTGGGGCGCCCATTGGGGTGCCCATTGGGGTGCCTGTCGGGGTTCCCCGGTTTTGGGGTGACCCGGGGTCCCCCACAGGGCCGCCTGGCGCAGCGCCCCCTGGAGGGGGTTCAGGGTGCCCATTGGGCTGCCTGTCGGGGTGTTGGTTGGGGTGCCCATTGGGGTGCCCATGGGGGTGCCTGTCGGGGTTCCCCAGTTTTGGGGTGACCCGGGGTCCTCACACAGGGCCGCCTGGCGCAGTGCCCCCCAGAGGGGGTTCAGGGGTGCCCATTGGGGTGCCTGTCGGGGTGTTGGTTGGGGCGCCCATTGGGGTGCCCATGGGGGTGCCTGTCGGGGTTCCCCAGTTTTGGGGTGACCCGGGGTCCCCCACAGGGCCACCTGGCGCAGCGCCCCCCGGAGGGGGTTCAGGGTGCCCATTGGGGTGCCTGTCGGGGTGTTGGTTGGAGTGCCCATTGTGGTGCCCGTGTTGGGGTGCTTGCTGGGGTCCCTGTTTGGGGTCCCTGTTGGGGTGCCCATTGGGGTGCCTGCTTTGGGGTGCACATGGGGTGACCTGGGGTCCTCGCACAGGGCCGCCTGTCACAGCCCCCCCAGGAGGTGGTTCAGGGTGCCCATTGGGGTGCCTGTCGGGGTGTTGGTTGGGGTGCCCATTGGGGTGCCTGTCGGGGTTCCCCGGTTTTGGGGTGACCCGGGGTCCCCCACAGGGCCGCCTGGCGCAGCGCCCCCCGGAGGGGGTTCAGGGTGCCCATTGGGGTGCCTGTCGGGGTGTTGGTTGGGGCGCCCATTGGGGTGCCCGTGGGGGTGCCTGTCGGGGTTCCCCGGTTTTGGGGTGACCCGGGGTCCCCCACAGGGCCGCCTGGCGCAGCGCCCCCCGGAGGGGGTTCAGGGTGCCCATTGGGGTGCCTGTCGGGGTGTTGGTTGGGGCGCCCATTGGGGTGCCCGTGGGGGTGCCTGTCGGGGTTCCCCAGTTTTGGGGTGACCCGGGGTCCTCACACAGGGCCGCCTGGCGCAGCGCCCCCCGGAGGGGGAGGCGCAGCTGCAGCTGCAGGTGCTGCTGGAGGCCGACATCTCCGCGCAGGCCGAGCGCGTCCGGGCCGTCCGGGACGCCGCCGTGGCCCTGGGCGCCGATACGGGCGGTCAGTGGCACCCCCAGAGCCCCCGGAACCCCCAAATCCCCCCGAACCCCCCTGTGAGCCCACAAACCCCAGAGTGGTCCCCAAACCCCATCTGCTGCATCATCTGGGGTGTCCCCCATTCCCTGGGGTCTCCCCCAACTCCTGGGGTGTCCCCCAGCCCCCCAGGGTGTCCCCCAACCCCTGGGGTGTCCCCAGCCCCCCAGGGTGACCCCCATTCCCTGGGGTCTCCCCCAACCCCTGGGGTGTCCCCCAGCCTCCCAGGGTGTCCCCCAACCCCTGGATGTCCCCAACCCCTGGGTGTCCCCAATCCCTGGGGTGTCCCCCAGACCTTTAGATGGTCCCCAACCCCTGGGGTGTCCCCCAGCCCCTCAGGGTGTCCCCCAACCCCTGGGTGTCCCCAACCCCTGGGTGTCCCCCAACCCCTGGGGTGTCCCCCAGCCTCCCAGGGTGTCCCCCAACTCTTGGGGTGTCCCCAGCCCCCCAGGGTGTCCCCCATTCCCTGGGGTCTCCCCCAACCCCTGGGGTGTCCCCAGCCCCCCAGGGTGTCCCCCAACTCTTGGGGTGTCCCCAGCCTCCCAGGGTGTCCCCCAACCCCTGGGGTGTCCCCCAGCCCCCCAGGGTGTCCCCCAACTCTTGGGGTGTCCCCAGCCCCCCAGGGTGTCCCCCAACCCCTGGGTGTCCCCAACCCCTGGGTGTCCCCCATTCCCTGGGGTCTCCCCCAAGCCCTGGGGTGTCCCCCAGCCTCCCAGGGTGTCCCCCAACCCCTGGATGTCCCCAACCCCTGGATGTCCCCAACCCCTGGGTGTCCCCAATCCCTGGGGTGTCCCCCAGCCCCCCAGGGTGTCCCCCAACCCCTGGGTGTCCCCAATCCCTGGGATGTCCCCCAGACCTTTAGATGGCCCCCAACCCCTGGGGTGGCCCCAGAACCCCAGGATGTCCCCCAACTCCTGTGTGCCCCCCAACCCCTTCAACTGTCCCCCAGACCCCTGAGTGTCCCCAAATCCCCGGGGTGTCCCCAAGGCCCTTTAACTGTCCCCATCACACTGAGTGTCCCCCAGCCCTGGGCCATCCCCCAGACCCACAACCTGTCCCCCAACCCCTGGGGTGTCCCCCGTGTTCCCTGAGTGTCCTCCAGACCCCAGGGATGTCCCCCAACCCCTGGGGTGTCCCCCGTGTCCCCTGAGTGTCCCCCAGACCCCTGGGCCATCCCCCAGACCCACAACGTGTCCCCCAACCCCTGGGGTGTCCCCCAACCCCCTGAGTGTCCCCCAGACCCCTGGGCCATCCCCCAGACCCACAACCTGTCCCCCAACCCCTGGGGTGTCCCCCGTGTCCCCTGAGTGTCCCCCAGACCCCTGGGCCATCCCCCAGACCCACAACGTGTCCCCCAACCCCTGCGATGTCCCCCGTGTCCCTTGAGTGTCCCCCAGACCCCTGGGCCATCCCCCAGACCCACAACCTGTCCCCCAACCCCTGGGGTGTCCCCCGTGTCCCCTGAGTGTCCTCCAGACCCCTGGGATGTCCCCCAACCCTTGGGGTGTCCCCCGTGTCCCCTGAGTGTCCCCCAGACCCCTGGGCCATCCCCCAGACCCACAGCCTGTCCCCCAACCCCTGGGGTGTCCCCCGTGTCCCCTGAGTGTCCCCCAGACCCCTGGGCCATCCCCCAGACCCACAGCCTGTCCCCCAACCCCCGCGATGTCCCCCGTGTCCCCTGAGTGTCCCCCAGACCCCAGGGATGTCCCCCAACCCCTGGGGTGTCCCCCAACCCCCTGAGTGTCCCCCAGACCCCTGGGCCATCCCCCAGACCCACAACCTGTCCCCCAACCCCTGCGCTGTCCCCCGTGTCCCCCCAGACTCCCCTCCCTGCGACCCATCGGCGCTGGAGCGCGCGGCGGCGCTGGAGCGGCGCTTCACCGAGCTGGAGGCGCTGGCCGCCGAGCGCCGGGCCCGGCTGGAGGAGTCGCAGCGCTTGTGGCAATTCCGCTGGGACCTGGGCCAGGAGGAGGCCTGGATGGGCGAGCAGGAGCGGCTGCTCCGCGCCGGCTCCGCCGCCACCGCGAGCCGCGACCTCCCCGGCGCCCTGCGCCTGCTGAGCCAGCACCGCGCCCTCCAGAGCCAGCTGGGCAACCGCGCCGCGGCGCTGGAGCGGGCGCTGGAGCGCGGCCGCGAGCTGGCGGCGCAGGGGGGAGCGGGGGCGGCCGAGGCGGCCGCGCTGGTGCGGGACGTGGAGCGGCGCTGGCGCTCGCTGGTGGAACTGGCGGCCGAGCGATGCCGGAGCATCCAGGAAGCCGCCGGCGCCCTCCAGTTCCAGGCGGAGGCGGCGGAGGTGGCGGCGCGGCTGGAGGACACGCGGCGCCTGGCGGCGGGCGCCGGGGTTGGCCGCGACGAGCACGCGGCGCGGAGCTTGGCGCGGCGGCACCGCGGGGTGCGGGACGAGCTGCGCGGGCACCGCGCCGCCATCGACGCCCTGCGCCGGCAGGCGACCGCGCTGCCGCCCGGCGGGGACGGGGATCCCGGAGCCTCCGCGCGGGTGGAGGAGCTGGAGCGGCGCTACCGGGAGGTGGAGGAGGTGGCCGAGCGGCGGAGCCGGGAGCTGGAGGAGGCGCTGAGGTTCCACGCCATGCGCGGCGAAGCGGACGCCTGCGCGCTGTGGCTGGGCGAGAAGGAGCGGTGGCTGCTGGCCGTGGCTGTACCGGAGCGCATGGAGGACCTGGAGGTGCTGCAGCAGCGGTGAGCGCCACGATGAGCCCCCCCCGGCGCTGTGCGGTGGCCCCGGCGTGGTGCTGAGCGCCACGAATGGCCCGCAGGTTTGAGACGCTGGAGCCGGAGATGAAGCAGCTGGCGTCGCGCGTGGGCGCCGTGAACCGCGCCGCCGAGGAGCTGCTGGGCGCCGGGAGCAACCGGGAGGGCGCCCGCGCCGCCCGCCAGCAGCTCAATGAGAGGTGGGCGCGTGGGGCTGTGCGGTGGGTGCTGCTGGTGGATGGGCTGGGGTCTCCGGGTAGGGGGTGCTCCAGGCAGGGTGACGTTCCGGACAGGATGGTGCTCTGGGCAGGTTGACGTTCCGGACAGGATGATGCTCCGAGCAGGATGATGCTCTGGACAGGATGATGTTCCGGGCAGGATGATGCTCTGGGCAGGTTGACCTTCTGGACAGGGTGATGGTCTGGACAGGATGGTGCTCTGGGCAGGATGATGTTCCAGGCAGGATGATGCTCTGGGCAGGGTGACGTTCTGGACAGGATGGTGCTCTGGGCAGGATGATGTTGCGGACAGGATGACGCTCTGGACAAGATGATGCTCTGGACAGGGTGATGCTCTGGACAGGATGATGCTCTGGGCAGGATGATGCTCCAGGCAGGACAATGCTCTGGTCAGGGTGACGTTCCGGACAGGACGATGCTCTGAACAGGATGATGTTCCAGGCAGGATGATGCTCTGGACAGGGTGGTGCTCTGGACAGGATGATGCTCTGGGCAGGATGATGCTCTGGGCAGGTTGACGTTCCGGACAGGATGATGCTCTGAACAGGATGGTGTTCTGGGCAGGTTGATGCTCTGGACAAGATGGTGCTCTGGACAGGGTGATGCTCTGGGCAGGATGATGCTCTGGACAGGATGATGCTCCGGGCAGGAAGATGATCTGGGCAGGATTATGGTCTGATCAGGACAATGTCCCAGGCAGGTTGACGTTCTGGACAGGATGATGTTCCAGGCAGGGGCTGCTCTGGGCAGGATGATGCCCTGGACAGGATGAGGCTCTGGACAGGTTGATGTTCTGGACAGGATGATGCTCCGGGCAGGTTGGTGCTCTGGGCAGGTTGGTGCTCTGGTCAGGATGAGGCTCTGGACAGGATGATATTCTGAACAGGGTGATGCTCTGGACAGGATGATGCTCTGGACAGGGTGAGGCTTTGGGGCAGGATGGTGCTCCGGACAGGATGATGCTCTGGACAGGTTGACGTTCTGGACAGGATGATGCTCCGGGCAGGCTGGTGCTCTGGGCAGGATGGTGATCCGGGCAGGATGATGCTCCGGGCAGGATGGTGCTCCAGGCAGGATGGTGCTCCAGGCAGGATGATGTCCTGGGCAGGATGATGCTCTGGGCAGCATGATGCTCTGGTTAGGTTGACGTTCTGGACAGGACGGTGTTCTGGTCAGGTTGACGTTCTGGACAGGATGACGCTCCGGGCAGGATGATGCTCTGGGCAGGTTGACGTTCTGGACAGGATGATGCTCTGTGCAGGATGATGCTCTGTGCAGGATGGTGCTCTGGACAGGGTGGTACTCCGGGCAGGATGATGCTCTGGACAGGTTGACGTTTTGGACAGGATGGTGCTCCGGGCAGGATGATGCTCTGGGCAGGATGACGTTCTGGACAGGATGATGCTCTGGGCAGGTTGATGCTCTGGGCAGGTTGACGTTCCAGACAGGATGATGCTCTGAACAGGATGATGCTTTGGACAGGGTGACGTTCCGGACAGGACGATGCTCTGGACAGGATGATGCTCTGGACAGGATGATGCTCTGGACAGGATGATGCTCTGGGCAGGGTGACGTTCCGGACAGGACGATGCTCTGGACAGGATGATGCTTTGGGGCAGGATGGTGCTCCGGGCAGGATGATGCTCTGGACAGGTTGACGTTCTGAACAGGATGGTGCTCTGGGCAGGATGATGCTCTGGACAGGGTGATGTTCCGGGCAGGTTGACATTCCGGACAGGATGATGCTCTGGGCAGGATGGTGCCCTGGGCAGGATGATGCTCTGGGCAGGTTGACGTTCTGGACAGGATGATGCTCTGGGCAGGATGACGCTGTGTGCAGGATGATGTTCCAGGCAGGGTCTGGGTTCTCTGGACAGGATGATGTCCTGGGCAGGATGATGGTCTGGGCAGCATGATGCTCTGGTTAGGTTGACGTTCTGGACAGGATGGTGTTCTGGTCAGGTTGACGTTCTGGACAGGATGATGCTCGGTGCAGGATGGTGCCCTGGGCAGGATGATGCTCTGGGCAGGAGGATGTCGTGGGCAGGATGATGTTCAGTGCAGGGATGGGTCCTCCGCTCAGGCCGATGCTCCGGTCACCTGCGCGTTCCCGTTGCGGTTGCCGCTCCATCCAGGCCCCCATTCCCTGCCCGCACAGGTGGGAGCGCTTCCGCGCGCTGGCCGAGCAGAAGAAGGCGGCGCTGGGCTCGGCGCTGGCGCTGCAGAACTTCCAGCTGGAGTGCGACGAGACGGCCGCCTGGATGCGCGGCAAGACCGACGCCATCGCGGCCACGCGGGGCCTCGGCAGCGACCCCCACGGCGTCGCCGCGCTGCGGCGCAAGCTCTCGGCCGTGCGGCGCGACCTGGACGCCATCCAGGCCAAGCTGCGGGACCTACGAGCCGAGGGGGAGAAACTGGTGGCCCGGCACCCCGCGGAAGCCTCGGCGGTGCCGGCGCGGCTGTCGGCGCTGGAGGGGGTGTGGGACGAGCTGCGCGGCGCGCTGCGGCGCCACGAGGAGGCGCTGGAGGCGGCCGGCAAGGTGCAGGGCGTCCTGCGCGACCTGGCGGCGCTGCAGGGCTGGGTGGCCCAAACCGCCGGCGCCGTGGCCACCGAGGACGCGCCGGCCACGCTGGCCGAGGCCGAGCGGCTGCTGAGGCAGCACGAGGCGCTGGGCGAGGAGATGGAGCGCTACGGCGCCGAGTACCGCGGCGTGCGGGACGCGGGACGGGAGGCCGCGCGCGGACAGACGGACGCGGTGCTGCGGCAGCGGGTGGAGGCGCTGGACGCCGGCTGGGAGGAGCTGGGCAGGATGTGGGAGACGCGGCGCCGGCGGCTGCGCCAGGCCCTGGCGTTCCAGATGTTCCTCCGCGACGCCAAACAGCTGGAGGGCGTAATCGGTACCCAGGTGAGGCGCCGCGGGGACGCGACGCCGGGGCGGGGGACGCGGTGACGGTGACGCCGGTGACGGTGTCGCCGCCCCCAGGAGTACGCGCTGGCGCACGCCGATGTGCCCGGCACGGTGCCGGGAGCCGAGGCCGCCGTCAAGAAGCTGGAGGACGTGGTGGGCGCCGTGGAGGTCGCCGGAGAGCGGCTGCAGGTCCTGGTGGCCGCCAGGGAGAAGTTGGTGGCCGAGGGAAACCCCCGTGGGGAGGAGGCGCGGGAGGCGGTGGTGGCGCTGGAGAGAAGGTGAGGGGCAACCCAAGGCATGGAGTGGCCATGGGGGTACTGGTGTGGCCATGGGGGTACCGGGGTGGCCATGGGGATATCGGTGTGGCCATGGGGGTACCGGAGTGGTCATGGGGGTACTGGTGCAGCCATGGGGGTACCGGGGTGGCCATGGGGGTATTGGGGTGGCCATGGGGGTACCGGAGTAGCCATGGGGGTACCAATGTGGGGTACTGGTGTGGGGGTACTGGTGGAGGCCATGGGGGTATCAGTGTGGCCATGGGGGTACCGGAGTGGCCATGGGGGTACCGGAGTGGCCATGGGGGTATCGGTGTGGCCATGGGGGTACCGGAGTGGCCATGGGGGTACCGATGTGGCCATGGGGGTATCGGTGTGGCCATGGGGGTACTGGAGTGGCCATGGGGGTATCGGTGTGGCCATGGGGGTACCGATGTGGCCATGGGGGTATCGGTGTGGCCATGGGGGTACCGGAGTGGCCATGGGGGTATCGGTGTGGCCATGGGGGTATCGGTGTGGCCATGGGGGTACTGGAGTGGCCATGGGGGTACTGGAGTGGCCATGGGGGTACCGGAGTGGCCATGGGGGTATCGGTGTGGCCATGGGGGTACCGGAGTGGCCATGGGGGTACTGGAGTGGCCATGGGGGTATCGGTGTGGCCATGGGGGTACTGGAGTGGCCATGGGGGTATCGGAGTGGCCATGGGGGTACCGGAGTGGCCATGGGGGTACTGGAGTGGCCATGGGGGTATCGGTGTGGCCATGGGGGTATCGGAGTGGCCATGGGGGTATCGGTGTGGCCATGGGGGTACCGGAGTGGCCATGGGGGTACCGGAGTGGCCATGGGGGTATCGGTGTGGCCATGGGGGTATCGGTGTGGCTGTCACCGTCACCATCACCGTCACCCGGGTCCTCCAGGCACCACGGGAACCGGGAGGCGGCGCAGGAGCTGCTGGAGCGGCTGAGGGACAACCTGGAGCTGCAGAGGTTCCTGCAGAAGGCGGAGGAGGTAACGGGGGAGGAGGAGGAGGAGGGTGGGGTGGGATGAGGAGGAGGATGGGGATGGGGATGGGGATGGGGTGGAATGGGATGGGATAGGATGAGTTGAGATGGGATGAGGATGAGGATTGGGATGGGATGAGGATGAGAATGAGGACGAAGCTGAGAGCGAGGATGAAGCTGAGAATGGAAATGGAGATGGAGATGGGGATGGCATGGGATGAGTTGAGATCGGATGAGAATGAGAATGAGCATGAGGATGAGGATGAGGATGAGGATGAAGATGAAGATGAGGATGGGATGGGTTGAGAGAGGATGGGATGAGGATAAGGATGAAGATGAGGATGGGATGGGATGGGATGGGATGGGATGGGATGGGATGGGATGGGGATGAGGATGAAGCTGAAGATGAGGATGGGATGGGTTGAGAGGGGATGGGATGAGGATAAGGATGAAGATGAGGATGGGATGGGATGGGATGGGATGGGATGGGATGAGGATGAGGATGAAGCTGAGGATGAAGATGAAGCTGAGGATGAAGATGAGGATGGTATGGGCTGAGGGGATGGGATGGGATGGAGATGGGATGGGATGGGATGAGGATGGGATGGGATGAGGATGAAGATGAGGATGAGAATGAGGATGAAGATGAGGATGAAGATGAGGATGGGATGGGTTGAGAGGAGATGGGATGGGTTGAGAGGGGATGGGATGAGGATGGGGATGAGGATGAAGCTGAAGATGAGGATGGGATGGGTTGAGAGGGGATGGGATGAGGATAAGGATGAAGATGAGGATGGGATGGGATGGGATGGGATGAGGATGAGGATGAAGCTGAGAATGAAGATGAAGCTGAGGATGAAGATGAGGATGGGATGGGCTGAGGGGATGGGATGGGATGGAGATGGGATGGGATGGGATGAGGATGGGATGGGATGAGGATGAAGATGAGGATGAGAATGAGAATGAGGATGAGGATGAGGATGAAGATGAGGATGGGGTGGGTTGAGAGGAGATGGGATGGGTTGAGAGGGGATGGGATGAGGATAAGGATGAAGATGAAGATGAGGATGGGATGGGATGGGATAGGATGGGATGCGATGGGATGGGAATGAGAACGAAGCTGAGGATGAGAATGCGGATGAAGCTGAGGAGGAGGATGGGATGGGATGAGGATGAGAACGGGTTTAGATATGTTGAGGATGGGTTGAGATCACATGGGATGGGATCAGGATGAAGATGAGGATGAGGATAAAGCTGAGGAGGAGGGTGGAATGGAATGGGAAGAAAATGGGTTGGAATGGGATGGAATGGGATGAAGATGAGGGTGGGATGGGATGGGATGGGATGAAGATGAGGATGGGATGGGATGGGGTGGGATGGGATGGGATGCAATGGGGTGGGATGGGATGGGATGGGATGAGGGTGGGGATGGGATGGGATGAGGGTGGGGATGGGATGGGATGAAGATGAGGATGGGATGGGGGTGGGATGGGATGGGATGAAGATGAGGATGAGATGGGATGGGATGGCATGAGGATGGGGATGGGATGGGATGAAGATGAGGATGGGATGGGGGTGGGATGGGATGGGATGAAGATGAGGATGAGATGGGATGGGATGGGATGAGGATGGGGATGGGATGGGATGAAGATGAGGATGGGATGGGGGTGGGATGGGATGGGATGGTATGGGATGGGATGGAATGGGGTGGGATGGGATGGGATGAAGATGAGAATGAGATGGGATGGGATGGGATGGGATGAGGATGGGGATGGGATGGGATGAAGATGAGGATGGGATGGGGGTGGGATGGGATGGGATGGGATGGTATGGGATGGGATGGAATGGGGTGGGATGGGATGGGATGGGATGAAAATGGGGATGGGATGGGATGGGATGGGGTGGGATGGGGTGGGATGGGATGGGATGAAGATGAGGATGGGATGGGATGGGGATGAGGACGATGCTGAAGACGAAGGCAGGCGGTGACGGGCGGTGCTGTGGCGCAGCTGGCGCTGTGGATGGAGGAGAAGCTGCGGGCGGCGCAGGACGGGGCGCACGGGGACGCGCGGAGCCTACGCAGGAAGTGCCAGAGGCACCAGGCGTTCGCCGCTGAGCTGGCGGCCAACCGGGGCTGGCTGGACAGCCTGGAGGAGGTGACACCATGGGGACACCGTGGGGACACCGTGGGGACACCGTGGGGGACATGGGGACATGGGGGACATGGGGACATGGGGCCAACCGGGGCTGGCTGGACAGCCTGGAGGAGGTGACACCATGGGGACACCGTGGGGACACCGTGGGGACACCGTGGGGGACATGGGGACATGGGGGACATGGGGACATGGGGCCAACCGGGGCTGGCTGGACAGCCTGGAGGAGGTGACACCATGGGGACACCGTGGGGACACCGTGGGGACACCGTGGGGGACATGGGGACATGGGGACAACCGGGGCTGGCTGGACAGCCTGGAGGAGGTGACACCATGGGGACACCGTGGGGACACCATGGGGACACCGTGGGGGACATGGGGACATGGGGGACATGGGGCCAACCGGGGCTGGCTGGACAGCCTGGAGGAGGTGACACCATGGGGACACCGTGGGGACACCGTGGGGGACATGGGGGACATGGGGACATGGGGCCAACCGGGGCTGGCTGGACAGCCTGGAGGAGGTGACACCGTGGGGACACCGTGGGGACACCATGGGGACACCGTGGGGGACATGGGGACATGGGGACAACCGGGGCTGGCTGGACAGCCTGGAGGAGGTGACACCATGGGGACACCGTGGGGACACCGTGGGGACACCGTGGGGGACATGGGGACATGGGGACAACCGGGGCTGGCTGGACAGCCTGGAGGAGGTGACACCGTGGGGACACCGTGGGGACACCATGGGGACACCGTGGGGGACATGGGGGACATGGGGCCAACCGGGGCTGGCTGGACAGCCTGGAGGAGGTGACACCATGGGGACACCGTGGGGACACCATGGGGACACCGTGGGGGACATGGGGACATGGGGCCAACCGGGGCTGGCTGGACAGCCTGGAGGAGGTGACACCATGGGGACACCGTGGGGACACCATGGGGACACCGTGGGGGACATGGGGGACATGGGGCCAACCGGGGCTGGCTGGACAGCCTGGAGGAGGTGACACCATGGGGACACCGTGGGGACACCGTGGGGACACCGTGGGGGACATGGGGACATGGGGCCAACCGGGGCTGGCTGGACAGCCTGGAGGAGGTGACACCGTGGGGACACCGTGGGGACACCATGGGGACACCGTGGGGGACATGGGGGACATGGGGCCAACCGGGGCTGGCTGGACAGCCTGGAGGAGGTGACACCATGGGGACACCGTGGGGACACCATGGGGACACCGTGGGGGACATGGGGACATGGGGGACATGGGGACATGGGACCAACCGGGGCTGGCTGGACAGCCTGGAGGAGGTGACACCATGGGGACACCGTGGGGACACCATGGGGACACCGTGGGGGACATGGGGACATGGGGCCAACCGGGGCTGGCTGGACAGCCTGGAGGAGGTGACACCATGGGGACACCGTGGGGACACCGTGGGGACACCGTGGGGGACATGGGGACATGGGGCCAACCGGGGCTGGCTGGACAGCCTGGAGGAGGTGACACCATGGGGACACCATGGGGACACCGTGGGGACACCGTGGGGACACCGTGGGGGACATGGGGACATGGGGCCAACCGGGGCTGGCTGGACAGCCTGGAGGAGGTGACACCATGGGGACACCGTGGGGACACCATGGGGACACCGTGGGGGACATGGGGCCAACCGGGGCTGGCTGGACAGCCTGGAGGAGGTGACACCATGGGGACAGCGTGGGGACACCATGGGGACACCGTGGGGGACATGGGGGACATGGGGACATGGGGCCAACCGGGGCTGGCTGGACAGCCTGGAGGAGGTGACACCATGGGGACACCGTGGGGACACCATGGGGACACCATGGGGACACCGTGGGGGACATGGGGCCAACCGGGGCTGGCTGGACAGCCTGGAGGAGGTGACACCATGGGGACACCGTGGGGACACCATGGGGACACCGTGGGGACATGGGGACATGGGGCCAACCGGGGCTGGCTGGACAGCCTGGAGGAGGTGACACCATGGGGACACCGTGGGGACACCGTGGGGACACCGTGGGGGACATGGGGACATGGGGGACATGGGGCCAACCGGGGCTGGCTGGACAGCCTGGAGGAGGTGACACCATGGGGACACCGTGGGGACACCGTGGGGGACATGGGGGACATGGGGACATGGGGCCAACCGGGGCTGGCTGGACAGCCTGGAGGAGGTGACACCGTGGGGACACCGTGGGGACACCATGGGGACACTGTGGGGGACATGGGGGACATGGGGCCAACCGGGGCTGGCTGGACAGCCTGGAGGAGGTGACACCATGGGGACACCGTGGGGACACCGTGGGGGACATGGGGACATGGGGCCAACCGGGGCTGGCTGGACAGCCTGGAGGAGGTGACACCATGGGGACACCGTGGGGACACCGTGGGGACACCGTGGGGGACATGGGGACATGGGGACAACCGGGGCTGGCTGGACAGCCTGGAGGAGGTGACACCGTGGGGACACCGTGGGGACACCATGGGGACACCGTGGGGGACATGGGGGACATGGGGCCAACCGGGGCTGGCTGGACAGCCTGGAGGAGGTGACACCATGGGGACACCGTGGGGACACCATGGGGACACCGTGGGGGACATGGGGACATGGGGCCAACCGGGGCTGGCTGGACAGCCTGGAGGAGGTGACACCATGGGGACACCGTGGGGACACCATGGGGACACCGTGGGGGACATGGGGGACATGGGGCCAACCGGGGCTGGCTGGACAGCCTGGAGGAGGTGACACCATGGGGACACCGTGGGGACACCGTGGGGACACCGTGGGGGACATGGGGACATGGGGCCAACCGGGGCTGGCTGGACAGCCTGGAGGAGGTGACACCGTGGGGACACCGTGGGGACACCATGGGGACACCGTGGGGGACATGGGGGACATGGGGCCAACCGGGGCTGGCTGGACAGCCTGGAGGAGGTGACACCATGGGGACACCGTGGGGACACCATGGGGACACCGTGGGGGACATGGGGACATGGGGGACATGGGGACATGGGACCAACCGGGGCTGGCTGGACAGCCTGGAGGAGGTGACACCATGGGGACACCGTGGGGACACCATGGGGACACCGTGGGGGACATGGGGACATGGGGCCAACCGGGGCTGGCTGGACAGCCTGGAGGAGGTGACACCATGGGGACACCGTGGGGACACCGTGGGGACACCGTGGGGGACATGGGGACATGGGGCCAACCGGGGCTGGCTGGACAGCCTGGAGGAGGTGACACCATGGGGACACCATGGGGACACCGTGGGGACACCGTGGGGACACCGTGGGGGACATGGGGACATGGGGCCAACCGGGGCTGGCTGGACAGCCTGGAGGAGGTGACACCATGGGGACACCGTGGGGACACCATGGGGACACCGTGGGGGACATGGGGCCAACCGGGGCTGGCTGGACAGCCTGGAGGAGGTGACACCATGGGGACAGCGTGGGGACACCATGGGGACACCGTGGGGGACATGGGGGACATGGGGACATGGGGCCAACCGGGGCTGGCTGGACAGCCTGGAGGAGGTGACACCATGGGGACACCGTGGGGACACCATGGGGACACCATGGGGACACCGTGGGGGACATGGGGCCAACCGGGGCTGGCTGGACAGCCTGGAGGAGGTGACACCATGGGGACACCGTGGGGACATGGGGACATGGGGCCAACCGGGGCTGGCTGGACAGCCTGGAGGAGGTGACACCATGGGGACACCGTGGGGACACCGTGGGGACACCGTGGGGGACATGGGGACAGGGGGCCAACCGGGGCTGGCTGGACAGCCTGGAGGAGGTGACACCATGGGGACACCGTGGGGACACCGTGGGGACACCGTGGGGACATGGGGACAGGGGGCCAACCGGGGCTGGCTGGACAGCCTGGAGGAGGTGACACCATGGGGACACCGTGGGGACACCATGGGGACACCATGGGGGACACCGTGGGGACATGGGGACATGGGGGACATGGGGCCAACCGGGGCTGGCTGGACAGCCTGGAGGAGGTGACACCATGGGGACACCGTGGGGACACCATGGGGACACCGTGGGGGACATGGGGGACATGGGGCCAACCGGGGCTGGCTGGACAGCCTGGAGGAGGTGACACCGTGGGGACACCGTGGGGACACCATGGGGACACCATGGGGGACACCGTGGGGACATGGGGACATGGGGGACATGGGGCCAACCGGGGCTGGCTGGACAGCCTGGAGGAGGTGACACCATGGGGACACCGTGGGGACACCGTGGGGACACCGTGGGGGACATGGGGACAGGGGGGACATGGGGGCATGGGGCCAACCGGGGCTGGCTGGACAGCCTGGAGGAGGTGACATGGGGACACTATGGGGACAGGGGACATGGGGACATGGGGACAACCGGGGCTGGCTGGACGGCCTGGAGGAGGTGACACGGGGACACAATGGGGACACCATAGGGACACGGGGACAACCACGGCTGGCTGGATGGCCTGGAGGAGGTGACACAGGAACATGGGGACGCAGGGACACGGGGCCATGGACATGGGGACACAGGGACATGGGGACATGGGGAGATGGGGACACTGTGACACAGGGACATGGAGACACAGGGACATGGGGACAGGGTGACACAGTGACACAGGGACAGGGTGACACGCTGACCCATCCCGCAGGAGGCGCACGGGCTGTTGGTGGGACATGGGGACACTGTGACACAGGGACATGGAGACACAGGGACATGGGGACACAGGGACATGGGGACACAGTGACACAGGGACATGGAGACACAGGGACATGGGGACACAGGGACACAGGGACAGGGTGACGCGCTGCCCACCCCCGCAGGAGGCCTGGCAGCTGTTGGTGGGGCATGGGGACACTGTGACACAGGGACATGGGGACACTGTGACACAGGGACAGGGTGACAGAGTGACACAGGGACAGGGTGACACGCTGCCCATCCCCGCAGGAGGCCTGGCAGCTGTTGGTGGGACATGGGGACACGGGGACACGGGGACATGGGGACACGGGGACACAGTGACACAGGGACAGGGTGACACACTGACCCATCCCGCAGGAGGCGCACGGGCTGTTGGTGGGACAGGGGGACACTGTGACACAGGGACATGGAGACACAGGGACATGGGGACACAGGGACACAGGGACAGGGTGACGCGCTGCCCACCCCCGCAGGAGGCCTGGCAGCTGTTGGTGGGACATGGGGACACTGTGACACAGGGACATGGGGACACGGGGACATGGGGACACAGGGACACAGGGACAGGGTGACATGGGGACAGGGTGACACAGTGACACGGGGACAGGGTGACACGGGGATACAGTGACACAGTGACGCGGGGCTAGGGTGACGCGCTGCCCACCCCGCAGGAGGCCTGGCAGCTGTTGGTGGGACATGGGGACACTGTGACACAGGGACATGGTGACACTGTGACACAGGGACATGGGGACAGGGTGACACGGGGACAGGGTGACACAGTGACACGGGGACAGGGTGACGCGGGGACACGGTGACACAGTGACACGGGGACAGGGTGACACGGGGACAGGGTGACACAGTGACACGGGGACAGGGTGACGCGGGGACAGGGTGACACAGTGACACGGGGACAGGGTGACACGGGGACAGAGTGACGCGGGGACAGGGTGACACAGTGACACGGGGACAGGGTGACACGGGGACAGAGTGACACGGGGACAGGGTGACACAGTGACACGGGGACAGGGTGACACGGGGACAGAGTGACACGGGGACAGGGTGACACAGTGACACGGGGACAGGGTGACACGGGGACAGGGTGACACAGTGACACGGGGACAGGGTGACGCGGGGACAGGGTGACACGGGGATACAGTGACACAGTGACGCGGGGACAGGGTGACGCGCTGCCCACCCCGCAGGAGGCGCGGCAGCTGTTGGTGGGACATGGGGACACAGGGACATCAGGACACGGGGACATGGGGACACAGTGACACGGGGACATGGGGACAGGGTGACACGGGGACATGGGGACACGGGGACACGGGGACATGGGGACTCAGTGACATGGGGACAGGGTGACACGGGGACAGGGTGACACGCTGCCCACCCCGCAGGAGGCCCGGCAGCTGTTGGTGGGACATGGGGACACTGTGACACAGGGACATGGGGACAGGGTGACACGGGGACAGAGTGACGCGGGGACAGAGTGACGCGGGGACAGGGTGACACAGTGACACGGGGACAGGGTGACACGGGGACACTGTGACACGGGGACAGGGTGACGCGGGGCCAGGGTGACACAGTGACACGGGGACAGGGTGACACAGTGACACGGGGACCGGGTGACGCGGGGCCAGGGTGACGCGCTGCCCACCCCGCAGGAGGCCCGGCAGCTGTTGGTGGGACATGGGGACACTGTGACACGGGGACATGGGGACACTGTGACACAGTGACACGGGGACAGGGTGACACGGGGACAGGGTGACACAGTGACCCATCCCGCAGGAGGCGCGCGGGCTGTTGGTGGGACATGGGGACACTGTGACACAGGAACTTGGGGACAGGGTGACGCGGGAACAGGGTGACACAGTGATATGGGGACAGGGTGACACGGGGACAGGGTGACACAGTGACATGGGGACAGGGTGACGCGGGAACAGGGTGACACAGTGATATGGGGACAGGGTGACGCGGGGCCAGGGTGACACAGTGACATGGGGACAGGGTGACGCGGGGCCAGGGTGACGCGCTGCCCACCCGCAGGAGGCGCGGGCGCTGAGCGCGTCCCGGCCGGCGCTGTGCGTCCCGGTGCGCGCGCGGGCGGCGGCGCTGGCCCCGCGCTGGGCAGCGCTGGAGGCGGCCACGCGCGGCACGGCCCGGCGGCTGCGGGACGCGCTCAGCGCCGAGCTGTGCGCCCAGGGCTGCGCCGCGCTGCGCCGGGCGCTGGACGCCATGCACCACCAGCTGCGCCGCAGCCACGCCGGACACGACCTCGGCAGCGTCAGCCGGCTCATCGGCAAACACCAGGTGGGACCTGGGGGGCGTGGGGATATTGGGGGGTATGGGGGGACATGGGGGACGTGGGGGATGTGGGGGATGTGGGGGGTTATGGGGGGCATGGGGATATGGGACATGGGGGGAATGGGGGATATGGGGACGTGGGGATATGGGAGGAATGGGGGACATGGGGAGATATGGAGGACATGGGGGGATATGGGGGGACATGGGGACATGGGGGGAATGGGGACATGTGGGACATGGGGGAATGGGGGACATGGGGGGAATGGGAGACATGAGGGGAATGGGAGACATGGGGATATGGGGATATGGGGGGATATAGGGGGACATGGGGACATGGGGGGAATGGGGACATTTGGGACATGGGGGGAATGGGGACATGGGGGACATGGGGGAATGGGGGACATGGGGGGAATGGGGATATGGGGGACATGGGGGACATGGGGGGAATGGGGTGCCCAGGGATGTGGTACCAGGGATGGGGCGATCAGGGATGGGGGTACCAGGGATGCCCAGGGGTACCAGGGATGGGGTACCAGGGATGCCCAGGGATGGGGTTCCCAGGGATGTGGGTACCAGGGATGCAGTTCCCAGGGATGGGGTGACCAGGGATGCCCAGGGGTACCAGGGATGCCCAGGGGTACCAGGGATGGGGTGACCAGGGATGCCCAGGGATGGGGTACCAGGGATGTGGGTACCAGGGATGCAGTTCCCAGGGATGGGGGTACCAGGGATGCCCAGGGGTACCAGGGATGGGGTGACCCGGGATGCCCATGAATGGGGTACTAGGGATGGGGTACCAGGGATGCCCAGGGATGGGGTGGCCAGGGATGGGGGTACCAGGGATGCCCAGGGGTACCAGGGATGGGGTACCAGGGATGCCCAGGGATGGGGTTCCCAGGGATGTGGGTACCAGGGATGCAGTTCCCAGGGATGGGGGTACCAGGGATGGGGTACCAGGGATGCCCAGGGGTACCAGGGATGGGGTACCAGGGATGCCCATGAATGGGGTACCAGGGATGGGGTACCAGGGATGCCCAGGGATGCAGTTCCCAGGGATGGGGTACCAGGGGATGTCAGGGGTACCAGGGGTGCCAGGACAGGGGGTGCCACGCCGGGTGCCGCGCAGGTGCTGGAGAAGCAGGCGCAGGAGCGGGAGGAGGAGCTGGCGGCGCTGAGCGCGCAGGCAGAGGCGCTGGGCCCCGAGCTGCGGGCGCAGGTGGCGGCGCTGGAGCAGCAGCTGCGGGCGCTGCGGGAGCCCCTGCGGGAGCGCGGCCGCCTCCTCATCGCCTCGCGCCGCCAGCACCGGCTGCGCCGGGACCTGGAGGACGAGATCGTGAGTGGGGACACCGGGGGACACGGGGGGACACGGGGGGACAGGGGGACACAGGGACACGGGGGGACATGGGAACGCAAGGGGACATGGGGACGTGGGGGGACATGGGGACGCAGGGGGACACGGGGACATGGGGGGACACGGGGACATGGGGGGATATGGGGACATGGAGGGACACGGGGACACAGGGGGATGCGGGGACGTGGAGGGACATGAGGACACAGGGGGACACAGGGATATGTAGGGGATACGGGGACGCAGGGGGACACGGGGACGCGGGGACATGGGGGGACATGGGGACACAGGGACACAGGGATGTGTGGGGGATACAGGGTCACAGGGGGACATGGGGACACGGGGGGACATGGGGACACGGGGATGCAGGGACACGGGGGTACACAGGGACACAGGAGGACACAAGGGGACACAGGGGCATGTGGGGGATACAGGGTCACAGGGGGACATGGGGACATGGAGGGACATGGGGAGGCACAGGGGACACAGGGACATGCGGGGGACAGAGGGGCACGGGGGGACACGGGGACACCGGGGGACACAGGGACACGGGGACACAGGGGGACACAGGGACACGGGAGGACACAGGGACGCAAGGGGACATGGGGGGACACGGGGACACAGGGGGGACATGAGGACATGGGGGGACACAGGGGGATGCGGGGACATGGGGGGACACGGGGACACAGGGGAACACAGGGACATGTGGGGGATACGGGGGGACATGGGGAGTCACAGGGGACACAGGGACATGAGGGGACACAGGGGGACACGGGGACACAGGGGGACACGGGGACACAGGGACACGGGGGTACACAGGGACACAGGAGGACACAAGGGGACACAGGGGCATGTGGGGGATACAGGGTCACAGGGGGACATGGGGACACGAGGGGACAGGGGGAGGCACAGGGGACACGGGGACATAGGGGGATGCGGGGACATGGGGGGACACGGGGACACAGGGGGACACAGGGACATGGAGGGACATGGGGACATGAGGGGACATGGGGACACAGGGAGGACATGGGGACACGGGGTGACATGGGGGGACATGGGGACATGGGAGGACATGGGGACACGGGGTGACATGGGGGGACATGGGGACATGGGGGGACATATGGGGACACACAGGGACACAGGGGGACATGGGGGGACACAGGGACACGCAGGGGACAGAGGGGCACGGGGGGACACGGGGACACAGGGGGACACAGGGACGAGGGGACACGGGGACGCGCGGGGGACATGGGGCCATGGGGGGACACAGGGACATGGGGGCCACAGGGGGACATGGGGACAAGGGGGGGCACGGGGACATGGGGGGCACAGGGGTGCGGTGGCACCAAGCTCCTGCTGTCCCCGAGGCCCTGGTGTCCCTGAGCCCTCGGTGACCCTGAGCCACTGGTGACCCTGAACCCTGATATCACTGACCCCCATTATCCCTGAGCCCCCGATGCCATTGAGCCCCCGGTGTCATTGAACTCCTGCTGTCCCCAAGCCCCTGATGTCCCTGACCCTCAGTGTCATTGAGCCCGTGATGTCCCTGAGCCCCCAGTGTCCCCAAGCCCCTGGTGTCACTGACCCCCGATACCCCTGACCCTCCGGTGTCCCCAAGCCCTTGCTGTCCCCGAACCCCCAGTGTCACTGAGCCCTTGATGTCCCTGAGCCCCAATGTCCCTGAGACCTCAGTGGCCCTGAGCCCTTGGTGACCCCAAGTGACCCCGACCCCCGATACCCCTGACCCTCCGGTGTCCCCAAGCCCTTGCTGTCCCCGAACCCCCAGTGTCACTGAGCCTTGGGTGTCACTGAGCGCCGGGTGTCCCCGTTGTCCCCGTTGTCCCCGTTGTCCCCGTCGCAGCTGTGGGTGCAGGAGCGCCGCCCCTTGGCCGAGTCCACCGACCTCGGCAAGGACCTTCCGTCCGTCCAGCTGCTCATCAAGAAGAACGAGGTGTGTCCCCATGTCCCCCTATGTCCCCCTATGTCCCCCTATGTCCCCCCATGTGTCCCCACGTGTCCCCACGTGTCGCCGTGTCCCCATGTGTCGCCATGTCCCCAGATGCTGCAGAAGGAGTTGCAGGGCCACCACCCCCACATGTCCCCATGTGTCCCCATGTGTCCGCGTGTCCCCATGTATCCCCATGTGTCCCCATGTATCTCCATGTATCTCCATGTCCCCATGTGTCCCCATGTCCCCATGTGTCCCCATGTCCCCATGTATCCCCATGTGTCCCCATGTATCTCCATGTATCTCCATGTCCCCATGTGTCCCCATGTCCCCATGTATCCCCATGTGTCCCCATGTATCTCCATGTATCTCCATGTCCCCATGTGTCCCCATGTCCCCATGTGTCCCCATGTCCCCATGTATCCCCATGTGTCCCCATGTATCTCCATGTATCTCCATGTCCCCATGTGTCCCCATGTCCCCATGTATCCCCGTGTGTCCCCATGTATCTCCATGTATCTCCATGTCCCCATGTGTCCCCATGTCCCCATGTGTCCCCATGTGTCCCCATGTGTCCCCATGTATCTCCATGTATCTCCATGTCCCCATGTGTCCCCATGTCCCCATGTGTCCCCATGTGTCCCCATGTGTCCCCATGTATCTCCATGTATCTCCATGTCCCCATGTGTCCCCATGTCCCCATGTGTCCCCATGTCCCCTGTGTCCCTGTGTCCCCCCGTGTGTCCACATGTCCCCTGCACCCTGTGTCCACACGTCCCCCCATGTGTCCCCACGTCCCCCCGTGTGTCCTCATGTCCCCCGCACCTGCTGTCCCCATGTCCTCCCTGTGTGTCCCCATGTGTCCCCATGTCCCCATGTGTCCCCATGTCCCCACATGTCCCCATATGCCCCCATTTCCCCGTGTCCCCATGTGTCCCTATGTCCCCTATATGTCCCCATGTATCCCCATGTCCCCATATCCCCATGTGTCCCCATGTCCCCATATGTCCCCACATGTCCCCACATATCCCCATGTCCCCCCATATATCCCCATGTCCCCATGTCCCTCCATATGTCCCCATGTCTGCATGTGTCCCCATGTCCCCCATATGTCCCCATGTCCCCCCATATGTCCCCATATCCCCATGTGTCCCCATGTCCCCATATGTCCCCATATGTCCCCACATATCCCCATGTCCCCCCATATGTCCCCATGTGTCCCCAGACGCTGCAGAAGGAGCTGCAGGGCCACGAGCGGCGTGTGGAGGACCTGCTGGCACAGCTGGCGGGTGACACCAACACCGATACCAACACCGATACCAACACCGATACCAACACTGATACCAACACCACCACCGACACTGACACCAACACCACCACCGACACCACCACCACCACCACCACCACCGACACCAACACCACCACCACTGACACCAAAACCACCACCGACACCAACACCACCACCACCACTGACACTGACACCACCACCACCACCGACACCACCACTGACACCAACACCACCACCACCACTGACACCAAAACCAACACCGACACCACCACCACCACCACCCCCCCCACCACCACTGACACCACCACCACCACCGACACCACCACCACCACTGCCACTGACACCACCACCGACACCACCACCAACACCAACACCACCACCACCCCCACCACCACCGACACCAACACCACCACCACCCCCACCACCGACACCACCACCACCACCCCCACCACCACTGACACCGCCACCACCACCACCACCACCACTGACACCACCACCACCAACACCACCACCACCACCCCCACCACCACTGACACCACCACCACCACCACTGACACCAAAACCACCACCACCACCGCCACCACCAGCGACACGGCCACCGATGCCGCCGCCGCGGGCGCTCGCCTACGGGCAGCCTGGCGGGAGCTGCGCCTGCAGGCCGAGCGCCGGCACCGGCGGCTGCTCCTGGCGCTGGCCGCGCACCAGTTTTACCGCGACGCCGCCGAGGCCGAGGCCTGGATGGGCGAGCGGGAGCTGCGCATGCTGGCGCAGGACAAGGCCGAGGTGAGCGCGGGGGCGGGGGTCCCGGCGGTGTCACCCCCCCCCCCCATGGCGGTGTCACCCCCTCGGCGGCGCCGTGTCCCCCCCAGGATGAACCGGGCGCGCAGGCGGCGCTGAGCAAACACCTGGTGCTGGAGCAGGAGCTGCGCGACTACGCGCACACCGTGCGGCAGCTGGCGGCGCAGAGCGGGGACATGGCCGAGAGGGGACACCCCGAGAGGTGGGGACACCCACAGCCCCCCTGTGACAGCCCACGGGGGACACGTGTCCCCTGACACCCCACAGCCCCCTGTGACAGCCCACGGGGGACACGTGTCCCCTGACACCCCACAGCCCAACTGTGACAGCCCACGGGGGACACGTGTCCCCTGACACCCCACAGCCCCCTGTGACAGCCCACGGGGGACACGTGTCCCCTGACACCCCACAGCCCCCCTGTGACAGCCCACGGGGGACACGTGTCCCCTGACACCCCACAGCCCCCTGTGACAGCCCACGGGGGACACGTGTCCCCTGACACCCCACAGCCCAACTGTGACAGCCCACGGGGGACACGTGTCCCCTGACACCCCACAGCCCCCTGTGACAGCCCACGGGGGACACGTGTCCCCTGACACCCCACAGCCCAACTGTGACAGCCCACGGGGGACACGTGTCCCCTGACACCCCACAGCCCCCTGTGACAGCCCACGGGGGACACGTGTCCCCTGACACCCCACAGCCCAACTGTGACAGCCCACGGGGGACACGTGTCCCCTGACACCCCACAGCCCAACTGTGACAGCCCACGGGGGACACGTGTCCCCTGACACCCCACAGCCCCCTGTGACAGCCCACGGGGGACACGTGTCCCCTGACACCCCACAGCCCAACTGTGACAGCCCACGGGGGACACGTGTCCCCTGACACCCCACAGCCCAACTGTGACAGCCCACGGGGGACACGTGTCCCCTGACACCCCACAGCCCCCTGTGACAGCCCACGGGGGACACGTGTCCCCTGACACCCCACAACCCCCCTGTGACAGCCCACGGGGGACACGTGTCCCCTGACACCCCACAGCCCCCCTGTGACAGCCCACGGGGGACACGTGTCCCCTGACACCCCACAGCCCAACTGTGACAGCCCACGGGGGACACGTGTCCCCTGACACCCCACAGCCCCCCTGTGACAGCCCACGGGGGACACGTGTCCCCTGACACCCCACAGCCCCCTGTGACAGCCCACGGGGGACACGTGTCCCCTGACACCCCACAGCCCAACTGTGACAGCCCACGGGGGACACGTGTCCCCTGACACCCCACAGCCCCCCTGTGACAGCCCACGGGGGACACGTGTCCCCTGACACCCCACAGCCCAACTGTGACAGCCCACGGGGGACACGTGTCCCCTGACACCCCACAGCCCAACTGTGACAGCCCACGGGGGACACGTGTCCCCTGACACCCCACAACCCCCTGTGACAGCCCACGGGGGACACGTGTCCCCTGACAACCCACAGCCCAACTGTGACAGCCCACGGGGGACACGTGTCCCCTGACACCCCACAGCCCCCTGTGACAGCCCACGGGGGACACGTGTCCCCTGACACCCCACAGCCCAACTGTGACAGCCCACGGGGGACACGTGTCCCCTGACACCCCACAGCCCAACTGTGACAGCCCACGGGGGACACGTGTCCCCTGACACCCCACAGCCCCCTGTGACAGCCCACGGGGGACACGTGTCCCCTGACACCCCACAGCCCAACTGTGACAGCCCACGGGGGACACGTGTCCCCTGACACCCCACAGCCCAACTGTGACAGCCCACGGGGGACACGTGTCCCCTGACACCCCACAGCCCCCCTGTGACAGCCCACGGGGGACACGTGTCCCCTGACACCCCACAGCCCCCCTGTGACAGCCCACGGGGGACACGTGTCCCCTGACACCCCACAGCCCCCTGTGACAGCCCACGGGGGACACGTGTCCCCTGACACCCCACAGCCCCCCTGTGACAGCCCACGGGGGACACGTGTCCCCTGACACCCCACAGCCCCCCTGTGACAGCCCACGGGGGACACGTGTCCCCTGACACCCCACAGCCCAACTGTGACAGCCCACGGGGGACACGTGTCCCCTGACACCCCACAGCCCCCTGTGACAGCCCACGGGGGACACGTGTCCCCTGACACCCCACAGCCCAACTGTGACAGCCCACGGGGGACACGTGTCCCCTGACACCCCACAGCCCCCTGTGACAGCCCACGGGGGACACGTGTCCCCTGACACCCCACAGCCCCCCTGTGACAGCCCACGGGGGACACGTGTCCCCTGACACCCCACAGCCCCCCTGTGACAGCCCACGGGGGACACGTGTCCCCTGACACCCCACAGCCCAACTGTGACAGCCCACGGGGGACACGTGTCCCCTGACACCCCACAGCCCCCCTGTGACAGCCCACGGGGGACACGTGTCCCCTGACACCCCACAACCCCCTGTGACATCCAATGGGGGGGACGTGTCCCTCTGTCCCTCCCACCCCTGTCCCCATCATCTCTTGAGGCCCCATGTCCCCAACATCCCACCCACTCCCCTTGTCCTCCTGTCCCCATCACCTCTGATGTCCCCATGTCCCCATCACCCCTGATGGCCCCATGTCCCCATCACCCGTGCTGTCCCCATGTCCCCCTGTCCCCATCATCCCTGATGTCCCCCTATCACCCTCACCCCTGATGTCCCCCTGTCCCCATCATCCCTGATGTCCCCCTATCACCCTCACCCCGATGTCCCCCTGTCCCCATCATCCCCTGATATCCCCGCGTCCCCCTGTCCCCATCACCCCTGATGTCCCCTTGTCCCCCTGTCCCCATCACCCCCGCTGTCCCTCTGTCCCCATCACCCCCTTATGTCCCCAAGTCCCCCTGTCCCCATCACCCCCTGATGTCCCCCTGTCCCCATCACCCCACTCACTCTCCTTGTCCCCCTGTCCCCATCACCCTGTAAGGTCCCCATGTCCCTCTGTCCCCATCACACCCTGATGTCCCCCTGTCCCCATCACCCCTGATGTCCCCATCACCCCCTTATGTCCCCATGTCCCCATCACCCCTGATGTACCCCTGTCCCATCACTCCTCTTGTCCCCCTCTCCCCATCACCCTGTAAGGTCCCCATGACCCCATGTCCCCCTGTCCCCATCACACTCCGATGTCCCCCTATCCCCATCATCCCACTCGCTCCCCATGTCCCCATCACGCCCCGATGTCCCCCTGTCCCCATCACCCCTGATGTCCCCGTGATGTCCCCCTGTCCCCATCACCCCACTCACTCCCCTTGTCCCCCTGTCCCCATCACCCTGTAAGGTCCCCATGTCCCTCTGTCCCCATCACACCCCGATGTCCCCCTGTCCCCATCACCCCTGATGTCCCACTGTCACCATCACCCCTGATGTCCCCATCACCCCCTTATGTCCCCCTGTCCCCATCACCCCTGATGTCCCCCTGTCCCCATCACCCCACTCACTCCCCTTGTCCCCCTGTCCCCATCACCCTGTGAGGTCCCCATGACCCCATGTCCCTCTGTCCCCATCACACCCTGATGTCCCCCTGATGTCCCCCTGATGTCCCCATCACCCCTGATGTCCCCCTGTCCCCATCACCCCTGATGTCCCCATCACCCCCCGATGTCCCCATCACCCCGCTGTCCCCGCAGCGAGCGGCTGCGCGCGCGGCAGGCGCAGGTGGAGCGGCAGTGGGCGGCGCTGGCGGCGCTGGCCGGCGAGCGCCGGCGGGCGCTGCAGCAGCACCAGCGCCTGTGCCAGCTCAAGCGCGACCTGGACGACCTGGCGCGCTGGATCGCCCAGCGCGAGGCGGTGGCCGCGGCGCAGGACCTGGGACAGGACTACGAGCACGTCACGGTGAGACGGGGAACGACGGCACCGGGGACACCGGGGACGGCTGGGAGGGCGCCGAGCCGGCCATGGGGACACGAGGGTCATGGGGACATTGAGCACCCAGGGTGGGGCTCTTGGGGACACTTGAGCACCCAAGATGAGGCTCTTGGGGACACTTGAGCACCCAAGATGAGGCTCTTGGGGACACTTGAGTGCCCAGGATGAGGCTCTTGGGGACACTTGAGCACCCAAGATGAGGCTCTTGGGGACACCTGAGCACCCAAGATGAGGCTCTGGGGGACACCTGAGCACCCAGGATGAGGCTCTTGGGGACACTTGAGCACCCAAGATGAGGCTCTTGGGGACACTTGAGCGCCCAGGATGAGGCTCTTGGGGACACTTGAGCACCCAAGATGAGGCTCTTGGAGACACCTGAGCACCCAAGATGAGGCTCTTGGGGACACTTGAGCGCCCAAGATGAGGCTCTTGGGGACACTTGAGCACCCAAGATGAGGTTCCTGGGGACACTTGAGCGCCCAGGATGAGGCTCTTGGGGACACCTGAGCACCCAAGATGAGGCTCTTGGGGACACTTGAGCACCCAGGATGAGGCTCTTGGGGACATTTGAGCGCCCAGGATGAGGCTCTTGGGGACACCTGAGCGCCCAAGATGAGGCTCTTGGGGACACCTGAGCGCCCAAGATGAGGCTCTTGGGGACACTTGAGCACCCAAGATGAGGCTCTTGGGGACACCTGAGCACCCAAGATGAGGCTCTTGGAGACACCTGAGCACCCAAGATGAGGCTCTTGGGGACACTTGAGCGCCCAGGATGAGGCTCTTGGGGACACTTGAGCGCCCAAGATGAGGCTCTTGGGGACACTTGAGCACCCAAGATGAGGCTCTTGGGGACACCTGAGCACCCAAGATGAGGCTCTTGGGGACACTTGAGCGCCCAGGATGAGGCTCTTGGGGACACCTGAGCACCCAAGATGAGGCTCTTGGGGACACTTGAGCGCCCAGGATGAGGCTCTTGGGGACACTTGAGCACCCAAGATGAGGTTCCTGGGGACACTTGAGCGCCCAGGATGAGGCTCTTGGGGACACCTGAGCACCCAAGATGAGGCTCTTGGGGACACTTGAGCACCCAGGATGAGGCTCTTGGGGACATTTGAGCGCCCAGGATGAGGCTCTTGGGGACACCTGAGCGCCCAAGATGAGGCTCTTGGGGACACCTGAGCGCCCAAGATGAGGCTCTTGGGGACACTTGAGCACCCAAGATGAGGCTCTTGGGGACACTTGAGCACCGGATGAGGCTCTTGGGGACATTTCAGTGCTCAAAATGAGCCTCTTGGGGACACCTGAGCACCCAAAATGAAACACTTGGGGACACTTTAGTGCCCAAGAAGAGGCTCTTGGGGACACTTGAGCACCCAAGATGAGGCTCTTGGGGACATTTTATAGCTCTTGGGGACACCTGAGCGTGCAAGATGAGGCTCTTGGGGACATTTTATGGCTCTTGGGGACACCTGAGCACCCAAGATGAGGCTCTTGGGGACACCTGAGGGCCCAAGATGAGGCTCTTGGGGGCAAGATGAGGCTCTTGGGGACACTTGAGGACCGGATGAGGCTCTTGGTGACACTCGAGCGCCCAAGATGAGCTTGTTTGGGACACTTGAGCGCCCAGATGAGTCTCTTGGGGACAAGATGAGGCTCCTGGGGACACTTGAACGCCCATAATGAGTCTCATGGGGACACTTTAGCGCCCAAGATGAAGCTCTTGGGGACACTCGGGTGTCCAAGATGAGTCTCCTGAGGACAAGATGAGGCTCTTGGGGACACTTGAAAGCCCAAGATGAGTCTCTTGGGGACAAGATGAGGCTCTTGGGAACACCTGAGGACCGGATGAGGCTCTTGGTGACACTCGAGCGCCCAAGATGAGCTTGTTTGGGACACTTGAGCGTCCAAGATGAGGTTGCTGGGGACACTTGAGCACCCAAATGAGTCTCTTGGGGACAAGATGAGGTTGCTGGGGACACTTGAGCACCCAGATGAGTCTCTTGGGGACAAGATGAGGCTCTTGGGGACACTTGAACACCCAGATGAGGCTCTTGGGGACAAGATGAGGTTCTTGGGGACACTTGAGCACCCAGATGAGTCTCTTGGGGACAAGATGAGGTTTTTGGGGACACTTGAGCACCCAGATGAGGCTCTTGGGGACAAGATGAGGGTCTTGGGGACACTTGAGCACCCAGATGAGGCTCTTGGGGACAAGATGAGGTTCTTGGGGACTAAGATGAGGTTCTTGGGGACACTTGAGCGCCCAGATGAGGCTCTTGGGGACAAGATGAGGTGCTTGGGGACACTTGAGCACCCAGATGAGGCTCTTGGGGACAAGATGAGGTGCTTGGGGACACTTGAGCACCCAGATGAGGCTCTTGGGGACAAGATGAGGTGCTTGGGGACACTTGAGCACCCAGATGAGGCTCTTGGGGACAAGATGAGGTTCTTGGGGACACTTGAGCACCCAGATGAGGCTCTTGGGGACAAGATGAGGGTCTTGGGGACACTTGAGCACCCAGATGAGGCTCTTGGGGACAAGATGAGGGTCTTGGGGACACTTGAGCACCCAGATGAGTCTCTTGGGGACAAGATGAGGTTGCTGGGGACACTTGAGCACCCAGATGAGGTTCTTGGGGACAAGATGAGGTTGCTGGGGACACCTGAGCACCCAGATGAGGCTCTTGGGGACAAGATGAGGTTCTTGGGGACACTTGAGCACCCAGATGAGGCTCTTGGGGACAAGATGAGGTTCTTGGGAACACTTGAGCACCCAGATGAGGTTCTTGGGGACAAGATGAGGTTGCTGGGGACACCTGAGCACCCAGATGAGGCTCTTGGGGACAAGATGAGGGTCTTGGGGACAAGATGAGGTTCTTGGGGACACTTGAGCACCCAGATGAGGCTCTTGGGGACAAGATGAGGCTCATGGGGACAAGATGAGGTTCTTGGGGACACTTGAGCACCCAGATGAGGCTCTTGGGGACAAGATGAGGTTCTTGGGGACACTTGAGCACCCAGATGAGGCTCTTGGGGACAAGATGAGGCTCTTGGGGACACTTGAGCGCCCAGATGAGTCTCTTGGGGACAAGATGAGGGTCTTGGGGACACTTGAGCACCCAGATGAGGCTCTTGGGGACAAGATGAGGTTCTTGGGGACACTTGAGCACCCAGATGAGTCTCTTGGGGACAAGATGAGGTTCTTGGGGACACTTGCGCACCCAAGATGAGGCTCTTGGGGACAAGATGAGTCTCTTGGGGACAAGATGAGGTTCTTGGGAACACTTGAGCACCCAGATGAGGTTCTTGGGGACAAGATGAGGTTGCTGGGGACACTTGAGCGCCCAGATGAGGCTCTTGGGGACAAGATGAGGCTCTTGGGGACAAGATGAGGGTCTTGGGGACACTTGAGCGCCCAGATGAGTCTCTTGGGGACAAGATGAGGTTCTTGGGGACACTTGAGCGCCCACAAGAGTCTCTTGGGGCCATTTCCCCCCATGACCTCGTCCTTCGTCCCCCGCAGCTGCTCCGCGCCCGTTTCCGCGAGTTCTCGCTCGCCACGAGCGGGCTGGGCCAGGAGCGCGTGGACGGGCTGAACGCGCAGGCGGCGGCGCTGGTGGCCGCGGGCCACCCGGAGGGCGCGGCGGTGGCCGAGTGGCAGGACGGGCTGAACGAGGCCTGGGCCGACCTGCTGGAGCTGATGGACACGCGGGCGCAGGCGCTGGCGGCGGCGCACGAGCTGCAGCGCTTCCTGGCGGGCGCTCGGCAGGCGCTGGAGCGGCTGCGGCACCGGGAGCAGCGGCTGCCGGAGGAGCTGGGCCGGGACCTGAGCGCCGCCGAGGCGCTGGAGCGGGGACACCGGGCGGACGAGAGCGACGTGGAGGCGCTGGGAGCGCAGGTGGGGACGCGGGGGGACGCGGAGCGGGGTGAGGGGTGGTGTGGCACAGTGCGGTGCGGTGCGGTGCAGTGCAGTATGGTGCAATACAGTGCAGTACAGTGCAATACGGTGCGGTACAGTGCAGTGCAGTGCAGTACTGTGCAGTGCGGTGCAGTACGGTACAATACGGTGGGGTAAGGTGCAGTGCGGTGCGGAACGGTGCAATATGGTGCATTACAGTGCAGTGCAGTGCAGTACTGTGCAGTACGGTGCAGTGCGGTGCAGTATGGTGCAGTACAGTGCAGTGCAGTATGGTGCAGTACAGTGCAGTGCAATACAGTGCAGTACAGTGCAATACGGTGCGGTACAGTGCAGTGCAGTGCAGTACTGTGCAGTACTGTGCAGTGCGGTACAATACGGTGGGGTAAGGTGCAGTGCGGTGCAGAACGGTGCAATATGGTGCATTACAGTGCAGTGCAGTGCAGTACTGTGCAGTGCGGTGCAGTGCGGTGCAGTACGGTACAATACGGTGGGGTAGGGTGCAGTGCGGTGCAGAACGGTGCAACATGGTGCATTACAGTGCAGTGCAGTGCAGTACTGTGCAGTACGGTGCAGTGCGGTGCAGTATGGTGCAGTACAGTGCAGTGCAGTATGGTGCAGTACAGTGCAGTGCAATACAGTGCAGTACAGTGCAATACGGTGCGGTACAGTGCAGTGCAGTGCAGTACTGTGCAGTGCGGTGCAGTACGGTACAATACGGTGGGGTAAGGTGCAGTGCGGTGCAGAACGGTGCAATATGGTGCATTACAGTGCAGTGTAGTACTGTGCAGTACGGTGCAGTGCGGTGCAGTATGGTGCAGTACAGTGCAGTGTAGTACGGTGCAATACGGTGCGGTACAGTGCAGTGCAGTGCAGTATGGTGCAATACGGTGTGGTACAGTGCAGTGCAGTGCAGTACGGTGCAATTCAGTGCAGTATTCCACAGTGCAGTGCAGTACGGTGCAATATGGTGCAGTACAGTGCAGTGCAGTGCAGTGCAGTACAGTGCAATACGGTGCAGTATTCCACAGTGCAGTGCAGTACGGTGCAGTACAGTGCAGTACGGTGCAGTGCAGCGCAGTACGGTGCAATACAGTGCAGTGCAGTGCAGTACGGTGCAATACAGTGCAATGCAGTGCAGTGCAATGCAGTGCAGTGCAGTGCAGTACGGTGCAATACAGTGCAGTACAGTGCAGTGCAGTGCAGTACGGTGCAATACGGTGCAGTGCAGTGCAGTACGGTGCAATACAGTGCAGTACAGTGCAGTGCAGCGCAATACGGTGCAGTACAGTGCAGTGCAGTGCAGTACAGCGCAGTGCAGTGCAGTATGCTGCAATACGGTGCAGTACAGTGCAGTGCAGCGCAATACGGTGCAGTACAGTGCAGTGCAGTGCAGTACGGTGCAGTACAGTGCAGTACAGTACAGTGCAGTGCAGTACAGTACAGTGCAGTACGGTGCAATACGGTGCAGTACAGTGCAGTGCAGTGCAGTACGGTGCAATACGGTGCAGTGCAGTGCAGTACGGTGCAGTACAGTGCAGTGCAGTACAGTACAGTGCAGTACGGTGCAATACAGTGCAGTACAGTGCAGTGCAGCGCAGTACGGTGCAGTACAGTGCAGCGCAGCGCAATACGGTGCAGTACAGTGCAGTGCAGCGCGGTACAGTGCAGTGCAGTGCAGTACGGTGCAATACGGTGCAGTACAGTGCAGCGCAGCGCAATATGGTGCAGTACAGTGCAGTGCAGCGCGGTACAGTGCAGTGCAGTGCAGTACGGTGCAATACGGTGCAGTACAGTGCAGTGCAGCGCAATACGGTGCAATACAGTGCAGTACAGTGCAATACGGTGCAGTACAGTGCAGTGCAGCGCAGTACGGTGCAATACAGTGCAGTGCAGTGCAGTACGGTGCAATACGGTGCAGTACAGCGCAGTGCAGCGCAGTACGGTGCAATACAGTGCAGTACAGTGCAGTGCAGTGCAGTACGGTGCAATACAGTGCAGTACAGTGCAGTGCAGTGCAGTACGGTGCAATACAGTGCAGTACAGTGCAGCGCAGCGCAATATGGTGCAGTACAGTGCAGTGCAGCGCGGTACAGTGCAGTGCAGTGCAGTACGGTGCAATACGGTGCAGTACAGTGCAGTGCAGCGCAATACGGTGCAATACAGTGCAGTACAGTGCAATACGGTGCAGTACAGTGCAGTGCAGCGCAGTACGGTGCAATACAGTGCAGTGCAGTGCAGTACGGTGCAATACAGTGCAGTACAGTGCAGCGCAGTGCAGTACGGTGCAATACAGTGCAGTACAGTGCAGCGCAGCGCAATATGGTGCAGTACAGTGCAGTGCAGCGCGGTACAGTGCAGTGCAGTGCAGTACGGTGCAATACGGTGCAGTACAGTGCAGTGCAGCGCAATACGGTGCAATACAGTGCAGTACAGTGCAATACGGTGCAGTACAGTGCAGTGCAGCGCAGTACGGTGCAATATAGTGCAGTGCAGTGCAGTACGGTGCAATACGGTGCAGTACAGTGCAGTGCAGCGCAGTACGGTGCAATACAGTGCAGTACAGTGCAGCGCAGCGCAATATGGTGTAGTACAGTGCAGTACAGTGCAGTGCAGTGCAGTGCAGCGCAGTACGGTGCAATACAGTGCAGTACAGTGCAGTGCAGCGCAATACGGTGCAATACAGTGCAGTACAGTGCAGTGCAGCGCAGTACGGTGCAATACGGTGCAGTACAGTGCAGTGCAGTACAGTGCAGTGCAGTACAGTACAGCGCAGTACGGTGCAATACGGTGCAGTACGGTGCAATACGGTGCAATACAGTGCAGTACAGCGCAGCGCAGCGCAGTACGGTGCAATACAGTGCAGTACAGTGCAGCGCAGCGCAGTACGGTGCAATACAGTGCAGTACAGTGCAGTGCAGCGCAATACGGTGCACTACAGTGCAGTGCAGTACAGTGCAGTGCAGTACACTACAGCGCAGTACGGTGCAATACAGTGCAGTACAGTGCAGCGCAGCGCAGTACGGCGCAATACAGTGCAGTACAGCGCAGCGCAGCGCAATACAACCCAGCACGGTGCCCTCCGGCGCGACGCAACACTCCGGGCGTCCCCGCAGGTGCGGCAGGTGCAGGAGGACGCGGCGCGGCTGGCGCAGGCGTACGCGGGCGAGCAGGCGGCCGAGATCCGGCGGCACGAGCAGGCGGTGGCCGAGGCCTGGGAGCGGCTCCGGGGGAGCTGCCAGAGCCGGCGCCGGCGCCTCCTGGACACCGTGGACACGTTCCGGTTCCTGCGCGCCGCCCGCGACCTGCTGCTCTGGACCGACGGCGTCCGCCTGCAGATGGAGGGCCGGGAGCGCCCGCGGTGAGCGGGGTGACGCGCGGTGACCCCGCGGTGACCCCGCGGTGACGGCGCCGCCGCGGCGCTGACGGGGTCGCCGTCCCCAGGGACGTGTCGGGCGCCGACCTGGCGATCAAGAAGCACCAGAGCGTGAAGGCGGAGCTGGAGGCGCGCGCCGATTGCTTCGACGCCTGCGTGGCCGCCGGCACCGCGCTGCTGGGCAGGGGGCACCACGCGGCCGAGAAGGTGACGCCACGGGGCCACAGCACTGTCCCCGTGTCCCCATCCCTGTCCTTGGGTCCTTATCCCTGTCCTTGTGTCCCTATCCCTGTCCCTGAGTCCCTCTCTCTGTCCCCTGTGTCCCCATTCCTGTCCCGATGTCTCTGTCCCCATCCCTGTCCCCATCCCTGCATCCCTGTCCTTGTGTCCCCATCCCTGTCCCCGTGTCCCTATCCCTGTCCCTGAGTCCCTCTCTCTGTCCCCTGTGTCCCAGCCCTGTCCCCATGTCCCCATCCCTGTCCCCATGTCCCTCTCTCTGTCCCTGAGTCCCTCTCTCTGTCCCCTGTGTCCCAGCCCTGTCCCCGTGTCCCCATTCCTGTCCCGATGTCTCTGTCCCCATCCCTGCATCCCTGTCCTTGCGTCCCCATCCCTGTCCCCATGTCCCTATCCCTGTCCTTGTGTCCCTCTCTCTGTCCCTGAGTCCCTCTCTCTGTCCCCTGTGTCCCAGCCCTGTCCCCATGTCCCCATTCCTGTCCCAATGTCTCTGTCCCCATCCCTGTCCCCATGCCTGCATCCCTGTCCTTGTGTCCCCATCCCTGTCCCCATGTCCCCATCCCTGTCCTTGGGTCCTTATCCCTGTCCCTGAGTCCCTCTCTCTGTCCCTTGTGTCCCAGCCCTGTCCCCGTGTCCCCATTCCTGTCCCAATGTCTCTGTCCCCATCCCTGTCCCCATCCCTGCATCCCTGTCCTTGCGTCCCCATCCCTGTCCCCATGTCCCTATCCCTGTCCTTGTGTCCCTCTCTCTGTCCCTGAGTCCCTCTCTCTGTCCCCTGTGCCCCAGCCCTGTCCCCATGTCCCCATTCCTGTCCCAATGTCTCTGTCCCCATCCCTGTCCCCATCCCTGCATCCCTGTCCTTGTGTCGCCATCCCTGTCCCCATGTCCCTATCCCTGTCCTTGAG
This sequence comes from Patagioenas fasciata, assembly GCF_037038585.1. NCBI lineage: Eukaryota > Metazoa > Chordata > Aves > Columbiformes > Columbidae > Patagioenas > Patagioenas fasciata. The sequence continues at coordinate 597,800 of NC_092558.1, forward strand.
TCCTTATCCCTGTCCTTGTGTCCCTCTCTCTGTCCCTGAGTCCCTCTCTCTGTCCCCTGTGTCCCAGCCCTGTCCCCATGTCCCCAGCCCTGTCCCCATGTCCCTATCCCTGTCCCTGAGTCCCTCTCTCTGTCCCCTGTGTCCCAGCCCTGTCCCCGTGTCCCCATTCCTGTCCCGATGTCTCTGTCCCCATGCCTGCATCCCTGTCCTTGTGTCCCCATCCCTGTCCCCATGTCCCTATCCCTGTCCTTGTGTCCCTCTCTCTGTCCCCTGTGTCCCAGCCCTGTCCCTGTGTCCCCATCCCTGTCCCCATGTCCCTCTCTCTGTCCCTGAGTCCCTCTCTCTGTCCCCTGTGTCCCAGCCCTGTCCCCATGTCCCCATCCCTGTCCCCATGTCCCTACCCCTGTCCCTGAGTCCCTCTCTCTGTCCCCTGTGTCCCAGCCCTGTCCCCATGTCCCCATCCCTGTCCTTGAGTCCTTCTCCCTGTCCTTGTGTCCCTCTCTCTGTCCCTGAGTCCCTCTCTCTGTCCCCTGTGTCCCCATCCCTGTCCCCATCCCTGCATCCCTGTCCCCATGTCCCCATCCCTGTCCCCATGTCCCCATCCCTGTCCTTGAGTCCTTATCCCTGTCCTTGTGTCCCTCTCTCTGTCCCTGAGTCCCTCTCTCTGTCCCCTGTGTCCCAGCCCTGTCCCCGTGTCCCCATTCCTGTCCGATGTCTCTGTCCCCATGCCTGCATCCCTGTCCTTGTGTCCCCATCCCTGTCCCCGTGTCCCTATCCCTGTCCTTGGGTCCTTATCCCTGTCCTTGTGTCCCTATCCCTGTCCCTGAGTCCCTCTCTCTGTCCCCTGTGTCCCAGCCCTGTCCCTGTGTCCCCAGCCTTGTCCCCATGTCCCTATCCCTGTCCCTGAGTCCCAGCTCCAGGACCCCCATGTCCCCATGTCCCCATGACTGTCCCCATGTCCCCAGATCTCGGAGCAGCTGTCCCAGCTCCAGGAGCGCCGCCGTGACCTCTGGGCGTGCTGGCAGCACAAGATGGACTGGCTGCAAATTGGTGAGGACGGCGGCACCGCGGTCTATGGGGCGCCCCACATTGAGCCGGGGGGTGTGAATGCGCTATGGGGCACAGGGGACGCTCCGCATTGAGCCGGGGGGTGTGAACGCGCTATGGGGCACAGGGGACGCTCCGCATTGAGCCGGGGGGTGTGAACGCGCTATGGGGCACACGTGACGCGCCGCATTGAGCCGGGGGGTGTGAACGCGCTATGGGGCACACGTGACGCGCCGCATTGAGCCCGGGGGCGTGACCGCGCTATGGGCCCACGTGACGCGCCGCTCTGCCCCGGGGTGACGGCGCCCCCTGCAGTGCTGGAGGTGCTGGTGTTCGCCCGCGATGCCGGGGCGGCCGAGGCCTGGCTGAGCCGCCGGGAGCCGCTGCTCCGGAGCGGGGAGCTGGGCCGCAGCGTGGCCGAGGCCGAGCGGCTGCTCCAGCGCCACCGCGGCTTCCAGAGGGCGTTGGGCGCATGGGAGCAGCGATTCGCGGCGCTGGAGAGGCTCACGACGGTGGGGGGGGTGGAAAGGGGGATTGGGGGGCTGGGAGGGGTTTGGGGGGCTGGGGGTTATGGGAGGGGGCTTGGGGGGGTGTGGGGAGGGAGTTTGGGGGGGTTCTCGGGGGGTTTGGGGGGAGGTTTGGGGGGAGCTGGGGGAAGGTTTGGGGGGGCTGGGGGGGTTTAGGGGGGGCTGGGAGGGGTTTGGGGGGGCTGGGGGTTCTGGGAGGGGGCTTGGGGGGGATGGGGAGGGAGTTTGGGGGGGCTGGGGGGGTTTGGGGGGGGCTGAGAGGGGTTTGGGGGGCTGGGGGGGGATGGGGAGGGAGTTTGGGGGGGGCTGGGGGGGTTTGGCGGGGGCCTGGAGGGGTTTGGGGGGCTGGGGGTTCTGGGAGGGGGCTTGGGGGGGGATGGGGAGGGAGTTTGGGGGGGGCTGGGGGGGTTTGGGGGGGAAAAGGAGGGGGGTGGGGGGCTGGGGGTTCTGGGAGGGGGTATGGGGGGGGGTTTAGGGGGGGTCTGGGAGGGGTTTGGGGGGGGTGGGGGTTCTGGGAGGGGGCTGGGGGGGGATGGGGAGGGAGTTTGGGGGAGGGCTGGGGGGCTTTAGGGGGGGCTGGGGGAAAAGGGGGGGGTCTGGGGAGGTTGGGGGGGGTCTGGGGGGATT